>NW_026947503.1:68195531-68795531 GCF_034190915.1 Cavia porcellus
TGTAGGCTCTGGACCTCCAGCTGGACTCGTGGGAGGCACTGTCATGAGCTCTGGGTTTTTGTCTGGACTCATGTGGGACATTGCTGTGGGATTTAGACTCTTGACTAAATCTATCTCTTTGGTGTTGCGGATAGATTTCCTGCATTTTCTTGTGTTAACTCCAAATAACCATTATAAAAATATTATAAACTCCATATCCTGATTCTAATTGTTCTCTGCACAACCCCTGACTACAACAAATACCAGTAACTTTCTGTCCTGTCCCTTTCTTTCACATTGCTCATGGTTCAGTTATAAACTTTAGCGACTTTCGCAGATCAGTGGCTAAGACAAGGAATGTGTCTAGGCAGCCCATATTTATTTTTAAATCAAGGAATGGATTAGAGTGGAAAATGCAGGAAACTCAGCAGGATCTTGGAAGTGGTTCAAAGACTTTTCCAAGTAGCAGATTATGTTAATTTAGGAGAAGTATCTTGACCTTGAGTATAATCTTGAGATGACTCAGGAAGGTGTGGATAATGTATGCTAAAAGTACTCAATGGGAAATCTCAGATAGGTAGTGCCAATAATCCCAATGCTTCCTTTTATCCCATAAGGAAATATGTAAAACCAGTCATGGTGAATTTATGGTCCCCAACAGGAGTGGACTTGTTTCTTTCTCTTTCTGGCTCTAGTGAACCCATTTATTTCTCTCACTGGCCAGCTTTTCTCTCTCTCTCTTGCCCCAAATTTGATATCTGATGAATTAACTATCGCTGTACTTTCCCCCTTGTGGGCACTCATTGAGAAGTGTCCCTTTGCCTGCTACTTCTTCTTACCCTGGTCCGTGTTCAGACGCCATATGTTGGTGTGTGAGAGAGCTCTCTAAATTCCTAGGGGAAGTATGACCAGAGGAAGAAGAAAATAAAAGATGGAGACAGAAAGCTGGGGTCAGGTAGAGACCTTCTCTGGATGGAAGAGACCGCTCATCCACCGCAATGCATTTATTTATACACTTGTCACACCACACCCCTTTGCTTAACTAACTCACTTCTGTCCCATGTTTGCCTGTGTTCTCAGGGCTGGAACACTTGTTTGCTTCCAGTACTCTGTGCCCTCAGGGTGTTTCTCAGGCACTTGTGCCCTTAGGGCACTCCTGTTCACATATTTGTGCTTTTGGCTGCACACGTGTGAATGGTCACTAGCTCAGTGGCTCCCAACAGAAAAATATTATCCAAAAGAATTTGTCTCATGATTCTGTGCTTCTTATTACAATCTTAAAATTCTTTAACAAATTTTGATTGTAGAATTCATCTTTTCACATGCTTATTTGCATGACCAGCAATCTTGTTTATAAAGGCCTTCATTTCATAGCAAAATTAAGAGGAAAGTCTAGAGATTTCCCAGGTCCCCATATGCACAGTCTCCCCAGTCAAGTTGTTATAGGGGAAATGCTAGATGTTATATACACCAAGTTCATGTTCCCCAAAGTCAAAGAATGAATTCTAAGGGACAACAGAGTTAAAAGCAGGAAAATTTATGGGGAAAAGAAATGGAGGATAGGGATAGGGGGATGGGGAACAGGAATAGCTCCTGAGAGACAGGAGGGATCCCAAAGGGTTTGCCGATGAGCCCACTTCTCTGAGGAAGTTGTACAGACCATGAGGGGTGGGTATGTGATAGCTCAGACCCTGGAATATGAAATCCAAGGAAGCAAGAAATTAAAATTTAGGGATCAAAGGCTTTATTTTAGGCCAGGCCTGGTGACACAGCCTCCAGGAGCCAATATGGAAGACTGCGCGCCTTACAGCTAAAGGGTTGGGTTTTTAAAACTGAAAAACCACAGGAATGTTGCAAACTTTGACACAGTTTGATAACATCTGGGCTTCTTGGTATCTCTTGTAACTTCCTTGTGGTTAAACGTTTCTTAAGGAACACCATATTTTATTACAGGTAGGCTGAAGTGGGGGGGGGATTACAAGAAACTGAAACTTAAGTCTTTACTGGAAATGGAATTTTAATCTCTATTGAAACGGCGTATACAGAACAGGAAGGAGGGATATTGGTTAGAACTAGGCTACAAACAGGTACAACATGTAGGTAAACGACATGTGTCTACTTAGACCTGCATTACACAGTACTCACAGAGTGCTTTTCCTGCCCTAGAAATCCTCTGTGTTCCACTGGTCCCCATGTCTGTCCAATCTTGGCCCTGCAACCACAGCCTCTGCGTTTGCCTCAGCACTGCAGCTTTTCTCAGGATGTCACACAGCTGCAACCACACAGGAGGGGTGCAGCCCCTGGGATTGCCCTCTCTCACACAGTGCTGTGTGTTTCGGTCCTAGGTTTTGTGTATGGTTTGCTACAGCTTTTTAGGCACCGGCTACAGCTTCACTGTCTGGAGGTGCTACAGCTTACCTATCAGTGTGCCTACCAGGAGGTATGTTTGTGATAAGATTTTGGCACGATAGACAAAGAGGAAAAAAGAGGCCTTTATTGTGGGCATGAGAGGGCTGCAGAAAATATGCAAGCACATTGTGAGAACAAAGAAGTAGAAGTATTTTTTATCAGGTCAGGGAGGAGTTTGGGAGGTGGGCAGAATGACATACCAACAGCTAATCTGAAGGTGCATCTGTGTGCACAAAGCATAAAATATAAAGGCTTCTTAGGGGCCAGGGGTGGAGCACTTGGGTGGTTGTGGAGTTGGGATTGGAGAGATCTCGGTGTACTCCCAAAAAGGGATTGGGAGGGTTATGTGTGGAACTAGGAGAACTTAGAAGTTACTCTTGTAGATATAAATTGCTTCTCTGGGCCCAGTATCAAGTTGGGCAGATGTCATGTTAGAGATAGCTGAACCCCAGGATGGCAGAATCTATCAGTTTATTCCAAGTTTTAGCAGTTATCTATAGAGATACCATAATAATCTGTAAGCAGGGGTTTTTTTTTTTTTTCCTTTTTGTATCATCTCAAGTTTTCCTCAGTATTTACCTTGGGTAAACAGAAAATACTGAAGAGCAGATTGCTGTGTTGCATAGTCAGATCATGCTCAGCTTTGTAAAAAACTGTTCAGTGGTCTTCCTAGCTGGACTCCTATTTTGCATCTCCGAAAGCCATGAGCAGAAGTGGCTGTTGTTCTATATCTCCCTGGTACTGACTGTCAGGGAGTGTTCTGACTTGAATTACAGGGCTACCTTATCATGCTTTAGTTTGCATTTCTTTGAAATTGTGAGTTGAGAATACTACAGGCAGTCAGACAGGACTGGGCCCTTGATGGCTGGTGCAGAAGATGAGAACACAGAGCCGCTGTGGGTGAGGCACGTTACGGGAAGTCCAGGCCTCAAGACAGCAGGTAGGATGACTGAACCCGCAAAGGCATTGATCACCTGGGTGGGGAACAGCACCTCCTTGGCCCTCCCCTTTCAGAAAAAGTCCTTGTTTCAGCAGTGCACACTTGCTCTGTGACTCGCTTCCCCTCTGGAAGCAACTGTGCCTGTAATCTTACTGGCTGACCAGAGTTTTGTTCCACCTTGTCATTTTACTCCTTAAAGCTTCCTCTATCTGTGGGCTCACGTATAAACCACTGTCCAGCCCCTCTGCTGTCTGTCTTACACAGACGCATTCTTTTCCCAGTAAATATTTCCTTCTCTTAATCTCTGTTGTTTCTTAGAACTCATTTTTCGAGTTTGGGGAACATAAACTTGGTGTATCAGACATCTAGCAGGTTGGGGGTTACACTATTTCCTTGATATTGCTTGGATTATTTGGTGGTCCTATAACTGTCTGGATTGGCCTGCCCCTTGGGAAAGACCATTAGATAGCATTGAGTCCCAGGCCCCAGTTCCAGGAAGTCCCAATACAGTGACACCACCCTTGGTTCCAAGAAACCCGAGTTTGTCGGCAGCCCAGAAGACTGGCCACACTCTGCCTCCAGACTGCTTAAGGCAGTGATGCCTCAGACCAGTGCCTGGCCACAACCCCCAGCGCCTGGTCACCGGTTCCCCTTTGAAAACCTCTGCTCTTTCCCTTCCTGCTGCTGACTCTCACCAGACTCTGTCTGCCTGCTTGCACCTGAGAGAAATAAATGGCCTTGCTTCCCCAGCACCACCGGCTCGGGTGGCCTTTCTGTTCTCCTGTATCACCCTGTAACAATACGACTTACAGCATGCTTTCCTATGCTTGTTTGTCATTTTTATGTCTTCTTTGGGGAGGTGTGTGTTAAAATCTTTGGATCTCTTTTTAACTTTTTAATTTGGATATTTGTTTGTTTTTGGCTTTTTAGAGACAGGGTCTCACCTTGTAAATCCAGGTTGGCCTTGAACTTACTGTGCTCCTTCTGCCTCAGCCTCCCAAATGCTGGGATTACAAGTGGGCATCACCCCCCTGGCCTGCTGTTAAATTCTAAGTGGTCTGAGTATACTTTGGGTCTATGGCTTCGTTTCTCATTCTAATGACCTTTTCATGGAGAATATTTTAATTTAATTTGATTTATGTGTTTTATTGAGACAAGGTCTTGCTTTATAGTTCAGATTAGTTTTAAACCCACTTTAAGAGTAGAGGATTTAGCTTATCAGCATAAGTATTGAAAGGATTTTGGCCCAGATGGGACACTGTAGCCGGTAAAGCCTTGGAGGCAGAACCAAGGGGCTCCATCTTCCCCACCCCTAGGAATCTACCTGTGGCGCAAAATGAGTACCAATGAGCTACCTGTGCATCACTAATGCCCCTCAGGCTCCACCCCAAACCTAAGCTACATGTATGCCCCCACTCCACGTGTCCGATGGATAGAATGCCAGCCCCCAGAGACCCCAGAGGGTCAGGGGTCTCTCCCCGCATTCTTAAAATAAAGGTCATTTATATTTCATACTTCTTATCTTTTCAGCCATGCCACAATTCTATCATATGGTTCCCTGACCATGAATCCAATTCTACCAAGTATCTGCCTGGCAAGGGCAAGGTCATGAGTTCAATCCCTGGTACCAGGAAAAAAACCCCAACTCACTATAAAGCTCAGGCTGGCCTCAAACTTGCAGCAATTCTCCTGCCTCAGCCTCCTGAGTGTTGGGATCACAGACATGTGCTGCCATGCCTGGCTAGAAGCTTTTGCCTTTAACGAGATCAAAATAGATCAGGCTAGAGCATTCAGGTATTTGCTGATGGAACAGTGTGCTTGTGTAATCTGGTCACCTTTGTTATGAATTTTGCCGTGGCTACAAATTCTGGCCCCTACTTAGTGACTAGTAGGATGGAAATGCTGAAAATGTCCTTATTTGGTTTTTGTTTTGGGAAGGACACTCTCACTGAATATAGAGTAGGACAACTTCTTTTCATTCACTTTAGTGTTGTACACTAGTAAAAAGAGCTTCATCATCCTATATTATATTTGCCAATGCCCAACTTATGTGACCAAATTACTTGTTAATTCCCTTTGTAAATGCAACTATTTTTACAACCAGACACCCTGGGGCACCAACCACATTGTTATAAAATAGCTGTAGCACCTGTCATACTGTTCTGTATGTGCCATCTTCCTGGGTGACCTAACTGATATGTTAACCATTGCTCCCCTCTGCAAAGGACTGTAAATTCCTGCAAAACTTCTCTGTCCTCAAGCAAAGGAAAACAAGTTCTTCTTAATTGTACTCTCTATAAAAGTCTGTCAAAATTTTAAGCAAGTTACACAGCCTTGCAAACTCCAACTGCACTGTGTCCCTGGTGCTAGGATAAATAGCACTCCTTTTTCTTTAAAAAACACGTCTTGCCCCATTTTTTTGGACACAATTTTGGGGGCTCGTTTTTGGGGTACAACATTTAGTTTTCTGCTTTTTGTTTTTTTTGAGACAGAGTCTCACTCTTTCCCTACACTTGAAACTATCATCTACCTCATGTGATTCCAAAAGGGAGAGGCAGGGACCAATGCTGACCTTGTGTGATAAGAGAGAGCGGTCTGCAGTCTCGAGTGTTTTTGATTCAGCTTTCATTGAACCCTGCTCAAGCAGGATCCCAGAATCCAGGAAGTCTGGGACAGCAGTGACCAGGCAAGGACCCGCTGGCCAGCAGCCCCTCCCCAAGTGGCCACTCGCAGCTTGCTCATGCTGCACACCTGTTTCCAGAACCTGGAGGTGGAAAGGAGGATGTGAGCCAGTAGGATGTGCTTGTGCTGGGGGCTCTCACGGACACATGTGGGTCCTTCCAGCCCTTCCGCCACCTGAGGCTCAGCCAATTTCTCCTCCTCATCTCCCTCTGGGTGGCAAGCCTGCCCCAGCCACCTGCCCATGGCTGGCTCCTCAGAGAGGGGAGTCAGTGAGCATCTCTGTAACTGCTGTCTGCTGACCCTTGTATCCACCGGCACAGCCAGCCCTGTGAAATCTTGGCCCAGGTTTTCCTGTTCTATGAGGAGGAAGGGTCTTCCACAGCCCACCTGGAACTAGACCCCTCAAGTCTTAAGTTTCCTCAATTGGTTTCTGTCCTCCACAGTCTGAGTCCAGGTCCTGAACATGCTCCTTTCATGGTCTTTGCCTGAGTGCCTGGGTCCCTGGTTTAGACACTGAACTCATCTGCTAGCTCAACCCCTTCTCCTCCCCTCGAGCTTTCCCTGATCTGTCCTTCCCCGAGGAGCCCAGATGCTCACATAACATAACATCTGATTCCTGTCTCCAAACCAAGATGCTTCTCACTGTGGCCGGCCTTGCTGAGGCTTCCCCACAGCCCAGCACACTGGTCTCTTCCTGGCCCTGCCTGCACCTCCAATCTCATCCCCGCCACCTGGTTGGCTCTCACCAGCATGACACCAGCTTTCTCCCTTCCCAATTCCACACCAGCAGTTCACATGCTAGCAGTTTCCAGAAGGTTCTGGATCATCACAAGCTGGGGCTCTTAGATCTGTCCTCCCAGATCTCTACTCTGTGGCATGGGGCTGGAATCTCACACTTTTCTGCAGCTTCATCAGGCAGAAGCTCCTGCTCAGAAGAGCACCAGGTGAGGGAGCAAGTGTAGGAGGATGTGGCAGTGACTGCAGGGCACCTCCTTTTGCTTAGGGCAGCAGTGTCCTCTGTGGTGGGGCTGCCAGCCCCTCCTGTGTGGCCCTGATGGTAATACCTCCTTTGTCTCTTCTGTGGTTGGAGGTGATTTCCATCCTGCTCTTCTGTGGGATACTGGGCCACACCCTGTTTGACTGGGGCTTTCTGGGCACCCAGACTAAGCAGCTTCTCTGTAACTACCTGACATATGTCTCTTTCCTGGTGGAATTTGGCTGCTGTGTCTGGCAGTGTGTCACCTTTAGTTCCAAGCCCTGAGGCAGGCACCCTGGAGAGAGGGGAGGCTTCTTTGGGCTCCCAGTCAGAAGCTACAGGACCTGCTCCGCATGGTGGAGGAAGCACGGCCCAGATGTGAAAGACAGGAGGAGTGGGCTCCCACATTCCCCATGAAGGTAGTGCACCCAACCCAAAGAACTCTCCCAGACTCCCTTTTAGGGTCGCCCCCACTGCCAGTACAGCTGCACTGGGACCACACCATGGCCACGTGGGTCTCGGGCACTGGCCCCCCACCCACAGCTGGCCCTGGTGGCTATCATCACGTCAAGCTTCCTGCAGCTTCCCTGACAGGACAGGACTCAGGCTTTTAGGGACACAGAGCACTTAAATCTCAAGGGCCTTCTCCTGCTGACAATGGCTTCTCGTGCACTTGGGGAACAAATGTAAGTTTTACCTAATACTTTTATGATTCTAAACTCATGCTGACATTCTAATCCTTTTGCAGTGCAAGTGTGCCATGTGGTATAGGTCTCACTTTACTTAACCAACCACTAGCCTGAAGCCTTTCTTTGTGTGATTCTTCTTCCTACCCCTTTCTTCTGTGCTGAAGCCTCGCACACATATTGTATTTATTTTTCCTACTGGACTTCCTGTTCTGTGGAATAGTTTAACCCATGCACCATTGTAATTAGGGTCTTGTAATGCCTTATAATAATTGATAAATCAAATTCTCCCTTAAATATTACTTTTTGAAATCTAACTAATATAAATTTCTATTAATCTAGATGTTCTTTAGGATAAATAGATTCACCAAAATCTTGCCAGTATTTCAGTTGAATATACAAATTAATTTGGGGAAAAGCAACTTTCTAACACCAAATCTCCCCATGGAAAATCTGCATGCCTTCCTGTTTGTTCATATGAAGTTCAGAGCCTTCCTCATAAAACACTGTATGGCTTTCTTAATTCATAAGAGCGAATGCTTACTGAACATCTCCTTGTGTGTCAGGAAGCATTTTAATATTTTAAATGTATTAACATAATTTAATCCTAATCTATGGATAGGTACCATGCTGAATGGGATGATTTTCTTTTGGATTTTCTGACACTGAGACGTAAGAAAGCTATTGAATTTTTTTTTTTTGGTACCAAGGATCGAACTTAAGACTATGCACTTGCAAGGCAAGTGCTTATGCCCCTGAGCTAAATCCCCAGCCCCAAGCTACTGATTTTTGTAAATCAAATTTATAACTGGGGCACATCTGTTTCGTTTCTTTATTTGCCTGTTTTAATAACTTAAAGAGATTACCAGCTCAACAACCACTTACAAATTCTTCACTGTGATAAACATGATCTTACACAGTGCATCCACACAGACCCTTTAGTAAAGTCTGTTTAGTAAACTCTCCTGAATACTAACAATAAGACATAGTACTATGTAAGGGGATTTCACTATGCAACAAAACTACTGATACTGTACATGTGCAGTCTCATCCCATCTCTGCCACAGAACTCAGTGGTGTGAGTCACTACACCCATTTTACAGATGGTAAAACTGAAGCTTAGAGAAAGTGAATCTGTAACATTTCTACTCCTTTGCTTTGAATATAACTTGCCACTGTATCCTGACTGTAAGATTGTGCTCCAGCCCAGAAGAGTCAAGAAGCATACAGCGTGGTATGAATTTCTACAGTTCTGTAGCCTTGAAATACTGCTCTGGGTGTGAGATTTTCTTCCAGTTTGAGTGGTCTGAGATGACTCTGATTCTATGAGCCTAGAATCTCATGTTTAATTCTCAAAAGGCTTTAATTTTTCAGAGTATTGAGGGGAAAAAAGTCTCAAAAAACTATGTGCATTATACCCCTGCTGAAAGGTAATCCCTTTGCTTTCAAGGCTTGTCTTAAGCTATATGAGTGACTGAGGCGTCTCATGAGTGTTTCCTTTTTCCTCCACATCTTAGTTTTCAGCCACATGAACCCACGTGTAGGGTGCTGTGTCCCTGAGTCCTGGAGCCACGGTGCCGTGCAGAGACTGCAGCAGAGCTCTGGGAACTGTCTGTTCTGTACTAATATTTCCGCCTTCGTCTCTCACTGTCTTTCGAGGCCTGTGCTTAGACACCTTGTCACATCTGTCTGCTTGTTATCATTTTACCAGTGTGTCAGCTGTGTCACCCAAAAGAGATGATTCACCCCTTCTGCTTGGGAAGGACAACCAGTCTCTGTTTCTGACACTGTCTCCAGGAGGGCCTTTGTGTTTTGCCTACCTCCATGACCACACCAACCCACGGCTGGCCCAGGGAGGGCTGCTGTGACCAACTTGAGGGGGGCAGCTGGTCGGAGCCTGAGCCCAGCCCACTGCCCGAGGAGCAGTTACCAGCTTCCCGCTTGGCATGTGGCTTAAGCAAGACATTGAGACACAGCGGAAGAGCCCTCACGTACACACTCTGATGCAGAGAAAGCCAGTGCACTGGGGTTTTCTAAAAAAAAAAAAATCACCACGTCAGAGATGTAATGGCTTCTGCTAGAGGTTCCTCAATCACTCAGACTCCTCTCCAAAAACAGGCGAGCTGTGTCCCTCACAGCCACTCACAGGCCTGTGCCACACTAAATGCTAACAGGAACCATAAAGAAAAGTTTCACTGCCAAACCACAAACTGTGCTCACAGCACACAAAACAGCAAAATGGAAAGTTAAAACGAACAAGCCCTGGACACTGTGAAGCCTGGAGCTGTGAAGGCTGAGGCTCTGGGCCCAAGGCCAGGTGCTGCTGAAGTCTGAGTCCGTCCATTGCTGTGAGGGATCCCAGAAGGTGTGGGGCAAGGATAGAGTGTGTGCTCAGGGCCATGAAAGTTTTTACTGACTTTTCTTTCTATCTGGGCACCAAAACCGTCCAACAGCAGGCAACCGTCCCTGCATGCCCATCACCACTGAGACACTGGCCTCCTGAGGGCAGCCAGTGAGGGCAGGGAGAAGCAGCCAGATTTGCCCCATGTGCCTGCAGGCCACCACTGGGGAGATGCTTGCTTCCCATGGGCAGGCAGTGCCTGCTGCTCTGGCAAAGACCTGGTGTAGCCATGTGGGCTGAGAGAAAAAGCAGCCCCCCCGCCCCGCACCCATGGCCATTGTGGAAGTCTCAGTGCAGCCACAGAGGACTGGAGATTGCCTCCCACGGAACCTGGGTCAGAAAAACCCAGGCACCTGGCTCGTTCCCCTGCACTGTAGAGGGGCAGCCAATGCAGAAAGTGCCTATGACCCTATAACCAGATTTCTGGGAGGAACCTAGGAAAATGTCAAGATGAAAGAACAAAAGTCAATCTCAGACCTCCAGCCCATGCTGAACAAATCGGTGAGATACAGTCATAGAAGAAAATGGAGGTCACACCCTAAAGTCTCTGAGAGGACAGCAACTGAGGTAGAGAAACAACTTCATGAAACTGTAAAAGCAATCAGTTCAGAAATAATATCTCAGGTAAAAGAAGAAATCACAAACAGAATGAAAGAATTGCTGAGTACATCTAAAGAAGACATAGAAAAGCAAGAGGAGCACAGGAAAACAATGAAAACTTTGAACAATATAGGAAAGAGTAACAATGCATGAAACAGATTCAAAGGGATATCCAGGAAATTAAAAAGTCAACCAAAAGCTGGCAAAAAACTGCTTGAAAGACTGACCATAGACCTTGAAGACAGGATTACAGCTAGTGATCATAAAAGAAAAGATCTCTTAAAAATAACAAGAAGGGACTGGGGATTTAGCTCAGCAGCACGAGCTCCTGCCTGGTAAACAGGAGGTCATAAATTCAATCCCTTCTCCACAGATAACGCAAAGTAAAATAACTTAAGAGTGATAGGTGTCAATGAAAAAGCGAGAGCCAATACAAATGACATAAAAAGACTATTTACAGAAGTAATAGCAGAAAACTTCCCAAATGTGGGGAAAGGACCTAAGTACAGATAAGCAAGGCATATAGAACTCCAACTAGCCATAACCACAATAAATCTACACCTAGCACATAATAATCAAGATCCCAGGGGCTGGGAATTTAGCTCAGTGGCCTTAGTGCCTGCCTGGCAAGCATGAGGTCATGAGTTCGATCCCCAGTACCACAAAAAAAAAAAAAAAAAAAAAAAAAAAAATCAAGATCCCAGAAATTTAGTACAAGAACAATATTAAAAGCTGCTAGAGAAAAAAAAAAACAGATCACCCTAAAGAAAAACCAATCAGAATTACAGCAGATTTCTCAACACAAACCATTAAGTCAAGAAGAGTTTGGAGTGAAGTGTTTCAAGTCTTGAAAGAAAACAACTTCCAATCCAGACTGATGTACCCTGAAAAACTGTCTTTCAAAATTGGTGGAAAAATAAGATATTTCTGTGATAAAGAACAACTGAAAGAATTCATTACCACCAAACCAATTCTGCAAAAAGCACTAAAGGATATTCTAGAGAAAGATAAAGATGACCGTGGTTTCAGGAACAGCAGCAGACGGGAATTGCCAAACAGCACAGGCAGTTAAATGGAAGGGAAAAGTGTGTGTGTGTGTGTGGGGGGGGGGTCAGCAGCAAGAGGATAGCATGGCAGAGATGAGCAAATGTCTGCCAGTTGTAACAATTAATGTAGATGGCCTCAATTCGCCAATAAAAAGAAACAGGGAAAATGGATTAAAAAAGATCCAGCAATATGCTGTATACAAGAAACACATTTAACTTGAAAGGAAATTCATAGACTGAAAGTCAAAGGAGAGAAAACAATTGTTTTATGCAACAGGAAATCAGAAAAAAAGCAGGAGTAGCTTGCTCATCTACTGCAGAATGGATAAGAAAGATATGGTATTTTTATATAATGGAATAATCTCGAGGTTCTTGTAGGTATATGGATGCAATTTGCTCATGGGTGAAATGGTTTGGACTCACATAGATGGACATTGTATTATCTCCTAGCATAAAAAAATGAAGGAGTTAGTGGGATCCGAAATGTGCAATAGATATGAAAGTGATGGAGAGGAAATGTCTAAAAAGGAAAGGTGGCTGTGGCTGCTTGTTTTCTTACTGCTTTGTTCTTCCTGCCTGCTTGGCAGCTACTATTTTTCCTCTGCTATGCCACCCTGACTTGGAGATACCCGACTGTCGACCAAATCCTCTACAAACTGTGAACTGAAATAACCTTTCTTCTGTAAAAATAAATGAATAAATAAATAAAAAGGGACAGTGGTAACCATTGTTAATTTCCTATTATCTTGTCTTGAATTCCTATATTGTTTTCATAGTTTTTTTGTGTGTGTGTGTGTGTGGTACCGGGGATCAAACTCAGGACCTCACACTTGCCAGGCAGGTGCTTATGCCACCGAGCTAAATCACGAGACCCAGGTTTAGTTTTATTCTGTCTTGTTTTGTTTAATTTTACTATATCTGATGATATGGGCAGCTACTTTGAAGAAAACCGGAGACATTATAGTATCCATTGTTGAGTTCCTATTATCTTGCTTAAAAGTCCTGTATTACTTTCATTGTTGTGTTATGATTGGCTTTATTCTGTTTTATTTTGTTTGTTGATTCTTTTTTTTTTTTTTTTTTTTTTTTGTCTTTTTGAGACAGGGTCTCTCTATGCAGTTCAGGCTGGCCTTGGGCTCACTTTGTAGCCCAGCCAGGTCTTGAACTTACAATAATCCACTTGCCTCAGCCTCCCGAGTGCTGGGATTATAGGAATGCATACCAAGCCCGTTTGGTTTGATTCTCTTAAAAAAAAAAAAATAAAAGGCCGTCCTGTTGGCTCCAGTGTTTTTCATGTCGTGAAGCAAACTGACTCATGCAACAATCTGCTCAGCCACTTTTGCCAGTGTCCTGCTCATAAGGCACTTGCCACAAACCAGGCTGGATATTTTATTTTCCAGGTAAAGGGAATTGATTAGGAAAGGAGGAAAAGTCTCCGCATCACCCTGTCAGCCCTGTGAGCAGACATGGAGGCCACTCTGGAGGCCAAGAGGTCCCCCATGTCAGGCCGCCTGGGTCTCCAAGGAGCCAAAGGGAGTCGGTGTGTCTGCCTCACAAAGACCCCAAGCATCGAGCAGTCTCTCCAGTGTAGCGGTTTACTGAACACTGATCACATTCAAGACAGAGGGGAGCTCACCTGGGAAGAACACGGAGGCTGAGGTGGCACTGGCTGTGCAGGGTCCTTCTTTCTTCAGCCGGCACACTGTGAGAACATGGGCCTGACGGGCAGCACTGGACCTCAGGGCAATCCGGAGACTGAGCACCAGAACTCATGGAGATCCAAAGACCGGAACAGCTGGGAGCCCAGTGCAGGGCGTCCCAGACGGCAGTGACCGTCACAGACAGCCGCAGACCTGAGCAGCAGCTCTGTGCAGAGCAGCACCGGGCGGAGGCCACACAGGAACCAGAAGACCAAGCAGAAGAGCCCCTGGAGGCTCCGTCCTTCATGCTGTGAGGAGTTTGGTACAAGCGACGTGTGCTCATCTTACATGGTGTGCAAATAACGCGTGCTCGTCCTATGGTGGCAAAATATTTTTCTTGATGGTAAAAATCCGTGTTTTAGAAAACATATTTTTATAACTTCTTGAAAGCATTCACAAGATAAGTGTTCTGCATGCGGGCTGTATGAGCATCACGGTATGGCTACCACACAGGTTACCACACAGGTAAAGCAGCCACACTTAACTCCCCAGCCAACTTTACCATGCCCTAATCTCCTGTGTCAATTCCACACTTAGACACTTGAGAAAAATGAAATTAACTTTGGGACATTTCTAGGAACAAAAGATGTCAGTTCAAACCGAAAGTTTGGCATCACATAGCTCAGGGTCCTGAGCCGTACACAGATGTGCACTTAACACTGTTCCTGTTAGATGGAGCCCACTCTGGCAAGAAGCACAGTGAAGAATCAGCCCCGGAAAAAGCACAGCTCTAGAGAGAGAGATCGTAGCTGGTTGTGATGGCGCATGCCTGTAATCCCAGCTACTCAGGAGGCTGAAGCAGGAGGACTGAAGTTCTCAGACAGCCTAGACAATTTAGTGAGGCTCTGTCCAAATTTAAAAAGAAAAAAGCTGGTGGTATAGCTCAGTGGTGGGTGGATTCCCAGTACCAAAAAGAAAAGAGAAAGAGAGAAAAATGATTTTTTTTTTTGGTCTTTTTGAGACAGGTCTTTCTATGCAGTTCAACCTGGCATTGAGCTCACTTTGTAGCCTAGGCTGGTCTCAAACTTGCAACAATCCTCCTGCCTCAACCTCCCGAGTGCAGGTGTGAGCCACCATACCCGATATATAGTCAATGCTCACCAAGTGTTTGTTGAGTGAGTGAAGGATTGCAGTGCTTTCTGCTGCCTCCTCAGCTCCCTTGCCTCCCACCTGCTTTCCATGTCGGACCCTCAAAGGAGCACTGCCCCACCCTTCAGCCGTACAGCCCAGGTACCAACCAGCCCAGTCACAGCCACACATCCCTGCCTCATCCTCTCTGAGACCTGGCCTGAGTGCACTCAGAACACTGAGCGGCCCTGCGGAGGCCTAAGTGGAGTCCCTGGGGTCTGGGACTTGTTCCGGCTCCTCCGTTGGATACCAGGGGGTCTGTGAAGGAAGAAGGCATGCGTCGAGCTCCCCCTACCTGTGAGTGGCTTGAGTTCCGGAGGAGATTGTGAGAGCTCTGGGAATTTTCTTCACATGACAGAGGACTTTCCAGGCATGCTTTACGGGCTGGGGGCTGGGGGGGGGCTCTTTATTCCTCTCACCGAGAGCAGACTTCAGGGAGCTAAAGTGTCTTCACCACCATGGTGTAAACGGGGTTCCATGCTGACATCACTCCCAACTGAATGCGAGAATGGGCATCAGCAAGCTGACAGATGAATCACAAAAACTGAAGCAGCCTGATGTCTCCTCTTGGCTCTGATTTCATTTTTGCTGCAGGTCACAACAAAGCACCTGCTGTGGACGCTGGGCTGGGGGTCACTGGGTGCCCTTCCAGCATCCCTGAAAAAACAGGACTATGGAGCCATTGTTCATGATGGCTAAGACTCCACCAGGGCCCCTTAAATTACCACATCCACATAGCCATTCATCACGGAGGGCAAATACATATTTTTCATGCAACTTCTCAAGAATTAAGTTTATTCAGAGGGCAAATGTCTGTCATTTTTTCATGTCTGTTTTAGAATCATGAAAATCAATAATCAAATTTGAATTTGCTTGTTCTTCTTGCCACTATCTAAATCATTATTAAATGGATCCTAATCATATGCTTCTCCTCATTGCTCATGGGAGACACCTTCGGTTTATTTTAAACTGCTCTGGAACGCAGCAACACCATGGGGAAACCTGTGACAAGGGCCTGGCCGCTTAGGCCTCGTGGCCAGTACAGTCCTGCTCCAGAGACGGTCAAAGATGGGCAGAGCCTGAACCCCACCTCCCCCAGGCTGGGCCTTAAGTGAGCTGCCTGTTGTCCTGATTCGCTGCCTGCTGGTGACTCTGTTTGCTGTGTCCTCTCATGTGTGGCAGAGACTGATGAGCGCCACAGCAGGAGGTGGACACCAGCTGATGGAGATGGCACTGAGGTGCCACCGAGCAGCCTTCGGAGTCAATCAGTTGGCTTCTATATTAACTCAGGAGTCTGTCTCCAGCCTAAGTGACTTGCCTGATGAGCCAGCCGCTGACACGCAGAAACAGGGTTCTCCATGCCAGTGGTCACAGTAGAGAACCACAGGAGCCTGTGTCCCTGTGACATCTCTGAAGGCAAGATAACGCCACAGCTGGGCTCACTCGGAGTTACATGGCAATAGCTGCCAACCTTGGAGGTAAATGGGTCTCTCATTAAGCAAAGCTTTGCTGCGTGGAAAGTCTTTGGTCATTTTCACAAGGCCTTGCTTACTTTTGTGCTTTTCCCCTCAGCTATTCCTTGCACACTCCTGATAAGATGTGCCCAATAAACAGCGCCAACTCAGAAAGATTGGGGTCTTAGCCAGAAGAGATGTGACCTTTCTGGGCCTCTGTATACCACATCACTTTGTCTATTATCTTTTATCCTTTGTTGTACACTTACCCAGGGCACTGAGAGACTGGCCAGCTCCTGATAACTGGCCATAGGAGGGCTCCAGACTCTGCCTTGTCTTGTCTGCAGGGCCTGTCCTGCCTACCCTCCTGGTTCCACAGAATGCTGCTCCTCTTCAGTGTCCCCAAACTTGGGAAAGGATGGAAGCAAGCAAGGCTCAGGCCAGCAAGAGTGCTGAGCACCAGGACAGCTGCTGCCCGTGGCTGAATGAGGATGCCAGGCACAGTCCTTAGTGGGGCTTGCCATGTCAGGAGACACGGTCCAGTGTGAGGGGCAAATGTGGGAGAGCATGTTGGTCTGATGAATGGGTGTGCGGCAGGAGGTGGGATATGCCAAGGAAAGTAGAATGAAAGGGACAGATGGACAGACAGACTCCTGGCATGCTGCTGGGCCAGGACTCCTGGGACTTCTGTCTTGTGACAGGAGGAGCAGGTGACACAAAGACGGTGGTGGTTCCCCTGTAAGTGACTGGGGCTCATCCCTGTCCCAACTTGGGACAGATGGAGATGGTAGAGGGCATGAAGATTCTGCCTGACAACACCATGGACTGCATCCCAGCTCGGGTTGGGGGCCTTAGGGCCTTGAGGCACCACCTCTGCCCCTTCCTGGGGGCTTCTTAGGTGAGTGTGTCTGGGTCTGCTGCCTCTGGCCCACCTTATTAGACTCCCCCGCTTGCATTTTGCTCCCCATGCTGGGTTGTAACACTGCTCGTGCTGATCTGATTACAGATCCATGCTAGGAACTCTAGACAACTGGTGGCCAACTTGTAACACCAGTTGAACTGAGTCAGTGTGGTGCTGAGTGTGGAGGGCTGCCTGAGGACTACTGCCAATAGTATGAAAAAAAAAAAAAGAACTGGAGGGGAAGGTGGTGTGCTGCTGGTTCTCTTGGAGGAAATTGTCACGCTGGCTTTGCTGAATGAACTTGGCAGTTCTCATCATTGAAGGAGCTCTGGTCCTTGCTGTTGCTGAGGATAGCTATGGTTCTCTTTGGGTGAGTTCTGGTCTTTACCTTGAGTGTCACTTCCTGGCTTCAGAGAAGATCCTTCAATCTCCTGGCACAGAAATTCTAGCTTCTGCCACTGACCTTTGGGCCTTCCCAGCACAGATCCCTAATACAAATTTGCATGAGACATTGTTGTGGGCTCTAGGTCTCCAGCTGGACTCGTTGAGGACACTGCCATGGGTCTCTAGCTGGACTCATGGAGGACACTGCTATGAGATCCAGGCCTTCAGCTAGATTCTTTAGGGTATTTAGTGCATGGACAGATTTCCTGCACTTTTTTGCATTTGACTATTATAAAATAACACTACAAATTATGTGTCCTGTGTTAAATTGTTCCCCTTGCAACACTGCAACTCTGTTACTACAATATCGCACATCCACAGGACACCAACATGATCCATGAGTGTCTGAGTATGGGATGCCCTGGTGGAGCAGTGGCACTGGCCTTGGGGTTGGAGCTCGTGTTGTCTTGCACCAGAGCTGGGTTTTACTCACAGTGAAAGGCCTGACCTATGACTTCTCTCTCTGGAAACTGGAAATGACCCCAATCATCACTTCCACTCTGTCCTTACGAGGCCTTTAAAAGGTAAGTTAACCTCAAGTAAATACATAAACTGTACATATAAATATTCATAAAATAACTACACAAATATATAACTGTGTATCAGTTTTTTTTTTTTTTTGGTCTTTTTCCTTTTTATCGGTACCAGGGATCGAACTCATGACTGCCTGCTTGCAAGGCAGGCGCTTATGCCGCTGAGCTAAAACCCCAGCCCCTATCACTTTGATTAAGTCAATTTGCTCAGGGCAGTGGATGTAGCTCAATAGTAAAGCACTGATGCAAATGCAGAGATCCTGGTGTGATCCTCAGTACCGCAGGAAAACAAAACTCCCAAACCCCAAAGCACTGTAGTAAGACCATGTATGTTTAACACAGATTTGGTTCCTACGGTGCCATCAGGCAGGCTGATTGTGGAGGTGAGCCTGGATTCCCAGGTCTGAGCATGCACTGAGCCAGTGCTGGGAACATGGCATCTGCTCTGTGCTGATTTCAGTCTGCGTTTTGCCCTAGAACAGTGGCAGCGCCAGACTCCATGCTGCCAATGGCCACAACCACACCCCTGTCTGTCCCCCTGGCTCCCCTTTTCTAGCTGGACCAGCTGAGCACAAGGCCTGAGAGACCAATTGATGCCCACACTATTTCCAAGGATGTCCTCACTTACTGAAGCCCTGTAATAGCTCCTGGCTCTCTAGGCTCCAATCAAGGGCAAATCCTGGTGACCTGCAAAGCTGCCTAAAATAGAAAACAATCCATATGAGCACAAGAAATGTCACATAGAAAATCTGATGCTCTCCTGGAAATGTAACACATGAGTGTGGCGCCTGCTACCACAGAGTCTGCTTTAATTACCACTACGCTCCTTTAATAGCCTGATTGTCCACTGCAGAGACACAGCTGTTAAGGGACTTGCTGAGGGCCACACCATGCCAAGAGCTGAAGCCAAGTTCCAGGTTGGCAGTCTGGCTGCAAATCCTTCTAGGAAAGGGAGGAGTGGTTACCAATCCACAGTCCCAGCCCTGTCCCCACATCAGAACCTCCTGGGCAGCTCTAGATGCCACTAACCTCACAAAGACTGGGAGATGCATCCTTGGTTCATTTCTCAGACAAGTCTTTGTACTCAGAATATGTAAAGAGCTCCCAGGAAGCAACAATAAGAACCATATTGTTAAAAACAATGCTTCTCAAAGGAAGATATATGAATATCCGTAAGCACATAAAGACATCTTACATCATTTGCAACCAAGTGATAAAATGGGGTATGGTGCATTATCCTTTCCCATCTGCTAGAAAGGCCAGTGTCACAGAGAGAGAGAGGAGCCACGCAAGCCCTTGGGTGTGCACAGTGGGGCTGTGCCTGAGGACATGCAGACTTTTGTCACTGCCCATCAGTCTCCACTGGAGAAGTCCACTCCCATGTGCTCAGAGAATGGGGGGAGAAGCAAGTGAGGGACTCCCCAGAGACCATTCTAAGGGTTCCTAGTCACCCTGCTCCAGGGTGACCAGGGGTTGGCTGGTCAGTGCAAACCTAGCAAGCAGCATTTATCTGCTTACCTGTGACCAGGCTTGGGCACAGCTGGCCCAGGTGGTCTCCACATGCCTTGGCCTTGGGCTCGACTGGAGCTGGAGCCCAGGCTCTGCCAGGATGTTGGGCTGTGACATTGTCAGCACTTTGTGGGGTGGCCTGGGCAGCCAGGGTCCTCCCATGGCAAATGTGGCTCTGAGCCACCACCTAACCTATACATCAGTGAACTGCAGCTTCAGTAAGAGCCTGGAACCTGCTTTTTTTTCCCCTTGGGTTACCAGAGAACCCCCCCAGGCTGGGGGATTTATGTCTCATCATTCCGGAGACTGGAAGTCCAGTCCAGGAGCTGCAAGGTGGGATTCGGGGAGGCTCCTGACTTCAGATCCCTTCCCATACACAGGAGCCAGGTGTGATATCACACACCTGTAATCTGGAAGTGCTCTGGAAGGCTGAGGCAGGAGGATCCCACATTTGGGCCTGGGCAATTTAGTGACTCAGTGAGATCCTGTACCAGAAGAAAAAAAATATCACATCCCAGTAGCTGCAGCTCAGTGATGTACCTATCACATTACCCCAAATGTGCAGGGTCATAGATTTGATTCCCCACACCACAAAAAATAAAATCACTATGCAGTCATTCATACAAATCTTTAAACACTCATAAATGTGAATAAGTAGATTGTGACATAGTCACATAACCATGTGCTACCCAGCAGTAGACAGGAATGCTCTGTCACAGAAAAGGATCTCAGAAAGTTTAATTGAGGCAAAAGAAATCAGAGGCACCCGAAAAGTGCCTCCTGATTTCATTTACACGAAGCCCAAGATCAAGCAAAACTCATCTATGTGGATAAAGGAAAGTGGCTGCTCCTTAGGAGTGGCACCAACCCTTAGGGGGTTGTGTCATTGCCACTGTGACAGGAAGGTTCTGGGCTTCTTTTGGAAGGTGCTTACATGGGTGTGTCCAGCTGAAAAAGCTTTCCACGACAATGATGTCCACTGCCTAGGCCCCACCCCAGAGACCTGCGATCCTGAATCATGCAGCCCCGGCAGATCTGGCCCAAGCGGGGCCTGGTGCAGTCTCCACAGGCCCAGGTAGCAGGGAGTAGAGGAACCAAGGCAGCAGGCAGCACTAGCTCCTCAGTTGGAGGGGAGCCTGCATGGCACCTTTTGTTAGGACCCTGGGCCTGAAGCGGCCCACATTGCACTCTTCCATTCTGAGACTGGAGGCTTGGGATTGGTCTTAGGGCTGACAGCCGCAGTGTTGGTGGCACAGGCTCCTGAGACTCCCGGAGATGTGCCCATCTCAGGCTGCTCGACTGCTACAGCAAAACACCACATGTGGAATGGCTCAGGACTGCAGGCTGGAGGTTGCAAGTCTGAGATTAGAGTGGCCTCAGTGTTTGGCGTGGGTCCGTCTCCCGCTGTGACTACAGGTATGGAAGGGCGAGCTGGCTCGCTACAGCAGGTCTTGTATCAGACGCAGCCCGACCCTGGGGTCCACCCTCGTGAGCCAGTCACACTCCCATGGTCCAGCTCCTGCTGCCTCTCTTTGGGGTACAGTTGAACAGACCACTTTAGGGGGTGTGGTTACTCCAACCACAGACCTCTCTTGCCTCTCCAGCTCCTAGAGGTCCTGGCCACACCCCTCCACCTCTGCTTCATCACAGCTGTCTCCTCTGAGTCCCTTCTCTGTGCCCCACCTCCACCTCGGGATCCTTAGCTTAATCGTAGCCACCATGGAAGGGACCATTCACAGGGTCTGGGTGTGGCAAGCAGATGTGCTTGGGGCATCATTCAGCCGACCACACTGCGCTGTTGGAGATGCACTTCAGACACCATAGAGAGGATGAACCCTCACCCAGGCCACTGGAATTCAAAGGGCATAGAGAAGTTTCCGCTTTCACCTCAAACTATTTCTTGAAACTGACCTACAAAAACTTTCCCAGGTCCCCCTGGACTCTCGAATAACACAGCAGCTGTCCCAAATATCCAGGGCCTGGGGTGGTGATCACACTAGCTGAGAACTGTTTCCTTTCTGGGTCCCAAGGCAACAGGCTCCATTAGAGCATGAGGACAGTGGCTGCCTGTGTCACACAGGGAGCCAGGTACAGCCATCCCTTGCCTTGGCCACAAGCACTACGATAGATTCAGATACCCACTCCTGTGTTTCCCTCCACGCGGGATGGAGAGAGGCTTCTAGCTGATTCCAGGAGATGCATTGATGGGACCCTCTGTGAGCCCATGAGCACTTTTTTTTGAGACAGGTTTTGCTATATAGTTGCAGGTTGGCCATGAACTTCAGTGATCCTCCTGCCTCAAGCCTCCAGAGTGCTGGGATTCCAGGTGTGTGCTACCACACCCAGCCATAAGTGTTTTTGAGAGCTCTCTGTGGCAGGCAGAGAGCTCAGGGAGCACTCCTTCCTCCTGACCTCTCATTCTTCCCCATCAGCCCAGCTGTCCCCAGCTGCCATGTGCGTGCCACTTGCTTGAGGCCTGAAGGAGAAAGTGTGAGGCCCTGAGGCCACACTTGGGGTGCTGTCCAGGACCCACAACTGGATCTCAGTGGGGATGCCTAACCGTCTCCATGCTGATAAGCCCTGAGTTTCTGGAGTGAAGCATTAGGTCTGTCCCACTGTGGCTGCAGCAGAGCACACTGGGTCACCAGAGACCTTTTCCAGTGTCCATAGCTTGTCCTTGCAAGGCTGCTTTCCCACATTGGACCCGTCAGACCTCCTGGTGCCCAAGTGCCCTGGCTGCTCTGTCCTGTTCCTTAATGGTTTTCTGGGGACAGTTTGCTCCTTGTTAATATGACAGACTCCTGGGGGGTCAAGTGTGCCCCATGCCAGAAGAAAGCTGGTCCCCAGGATTGCAGCTGAGAACCTGCTGACCCATCCAGCTCTGAGTCCTTTGGAGAGCAGTGGCTGTGGTCCGGTGGGGGTGTATAGCTCTGTCTAGGATGGGGAAGTCCTGGGTTCTGCTCTAGCACTGCAAAAAATGAAAACAAAAACAGAAGTTTTTCTGGAATATCACTTCAATTGTGTCCTTTTAATATAAACTAAAGTGGGAGTGGAGGTGCAAGAGAACCAAGAAGGAGTTGTCCTCCTCTTACTCCAGCCACAGCCCCTGCTGAGGCCTGAAACTCGTGGTTTCTTAACGGTTCAAATCAAGGGCCTCCAACCCTTGTTCAGGGATGAGGCTGAGTCCCCATCCCTCCTCAGTGGTCCTGTTGGTGGATAGCAGACAGGCAAGGAGGTCCCCTGGTCCCTGACCTTGGACTGCCACCTCCCTCTGCCCTGGCAGGGAGGACAGTGTGGCACAGAGGTGCTTCTGCTTGACACAGGTTTCCTTGTTGAGCTGGGAAGGGCTTCTTGCCCAGTGCCCTGGGAAGCCATGGTCAATCCTCTGAGTTCACAGACACAGTCCTCCAGGACCACCCCTCTGCCCATCTCTGGCCACAGATGAGGCTCTGCAGTGTCCTTAAGCATAGCCCCCACTTCTTTTTCTCAAGATGATCTGTCTAGGAGGTTCAGAAGACACACAATGTCTCTCCCCAAAGCGAGAGCAGTCTGCCTGCCCTGCAGGAACATGGAGCCAAGGGCCAGGCATCCTGGCTGCCACTACACATAGTCAGAGTCCCTGGGTCGGAGGCCGTGATCAGGAAACCATAGTTGCCTTTTCAGTGAGTCTGGGGAGCCCAGTGGGGGCTCTGGCTGCCATGGGACAACAGTCCAGCTCCTCAGCCACTGGGCAGTACAGTCTCAGACCCAGGAGAAGCCACCCTGCCATGGCCACTGCTGTGGGAATACACTGTCCTCAGTAAACACTGCAGGCTCATGGAGTCAAAAAATGAAGGATTTCATTTCCATTTTGACAACTGTTACAGGCCATGGAACAGCTTAGATGTCCCTGCTACTCAACGCACCGTATGGACAGCTCTGCAAACTTCTAATGTGAGCCCTGAACGCCACCTCCTGGCCGCTGCTACCTAGGCCTCTAGCCATCACTCAGCAGGGACAGCAATGGTCCTCCAGGAAGCAGGTGGATTGCACAGAAGACATGGAGCAAAAGAAGGTGGGTGGAAAAATTGCAGTGGAATGCCACTTGCTGAAAGCACAAAACCAAGTCAAACTGGTGTAAGCAGCCAGAGTTTTCCAGAGAAACAGGAGCTACACAGGATGTGATTAAAAAAATAAGAAAAACATATGGAGGATGTTTAAATTTTTAACAAATTATTGTAGAAAAGGGCACACTGATGAATCTCCCCCGAAACACTACTCCTCAGAAAGAAACACTCCCCTTGCTTCAGACACACATCACGTGGCTTTTGACAATTTTTGGAGCAGGTCTGAAAGTGCTTTTTCCCCGAGTGTGTGTTGTTGTTGTTGTCTGTGTGTGGTTTTGGTACTGGAAATTGAACTCAGGACCTCATGCATGCCAGGCAGGCACTTATGCTATTGAGCTACATCCCTGGCCCTCCTGAATATCTTTAATTGTGCTATTGTGGCTGTCTTGAGGTTATGATTGAATTCAAAATATTTCCTTTCATGGTCATCTTGACTTGAGACAAGTGAGACCCAATGAATAAGGTGGACAAGGACATGGTATCCCGTTTTTGCTTGGCGTGTGTGACACAGAGCATTGTCCTGATGGAAGATGAAACCCTTTGCCCATTTCTCAGAGTTTTTCAGGCACACCATTGCTTAACAGCTCTCTCAAACTGTTGTAAAATTCAGAGTTCACTGTTGGGTTCTTCCCAAGTATGAACTCATCATATAGTCCTCTCAAGCTCAGAAACATAATCGCCATCACCTTGATGGTAGATCTTCTCTGAGGTGCATCCACGGCACAAGAACGGGGTGATTTCCACAGAGAACTCTGCACCTTGGTCTCAGGATCATAACCACAGACCAAGTTTCAGCTTCCATGATAACATCTCTGAAAGCTGGAATCTGAAGCAGTAGGATCCAGCAACTCCAGAGAAACTGACAGCATTGTGTTAATTTGCGGTTCATGATCCATGATTTATGGCACACTTACAACACACCCACTGACTGCATCAAACACCTGAACACTTGCCACACACGGGACTGAGGCTGGACTCACTGCCGGGCACATTGAAGAGCCCTGCCTTTCCACTGGATTGTGCTTGTGGTGGCATTCACCTGTTTGGCCACATCTCTATAGACATAGGCATATTCTTTAAAAATTTTTTTTTGTCTTTTTTGAGACAGGGTCTCACTATGCAGTTCAGGCTGCTCCTGAGCTCAGTTTGCAGCCCAGGCTGGTCTCGAACTCGCAATGATCCTCCCACCTCAGCCTCCCGAGTGCTGGGAAGATAGGCGTGAGCACCATGCCCAGCTGGTATATTCTTTTTAAAATTAATTAAACTTATTGGTACATTTTAGGTATACATAATGATCATATTCATCAATGGAAATTTGAACCTATATATGACATACCTTCTTTTTCTCCCTTCCCCTATCCTTTCTTCAACCCCTCTTCCCCTCCTTATTTACAAAAGCTTTGTTTCCATATTTCTTTTTTCTCATTTTTTCTTTGCCCTTTCTTCTTTTCTCTTCCTCCTCTCTAGTTCCCTCTCCCATTTGAACATTTTCTCCCCATTTCCCAATATCTAGTATATATTTTCGTCCTTAATCTTTATACCAGAGAAATAACATGGTATTTAAACGTGTGTACAATTTATTTCACTTAATAGTATGGTCTCAAGGTGCATTCATTTACCTCGAAAATAGCTCAAGCTTATCCTTCTTTATGGCTGAATGTACTCCATTGCATAAAAAAACTCTTCACCTTTATCCATTCATTGGTTGATAGACATTTGGGCTGTTCCAAGTTTTAACTGTTTCAAACTGTAAGTAGGCATATCCTCAAGGGGATTATTTAAAGTGGTTAGATCATGTGATTTTGGAGTTCAGTAAGCTAGAAGCCCTAGTAGGATTTTTGTGTCTCAGTATCTAGGCAGAATTCCCTCTTTTCTCCTATAAAACCTCAGTTCTTGATCTTAAGGCCTTCCAATGAATGAATGAAACCCATTCACATTGTCAAGCATACTCTCACTGATCTGAAGGTAAACAATTGTAGCTATTCACACTTTCCAAATATCTTTACAGCAACACCTAGACAACTATTCAAGAAAACAGCTAGGCATTGTCAGAGTAACCCATGGCATCAACCAACACAGTGGAGTTCTTGTCAGCCACTCTCGCATACCCATACCCCTAAACTACCTTGATCTCCAAATGTAGACAGTAATAAAATTCTGACTCCAATTAACCTGAAACAACTGTCCTGAAAAAAAAAGTCCTGAGATGATGGTACTTTTTGTGGTAGTCCCCCACTTCCTGAAGTATAAAGGAGCCAGAGAAAATAATTTGGAAAGGAAAAAATTATTTATTAAAGCGTAGGCCTGGTGACGCAGCCTCCAGTAGCCAATATGGAAGACTGCGCGCCTAACAGTTAAAGGGCAGGGTTTTTATCCTGTAAAACCGTAAACAGCTGCTGGTCTCACAATGCAGGGGGGTGGAGTTTGCAGTGCACTACAGAACAGGAACGTGGTGGTTACATTTCTTGGGAAGAACAAGGTTCATGTGGGCTAATAAGCAAGTTTAGATTAGGCAAACATCTGCTCTTAGAGTTACCTTTGATAGGTTACAACACTTTTCTTTCTGACATACTGTAACTTAAATGCAAAGCAAAGGTGACATCATATATCTCAAGTTATGTAACAGAATATGACAAAAAAGGGCCGGGGATTTAGCTCAGTGGCACAGCATCTGCCTGGCATGCAAGTGAGGTCCTGAGTTTGACTCCCGGTACCTACACTGCCCTCCCCAAAACCCCAATATGGCAGAAAAGAAGGAAGATATGTTACATGGAGAGAGAACATACATATGAAATGAAATTAATAACCATGTAAAGAAGGCACATTCACACAAGTTAGTTTTCAACTTGGTAACCAGCCACAGAGCCCCAACTGCCCTTGGACATTGCCTCCCACTGTTACCCCACATCCTCTCACCCTTGAAAAGTGTGGCAGCTGCTGGTGCTTGTTTAACTGGTTGGGGTGAGCTCTTCACTCCTGAGGGGTCTGGGCCCTATGTCAATTAGGAAGACTAGTCTTTTTTTTTTTTTTTTTTGGTACTGGGGATCAAACTTACAACCTTGCATTTGCCAGGCAAGCACTTATGCCACTGAGCAAAACCCCCAGCCCTGTGTGTGAATTAGGCTGTTGTTTTTCATGGACCTTAATTACAGGGCACAACAACACTGAGACACCTGCCCAGATGAAGTCTCCTAGCCACCCTGTTGGGGCAGCCCATTTCCCTGCAGTAACGAGGATCAATACCCCCAGCCAGCCCAGCAACTCCCTTCTTCGCCTGAGGCTCTGAGGCACCAGGGGCCCAAAGAGCCTTGGTGGCATCTCAGCTCTGGCTGAGAACCACTGTGTCCCCTGGTGGACATGTACCTCCTTTGGAGCTAAGACCTCTGGGTGAGCAGAGCACCAGGCCAGGGCAGGGAGCATAGGGGTGGTTGTGACAGGTGCCACTCCCATATCCCCCCTTCAGTTCTAGACCTGAATCCTAGCTATGGGAGAAGCAGCCCTGCACACTCATTCTGACAGTGTCCTTGTGTCTGGCCATCCGAATGCCATCCCATCCCTACCAGGCCACCTGCTCCAGAATGGTGGAGAGCACGGTGGGACCAATGGGCGCCCCACGAGTGGGCCACAGTTCATAGTTTGGGCAGCGTGGATGACTGCATGGTGGATGAATACAGATGGTTTTTGCAGAAGCAGTGCAGGGTGAAGGCAGGTCCATGTTTAGAGTGTCAGCTCTGGGAAGGACAAAGCACTGACTCTCCCACGGAGGAAACATGTACGGGGTAGTCGACCCACCCCAGCAGTGGGCTGAGTGCCAGGGAATGGTCCTGCCTAGGGGACTCCGTGCTAGTGTCCACGACAGGGGACAGGATGGGAAGTGGCAGCTGGAGCAGGTCAGTCTTGGTTGGGGGAGCTCCCTGTTGTTGTGCCCCCTGCATAACCTCCATCCCTGCTGCTGCTTGTGAGCTCAGAGGGCAGTGACAGGGATGGCTGGGGAAGAGGCTGCCAGTGTCCCCAGGATAGGGACATCCTATTCACTCTATCGTCTGAGTCCCCCCCTCTGCCGAGTTCATCCCTGGAGGGCACTCACATGGGACATAGATATCAACATCATTTGCGGTTTTTGCCCACTCAGAATTTATTCACCACACACCTCTTCCTCAGATTTCTGTGTCACCAGTTCTCCAGTCAGGTTCCTTCTGAGTACCTGACCATCTGGTCGCAGCCCACAGCTGAGTATACAACTGTACCTCTTGCTATTTCTCATTCTAAGCAAAGACCTCACAAGGAACATGGGTCAAAGCGTATTGGGGTCTGTGCCTAGATTCCCGATCCACAACCCCCCAAAAGGGCTCATGGCAAAGGCTGAAAGGAATAAGACAAGTGGCATGATCTCTACGACTGCAAGGAGGACTGAAATCTTTGGCAGAGCTCATAACTCTGTTAGCAGCCAGCCGATTGATGTTTGGCAGCCCATATTTAATCAGAGCAAGCAAGGAGTTGAGTTGAGAATGAGGGAGATCTGAACAGGATCTTGGGAGGGGTTCAAGGATTCCTCAAAGAAACAGATGATGCTAATTAAGGAAAACTATCCAGAAAAATCTCCAGGTGGTCTCAGCTGTGGCCCATCTTACCCTCTGTAGTGTCTCCTTGTTCTCAATTCAATCATGCCAGGGCCACGCCATGGCCCTGCTCCTGTAGTCAGCTTCAATGCTCTCCAATGATAGCGTGGGCACTCTGCAATTCATGATTGTCCTTCAGTGTTGCCCCAGGAAGGTATGCAGCATTGTGTTCCTTATGGTTGGGGTTGCTCACACACTGTGTAGAACCATCTATATCGTCAACCGGGTGCTCTTTACCTCTCTTGCCTGATTACAGGGACCTTTCCGGAGCCCATTCGTGGAGATGAAACAGATAGTTCAGCAGGATGGGAGGCCCAGAGCTCTGCTCAAAACAGTTCCTGGACCACTCACATCCTGATGAGAAATGTGTGCCTCCAAAATCCAAAGCTGACTGTGGTGTTGCGCATTTGTAATCCCAGCACTTGGGAGGTTGAGACAGGAGGATCACTGCAAGTTTGAGGCCAACCTGGATTACACAGCGAGTTCCAGGACCAGTTTACATTACAGAGTGAGACCCTGTCTCAAAAAACAAAACAAAACAAAACAAACAAATCCAAAGAGGTCCATTAGGTGTCAAACCTAGAGGTAGAATGTGCCTGAATTATGCTGGGCTTAATCTCTTTCCCCCTTAAACACAGCTTGTTTAACCACTAAGTCCAGAGCAGTTGCTACTTCTTAGGCGCTAAATCCAATCTGCATAGCCTCATCAAAGCAGTGGACCAGTGATGTCTTTTGGAAGGAAAACGTACTCAAGATCCCTGCAAATAGGGTATGACCCAAAGGACATGCCAAAGTAGGTGACTGTTACAGATATATGTGTACTCCTTACATTCTCATGTTAATGTCCTATCCCCTAGGGGGGCTATATTTAGAGATTGGGCCTTGTGTGTGTGGGGCAATTAAGGTTGCAGGAGGTCATGAGATGGGATTCTAATCCAATAGAACCAGTGACCTTGTAGAACAGAGACACCAGAAGGCTTCTCACACATGCAAGGTGAAAAACAACAATGAGGTCCTCACAGAGACCAAATCTCCAGCAACAGTCACCCACCTCCACAACTGTGAACAAAAATACCTGTTGTTAAAAAAATACTTGCTGTTTTGGGTGCCTCTTTTTTTTTTTTTTTTTTTTGCACAGTAGCTGTTTCTGCTGACTGACCTTTTTTTTTTTTTTAACAGGTTGATGAAAAGGCATTCATCAAGATATAGGGAAGGAAACTCCCAACCTACTAGATGTCCAGTATTAAGTTCGTGCCTGAATTGTGCTGGGCTTAATCGCTCCCCCCCTTAAATACAACTGTTTAACCACGAAGTCCAGAGCAGTTGCTACTGCTCAGTCACTAAGTCCAATTAGCATAGTGCCATCAAAACAGTGGACCAGAGTGGAACAGAGTTCATATTCTCTAAAATCAAAGAATGAATTTTAGGAAGAACAGAGGTTAAGAGCAAGCTATATATATTAAGAGAAAGACAGCTTCGGTCTGGGAGAGACAGAAGGGATCCCCTAAAATCATGGGGTGAGATGGGTTCAAGATGGGGAAAACTGGGAACGCACAAGGCAGAAGGGCATGAGGTGGGACAGAACTATGGTCAACTAATAAGATTAATTGTTCAGGTAAAACTGACCAAATCAGGGACAAATGGGGAAGCAAGTCACGTAGCAAGGGAGTATTCTTATGGAGCAGTGATTTTTCCTGTAGGGAGTTAGGATGATAGCTGCTGGCTTCTTCAAGATGATCCATACTTGAGTATCAATCCCTGATGTTTATACTTAGGGTATGGTTAATTTGTTTTGTCTTTTTTCTTGAGATGTGGCCCACAGTGTGAGATGTCTCTCTCTTCCAAGGTCACAAGACATCTGGCCCTCTGTGCCTGCTCCTTTGAGGGCCTACCCATCTGATTGCCTAGAATGTTTCTATCTAATTCAGGCTTATAACAGCCAGATTAGTAGCTGTATACCAGGCTCTAAAGGGTGTGTTGACTGGTCTGGAAAAGCAGCTGCAGCTGGGGTGCCTGCCTGTTTAGCTTGCATACATCATTCTTCAAGAACTGGCTTAGCCAATAGAGTGGGAGTATGATGTGCTGGGGGCCACGAATTACAAAGTGAGTCTAGAAGTCCACACTTGATGTTGTACTGCCCTTGAGACAGACTGGAAGGCAGAAACTCCGGGCTCACAGCTGGAAGTGGAAGCCCTAGAGCTAAAGACTGTGTAGTGCTCACAGGGCAAGATAAGACCTACTGGAAACACAGGCGTCCTGGAAATCTATGGTTTCCTCATTGCCCCTCCCCCACGCTTTGTTCTTCCTAGCACATATAGCCCCCATTACTGTTCCCAGAAACACCCAGTGCCCTTCACTCATTGCCTTTGACTCAGATGCAATGAATAAATACCGAGGTTCTGAGTGACTTGTGGTCTTGTTCCCTGAGAACAACTGGTCATCCCGGATCCCTGCTATCCACCACCATTTTCGTCTCTTGCTTTTTCCTTTCCCGCAGTGCCATAACCTATGCAGGAGACTGAGAGCTCACTGCAGGCATTCCCAATAACCGAGCCGTGTAAAGGGTTCCAGCAGTGGTGGGTCTCACAGTTTCTGCTTTCTTAGGTCCTTCAGGATGGCACTCATCTCTGCAATCCCTCAATGGGGCACAAGTGCGTGAGTGCGTCAGTGAAAGGGTCAGGTGAAAACGCCATGATTCCAGTGATGCCACCTCTGTGATGGACGCTGGAAGGACTGGTGTGTGCCAGGAGTTGGGGAAGAGGGCTTAACAGGAGGCAGGGGATTTGGAGGGCAGTGAAACCAAGGTGGGACACCAGAAATAAAGGTAGGCAGAAGGCAGCTGAGCAAAGTCAATGTTTTGGGTTTCTCCTAGAATCTTTAAACTTTGGGACAGAGTCTTGCTCAGCTCTGCACGTGGGCACTCCTCAGGGAGTCTGCTTTAGTAGCCCCACATTCACCTGTCCACTTCTTCCTCCTGCAGGACTGGGGACACCAAGGCCGGAGCAGCCCAAGGGGAATTCTCAGTCCAGGCTTCAGTTCCAGATGGCCCGGAGGCGACGCCCAGCTGTCCCCAAAAGCAGAATCACCGCAGATGCCGTAGAAGCAGCGCCCCGGTAGACTGTCCCAGGACTGGTCCTTGCCCTCAAGTAAGAGCGGTTACCTCACGACAGCAGCCCAGGCAGCACCCTCCTGACTAGAACACACGGCACTGAGGGTGGCGCGGAGCAGGAAGTCAGCCCAGAAGGTGGACGACTGAGCAGGCGCTTCCCCCGGCAGTATTCCTTCCTCCAGTGTCCTCCTTGATGATCCTCCAGCTGACTTTCTCTCCTCCCCTGGGCTGCCCTCTTTTCTCTCGGAGTCTCTCCTCCCTATCAGCTCCTTTCCCTTCCGGGTTCTCTTGGGGTCCGGTCCCACACGCGAAGGCCGATCGACCTGTAGATGGCGCCGTTAACTTTCCCGCTCCTGCAGGGTCTGTTTCGCTACAAGCTCCTATCACTTTCATCACGCCAAGAGCTACGCTCAAAGGGTGCGCGCACGCGCAGAGAGTGGCGACGGCGGGCGGGGCGGGGCGTGTGGCGCCCAGGGGCGGGTCTAGGCGTGACGAGGGGGCGGGGCGAGACACGCAGGGGTAAGGGCGGGGCCTGCGGGACAGCGGCGCGGCGCGTTCCTTCACGAGCTGGCGTCTGGGAGCGGTGGGCGCCACGCAGCCATGTTCGTGGCGCGCAGCATCGCGGCGGACCATAAGGACCTCATCCACGATGTCTCCTTCGACTTTCATGGGCTGCGTATGGCCACCTGCTCCAGCGACCAGAGCGTCAAGGTGGGGCGGCGTCTGCGGGCGGCCGAGGGGGGAGGCGGGTGGAGACCGCGCGGAGAACGGGCCTCGCCGGACTTTAGCGCACTCTACAGCTTGAGTTTAGAAGCCACGGCTGGCGCGTAGCCCGGCGTCCCAACTTGGCCCCGCCGAGGAACCTCTGCCTCCCCATTACGGGATTACGGCGGCCCCAAGCCGCGATGCGGGCGCGGAGTTTTGTGCGCCTGCGCAGTTGCTGCCTGGCGTGTGCGCGCCCCGCAGGGCCGGCTCGGTGGTCTGACAGCTGAGGGCGCACTTTGGGGTGCAGGTGAGGCGGTACCTGGTCGTGACTGGCCTCGAGCGCTGCCCCTTTCCTGTGTCCTTCACCTAGGCACAGGTTCCAGGCCTGCAGTCCGGGAACTGGGTGTTTGTCGCGGGGTCTGTGAAGGCTGACCGCCCGTGAGGACGGGGTGGGTCCTCGGGTAGGGTCCAGGGCTCACATGCGCCCTGGAGCGACGGGAAGGCTGCGGTGCTCGTGGCTTGCTTTCTGGACAACTCCGCAGTGACGTCTGCGGAGAGCTTCTCGTTCTTTCATTCAGCTTTGATGCCAGTGATGTCTTGATAGCAGCACGGTTTTTGTCGAAAAGCCTCCTGCTGAGGACGTCTCTGGGTTCTCTTCAGATCCGCGCTGCGCTGCAGCTGTGTCCTGCACTGCCTTCGGGCCGAACTGCACAGTTGGCTCCTCCGAACCGCTCTCCTCTTTATGTCTCTGTATTTGTTTATTCTGGGTACCTCGTGTCCATGAGGTTGTGGGATATTCTTTCGTGTCTGATGCATTTCATTTTCCATTGTCAGTGTGCATCTATCTTACAGCGTACATCAGAACTTCATTTTAAAGCCCAGTAATACTTTGTGTGTATGAAGCACATTCTGCTCATCTCTTCATCCATCCTCTTTTGGGCTGTTGTGAAAGTGTCTACTGTGAACATCAGTGTACAAGTATCTTTGAGTCTCATATATAGCATTCTCTTGTGTAATTTTCATAAATTGGATACAAGAATAGTCTGCTGATAAGAGTTCATATGACCATTTGAGATAAGATTTGTTTGGATTTATAAAAAGGCTATGTGGAGTGGATTATTTTTAACTGAAAATAACAAATTATAAATGTTTTATATTTCATTTTAAATTTGTTTTTCATTGTTTTGTGGTCTTCTATCCATTTTTCAATAGTGCTTTTTTCTTACTGAAGAGCAGACATGTATTTATATGCATACAGGTTATTTGTTCAAGAGATGTACTTTTCTTTTTAAAAAGAAAAGATTACTTAATATTTAGTGGTGTCTTAATAGTCATTGTTAATATTTGTTGATATTGTTTCTTTTAATGTTTTAAATTATGACTATTCATGTACGTAAGCTTTGTATACAAAAATTTTTTTCTCACTGTTCTTGTCTTGCTAATTATCATTCTGAAAGAGTGATACCCTCTTTTAACATAATGATAGTGTCTTTTAACTAAACAAGCTATACATTTTTTTGAGACAGGATCATATTGTTATCTAGGCTGACCTTGAATTTGCAGCCCTCATGTCTCCCTCCTGAGTAGGTGGATTACAGATGTCTAGTGGTGTATCGCACTTTAAATGTTTGATTACAAATTGCAAAATTGGTGTTTTTTTGCGGGGGGGGGCTTTTTTGGAAGAAAAAGGTAGAGGTAGAACCCAGGGCCTCCCACATGCTAGGCAAGCATTGTAGCACTGAACTTGCCTCCAGTTGAACTTACTAGTTAGGGATTGATTTGAAAGCTTTGTTGACATGTTGGGCATTAAGATCGTTTTAATTGTAATTTTTTTTACATCAATAGAATTCATTGTTTTGCCTTTACTTTCATCATATATATGGGGAGATCTGTATTATTTGAGGGTTCTGTATTTGTGAATTTGCTTAGTAGCTATAATTGATGTGTAACTTCAAAGTGAAACTGTTCTCCTGCCATCGTCCTGGAGGTGTCAGATTGTAAAGTCTGAGTTTTTGTGCAAGTGTTACCAACCGAAGTAGAACAGGGTGGCATTCTGTTTTCTTATTTTAATATATATTGTAAGCAAATTCTTCTCATGGTGTGCATAGTGCCTGATTTTTGCTGTTAATGGTTTGGTAGGGTTTTTTTTTTTTTTTTGAGAGACAGGGTCTCGCTATGCAGTTCAGGCTGGGCTTGAGCTCACTTTGTAGCCCAGGCTGGTCTTGAACTTGGAACAATCCCCCTGCCTCAGCCTCCTGAGTGCTGGGATTACAGCAGTGCACCACCACACCTGGCAGTAAATTGGTAGTTTAAAATGATCACCAGGTGTGGGGTGGATGTGTCTGCAGGTGGTCTTGAAGCACAGGAGAACTGTTTGGACATATGCTATGTCCCTCTGTCAGGTAACCCATCAATACATACTAGATAAGGTGCCTTTAAACATGAAGGAAAGTACTATACTCTTTGGTTTATGAAAATCTTAAGACTTGGGTCTTACTGAGCCCAACCCTCCATCTGTCACATGAACAATGTTTCGGTAGTCTAGGGGACTTGATAAAACATTATCAGTAATGAGAATTGAGGGGTTCTGGGTGTGGTTCAGTGCTTGCCTAAGTGTGTATAAGCTGTGGGTTTGGTCCCCGCTACTGGGGAAAAATACTAAAGAATTGGTTGTCGGTGTAATTGTCTCTCTTGCTTGTCAGAGCTTGGATTCTTGGATCCCTCAGTGCCTGTCCTAGTGTCTGACACATTTAAGAATCTAAATAAGGGGCTGGGGATTTAGCTCAGCGGCATAAAGCGCCTGCTTTGCAAGCAGGCAGTCGTGATTTCGATCCCTGGTACTGATAAAAAGGAAAAAGACAAAAAAAAAAAAAAGAATCTAAATAAATATTTGATTGAATAAATGTTTCCTTGGGGGTTGTATTGTTTTGTCAATTTTATGTTCCTCTCTTCTGTGCTGATTCTGTCTGGTTTTTGTGGTTTTTTTGGTACCAATTTGTAGGAATTCTCTACATAAATATCTGGTTTTTTTTTAATAGGTCTGGGATAAAAGCGAAAGTGGAGATTGGCATTGTACAGCTAGCTGGAAGGTTAGTATTTTATCAGTACTTTAAAAAACAAATATTTACTGTTCAATAGTATCAACAACTTATTGTTTAGCTTTGAGATGCTCATGCAATATACAATTTATAAGTAGTCTTTCCCTGGAAAGATACTTTGTATTTTTTACTGTTAAAGTAAAGCTATCCTGAGTGCAGACTGCACTTATTCACCCACCTGCCTCACTACGTGGGGCATGTGATGCCCTTGCCCCATCTCTGGTCTGCTGGCTTATGGGGAGCTGCAGTTCCTGCCTCCTTCACCCATCCCAGGATGCGTACTGTATGTCTGGTCCAAGAAAGAGTAGGACTCAGAATTTGAAGTGTTAGCATTAAGTTGAAGTGTGTTTGTAGGTGAGGGATTGTCTGTATTTTCTCAGGGAACAGGGTTTGGGCTCCTCATGTGTATTTGCTCACCCAGCAGCTCCTTTCCTAGTGTCACTGCCTAACTGCACATCAGCCAGACTCTTCTAGCACTTTGTTGCTGCTGTGTTATGTTTATTACTGCAGTGCTAAGAATTATACTCAGTCTGGTGCAGGGTAGGCAGATACTTTCCCACTGAGCCACATGCCCAGCCCTAAATATTTTATTTACTTACTTGAGTACAGTTGAGGGAGGCTAGTGGTATAGTTCAAAGGTAGAACACTGTTCTAGCATGCACAAGACCCTAATTTGATCCCTAGCATTGTGAGTGTGGAGGACTGCATAAAATGTACAGTTTAGAGATACTTAGATTGCACCTGTCACCATTCTAATTCCAGAAATTTTCATCATCTCAAAAGGAAGCAACAAACCCTGTATCTATTCAACTGTCACTTTACTTCCATTCCCCTGTTGCCTTTGGTAACCGCTAATCTATTTTTTGTTACTATGGATTGTGAAGGAAATAATTTTGGCTAATTTTATTTATTTTTGTTAGACCCTTTTTTTTTCTTTTTGAGACAGTTTAGGCTGGCCTAGAACTCCTGTAGGCCCAGCCTGGCCCTAGACTTACAGTGATCCTACTGCCTCAGCTGCCTGAGTGCTAGGTCATGTACTACCACTCCTGGCTGGTTTTTAAATAGAATTTGCAAGGATAAAGGTGGCAGACCTGTAGAATGTTAGTAAGCTTGGTTAAGCTAACCCTGAAGTAAGTCTCCAGTTTTTAACATTGCAGTTAGCACGTAACCAGCTGGATTTTATTCCATCAGTAAAATGTTGCAATGACTAAACTCTACAAGGACCATGTGAAGTTGATCAGCTTTCTCCTCACACAGAAATAAAAGATACTTGGATTTTATTTCTTAAAGTAAAATCTTGAATGTGTGAAGTAGAATAAGCTGAATTTTATTTTTACTTTTATTTTCCCAGACGCATAGTGGATCTGTGTGGAGAGTGACATGGGCCCACCCAGAATTTGGACAGGTTTTGGCTTCCTGTTCTTTTGACCGGACAGCTGCTGTGTGGGAAGAAATAGTTGGAGAATCAAATGATAAGCTGCGTGGACAAAGTCACTGGGTGAGCCTTCGTGGTTTGGATGGGAGCACCCATCCTCTGAGCACTCATCCCTAGGCCCCTGGTGTGCATGGCACTGCTCTGTTGGCCTTTTGGATGTGCTGTTCTCCCATTTTTCTCCTAGATTTGGCCTGGGCCAAAGTGGTATTCAGAAACACTTGGGACATTGTCTACTTAAAAAATTGGTGACATCTATAATACTTGCTTTGTACCTGATTTTATATTTTAGTACACTGCATATGATTTTGTATGGTAATTTTAGATTCCCTCTAAAATCTTCCAACAGATGTTTTTCTGAGTTTGTGTGTGTGATTTTGGTGGTCCTAAGGATTGAAGCCAAGGCCTTGCTCATGTTGACTACATGTTTTGCCTCTGCGCTACTCTCAGCCTAAGAAAAATGTGCTGTCTTTTATCTGTGTACTTTTTAAAGTTCCAGCTCTGCCTTGACAGGATGATTCTGCACAAGGACATAACCTCTGTGCTGCTCAGGTTCTTTTGTCATTTACAGAGCAGAAGAATTGGACTGGATTATTTTTTAGGTGCTTTCTAATTCTTTTGTTCTTGGCAATACTGATTATACGATGGAGCTACATCCCCAGCCCTTTGCATTGTATTTTGAAGTGGTCTTGCTAAGTTGCCCAGGCTGGCTTTGAACTTGCAGTCCTCATCCCTCAGTATCCAATTACTTGGAATTACTAGCTCATACCACCAGCCCAGCCCTGTCCAACTTTTAATTTTTTATTTTGAAACGGTTTCTTACTTAGTTGCCAAGTTGCTCAAGAGGGGCTCAAACTTGTGGCCCTCCTGCCTTAGCCTTTCAGAGTGCTGGGATTATAGGCCTATGTCACCATGCCTAGCTCCTGTCTTAACATTTTTATTGAAGACTTGCTTTTTATTTTTCATCTATGTCTTTGTTTTACTGGCTGATAACCATGCAGATGGTGTATACAAAAGGGTGTGTGTGATGAGACAGGCCTCTCCTTCCTGCCTGTCCCTTTCTGTATGAGGGACCTGCTGCATGTGCGGTGTGTACTTCTGGATGAGTTCTGTTCTTTACCAGGATGAGCGGTGCTTTTATCCTCCACTCTTTCACCCATGCTTACCACTTTCCCTGAATTTTTTTATTTTTTTGGGAAGTAGAATATAACATAATGTTCAGCGTTTTAACTATAGTGGCAAAATACAGTGACTTCCTGAGTATGGTGGTACACCTATAATCCTAACACTTGGGAGCCTTATGTAGGAGAATTGCCGTGAATTCAATACCATCTGGGGCTACATAGTGAGATCCTGTCTCAAATCCCCCTCTTAGTCCAATAGCTTAAATTACATTCAAAATGCTGTGCATTCATCTTAGTTACTTTTGTTTAGTTGTTTTTGAGGCAGAGTCTTACTCTATAATTCTGGCTGGCATTGAACTCACTATGTAGCCCAGGCTGATCTTGAATTCATGGCAGTCCTGCTTCAGCTTCCCAAGTCCCTCAGCTTCCCTGGAGTTACAGGCTTGTGCCACCATGCCTGGTTACTTTTCTTATTGTTGCAACAGAATACCTCATACCACAAATTAAGGAGCAAAGGCTTATTTTGGCTCATAGTTTGTAGAGTCCATAGTGGCTGGTTCTAAGGCAGGACAGCATGGAGGAGGAGAAATGGCTCTGATGTGGCAGGCAGGAAGCAGTAAGCCTTCTTTTTCTATCTGAGTTATAAACTTACTGGTTGGTGCCATCCAACACTCAGAGTAGGTCTTCACTTTTCAGTGAATCCATCACTCATGCTCAGAAGTATGCTAAACCAATCAGAGAACTAACCCAGTATCATATACCTATGATCCAGTGTCACTCCCAAAGCCCCACCTATGAGTACATGAGACTTTGGAGGGGACACCAAGATACAAGCCATGACAGCGTTCATCAGTGTTTGCTGTACGCACAACTATTCAGCACCCTCAGCATAAACTCTGTACCATTAAATAGCATCTCTTGTTTCCCCTCCTCCTGGTAATGTGTATTCTACTTTCTATGAATTTGTATATTCCAGGTTCCCCATATAAATTGAATTTTTTTTAAAAAAAATGTAATACTGTTTATTTAACTTTGGAAAACATGTAAGCATTGTAAGCACAAAAAAAAAAAAAAAAAAAAAAAAAAAAACCCACAGTGTTGCAAATTGTAAGTATGGAAGTCTCTTGAACCTTCACTGACTTTTTGCCAATGAAGGGTTCTATACTTTATAAACAGTTTCCATCTACCTCACTTAACTAAAAAACAAGACAAAAAAAGCAACAAAAAACACAGTAAGGAACCCAAAGATTTCTCATGCCAGCTGACCCTCTCAAGAATGCTAGGTCACTGTATACAGAAGCTAATGGGATACCCGCCACAGCCACAGTGACAACAGGTCTAAGGTTCCTTCCCGGTGGCATCTGTCCCACAGCCTTGGCACCAAGCAAAGGAGCATTGAGAGCTTTCCTGGGTTGCTTTGTTCTTTTTACGAACTCTGGTTGTGTACATTTGGTAACTTGGGTTCTAGCCAATAACCATGTAGTTAACATTACCTTACAAATTAAAAAACAAACACCTTTTCACAGCAACAGCAAAGTGCACAGAGTGAGGAGAACACAGTGTCTTTTCAGTTTAAAAATGTTTGGAAACATGTACAACAATTTTATAGCATTCCAGACTTCCATGGCCATGTCAGACAATTACAACCAACTTCTAGAGCATTTGAGAGACTTCGTGATTGCAGTTGGGTTGGCATTTAAGAAACGGTTAGAAATGGTGCTCCCCTACTCTTAAGGCATTCACAAAGAGACAGGAAAATAGTTTTTTTAAATTCATTGTCCTCTTTCTCCTCCATGGCCTCCCCCTCTTCTTCATTTTTCTCTTCTACCTTTTTCTGGGCAACTTTAGCAGGACCTAGGATCCTTTGAACCATCGAACTTTCCTTTAGACTTATAGTTGGTCACTCCTCCTTGTGCTTTGGCTTCTCTATCTTGGTGATGAAGGGCTGCTTTTCACTGTCACTTTAATTATTTCACATCTCACACAGCTTTTTAGCCACATCTCTAGTAGTGATACCAGGGTTGGTGGATTTGATCTTGGGGCGCAATCCTGAATAGAGCAGGAGAAACGCAGATAGTGGTTTTTAGGGGGTGGTGGGATTGTTTTACTTCTTGCCTCCCTTCTCAAGTCTGTAATGTTTAATCTTTTGGACAGAGTATACTTTATCTGCTCTGGCCATTGCATGAGACTTAGAATTCTTTCCCAAACATCATCTTCTACCTTTCCAAGTGCTTGGAAAGTTCTGCAAGCTTACAGGGACCTCTTGGTTCTTCTTGTGCTTCTCTGCAAGTCTGTACAAACAAGGCACATGCAGACATCTTGCCCTTTAGTTTCTTGGAATTCTCCTGAGGCCATCCTGACTGTCCTGTCTGGGCAGCGCAGGGCATGCATGACCTGTGGCTTGGGCTCCCAGCCTCACGCTAGCTTCCTCCAGAAGAGGTGCCTGGATTTGTTCTTGTGTGATAAGCTTGTATAACATGGCCCATCCATGTTGTAGCATACAGCAAGTTCATTCCTTTTTAATGACTGAGTTATTACTGTGTATCTATAGGCCACACTGTATTTATTTCCTAATGTGTAAATTGGACACTGTATTTTCCCATTATTAGACTACAGTGAGCATTGGTGTGCTGTCAGGTGTGATTGTCTAATGTACCAGACTCGAGCTCCACTTGTAGCATTGCTGTGCTGTTTTCTGTCAGTTCTTTTGGATATCTACTTGAGAGTAGAATTATGACAGTAGGCAGTTCTGTGTTAAACTGTTTTCCACAGTGGCTGCTCCATTTTGCATTGTCACCAGCAGTGTGCAAGGGGGTTTAAGTTCTTTTTTTCTTCATCAGTGCTTGACTTTGGAATTCAACCTTGAGCTGTTCTGCTAAGTGGTTATCTTGTGCTCTCGACAGGGGTCTCCCTGGTAGTGGCATCTGTGATCTTTTCAGGCACTTGGCTAGTCATATGGCTTCTGTGAGGAAAGTCCGTTTTACTTTTTTTTTCTTGGCAGTGGACTCCCTCACATATGCTTAGCAGCCACTGCCACTAACCCTCATTCCTAGCCTTTCTTTTGTTTTCTTTTGAGATGAAGTCTCTGGTTTTCCCAGATTGGCCTTACATTGTGATCTTTTTGCCTCAGCCTCCTAAATAACTGGGATTATAAATGTGTACCATGACACCTGGGTCTGTTTTTTAATTGAGCAGTTCTTGCCAAGCATGGCAGTACATGCCTGTAATATCAACCATTAGGAGGCTAAGGCAGGAGGATCACTGTGAGTTCAAATCTATCCAGTCACTGTGTTGTCCAGTGTGTTTTCCACCCCATGGACTCAAGCAGTCCAACTGCAGTGCCTCCTGAGTAACTGGGACTGCTAGTATGTACCACCATTCCCAGCCGAGTTAATTTTGGTATATGCCATAATGTAAAATAAGGATTTATTTTTATTGGATTGATACGTAGTTCTTGTGTTATATACGGTGTTCCCAGCAGCACTTACTGAAAAGACTGGCCTTTCCTGGCAGCTTATCTTGGCATGCTTACAGATTAGTTGACTAACTATGGAGGATTTATTTCTGGGCTCCCTTCTATACATCACACTGTTGTTGCAGTGGTTCCGTAGCTTGAATGCATACAGTTCTTGTGGAGGGATGAATTGGTCCAGTTAATTTTGCACTAAAGCTTCCATATTCAAACACCTGCTTCTAGAGAAGAAGAAAATCCATAGTTTCAGGAGTGCTAACATGTAAAAGACTTTGTAGTTTCACTATATTTATTTGTATTTAATTAAGTCAACTGGTATTAAATTTATTTTTTTCATCGTTTATGTTAATTATTCAGTGGTGTCTATAGATGAAACTTTGCTGAGATACTTCTTTGAAATTTAGGGGCTGGGGGTTTAGCTCAGCGGCATAAGCACCTGCCTTGCAAGCAGGCGGTCGTGAGTTCGATCCCCGGTACCGATAAAAATGAAAAAGACAAAAAAAAAAAAAGAAAAAAAAAAAAAAAAAGAAATTTATCTGGTATTCTTTTAATACTGAGGCTGTTTAAGTGTTTTGCTAATTACAAGCAGTAAAGTGAGTTCTGAAATGTTTTGGACAGCTTCAGTCAAATGTTGTATAACCAAGGTTTCAGAAAATGGCTTTAAATGTGATGTTAGAATATATAATTATCACAGTGCCAGGTAGTGATGGTCCAAGTGGGGTTAACTGGCATCTGTGCTTGAGAAAAATTGCAAGTCTTCTATTTACTATTTGTATCAGTCAGGGTTTTACTAGAGAAGACAGATATAAGATATACAAATGTACAAGAAAGAAATTACAAGATTGGGTTACTATGGTCAGCCACAGAGTTGAACAAGGAAGCAGGCAGAAGGTATATGCAAGCTGGAGGCCGAAGATTCAGTCCAAGGTCTGGAGTTCACTGTATTGTCCTGTGCAAGTCTGCACCAGAAGACCAATGGGTCTGTGACAGAAGGCTGAAGAATCTATGCTGGAAGCCTGAAGGGTCCAAGGCAGAAGCTGAAAAGTCTGTGCTAGAAGCCAGGAGAGATGTCCAAACCAAGGGTGAAGACTAGAGTGCCTCCAAAAATGGAACCTCATCCCTCCTTCCTCCCCTTCATCCAGGAGATGAGCTACCCTAGGGTGGCTCTGCTACACCCTAGAGTGTAGAATTGCTAAACTGATTAGTTAAAGCTTCTAAATGTCTCAATTTGACACAGTCAACCAGTACACTTTTAAAGGGTCTGAAGTCATTTACTGCTTGCAGCATGCTTTGCATGACCGCTCCCTTTGTGAAAATTCTAACATTTTCTGGTTTTATGACCATTCTTACATAAGAAAGGTAGGCTTTCTAAGGCAGACATTTTCTGCCTTAACAGCAGCAACTAATTACAGTTTGTTGAATTGTTAGTGATGATTATGCATATATATATATATATATACATATATATGTGTATATATGTGTGTGTGTGTGTGTGTATATATATATATATATATATATATATATATATTTTTTTTTTTTTTTTTTTTTTTGGCACCAGGGATCAAACTTATGACCTCATGCTTGCCAGGCAGGCACCTATGCCACTGAGCTAAATCTCTGCCCCTGTATGTGATATTTTGCAAAGTACTTTGTAGAAAGTTAAAACCCTGATGGGTTTTAAACAACCTTCTCAAGATTTATACACTAGGTAATTAGCAGACTTTGTTGTGATTCTAGAAGCTTGGATGTTCTTTGACCCTATCAGCTGTTCCTTTGTGTGTAATTTAGATTAATAATGACTTTTTCTTCAGGTGAAGAGGACAACGCTAGTGGATAGCAGAACATCTGTTACTGATGTGAAGTTTGCTCCCAAGCACATGGGGCTCATGTTGGCCACCTGCTCAGCAGATGGGATAGTCAGAGTCTACGAAGCGCCCGATGTCATGAACCTCAGCCAGTGGTCATTGCAGCATGAGATCGCTTGCAAACTCAGCTGCAGCTGCATTTCTTGGAACCCTTCAAGGTAAGCTCAGGTAGCAGATCTCTGGTGCTATAATCCTAGTAAAATAGGATAGTAATTATTAAGGTAAGTCTTTGATGTCTTTAGTCTTTCTCAAAAAATGCTTGCTTAAATAAAATATATTATCTGAAATAAATTTCTGTGTTTTACTGCGTGATATCTTTTGTCCTTGAGTTTTTACGCCAAGAGGATGCCAGGCATTGTAAATCTTTTGGTGTGAGCTTTTTGGGGACTTTCTGTGTTATGTATGTATTTATAAACACAGGTATATACAAATACAGACCGATACATAGTAATATGGGCAGACATAGAGTAATAGACATGTATAAACTCATACATTTTCCTTTTTTTCACTTATAAATACTTAATGGTGTTTTCTCATATTTATGTATCTAGCCCTTGTATGTTACTCTCTTTTGATCTGCTGTGTAGATTGTGATCATAATGCATGTGCCAGTTTTTATTTAACTGTTTTGTAAAAATACAAGTGTCACTTGAAGAAAAAAATTTCAACCCAGAAGAATACAAAACAGAAGTCAAAAGCTTCTTAGCTCCTAAAATAAGTGCTGTTAACAGTTCTATTCTTAGCCTTTAATTCTGGTAGTCAGTATTACTTTTTTCTAAAGATTTACTTTTACCACTGGCTCTTGTGTTTATCTTTAAATAGTATTCATATTCATTTATATGAAAGATGAATATAGCACATTATTACAAGAGATGAATATATAGTACTTTGAGATTTTCTACCTTCTTTGATATGACTGGTAGATGTTTTATTTGTGATGATAGTTTAAAAATTTCAAGTTTATAGCTACATATTATCAATTTTTAGATAATGATTCCTCTTATAAGAAACTGGCTTACTTTGCTTCTATTTTACTTTGATCCTTCCATTTCCTAATATTTGTTATATTGTGTGTAGGCGGGCAAGATTTATGTTAATGACATTTGCATTCTGTAAATGTTTAATATGTGTATACATATTTTGTTTTTGGACTAGTTGATTCTAAAAGTTGATTGGCAACCTGCTTTACAACATTGGATTTTGTAAATCTTTATTGTATATATAAATGTAATCTATTTCATAAAAACTTTGTTGTTTCCCAAGAAAAAGCTGGTATTATCTTCTGATGAATGTCTGAAACTTTGTTTTGGAAGAAAGGCTGCTTTCTAGCTATAGAAAACATGGTTGGAGGAATCAGAAGGATAGTGTCCCTGCTCTAGTATGCAACATCCTCAGACGCATGCTCATAGGTTTGGCTCTGTAGGTGGATGGCAGAGATGTGAGTGTCATGTGGGCCTGGCTGGCTCGAAGCTGTTCTGCTACTTCAGTGCTTTTGTTCCTGGAGTATGGGTCTAGTTCCTGAGGTGAAATGTTTGTTTTTGTTTCTAGCTCTCGTGCTCATGCTCCCATGATTGCTGTAGGAAGTGATGACAGCAGTCCAAACGCCATGGCCAAGGTCCAGATCTTTGAATACAATGAAAACACTAGGTCAGTACTGCTCCAGTGTTCATTATTGCTGAGATATTTGATTTTAAAATATTCCTTTGTTAGCTGAATTATACCTCATTCATTCCATACCTAATGATTTCCTGTGACAAGTCAACCTTTGATAATGTGAGTGTGAAGAGAAGGGGATTGATTTCCACTATGAACCATCTTGCAGGGAAAAGAAAAAAGTAATAAAAAATATGAATGAATGAACTGATGGTTGCGAAGTAGTGGTAAAGAGTTTCTGTCTAGGGGAACTTAGTCAAGGAAGGTTTAGGGGACTAAGATTGTCCACTAAGAAGAGGAGCTGCAGTGGAGCAGTTGTTAGTGAGACAGAAAGGCCTAGGAGTAAGGGTGAGTGGCTGCAACATTGGAGGCAGAAGGAGTGAGAGGAAGGCTCAGGAGATCTGGAGCCCGGGGTCATGGAATGTGAATAGGAGTAACTGGACCAGGGAGTGGGAGGTATGTTCAAGGGACATAATCAGAGAAAGCTGAGGGACTTGGACCATAGTCCAGCTTGAAGGAGATGATGGCTTTGGAAGGGAACAGTGGCGGGGAGATGGAGAGTGGTGGACCATTTGAGATAAGGAATGGTGTCAAGAGGATCTGGTGATGAATTGGAGGTGGACAGAAGGCTTCCAGATAATGCAAGTGCTGTGTAAGTTGCAGGGCACTTTTACAGTGTCAGGAATAGGGCCTGCAGTTTTATGTCAGCACTGTTTTGCAAATGAAGAAACTGAGACCAGCAGAGCAAAGTGACCAGTCTGAGTCTAATGTAGGAGTCAGGAGGAGAAACAGGGTCTTTTTAATATATTCCTTACTTTATTGTCATTCAGTTCCTTCAAATACCTTAAATAACCACTATTAAAGTATATAGTTTGTCTCAGGTAAGGGAAAAAAAGTCTAAGGCCTTTTGAATAGCACGTGCAAACTGCTGCCAGAGGGGAAGCTAGAACAAGACCCTGGGCATGGTGCCAGTCTGGGAGGATCGGGGGGAGGTGCAGATGTGGGTCGCACTGCTTGCTGGGCTTGCTGTGTTCCTGCCAACATTTGGGCTCCTGAAGGGTGCAATAGCATGACCTCCATTTACATGAGGAGGGCAGTTCTGGCAGCCATGAGAAAGTGAGGAAGGTGAAGCCCAGTGTGTAGAGAAAGGGGCCTAGGAGGACCTGTCCTGGAGGGCAGTGCCTCTGCTGTATCACTAGTTGTGTGTCCAGAAGTCCTGGGTTCTTGTGGCTGAGGGGAAGATACTCACTTGGGCTACTCAGTGTGAGTGCTTTGGGACACTTTGTGGGAAGATCTTTGAAGGGCAGGTGGGTAGAGTAGCAGTCTGGCAATATCACAGTCTTGGCCTTTATCAGCTCGTGGTCTCTATGGGGTGGAAGTCAGGCTCTGTGGGGAAGGCTCTGTGTCCCTGGGACGCTACAGGGTTATGGCACCAGGAGGTATCCTGGACACTGCATTCTGCCCTCATTGTTGGTGTTTCTTGCTAAAACTGGGAAGGGCGGAGTCATCCCAGACACCAGCTGCAATATGCGTGCTCTTCACCTTCCTGTGTCTGGTTGTGCAGCTAAGACAGGACTGCAGGTGAAATGTGTAGGAACTTTTGCTTATCGATCATCCAGGTGTGTTGTCCAAGGGTCTTATTCAAACACAGATTGAGATTCGGTAGGCTTGGTGTGGGCAGGGGTTCTGTATATCTTGGAAGCTCCATACTTCTGGGTACCATGCAGTAGAGATGAGGATGTGGGGAGCTAGATGTAGGGAGCTTGACAGGAGAGTCAGGACAGGCAGAGACGTGAGTGTCATGTGGGCCTGGCTGAGGTGCACTGATATGGGAGATTCAGAAAGGACGTTGAGATGGGAAGGTTAAGCCAGCACAAGGCAGATGGGGACGTCTCTGCCTCCTCCCCTCCCCAGCAAAGGTTTTTGCACTTGTGTCGCATCCATTATGCCCAAAGACATCCAAGAATCTAGTAGAAAACTTGGGCATTCCATCTCCTGTATTGTCCTCTTAGTTTCTGTTTACAGATACAAAGGTAGAACTTAAGGATAAAATGGACTATGGCATAGTTTCCTTTTGTTATTACATCAAAATCTCACTTTCTGACAAGGAATAATGGCACACATCTGTAATCTCAGCACTTAGGAAGCTGAGGCAGAAGAATTACAGGTTTGAATGGCAAGCCTGGGCTACCTAGTGAAACCTTGTCTCTAAAAGTAAACCAATGAATTTGATCCTCGATATCAAAAAACAATACATCTTAATTCCTTTTATCAGCCTTTTAAATTTATACTCAAAGGCTTAGGAAGTTCATTATCCTCTTTAAAAAAAGCTATCAGTGGTTAATCAAGGTTTATGTTTTTATTAGCTGTTTTAGGCTAAATTTACATTGTCAGAGTGGGAAGCCTGGGAAGTAATAGTACAGTTTTCATTTGCACTTGTGACAAATTACTGCAAACTGAGTGGCTTTATCCAATGAAAAGTCATTTACTTGATGATACCAGGAGTTGATAGCTAGATGTGGATGGCTGTGCTTCTTGGGAAGTCCTTCCCTGCCCCCTGGCTCCACAGTTCCTTGCTTGTGGCCATGTTGTTCTAGTCTGTGCTTTTGTGTCCATCAGGCTCTGCTTCTCCTCTTTCATCTTTTCATAGCGAGACCGAACTGTGGGTCCGGGGCCAGCTGTAGTCCAAGGCCAGCTGTAGTCCAGGGCTTTGTGTCGGCAGAAGGCCCTGTTCATAGGTTAGGGGAGTAGGACTTAGACGGACCTTTCTGGGGGGTCAATAATCAGTCCCTACAGAGGTAAGTGCTACTAATAGCAGTGTAAATTGATAGATGGGGTTTTATTAACAGTATTTCTGGAAAATGTTCTTATTTTCATTAGGAAATACGCAAAAGCTGAGACTCTTTTGACTGTCACTGACCCTGTGCATGACATTGCCTTTGCACCAAACTTAGGACGGTCTTTCCACACACTGGCAGTTGCAACCAAGGATGTGAGAATTTTCACATTAAAGCCTGTGAGGTGAGTTTTAGAAGTGACTTTTTTTTGTCTTTCTCCTTTTTATCGGTATCAGGGATTGAACCCATGACTACCTGCTTCCAAGGTAGGTACTTATGCCGCTGAGCTAGATCCCCAGCCCCCAGAAGTGACATATTTAAAAACTCTTCCCTCGAATTATGTGTGGAAGAAAGAATTGAACTAATTGATCTGAAGAATGGATTCCTTGATGAACATGCTATAAATAAACATGACATTTGGATAGGGCTCTGCGTGAAAAGATGAGATGTGTTCTTTCTTTTTGTGGGAAGAGGGGCTGGGGGGAACCAAGGGCCTCTACTCTGCTGCCGTACACCCTAGCTCTTTGTTTCTGAGATGGGGTCTTGCTAGGTTGCCCCTGCTGCTATACTTTTAGTCCTTCTGTCTGAAGTGCTAGGATTAGAGGTAGCCATTACCACAACCAGCTGATGTGTTCTCTTCTTAATTGCTTGTTGAAGCTCCTAGTACCAATGATTTAGAGTCTTTAAAAATAATTAGTACCGGCTGGGGATTTAGCTCAGTGATATAAGCGGCTGCCTTGCAAGCGCATGGTCGTGAGTTCGATCCCTGGTACTGGTTAAAAAAAAAAAAAAATTAGTACCTTATAAAATGTTTGGTTAAGGAAAAATAAATTAGCATTAAGACATTGCTGTGAGTAATCTGTTTAACTTTAATTTTGAATTATGAGTTTCAGTTCTTTTTCTCTCTATTTTTGCTTTCTTTTCTTCCTGGTGCCATTCTTTTTAAAATTTATTCTCTGATTCTTGAACCTTGAATGTCAAATAACTTCCTTGTTTATTGTTTCTGCCTTGAGACAGTCAGTGGGTATCATTCATGAGGTTCTGGAATCAAATGAAGATACGGTGGTACGAATTGTCATCAGATAATGTAAGGGGTGCCTGAGACCATTTATATATTTATGTATATATTTCTGTTCTTCTCCCCCCCCCCCTTGGTGCTAGGGATGGAACCAGGGCCTCATTTATGCTAGATGGGCAACTCTACCACAGAGCTGTGCCACTTTTCACATTGATATTGCTTATTCCTCAGAATTCCTCAGAATGTATTTTTTTAACATATAGGAAAGAACTTACTTCCTCGGGTGGACCAACAAAATTTGAAATTCATATTGTTGCTCAGTTTGATAACCACAACTCCCAAGTCTGGCGAGTGAGTTGGAACATAACAGGAACGGTGCTAGCATCTTCAGGAGATGATGGCTGTGTCAGATTGTGGAAAGGTAAGGTGCTTTGTTTTTTGTTTTTGTCATTTTTGAGATAGGGTCTCACTGTATAGTTGAGGCTGGCCTTGAACTCACTAACCTAACCCAGGTTGGCCTCAAACTCGAGACGATCCTCTTGCCTCAGCTTCCTGAGTGCTGGGATTACAGGTGTGTGCCACTGTGCCCAGCTTAAAGTAGGGTGCTTTCTATTTCTACTTGAGAATCTTCACTTAAAAATAAAAGCTTTAAAATACCTTGGAAAAACTTACTTTTATAGTTATTTTAAAATCAATGTCTTATATTTATTTTGACCATTAGTTTATCTAGATCATAACAGTTAATGACTAGTTGGATTGTTTTTTAAGTTTCTAAGTGGAGTGAAACAGCTTGTAAAATGTGTATAATAGCTGTGTGTGGGGTGCATTCCTGTATCCCAGGTGTGCTGGTGTCTGAGAAAGGAGCATTGGAAGTTTGAGGCCAGACTGGACAATTTAGGGAGACCCTATCTCCAAGTAGAAAAGAAAAAGCTGAGGGTGTTGAATGCCCCCTGGGTTTAAATCCAGTTACCACCAAAAGCAAAACAGCCGCTAAAACAAAAACTAAGACACTTGTAGCAGAGCATGCAACATCTCCAAAGAGATGATACCACTTACTGTATGTAAACTTGTGTGACTGTTCTGCAAGCTCAGGACAGGACTCTAGTCATAGCTGATTGTATTAAATGTTTTTAATGACCAGACCTTCAGGCAGTGTCTTCCTCACTTCACTGTTAACTCCAAAGTTTAAGAAGCCTGGGATACTGGGTTTCTCCACAGCCCCGCACTGAGCAGGAAGTACATGCATTGAATGAGTCCTGCCTTTTTCATGGAGGTTTGTCCATCAGGCTTTGGTATCTGTGCTTGTGTACCTCCAGAGCAGTGGCATTTACACACAGCTTGTGAAATTACAGTTATGTCTGCCTGTTTACCCTGAGCAGTCTTTGTTCCCCAACTGTAGCTGAGGAAGCCCTGCCGGTCTCCCATGTTCATGTGTAGTCTGGTAGAAGCAGCCCAGACCTTCCTTGCCTTAATGTGATTTTGTTTTAAGGATGTTTGCTGTCCTTTCTGAGCCCTAGTCAGGACTACCCAGCTGTACGCCAGCAGCTTCCTTAACTTGGGATTGCTGGGTCATTGACTTCACCAATTTTACCTTCACACAGTGGAGCTATCCTGGATAAGCCTTTTGACACCCATTCAAAAGGTTTTATTATCTACATTTGTGTTCAGAGAATGGTGCTCACATAATGTGTGTGCTGTCTTGAGCAAGAAGACAGCTTTATTCTTATACAAATGTAAAGACAAACATTTCAATGTTAATTTCATAGGTGATAAGATGGTAAGTTAAGGAATTGCCTATGGGAATATTTATTTTACAAAGAAGGGAAATGGAATGTGAAAACTTTATTTTTTAAAATTAATAATCTTTTGAAAACTTTTTTAAAAAGTGTCAAACTGAAGAAATACATATTTCAGTTAAAAATTGTCTCTCATGTTGACTTGGAAAGAAGCTGTAGCCTAAGACCTGTGTCCTGTTTCTTCACTTGTAGTTGTAAGACGTGGTAGGTTTTGTGCTGCTGTGTGTAGGGTCAGTCATGTTAACATGCTTGATTTTCTTTTCAGCTAATTACATGGACAACTGGAAGTGCACTGGGATTCTGAAAGGTAATGGGAGCCCAGTCAATGGGAGTTCTCAGCAGGGAAACTCAAATCCCTCCCTAGGTTCAAACGTTCCAAACCTTCAAAGCTCATTAAATGGATCTTCTGCTGGCAGGTAGGCTGTTTGTGGTAAATTATAAATGATCTTTTTAAATGATTCTGGTAGTCATACTAAGGGTGTGTTATTTCAATTTTAAGAGGGAGTGAAAAAATTCGTACATAATTTTGACACTAGAATTTAAACTTCTTGTAAACTCTTACAGTTTTTACAGGTAGGTTGTGAAGCCTTTGAATTCTGAAATTTAGTGATCTGTCAGTAAAAATGGTCCTGTCTTTTAAGTTTCTGCTTTGCTTTGGCAAAGCAGCGAGAAGAATGAGAAGTATGGTTTAAGAGGGTTTAATCCTAACTAGCTTTAAGGTTTTTAGTGCTTACAATGTGACTTTTTCATAAGGTCAAACTGGAATTGCAAACAAAATATATTAAGTAATGCTTTGTAGAAGAGAGTGAGTTAAATGATCTGGGTTTGTGGTGACACATGCCTGTAATCCTGGCACTCAGGAGCCTGAGGCAGGAGGATCACTGAGTTCGAGGCCAGCCTGGGCTATGTAAGGGAGTTCAAGGCTAGCCTGCACTACATGTGAGACTGTCTCAAAAGAAAATAAAGAAAAAGTTAATGGAGATTGTAAGAAATAATAAAATCTGAGAGATCTTGATTTTTGGAATATTGAGCATGTGTTAGATTCTTGTTTTTCATAATAAATGAAACACTTCATGTAAAGAGTCATCTTTTTGTGTTTATATTCAGGTTTCAAATATGTGCATTTTTAAGCTAAGATTATTAATATGCTTTTGGAATAATTTGGAAAAATTCAGGAAACTTCAAAACCATCCATAAATTGTTCCGTGTTTATTGTCATACTAAGTGGAAGAAAATCGTACTTGAAGCTTCAATTATTTTTATATTGTTAAAAGTTTTATAAAGATGTCTAGCTACTTGATTTTAAAGCTTTAAGTTTTGCATCATTAAAACAATTTCAGGTTGCCATACAGGATAGCGGGTTATATAGATAATTTCATGAAACAGTGAATACTAGGGTTAATCTTACTTAAAATGTGATTTTGGGAACTGCCTGTACTGTGTATTTGCTTTTGTACATAGCTGTGATGTTTTGATCTGTATTCTTGTTGTGCTGATAACCTCTGTGTTAGATCTGTGATGCATTTTCCCTTCTCCATTTGTATTATGTCCTTTAACAGAAAGCACAGCTGAGCACAAGCTAATGGATAACTTTGCTGTTTGCTGCTTGTTGCATGCACACAGGAATGGAAAGTGAGCTCCTTTCCCCTTCCCCAGCGCCGTTTGACCTCTCCCGAGATACACCAGCTGCCTGCTTACTACCACACGCAGTCCAAAAGGCCTTTAAAAAAAAAGTGGAGACCATTTATTTGTACTAGTCAGCTTATTGACACTATTTGAAACTTCAAATATAAACAGAGAGGCTTTTTGTTGAGAGTCACCAAAACAATTTTTTGAAATGTTCCTGAAACTAACTTGGGTTTAAAAATTAAAAGGATAATTATTGTCCTTATAAAGTAGTTGGGAGGAGGTTAACTATCATTTAATTCTTTTTGAAGAAGTATATTTCTTTTGTTTTCTAAAACAATAAGCCAAAATGATAAATTTTTATAATTTTAATTTGAATATTGAATAAATATTTTTCATAAAGATTGTTTTGAGTGCTAATTTGTTTATCTTTTGTAGAGTTGCTTGATATATGATATTCTATATAGTTTTGTCATTTCTTTGTAATATTTTAAAAATATTATTAAAGGTGAATTAGTAAAGTAGTACTAGTAAGATAAAAGTAGTTTGTGCAGATTGTAGCCAAGTAGAACACTTGGTATTGTTTCATGTATAATTTGGTAAAGGAAAATGGAAATACTTTTATAAGTTTTCAATTCATATTCACTAAAGAGATAACTGTTTCTAATATGTATATGTATATATTTATGGTGTGATCCCACAGTTACAAAAGTTTCTATCAAACAAATTTGGAAACATGAGAGAACTAGCTGCGGTTTTACCCAATGTATGCATGCAGATTAACTTAGCATTCCACCACTCGGCTCAGAGTTAGTTTGCTATTTTAATGAATTCCTGTCCTTTGAAGTTCTGACTCTGACAAAGCCAAAAATTTTGCTAAAGTGCGTGCTATTGTGGGTAAGTTATAAAGTGGCAGAAGAATGACAGTAATGCATAAAAAATCTTTAGCCTTTTATTTATTACAACCCTGCAGCTGTTCTGAGGCTCTTGCAGGGAATGAGGGTGTTCCCCATTGCGTAGCAGCCATGCTGTGTAGCGTGAGTGCATGGACCTCAGCATCATGTGTGTACTGAGAGAGTTCCCACTGTGGGCAAAGCAGCCAGCAGAGTGAATCTGTAATCACAGCCTCGCTTGTCTCTGAAAGACAGGGGAATGTTTCAGATTTAGAAAATGGATGCCTTCCTTTGTAACATTCATACTGATAGTTTTTTTTGACATTTTGGGTTTAACGGATTGTATTTCTTTCAAATTTCTGTATTTGCTTAAGTAATCTTGATTTGAGTGAGGGTCTTGATTTGTGCTATTATGTTCTGTTAGTTTTGGCATGAATATACTAAAGCTTTTTTTCCAGCATGTGTTTTCTCCTCTTTGGTTCTCTTTGTATTTACTACTTTTCTCTTTTTCTTCTGTTTTTTTTTTTTTCCTGTTGTTTTTGTTTTGTTTTGGTGTTTTGTTCCTGTCTTCATTGTTTCAGGTATTTCTTTCCCCCTCTGGACTCCCCACGGGCTGGATCGCGATGGTCCAGTTATGCCCAGCTCCTTCCTCCTCCTCTGCTAGAGCACTCTTGCGATGCTGACTCTGCCAGCCTCCAGTATCCTCACCCTCGCAGACGATACCTCTCTCGGCCTCTTAATCCCTTACCTGAGAACGAAGGGGTTTAAAACACCTATCTGACACCTTAAAGGCTTTATGCAGTGCTTATAAGTGTTTCATTCCTGGCTGCTTTTTGTTTTTCTTCATTTTCTTTCAGAAAACTTTTTATTTAGGGTCTGTCTTGCATGTATTAAAACCAGAACAGCGTTTGGATCCTAAACTTGTTTTTGTGTGTGCATCAAAGAAACATTGGCTTCCCTGGTTCATAACCTTTGATGAGAGGAGATGCATACAAGTAACATTTAATGTGAAAGTTGGGCAGTAGCTGACTTCAGGGTGCCTGTTGTGTAAATTTCATTTTGCACTGTTACCATAGTCCTCTGCTTCCTTATACTGGTTAATGTGAAGACATATCATGGAGTTCACTCTGCCTTCCAGACACAGAAATGTTTTTACATTTTACAGGTGATTGTTGCCAGTGACTGATATGTAAGATCATTCCTGTGTATAAAGCAGCAAAAAACATAATGTGGATATTTTTGTCTTTTTTTTTTTTTTAAGGAAATTACCTTTCACTACTTGGAATGACTGTTTAAAGCTTTTATAGTTACTGTCCAAGTAGCTTAATAAAGTATATTTAAAAAATTATGAATCTGTTGCTTTGTAAAAATAGAATTACTTTAAGATACTTGGTAAGGTTTCTTTTACTGTGTCACAGAAACAAAAAGCACAAATACATTTGGAGCAAACAATTATTTTTTGGTGTGTGTACATGTGCATGGGTGCCTGAGTGTGATACTGAGGTTGAACTTGGAACACTCCACCACTGAGGGGCATCTTCTGCCCTTTTTATCTTGAGGCAAGATACTGAGACTTGCCAGTCCAGTCTCAACGTGAGATCTTTTGTGGCACAATAGTTAGAGATTATGGTGTACTTGGTGCATTATGTATAAAAAATGGAAACCTAAATAAGAATTAACATCCAGCACTGACAGACACTGACTTTGAGTCTTAGTCCAACATTGGAATAATTGTCTTCTAAAATATTTTAAAGTTAGAAATTAGAATATACTTGATAGTGTGGTAAAATTATTAAAACTATGGGGCTAATAGTATCTTTCATTTTTTTTCCTTGGGAATGTCGAGGATTTAGCTATTAGGGACAGAACAGCTTTTTGAAAGCCTTGTATGTGTGGGGCTGGGGATTTAGCTCAGCGGCATAAGCGCCTGCCTTGCAAGCAGATAGTCATGAGTTCGATCCCCGGTACTGATAAAAAGGAAAAAGACCCCCCCCCAAAAGAGCATTTTATGTGTGTACAGTTAATCATAGAGATGACATAATTGTCATAATCACATACATTTTAATTTAAATTTCATAGATGCCTTTCCTTAAATTGTGCTTTACTCCCAGAGCTTCTCAACATGCAAAGGATAGAAAGCTGATAGGTTATTTCTTATTAATTTTAAAGAATACTTACTTGAATTTTGTTGTATTTAATCATTAACTAGTTTTGTCTATAAAGTTAGCATTCTAATATTAAACAAATCCTTTCCAAATCTCAGTAGCCTGCCTTTTGTTAAAGGATTTAGAGATCTTAGATCTAACTTACGGATTTCTTTATTAACTCAAGGGTCATTAAACTCTGAATCAGCAGTATCTGTGGTTTCACTCATTGAACCAACTGGAATCAGAATGAGATAACTGAGACTACTCTGCAATGTAATTTAGTGAACGTTGGGCATTCACTCTGCAAGACCCTTCCCTGGAAACTGGTATAATTATAGTAGGCAGTCAGCACACATTGATCTAGTGGGAGAAGGCATTTCTGAGTTTACAAAAGGTAACAGGAGGTCCACTTCGTTGGAAAGGTAGAACCTATTTGAAGCATGAAAACCACTGATTTATCTGAGCTGAGGATTTGGAAGGGATGGAACAGTTGGGAATAATTGAGGCAGTGGATGGTAAGGGAGGATAAGGTTGTATTCCAGGAATAGGATGAGAGTCTGATGAAAGAATAGGGTAAATGTAGGGAACCGTGGGATACTGATATGGCATCATACCTGTGGCCACAAGGTGGAGAGCTCTGGATGCTGGTGGCTGAGGTGTAGTACGCAGAGCACTTGGTCAGGGGAGGCTGTGAGAGATGCCTAGCTCTGAGTTGGGTGGGTATCACTTCTAGCTCACTGGAAGCACCCCAGCTGTGGGGCTCTGCTGGCTCTGTTCTTGGAACAGACTTGGAAATCACAGTGGCAGTTCTTCCTTTCCAGTTGGTAAGGAAGAATAGATATGAAGTATAAGATAATAGCTAATATTTAAATATTTCAGGAGTCCGTGCCTTTTAGACATAGGAGTTAACTGTTAGGTCCTTACAACAAACCAGAGAGGCAGGTGTGCTTATGTCCCTGTTTCATGGATGAGGAAGCTGTCGGCTTAGTGCTGTTGGCCAATGCTGCACTGCACAGGTAGCATGAAGAAGGGGAGCCAGGACCAGAACTTGACAGCCTGGCCCTCAGTGCAGGCTTGCTGCCTGCTGGTAACTGGGATTCTGATCTTTGTCCCTGGAGAACCTGCCAGATTGCTGACTGTTGTGGGGAGGAGCTTTGGCAACTTAAAATGTATGAAGGACACTGTCCACTGTGAATGTCCTAGGGAGACATAAATACCTCCCTCTATTGGGAGGCACTGGCCAAAGAATGACATAGGAACACCTCTCTTAGGGTGGTGCTGACAGATGTAAGAAAGTCCAGCGTGGTGAGTAAATGACTTTTTTTTTTGGTACCAGGAAGCAAACTTGGCACCTTGCACTTGCCAGGCAGGTGCTTATTCTGCTGAGCTGTATCCCTGGCCCATAAGTGACTTTTTAAGGAGTCACTTGCAGAGGCAGCCTAATGGGAAACTGCTAAAGTTGTCAACTCACCTCTTAACCAAGCTTCTGTTTATGTGGGGCTCTAAGTTACACAGCAAAGACAAGAGCCAGTAGCCACAGAAAAAATGACATATTATATGTACTCTTGTTTCCATCCTGCTGGCCTCAGTACCTCATGAGGGCCTACTGCCAAGTGTTACGTGGCTGGATCAGTGTACTAGACATGATCCCAGGAGGTTCCCTGCAAGGAGGTGGGTGCCTGAAAGTGGCCGAGGCAGGAACTGTGACGTTTCTGTCTAGTTGTACCCCACCAAAGCCTTGTGATCACAGGTGGGGCTTTTGGAAGCAGCCTGGAGTACTGGGCTTCTAACTGACTTGTTAAGAGGTGGAGTCTAGTTGGAAGAGGCTGCTCACTGTGGGTCCGACCCATGAGGATGCATCTCCCTTCCTGATTGCCCTTGAGTGTTTCCTGGGTGCCTTAAGATGAGCAGCTTTTTCTCCACTTTGCTTTTCTGCCATACTGTCCTCCTTGGAGCCAGCAGACTGTGTAGTCCTCTAGAGCCTCTAACCTAAGCCAAATTAAACAACCTTTAGGTTGCGGGTGTTGTGTGTTGTCCCAGCAACAAAGAGGCATTTCAGGATGTGTCGAGGCACAGGCTAATTTACTAAGCAAAATTAGGGAAAATAGGGCAGGGACCTTCAGCCTAAAGAACTGAAGGGGACACATCTCTGATGGAGATGAGATTAGCAGGCCAACAAATGAAGAACAGCTTTTAAATTGGATGTCTGGGAATACAGCTCAGTGGCTTGAGCCTGGCAAGCACAATTCTTGGTACCAAAATAAATTGTTGAGTTAGGGTTAGATTAGGTCTAGCTAATTACTTCATTTCATGTCTTTTAACACTCCGGGGCTAATTCGATTTCCTGGAGATGACTGTTTCTGTTTGAGGCAATCTTAGGTTTTTGGAGGCTTGCTGGAATTGAAGGTGAACTTAGGTTTAGATCAATGACAAGCCATCTGGGTGTGGTCACTGGGAACTGAATGTCCCTATAAATCTCTTGGTGTCAGTCTTGAAGGGAGATGAAGATAGGTCTTGTAAATTAAGGGTTAATGAACCAGTGGCTGGGGATTTAGCTCAGCGGCATAAGCACCTGCCTTGCAAGCAGGCGGTTGTGAGTTCCATCCCCGGTACCAATAAATATGAAAAAGACAAAAAAAAAAAAAAAAAAAAAAAAAAAAAGGTTAATGAACCTCGCATTGCCAGTTTTTAGATAGCCCCTTCCTGAGTTATTAACGTGTATGTCCTGAGCAGGGATCTGACTCAAAGTTTTAAGGTAATAAAGGAAACATACGAAATGAAAGTCAAGCTTTATTCTGCTTTAGTTATTTATTGGGCATCTGTAGGACCAAGTGAAGTCACAATGTTTAGCACAATGTTTAGCCCCTGTGTACCTCAGAAGAAAATTGAAATCAAGCTTTTAGTGAGTAACAGATTAGTCAGGGGCCAAGGTCTTTACCTGTCCTTGGCCCTTAATGGTGTTCCCTATCTCAGGAGGACTCTCCCCCAGACACTTCCTGAGCTGCTTCCAGGGCTTCAGAGGATTGGCAGCCTCGCAGGCATTTTAGCCGTTCATCTCCAATTTTTGGCCCTCTGCGGATATACCTTCAAGGGGACTTTGGACGTGAGCGGCCTTTCAGGCCTCGGGTAGACGGATCTCGGAAGGGCGCCCCTCGTGTCGCCGCTGGGTGTGGCGAGAGCTCACCCCTGGCATCCCAAGAACCGCTGGCGCGGGACGGCAGCCGGGAATGTCAATACTGCCCCAGGCGATACCGTACGGGTGCTTATACCGGCAAGAGCGCTGAGGGCTGCGACAAAACTGGGGAGGTGTCGGGAGATGCAGGTGCCTGCGGGAGCGCGCTCAGACTTCAAACCCAACTCGCGCTATCCCCGCCAATCGGCGGTCCCCGCGCGCACCGCCCTTCACGCGGTCCAATCGGAGGGCCATACCGAGGGCCCGCCTTGCAGCCCTGCCCCTTACCGGTGCCGCGAACGGTCGTAAACCCGTGGGGCGTGCGTTACGGCTGGCCGGAAAGGCCGCCGTGTGGGCGGTTCGCGCAGGCTCATTCACGAACGCGCGCCGCTCTGAGTTTTTCCACCTAGTCCGCAGTTGAGGCGCCAGTCTCATCGTGCACCTGGGCGGGTGAGGGGCTCCCGGTTCGCCTGGGCCTGAGAGCCTATCGCCGCTCCGCCTTCGCCGAATGCCTGCTGGCCCTGAGGGGCGGGCGCTTGGCTCCCGGGTTCCGGTCGGTGGCGGCGGGTGCACGCCGTATGTCCCCTCTTTCGAGCCTTGCTTTTCTGTCTAAAACGGATTGGGGGTAACGGGTTAGCCTCACGCTGCGGGGTCTGTTCATGTCACCCCTTTTCGTTGGGTTTCTACTACTGCCTTTGCCTTTATTCTCCACACCTTACCTACCCTTCTTACCTATGGTTTTAAGAACAGACCGCAAAATTAGACACGCAGGTTTAGTCACTCCGCTTTCGCTGTTCTTGATTTCAGACTTCGTTTCCTAAAGCATGAAGTCCTTACGCGCTGGTTTGGAGGACAGCTTTTGATGTGACAGTGTCCCAATTTACGGCTACTATTTGAAGGTCTTTCTTCCGGTGTTTTCACTGCTTCAGAATCAGTCTTTTCTCCAGATTTCGTTTCTGTGGGCAAACTTTACGGTAAGCCTACGTAAATGTCTATTTAGGTCTGAAGTACGTTTTAAAGGGCCAAGAGTAAATGATGAGTGTTGGCGATTTGACTAGACTTAGAGTTCCACAGTATGTACTTTAAATTCTAAAGTACACAGACCTACGTTTTAAGTCAACAGAAAAATAATCTTTCTGTGTTCAGAAATGTTATTAGCACAAATATTGGTAAAATTGTGAAATTTGACGTCATTAATTTAAGGAAATCGCAAGGGGAATCGAAAAGTGTAAGAAAAGATGAGCGTGAAGGGCCAGGAATACCCTTAAGCGTCACATGTGCCTGCCTGGTAAGCACAAGGCCTGAGTTCGACTCCTGGTACCCAAAAAACAAACAAGAAATGACAGAAGTGTTATTTATCAGTTTAGATGGTGCCGGAAGGTGGTGGAGGGAGGTTTCATCTTATACAGAGGGATGTTAGGGATTTTTCCTTTTAGGAAAAGCTTAGGAATGTGGTTTGTCTATGATGTTGTAGAACAGTGTGATCCTTTCTGAAAACAAGTGGAATGAGGTACAAATGCATTGTGTTGCCTTTGCACCCATAACAATAGCCCTAAGTGCATCCTAAAATAGAGGCTGTTAACTCCCTATGGGGCTGCTTTATTTAATTTTTCACATAATTTTTCACATAATTTTTCATTTCTAGTACTAGATAGATACAATTATGTTGTATGAATGTTCCTTGTTTACATCTAAGTTTTTTTTGATTTGTCCCTTTTTGAAAGGTGATAAATGAAGGAATTCAGTGTATTTTTAGTGTGGTGTTTATATGTTTATAAAAGAAGGAAGCGTTTTGTAGTTATAAAGGTAGACTTGAGCAGACTAGTTGGAAGACTTACGCAGTAGTTTTGATTAAAAAGTGCTGGGCTGCAGACATTGAGAATACAGTGGGTCTCAGTTCCAGAGGTAAAGTTGAAGTCAGGTGCATTAGAAATTGCTTATCAACAGAGCAAGGGAGATGAAAATGGACCTTGTATCCAGCTTACAGAGCCAGTGAGATGGGGATGTTGTGGTTTAAGACTAATGATAACAGGAAGAGCAGGTGAAAGAAAGGTGATAGGTTGGCTTTGTGTTTGTTGATTTGCACTATGTGAGAGGCAAGGTGGAAATATGGGTCTAGAATGCAAGTTAGAAGTCTGGGCTGAAGGTGATTTAAAGATGAAGGAGGTGGTTTTGATGCACAGGAAAGAATATTCTGGGGTCAGACTTGCCAAATAGGGAATCCCTTTTTTCCACTTGCCCTGTGTGATCTCAGAGTTTCTTGATTTCCTTTCTTGGGCTGGTTTCCTAAATAGTAAGGGTAATGGCTACTTTTCAGATTGGTATAAGGATTAGAAAAATGCACATAAAGTAATATATTACTTTTGATAATAGGATGGACACAAAATATTAGCAAGTTAGCTAGAGGTTATAGATTATTTCTTTCAAAATGTGTTCCGACCTCTCCAACAGGTACTAGATATCTATCGGTGAAAAAGATAGGCATTTTCCTAGGAAACTGACCCTGTGAATATAAGTATCCCGGAAAAGGGGTAAAGTAAACGTTCTTTCTTTCCCTCTTATTTCACAAATATTTGTTGAGTACCTATTATGTGATAAGCATTGTTTTAGGTGTTGGGAACCAGTGATGGACATATATACAAGGTCTTTCACTGTTGTTTTGTTGAGACAGTGTGTCACCTTCTAGTTCAGGCTGACTGTGAACTCACTATGTAGCCCCTCAGGCTGGCTTTGAACTTGTGGTGATTGTCTTACCTTAGCCTCCCAAGTGCTAGGTGCTAGGATTATTTCCAAAAGATGAAAAATATTTCCAAAAGATGAGAAGTATAAAATAAAAAGCGGCCTTTATTCTGAGAACACGGAGAGAGACGACCGGCACCCCTACCGCTGGCATCCGGCGATATCTCCAGCGGACACGTGGCGTGGGGGCATGTAAATAGCCTCGGTTTGGGGTGGAACCTAAGGTGGGCATTAGGGATGCACAGGTAGCTCATTGGTCCTAGGTTTGGTACCATATGTAAATTTCCAGGGGCTGGAAGATGGCATCACAGGTAACTTCCTAGGGGCAGGGGAGATAGGGGCTTCCTGCTTCTGGTTGAGGCTTTCCTGGCTACAGTGTCCTATCTGGGCCAAAACCCTTTCATATCCTGTCTTATGATTATTATTATGGAAAGGGGCAAAGATTTCACTCTTTAACTACTTCCTGCTGGCAGAGGGCGCTGTATTGGAGCCTAGGGGAGTCAACGGGATGAAGGTTTGATGCCCAGGTAGACACTGGTGCCGGGTGTTTTGACCAGGACCACTTCACTGGTGAATGCATGTATGTTAGACTGGAAAAACAAAGAGACAAGATGTTATGAGGAGACATGGCACTGTCATATTTAAGGACCCAGGTGAGGTAGAGGGAAAGGTGCTTTTGATTTAGACATGTTCCATAGTAAGGCAGAATTCTGAAAATTAAATGTGAGGTTAGGAGAGATGATGTTATGAGAGGTGATTACTCCCCCATCTGAAAGCATAAAAGTTAAGAGGGTAGGTGTATAAAACTTGTCTCTGGTCCAGGAGTTGAACTGAAAGAAATAGGGGGAGCAGGGAAGGCGGTGGCTGTACCAATATAGGGAAGGTAAGGGCTTAGGCTTTCAGGGATGTCACGTTTAACCAGACAGCTGAGGGTAGAAAGAACTGCAACTGTTGTCATATAGAACATTATGAAGATTATCTTACGCATGATGTGGGAGTCTTTAGGAAAGACTGTCAAGAGTCCTGCTATAAAAATGATCATTAATAGAATGTAAAAAATTAGGAACCAAAGTGGATAACAAAACATGACTTAGCCTGTTAACTGTGGCTGCGAGGCCTTTGTGAGACGGAGATGGGTAGGCGACAGAAGATGAGATAACTACTCAGAATGATCAGATTTAGGGCTGGGAGGGCACCTCTTAGCCTGAGTGATGTGAAACCAGGATGGGAGTCCAGCAACTTTGATTTAGGCATGGGTCGCTGTAACCTGGTTGTATCAGCAGTTTATCTGGTTGTGGGAAAGGCTTTTAAGTATCTTGAAAAAGTATAAACAAAGTGAGAGGACAAAATGTATCTGTTAGTCTTGACCAGGGTTGTCTGACAAATTGGTGAATAAGAAAGGAAGGGGGTGGTCTTATATCACTGAGGTGAGGTTATTAGTGATAACAGGTAGAAGCTGTTGAGGGCTCAGTGTGTCTAAGTCAGCCTATATAAAAGGCATTTTAAGATTTAGGACTGGGACCTGCACAAAATAGGCCCTGTTTGTAAACGGCATAGGTTGACTATCAATACCCCGTCATAGAGATTGAGGACTTAATATAGCAGCCTGAATACTCAGAAAGAACTCTGTATATATGGCCTCTATGTCCACAAATATAGAGAATGTCTTACCTGAGATTTTAGTGCAACTTGGAATCTGAGATGGACACCTTAAAGGGGGCTGTTGTTGCCCTGAACCCCCTCAGTCTTCGGCAGCATTTTGTCAGCGATGAATCTGGCAGTGTCGACATTTTATATGAGGGCTAGAAGTTAGGATGACTTACTTACTCTCTGGTGGCTAGGACAGTCCAGCAGCCCTGGAGGAAGGTCTGAAAGAACGCCAGGATGGGGCATTTTCTTGTCCAATGTCTTCTGCATTTGAGTGTGGTCCATGGGGGGGCCAGGCAGCTCCACCTTGTGTAGGTTTACCTGCCTCAGAACTCCAAGTGTCACAAGTGTTAAAAATATGAAAAACCATATTAAGATCTGTATAGGTTTGAAGGTCAAGTTTTGCCTTTTTGTTTGGGATTTGGACTACAGTAAAAGGTATCTATAGAATTAAGTAAGTATACAGGAGTTTAATATTGGCATTTCAGATCAGAGAGCAGGCTTTATCTGGATGGCATATCGCTTTTTATAGGGTGACACGTAGAATTAACAAAAAAAAGCTTTAGTCTGCCCGAAAAGGCTTTAATGGAAACATTTTGCAGTAAAGGTTTAGCAATCTTATGAATAAATCTATCAAAACTGATCTAATATTGTCAAATTTTGAACACATTTACTTTTTAAAGTTGTTATTTGCAGTAGTATGAACCAAGACAAATAAAACTTAGAAGAAAACCCTTGTCTTGAAATACAGCTAGTGATTCCCAGCAAAAAGGAATTTATAACCTTAGTTATTAAACAGGAGATTGGTGAAGGCTTTGATTGATAAACAAGGCTGGTAAAATTATCAGGTGGCCAGTAACTTTGATTAAATGGCTTGAGAATTGTGATAAAAAAAATAGCACCTCTGGAGTGGAGCTGAATTGTAAAAAAACATGCCTGAGCAGAGCCGCTGAGCTGCTGTTTCGCAGCACACGGGCAGAGCATGTCCAGGGTGGGGGTGGGGTGAGTGCCGGGATGTAGCGCTCAGGGGCAGGCTGGGACTGCCCCCGGGAATGTGTGAGGCGGCGGTGACAGCGTGACAGCGGCACATGGGGGAGGGAGGGGCTGGGAGGGCATGTGGGGAGGGGTTGGGAGGCGGCCCGACACAGCACAAGAAGCTGGAACTGCTTGTAGGGCGCGAGGATTAGAAAGCCAATTTAGGAACACAGCTGGGTTTTTATTAGCCTCCTGAACCTGTTTTAAAAGTTTGTTATAGTTAGTAAGCTTGTCCTGCTCTGGCACAGCAATAGACCCAGGGTCATTATCAGCAGTGTTTACCTTATGTCTGTGATTAGCTTCTTTTTGAGCTGCTTGCCACAGCTGATTTTGTTCTTGTGAGCTGAGAGTGGTATTTAGAATTACATAAACATCCTTAAAATGTAAATCATAACAATTAGTAATAAATTTAAATTGCCTGATATAATTCTGTGGGTCAACAGAGAAGCTACCTAATTTATGGGTAATCTGAGATAGATCAGAAAGGAAAAAAGGCACATGGATGTTAACAAGTCCCTCGGAGCCAACTTGCTCCCGAAGTGGTAGCAGAGCCTGAGGAGAAGATTCCGGAGCAGAGGGCCTTTGGGCAGCCATCCATCCGGTAGACACGTGTGAGCAATCATTTGTAGAGTGGCTACAGAGCTGCTGCCGGTCACCCTGGGAAACACAGGCAGATGGCGTCTCACTGTGTGCCTTGCAGCGAGAGGACTGCTGTTGGCAGCACAATGAAGTGTCATGTGCACTGCAACAGGGCGGCTGTTGCAGTTCACAAGAGGAGCCACAAGGGGGCACCCGTTGACAGTGAGGGTCCTGGGAACATGGCGGCGCCTTGTCACATGACCCCAAATGTGGTGGTGCCCATCGCCATGTGACCCTCCTGAACATGGCGGTGCCATGCCACGTGGCAGAGGGTTGCAACATGGCGACTGTTCCCGGTGCAAGCTGAAACAATCACACGGCCTGCTGGAAGGACATAGCGACCAAGACCTAGTATGGTGGGCGGGCGGTGAGAATGCTGTAGGGGATGGAGAATTCTCAGGAGAACAAGAAATCAGAGACTTTGAGGAAGCGCTAACAGTGATTAGAGTTGCTGGTAGAGTTATGGGTCCCAGAAGATGGAGGGGAAGAGGATCACACAGTGGGAGATAACTGCGACACAGGGATTAGAGCTGCTGGGAGAGTTATGGGTCCTGGAAGGTGGAGAGGGAGAGGCTCGCACAGCAGGAGGTAACTGCAACGCATTGGGACCAGGACTGCTGAGAGAATCAGGCATAGCGGGAGGGGAGAGTGGTCCTGTGGGAGATAATGGCAGGGATCAAGTTTAGGGGTAGGCAGGCAGCAGCTGGGAAAACACCGGAGGGCAGGATGGAAAAGTTTGCGGTGCAGTAGAGTTAGCTAAAAGTATCTGAGCAGGAGCACAAGACTTAATGAGAGATGGGCATGTTCCCAGAATAAGAAAGGCCTGAATATAAGGGAGTTCTAATAACTTATTGCCGGCTTGACAGAAATCATACAAGTTCCTGAGAATGCAGGGGTCAAATGTTCCTTTTTTGGGCCAACGCTTGCCGATAAGCGGGTAGGTTGGCCAGACTTTCTGGCAGTAAAAAGTTAATTGTTTAGCTTTTTAGGTACTTTTAATTTTTAGAGTACATAAATTGTAAATTAGGCATTGTAAAGGCATCTTTTGGGAGTTAGAAAATACATTCCCCATGACTGATTCAGGCAAGAAAAAAGCCAGTGGTCCAGAACAAGCCGTCACTCGTTTGTGGCACCACATGGTGGCTACGGTTCCAAAAACTCATATATTCCAGTTGTCACTGAGAGATTTACAAGTGGAGCCCACGTGGGGTCAGTAACAGTTTTGCCCGTGAAAGTGCAAGGCTTTAAGGGAAGTGAGGCGATTCTTTCAGTGTGGGTGGTCCAAAAATCTCTGCTTTGGGCTATCCGAACCCAAAGAACGTGAGAGATTTTATAGAGTGTGGACACAGGTTTGCCCAGAAAGAACCCTGCCCTGGGCTGTCCTAAGGACATGAAAATGCACAGACCCACGCAGACGGGGAGAACAGTCAACTGGGGCTACCCAGTGCCAGAAGTTCCCCGGGGAGTGCTCACCTGAAATCAATCTGGCCGATGCTGAGTGCAGGCAGCTGGCGACAAGGACGTCTCGGGAGAGGAAAATGCTCGGAATTATTCCAGGATGTTATCTGGTTATGGGCTAGGGGACTCAACTGGGTGTGTCCCAGGAGTCAATCGCCTGCCAGTCCAAGTCATGGCACCAAATGCTAGGATTATTTCCAAAAGATGAGAAGTATAAAATAAAAAGCGGCCTTTATTCTGAGAACACGGAGAGAGACGACCGGCACCCCCACCGCTGGCGTCCGGCGATCTCTCCGGCGGACACGTGGCGCGGGGGCCTGTAAATAGCCTCGGTTTGGGGTGGAACCTAAGGCAGGCATTAGGGATGCACAGGTAGCCCATTGGTCCTAGGTTTGGCGCCATATGTAAATTTCCAGGGGCAGGAAGATGGCGTTACAGGTAACTTCCTAGGGGTAGGGGAGATAGGGGCTTCCTGCTTCTGGTTGAGGCTTTCCTGGCTACAGTGTCCTGTCTGGGCCAAAACCTTTTCACTAGGATTACAGGTATAGGCCACCACATCCAGCTTAGGCCCTTGCTCTTAGAGGAAAATTGTTTTGGTGGAAGAAGACAGGCACAAAACAGTGGTAAGGGCTTGGAGACATTAGAATAGGTGTGATGGACAGTGAGATCACCTTGGATTTGATTAGGAAAGGTCAGGAGAAAGCTACCATGCAAAGATCTTGGAGAATATTCTTTGAGTTCCTGAGTTGGTTTAGGTTTGGGAGAGCTACAGGGACAGAAAATCCCTTAGGTGATAAGAGTGCCTAAGGGGGTATGAGGTGAGGTAGGAGAGGTGACAAGGCCTCCCAAGGTTTCTTAAGGTCACTGTACCTGATTCCTGGTCCACAGTCTTTTGGATTGCTGGGTGGAAGGAGTAGAAATGTGGAAATGGGGCTTTTAGTCTGGAAGGGTATAGTGGGAGGGCTCAGGTTATCTTTTGCACATGGGTTTATGGGTAGGGTTACACCCTAGTGATCTTAACTCAAACACTTTCAGGTGCAAGAACAGGACAGTAAATCAGCTGGAAATTATAGGCCCCACCTGCTGCCAGGCAAAGCACATCTACTGGTATAGGGTATGTTTTGTACATGAGTTTTGTCCTCAAAAGGCCACTGTACCAGTAGATGTGCTTTGCCTGGCAGCATTGTTTTGATTGTGCATCATTGTCTTCAGGTGGGGCCTATATTTCCAGCTGATTTACTGTCCTGATTTCTTGTGCCTGAAAGTGTTTGAGTTGACATCTCCAGGGTGTATGATATAAGCTGCGTAACCTAGAGCTGAGGTCAGAATCCTGGATAACCGTAGTGTAGGAGGAGCAGATAGGAAGGGGGAGTCAGGTAAGATGCAGAAGCAGGAGCTGTGGAGCATTCAGTTCTCCTGGATGCTTGGTGAGGGAGGAGAAGAAGGCAGTTACAGGAAATTCCCGTGACTGATAGGCCAGGTTTTCTGGCTCCTTCCATTCTAATATGGGAGAATTTTGAGCATATTTACAGAAATCCAGAAGGGAGGATAGTTAGAAATATGAATGAGAGGGAAATGCCTCAGGAAGTGCTTATTGACTTAAAACTGGCAATGATTTGTTGTGTATTGACATTGAAAACATTTATCCATCCTTCACCCAGCAGCTGTGCCGAGGGCTCCTCTGCTAGCGCTGCTGTAGGAGTGCAGTGCTGAATTACCAAACAAGCAGAGCATATGTTTGGGAAAAGCAGATGAAGAAGTGAATGCATAGTCAGTGCTGAGTGATGTGCAAAGCTCTGGTGATCACAGGCACAAAATTGTGGAAGAGAAGATGGGCAAGATGAGTGTACACCTGGGCCTCGGAGTGGGTGGAGGTTGAGGCCAGGGCAGAGCCTACTGATACTTCTGAGGGATAGTGGTGGGGCTGGGATGGCAGTGCTGAGTAGTGGAAGAAGACCAGTCAGGAACTCTGCTGCCCTTGTGGGCCATCAGGGCCATCAGGACTGACTTTCACCTGAGTGCTTGGGAAATGCAGCAGTGCAGGGAGGGTGTGAGCAAGGGATGGTGGATCCAGATCTGTTTCCCTGAGGCTGGAGGCAGCGCAGGCAGGAGATAGTAGTGGCAGTGGAAACTCTGAGGCTTGGTGGGTTTTGGATGCTCCTCAAAGCCTAGCCTTTAGGAGGTGCTAAGGTATTGTGCAAGGTGTGTGACGTGAAGATCAGTTTTGGCCCTCATGTTTAGCTTAAGCAGTTAGAGATCGGAGCTGTCATCTTCTCTGGTGATGAAGACTGAAGGGCAGGCTTTCTCGAGGGATGGAAGCAGGTACAGTCCAGATTTGAGTTTATACATTGGATGTGATGGTGTACATTTGTAATTCGAGCATGTAGAAGTCTGAGCCAGGACAATGGTTGATAGTTCAAGCATAAGTGGGCTACATAGCAAGTTGAAGGCTAGTCTGAACTACATAGTGAGATGCTGTCTCAAAAAAAAAAAAAAAATGAGTTTTAGGTGTCCATTAGGGGTCTAAGTGAAGATGCCTTGCTGGTAGTTGAGTATCTGGGGTTCAGGAGGAGAATCTCAGACTAGAATATAGCTTTCTTAGGATGTTCAAAGCTCTAACACTGAAAGTAGTGTAGCAGGGGTAAGGGGGAGAGAGGGAGGACTAGGACTAGCCCCGAGCTTTCCACTGTTGGGGAGGAGCAGGAGATACAGGGAAGAAAAGAAGCAGCTAGAGAGCTGGAAAACTGGCAGCTGCATCTAGAGGTCAAGTGAAGGATCATGGACCTTGCGTGTTCCGTTAGATTGAGGTAGCTTTCTAGGACCTGGCAGCAGGAAGGTGAGTGTGATATTGACTGGCCCTGTTGGATTTGGACAGAGGCCTGACAGGGATGAGCTCAGGAGGCCTCAGACAGCAGACAGCAGACAGCACACAGCATGGAAGGGGGTGCAGGGAAGACTGGCATGGGGAAGAGAGGCTCTGCTGGAGAGATTGTGGAGGCTTGGAGAAGGATTGGGCCAGGTGCAGAGTGGAGAGATGAGCTTCCGTGCCCAAACTTTATGCTCTTTGAACTTTCTATTTTACTGAATAATTCAATTAGTTTGTGCTACCAGGAAGCTATTAGAACAAACTTATTCTTACCAGTCTTCCTCTGGGTTGATTTGTATCTGTCCTAATAATGAGATGATGAGTTTACTGTTGGGTGTCTCTTCTCAGCTATAAAGCAGCAAGGTATTCTGAGACTTTCTCTACCAGAGAGTATTTTTTTTTTTGTCTTTTTCCTTTTTATCAGTACCGGGGATCGAACTCACGACTGCCTGCTTGCAAGGCAGGTGCTTATGCCGCTGAGCTAAATCCCCAGCCCCACCAGAGAGTATTTTCATGTGATGTTCTTTCTTAGGGATGTTGCAAAAAAAAAAAAAAAATTGTTTCCTAAGGTTATTAATTTCTTAAAATTATTAAAACTTGCATTTAACCACTTGGAAAGGTTTTATAGTAATATTTATTTATAAAAATACTTTTGTCACTACAGTGAGATGGAAAGTTTTCAAGGCATAACAGAAGAATCATTTCCAAGTTTTCTAACCAATTCGTTACTTGGTAATAGTGGGATTTTGGAAGATGTCACTCTTTCTTCAAATCTTGGGCTGCCTGTTGCTGTTTCTACACTTGTGAGGAATAGAGCCACCTCTGATGATAGGTAAGATACCTGCATCTGCTTGTGCCAAGCCGAGCTGTGTCTACAAGACTGAAGTTAGGCCTGAGATTGCCAGGTCTTGGTTTTTGTCTCCCACTCTGCTTCTCTTTGTACCCATGTCATTCTGTCCTCTCTCTCATCTCACTGGTTTGTATCTGTTTTCTCACTCCATGTTTCAGAGTATGGTAGCACAGATTTGGAAGAATCCCTGAGTCCATTTGTTGTAGCTACACAAGGAGGCTAATGAACTGTCTCCTACGGGTAACTCTCCTGAAGCCAGGCCCTGTGGCTGTGGCATGGGGTTGCTGGTGTGTTTCATCCTGTGCCAAAGCTGTTTTATGCTTTCTTTCAGCCCGGGTCATGCTGCCCTAGGCTGGCATGGCTGTCTTCCTCCTGTAGCCTCTCGTCTGTCTGTGCTCCTGAACTGGCCCAGTGCTTTCTTTGGTAACCCTAAATTTCCCAAGTTTGGTTTGTTTCTTAGGGACTAAACCGGCATTTATTTTCTTAACTACTTTTTTTTTTTTTTTGTCTTTTTCATTTTTTTTATCGGTACCAGGGATCGAACTCACGACTGCCTGCTTGCAAGGCAGGCACTTACGCCGCTGAGCTAAATCCCCAGCCCCTTCTTAACTATTTTTACCCAGTTTTATAAACCAGATAGATGTTGGGTTAAATATACCATATTTACCTTACTCCAAATGTGTTGTTCACAGTGCATATGGTCTTATGGGTAAATACCTGCCCCTTCTCCACCTCTTTTCCTAGCCACATGGTGAGGATTACCGTCTTTACCTTTGGCACAGAGGCTGCTTGTCCTTTTGGCTTTATGGTGTGTGGTTATGTTGATGCAGATCATCACTCTATTGCCATCCACAGTTTCTGGTGCTCTGCACAGAAGGTAGTGGCTTTGGACACTGGACATACTATTTGTCCTCTTCCCCTGGTGGCTGGTGAATTTTAAACGTGATTTAATTCTTAACAATTTTGTGTAGGTGTTCTGATGTCCAGGCCTCCTACCTGGAGGGAAGGTTTTCAGCTCCATCTGAGTCGTCTTCCTGTTGCTGCAGTGATGCTGAAGCCCAGGGAAAGTTGCAGCTCAGCTTCCAGGATGAGGAGTAAGTTCGTGCTGTCCTGAGCTGTATGCAGTGGGACTGTGTCTCTCACCAATTCTAGACATCCTGAGTTTCTTCATACATTTTAATCATGTTTTTAGCTCCTTAAAACACTTAGAGGTTTCTTTCTGCCACTCCCTCTTCACCCTCCTTGCCCTGTGAGCTGCTATGGACCCAGGAACCTGCAGGAGTTGGAGGAAAAATGTCCTTTAGGGCATCATCAGTTTCCTTTTCTGACTAGATCCAGACTGTTTCTTCTAACAGTGTCCATTTTTTTGCTTTTTGAATGATGAAATATATAACTGATTAGTGGATATTTTATAAACCTAACCAACATTTTTTTTTTTCATTTTTTTTGTTATTGGTACCACGGATTGAACTCACGACTGCCTGCTTGCAAGGCAGGCGCTTACGCCACTGAGCTAAATCCCCAGCCCCATAAACTTAACCAACATTTTGCTACTAATCTATGCCCTTATTTAAAAAAACCTTCTCTTTAGAAAAAAGCGCAACACAGAAAGTCCACATTTGTCCCATGCTGTCGTGAAGCTGTCGTCTCTTCAGAGTGAAGGACCAGGAGCAGAAGAGCAGCCTGCTGACCCTGTCACTGCCTGCCGGGCTCCTGCCCCTACAGATAGAGCTTCAGCTCCAAAGCGAGCCCCAGGTTCTGAACTACTAGGGGGTCATTTCTGATTCATGTGTTTAAAGTTTGTGCTCTCATTTTCCCTTTGGTGGACTGTCATTTAGCAATCTAGAAATGTTTCTCTCTACATGTACCTAATGCTGTTGTGTTCAGGGCATGTTATAGGAGAGTGTCTCTTCACTGGTCCTCTGCAACCATGGCTGAGGTCATCCTTTCTTTGGAAGTAATGCCAGGCCAGGTGGCCATGGTGTGCTGATGTTTGTGAGGCCTGTTATGCTATAGGTGTCACGCTCCTCTCACTGATATGTTTATGTTCCTCTTGAGTCATTTTTGTTCTTTGAGCTGTTTTTTTATTTTTTTGTTGTTTTCTTTTGGTACCAGGGATTGAACTCATTACCTTGTGTTTGCCAAGCAGGCGCTTGAGCTGCTGCACTAAATCCCTGGCCTTGAGCTTATTTTTATGTAACTCATGAATTGTTGAATATTTCAGAAATACTCCAGAGTGAATCATTTGAAAAATTTTTGTCCAATTAGATGTGGCAGTGGGGGAGGAGAGGGATTATAATAAAAAATGTGGGGAAAATTGTGGAGAAAAAATATAGGCATCTATTCTCTGGTTCCTTTTAAGTACTTTACATTCTCTTTCGTTTTTAAAAAGAAATAAAAAATGAAAATTGAAAACTAATGCTTTTGACCTATAGCAATGATAGCATATAACTTCAGCCTGCAGTTCAATGCTTAAAAGATCTTGTGTGATCATGTTAAGTAATAAGATAAGTGAAATAAGTAGACACTTGTATTTTTTAATTCAAAAGATTTAAGTGATACTTATGTTTCTCTTAATGAAAGAATGCCAGATAGGTACAAAAATACCAGCTAATACTGGTATTAGCTCTCTACATTTATAAATAATGAAAGAAAAATAGTTAATCGGGCTTTATCAAAATTGAAAACTATGCCTCAGAAGGCACTATTGAAAAGGTAAAAAGACAAAGTATGGGAAAAATAATTTGCAAATCAAAACTGAAATTTGAAAATCACATGTTTTTGGCTTATATGGCTATGATATGTGATTCAGAGTGTGGTTTTCCTGTTATTTTAAAATTACATCATTGTATTTTTGCATATTTTAGTATGCATTTCTAAAAACAGTGATTTTTCTTTTCTTTTTTTTTTTTTTTTTTGTGGTACTGGGAATCAAACTCATGACCTTGTGCTTGCCAGGCAGGCACTCAAGCCACTGAGCTAAATCCCCAGCCCTACAGTGATTTTCCTTACATGGCCATAGTGCAGTTACCACTGCTGATGAATTACTTCTTTTTTATGTTTAGTGCTGCAGACCTGTGGGCTTGTTGCACTGGAGCCTGAGGAAGGGCATGTGAGCTTACAGTGCCTTGTTCCCGTCTCACAGCCTTGCAGCTCTCCCATGGACTCATCTGTCTGCTCCCTTGTGCTGTGAGCGCTTTGCACTGCTTCCTGCATCTCCTGCAGAGTTTTCATTAGTGCATATGCAAGTTCTGTGTCATTGTGCAGATGCTCCATGCTAGTGTTTTTCACACCTTTACGGACCAATGATGAGGTCCTGTACCATCATTTTAAAGTACTTCTATTTCACAGTGAAAATACTCGATTCATTAATTTACTGTTCTTAGGTATTATTTGCTATTTAGATGATAAAACATTTTCTCAGTTTTGGTTTTCATTTGTTAACAGATCCTTCTGTTGACTTTCATGTAAGATCATGGATGAATAATCAGGAGTATAAGGTAAATGATTATGTATTTGTTACCAGTTTCTGGGTTATTACAGGGGAGGAAAAGTTCCTATTTTGCATCATGTATTAGTTAATGTTAGTTGAAAGTCTTCTGCTTGTCCATAGCAGACATACTCCCAGCAAAAATGAGAATTTGTTTCAGGTAATAAGGCTGAGGGGCAGTGCTTTAGTGCCTTACATAGTTAGGAGACTTGTTTAGCACTGTCTTCCTTAGAAGTAAAACTGAACTGAGGTCCTATGTCCAAAAAATTAGTGCATGTTTTGCAATTTAATGCTGGTCTTAATTGTTTTATTCTGTATTAAATATTAGTTTAAAATAAAATAGACATGTAGAGGGAAATGTATTTTCATTCTGGGCGTGAGTGGCCTTAATGCATTATTGTGTGCTTTTCATTGAGTAAAATGTGGTGTTCAGATTCAGAGCACATTGCAGATGGAGAAATACTTGCTCCTTTCGTAGCCTTGTACTGTGCTCTGTAGAGGAGTGAATGTGCTTCTTTTGTACTGCCTTTTATCTCTTTTAGATTGTGGTACCAGGTGGTCGGAAACATCCTGAAGATGAGACTCCAGACAGTGATGTCAGCCATGTTAGCTTAGTAGAAAATGAGAAACTCATGTCGCTGACAAGTTTGGAAGATTCTTCTGGTACTAGTAATGACTTGCCACTCTGCTTCATGTCCTGTCTGTGTTGCAGTAGTCCTCGTGCCAGCTCCTGTGTTCTCATTTTCTTCCCCCTGCCAGCACTAAGATGGCCACTTCTGATCAGTGAATAAGATTTAAAATATGTGTTTCTACATGTGAACCCTGATATAGTTATACTCATCCCCAGTTTGATATCATTAAGGTACAGAGTACCCATCTGAAGGTGCCAGCTGCTGTGGGAGTAAGGAACTAACTAGTTAGCCTATGTGAGATGTCTCAGCCACGTATAGGCAGGAGACACATGCATAGCTCAGCTTGAGATTGTGTGGCATGTGCTTCAGTAGTGCAGAACTGTGCTTGGAAATCGTAGGGGCTGGTAGATACTGCTGACCCAGGAGGGCATCCATGAAGTTCTCTGGGTAGAGTCAGCCTGGTTGGCCTTAGGTGTGTGAGCAAAGTCTTGTTCGGGAAGCAGGAGTAACTCCAGCAGTGGTCCTGCCAGGGAGCCCACTGGCTATGACTCGAGACCAGCCAAGCCAGTTTCCTGGCAGCTTTACACACCCGTAAGAAATGCAGAAAGGCCATGATGCCAGATTGTTGATGGCTCTGAGGCCAGGCCGATGAACTGAGTGGAGTAAAGGCATGTGTCACTGAGGGACAGGCCTTACTGCCAGCTGAGTCTCTGTCCTCTTGGGTTGTAGAATGTGGATAAGGGACCTCAGGTCCTTGTTTCGGAGGCTAGATTCTTCTGAGGTGAATCACTAAGTCAAGTTTTACAAGTGTTAAGGCTCCCAGTGTCCCCTTTACACGCAGCACCTCTCATGGCCGTGCCTGTGATGGAGCCTTCTCACTTGGTCTTGCCCTTGCTGAGCTCTGAAAACCACTGCAGTGCCATCTTTCTCTCTCCTCCATTGACAGGCTTTTCTGTCCTTTTTGCTAGTACTAACTACCCACGACACCATTTTCTGAACAGTCTCCCCTTCTCTCTCTGATTGCTGCAGACACAATGCTCCAGGACCTCTCAGCAAGGTCACTGTGTATTAAATGCTTGTTACTGACTGAAATTAGTCATATCCTCATGATAAAGGCAAAAACAATCATTCATTGACCTGTTTATGTTCTATCAGCCTTCTTGCTTAAAAATTATATAGGTCAGTTCCTACTTTATTTTTATTTTTTTCAGATGGTCTCGCCTGGTAGTGCAGGCTGGAGTTGAACTCACTATGTAGCCCTGATTGGCCTTGAACTCCCAGTAATCCTGCCTCGGCTTCTGAGTGCTAGGATTCCAGGCATGTGCTGCCACACCCTGCTGTCATTTCCTTCTATGGCTATTATTGTGTTGTCTAGATAGACTATGTTTTGTGTATGCACTTTATTGTGAATGATGCTGCAAAAAATGTGCATGTGTGTCTTGGTGATTTTCTGCTTGAGTAATATACTTAGCACCTGTACTTTTGGGGAGAAGGTTATTTTGGCTCAAGTTTTGTAGAAGTTCAGTCACCAGTGGGCTGGCTCCAGGGCTGAAATGGCATGGTAGAAAGCCTGGGTGGAGGTAGGCTATGTACCCATGGCATGGCCAGTTCCTACTTTAAAGCCTAGTTTTTATCCTAATTTTCCCCCACTTATTGATAGATGATGATATTAATGATGAAGAGTTTTACGATGACCATTTGGAGGCTTATTTTGAACAGCTGGCAATTCCAGCAATGATTTATGAAGGCCTAGAAGAACAAGAATCTCCAGAAAAAGATTTTAGGTTGCCTGCAAGTGTTCCTAGTCAGGTATGTTCCAATGTTTATGATTATTTTTAGAAATTTGATATTAGAAAATTACTGTTGGTCTTACTGGATATTAACATTAAATTTAAACCTTTGATTTCCCAGCTATGGATTGATAAATATTGTTTATGTTTTTCTACTTCTTACTTTGCCCACACTTGCAGGAAATGAAAAAAAGTGAACTTTATGTCCTTTATCCACATTAGCATTTTTGTCCTTCCTTAAGCACTTCTTTCCTAGAATCATTTGAATGGAAGTTGAAAACATTTTATGACATTTCTTCTGTAAAACAGAATATTTTTCTACAACTAACAATAACAGTTCTGTTACCTAGCTTTGATATTAGTTTAAATTAACTTCGGCCATGTTTAAAATTTCCTGTTTTCCCCAAAGTATTTTTCTTTTTTATGATTCAGAATTCAAAGATTATATTTGCTTGTGATAATCATATTTCTTCCCTTAATTTGAAATTCTTTCTTGATGGTAAACATTTTACAAAGTTTTGGCTCTTTGATTTGTAGAGTGATCTGTGATCTAGATATATCTGACTACTGTTTTCCCCCTGGCAAGATCAGGTGTGCTTTGGCAAGAATTCAGGTGAAACCCTTCTTGTTTGTGAGTTGCGTACAGGCTAGATTGGGTGACTGTGGTGCATTCAGCCCACTGTTGGTGCTTGCAGTAAGGTGATGTTGCCCAGGCATTTCCTGTTGGGGGTCCCTGCTCCACTCTGTGAAGTCATCTATAGGAGGACACCCCCAATCTCACGAGCATCCCACCCCTGCATCGTTGACTCTCAGAAACTTGGTGGAAACAAGTTGTCTATCTCAGGCTACAGTGCTGAGTTTTCTGCTCTTCTGTGTTTGTTACCTGGCACCCCTTGGTGGAACAGACCTCCTTGTGCCCCTCATTTTCCTCCTCAATATGTTTAATTTTAATGGAAAGGATTAATACAGCTAAGATACTCTTTCAACAGGCAAATGAAAGCAGCATCTTAAGCAGTAAGTTTCAATCCAAAAATAAGAGCTCTCTGATTTCCCATGGCTCATGCTCTTCAGGAAGTTCTGAAATGACTGACAAAGAGAATGGTGATCATGTTTATTTGTCTGGAACCAGTAAGTGTTCAAATATGCTTCTTTTGTTCATATGTTCTATTTTTGCCTTTTGTTTGCTTTTTCTTCTTGTGGTGCTAGGGATTGAACCAGGCAGTGTTGCAGTACATCCCCAGTTTTCTTTTTTTAAATAGTGTCTGGCTAAGGTTCCCAGGCTGGCCTTGAACTTGCAATCATCCTGCCTCAGACTCCTGAGTGACTGGACAAAAGGGGTGCCCCATTGCTTCATGCTGACTGTATCATTTTTCCTTAAATTCAGTTCCTTGTTGGTAGTATTTCATATGTTAGCTGTCTCCTTAAATCTTTAGACAGTCTAAAACTTTTCATTTCTTTTTTTGGTACTGGGAATCAAATTCACGAGTCAAACTTTGTGAAAGAGCTATGACTAAATCCTGAGTTTTATTTGTCTGCTTGATTAAATTTGCTTCTGAATGTTTTTTTCTTTAAGCTTTTTTTTTTTTTTTCATTTTTACTGTATGAGGCAGAACTGGCCACTTCAGTAGCTTCTGAGGCTAATACATTCCTATCAGTACAGTTACTTTAGCTCCCACCACATCGCGTAGTCCTATGTGCTTTCTTTTTTTAAAATTTTATTTAAAGAGAAAAAAAAAAAACCAGAAAAAAGGTACAAGTAATACAGAATTTCAAAAACTAAACAGTAAGAAATCACTAGAGTCCTATGTGCTCTTATGAATGAGATATTGTTTATTTTTAACATAGATTCTGAATAAACTATTAGAAATATTACAGTATGTACTTCTTGGATTGAGTGTTATGAATGGTTTTATTCTCTGACGACATTTGAGAATTAGAAACTAATTTTCTGTATGGCAGCAGTTTGCTACATTTATTGTCCATGGCTGGTGCTTCTTTTTTCATTTGCAGTTTCCTAAGTTTGTCATAGGAATGTTACATATTGGGTTTACATGAAATAATTGAACTGACAAAAAGTGGTTATTACTTTATGCAAACTGTGAGAATCTTCCATTAACTTTTTTTTACTTTCCAGGTCATTGTGTTGTAGATTCTAGCAATGGTGGAATGCTGGTAGATGGTGTGTTTCCATTTTCCTCAAATACTTGTAAAGTCTGGAAGGGCAGGGCAGACCTTACCAAAGTAAGTTTAGATACATTTTCTTTAAATTTTCTATGAAAAGGAAAAATAAGTTAAACATATTTGTGTGTCTGTATACCTGTTTTTGTAAAAAAAGAAACAATTATTGTTCTGAAAAAAAGAAAAATGTAAAAGTCACAATTGATACTGTTTGTATATAAATATTTGTTATTGCTAAGATTAAGTAAAAAGGAAACTTTTAAAGGAACTTTACTTTGTTCAAATACATTTTTCATTATTTTTGCTTTTTCTGCTAATGATACCTTGTTTTTTGAAGGCTTGAAGCGTGGCAGTCATCTCTGACTGACCTATTTATTATCCTCTCCTTAACAGCTCTGTGTGCCTGAGGACTGTGAGCTACTTTTTACTCAATGGAGAGGGCGTGGTTGTGGTTCCTCCTGGCTGAGTGCAGTCATGTCAGCCTCAATGTTAGTTACACGTGTGATAACCTCCTTGTTTCAGAATATTGTCATGACTTACAGGTGGTTGGGTTAGGACTTGGATATATATCTATATCTGTATCTGTATCTATCTATCTTCTTGGAAGAACACAATTCATGACACCAAAGTGTCTTACTTAAAGATGTTATCTATGAAGAAATGTAAAATCATATTGTTTTATCCTATACTTTTATGTCTAAAACTTTCATTTATTTTTTGGTACCCAGGATCAAACTCACAACTTCGTGCTTGCCAGGCAGGTGCTTATACCACTGAGCTAAATCCCTGACCCAAAACTTTTATTTTTATGTAATAGTGTTGGCAGATCATACCTAACTAATAAGTGATGACAGTGGTATGTGAACTCATCACCTTGTCTTCCAAATCTGTTGATATGTATGTTTGTGTGAGCCCATTTTAGATTTTGGTAAATTGTATAATATTGGTTCATAAAACATAGTAAAATACTGGATGGTCTCTTTTAAATGTTTTATATCAAGTGCATAGTTTTCCTCATAAAATTTTAAATGAGTTATAATAGATCTTTCTGTTTCTCTATCATTGATTCTTAAAGGAAAGTACAAAAAAGGATGTTCTGGTGCAGAGTCCTCGAGTTATCATTGGGAAACTTGACCCTATTAACTTCCATGACCCTGGCAGAGATGGTTCTGACCCAGCTGACTCTTTGGGACTGGGGCCAGGGCCTCCTCAGTTGGCATCAGATTCCAAAACTGTTTTGCTCAAGGATGGATGCTTAGGTGCCGAAGCTCCTGCGATGCCTGATCAGAAAGATGTTACAGTATTTCTGAAGCGTGCTTGTGATAGTAGATGTAATTCCACTGATACTCTTTCGTCACCAGTTCGTGAAAGGAGAACATATCAATGTTCCAAACCCATGGATAAGAGTAAAGACCGTAAGGAAGCTTATCTTTTGAAATAGGATTAAGGAAACATCTAAGATATTTATCGATTTCAAATACCTGTCTGTGCGGTACTTGCCAGTCTTTCGTGTTGAAGTGTTTAAGTGTGCTATGAATTGTAAAGTTTTTTGCATATTGTAGTGTTGAAGAAAGATTGCTCTTGGGCAGAGTCTCAGTGCAAGTTCAGGTTGTCCTATCCCTATCCTTTTGGGGTCCTAGTGTCTCTATTACTTTTTCATTGCTGGGACGAGATAACTGATGCCCACAAGTTAAGGGAGGAAAGATTTATTTTAGCTCATGGTTTGTAGAGGTTTCACTGCATGGTTGACTCCCAAAAGGGTGGCATGGCAGAGGGGCATTGCAGAGGAGAAACAGTTCATTGCAGGGCAGGCAAGGAACAGCAGCAGCAGCAGGGAGCCTTCCTTTCCCTTTTAGCCCAGCCTAATGGTTGGTGCCATCCACATCCAGAGTGGGCCTTCCTATTATCCACACCTAGAACTGCTAACGCAATTAGTGTTCTAATTTAATTATCCATGTCCTTAATCTGTAGTCACATACTCTCGATGTGGGCACCTGAGAAAAGCCCCATTTCTGAGCACATGAGCCTTTGGGGAGACATCTAGCTACAAGCCATGACACCTGGGCTTTTCTATTTTCTTTGTCTCTCCGGGATAAACTTTGCAAGGAAGGCTGGCTTACTGCCATCAATGAGCTTCTTTTTGAGAGATCGATTTTCCTTTAGTTTTGGGCAAACTAGCACTATTGGTAACTAAAAGTGAGCTAAATAAAATTGAGAACATTTTATCATTTTGGTTGTTGCATGTATCATTGGATGTTCTTGGAATTTCTATTTTAGAAACAAACCTCTCACAGAATGTGGTTTACCAAAATGAAGAAGGCAGATGGGTCACTGACCTTGCGTATTACACATCTTTTAATAATGAACAAGATTCAAATATGTCTCTAAATGAGATGAATGAAGACTTCAGATCTGGTTGTAAGTATGTAGGGAACTACTTACTGTACCACCCTCATTGTTTCTGCTGATTTTGAGATTACTCTGTGTGCTGGCCAGCCACATTTGATCCCTTCTGGGATATGATTGTCTCCTTGAAGCACTTCACTACTTTTTGTGGGACAAAAGCTAGTGCCAGTTATTCTTACTCATTTCCCTTAAAAAGTAGTACTGCAAGGTTAGAAAGGACTTTAGGCTTTAGTTGGTTTCTTGTAATATGCTATCTTGAGCAAAAGAAATATTCTGGTAAAGGAGCAATTACAAAGCTAAGAAATGTGGTAATGATGGAAAAAAAGTGACAGCCCCAGTAGCAAGGGGAGATTGGCTCCTAGGCCAGGCTGAGGCTTGGATCGCTAGTCTACCTTGCTTCATGAGTCTCTGACAGTGGAGATCACTTGAATGAAAAATGAAAAGTATGTAGCTAATGAACGACTGAGGTAAGACAGTGAGTATTTGATAGCTGGATTTCAGGAGAAGATAGAAAGGCAAGAATGAAGTTTCAGTTGGAGTTACTTGGGAAAATGGCATTGCTGTTTACTGAGATGGGAGAACTAGAGGAAACTTGATTTTGGGTGACTGGTTTGAGGTGGAAGTATTCAGTGGTTGAAATGTTGATTGGAATTTAGAAGGTAAGGTACAGTGAAGATGTGTTCAGTGGTGTCTTGATGTCGAAGCATAGTGAAGGTCTGCGCTAAGCAGTGAATGTTGACTTTATCATTCCAAGTCATAAGTCTTGAGGTTCGCTGGGTGTGGCTAGAGAGTAAAGTGACTCTGCTGTCTTGGAGGCTGACATGACAGTACCTTGGCAAGGTGAGTTTCATGAGCTTTCTATTCATGACCCAGTGACTCCATGCCTGAGTACTTTGCTGGTGGACAAAGCTGTGTATTTTATCAACAGACACATACACTGATTGTTGCAGCACTCTTTGTGCAGTCCCAAACTGGAAACCCCTACATTCCCAATGAGTGGGTGACACAGGCACCGGAGCACTGTGGAGCAGTGGGAATGAGAGGTGTTCAGCTCCTTGCAGCAATGGGGAGGAATCACATGGGTGTGTTGATTAAAATAGTGCACATGAGGAATATACAGCACATGCTTCTGTCTGCATACAAGTTTGCATGCATGTGTTTATGAAGTAAGAGGAGCATGGTATTTAGAGACAAATGTAAGAGCCTGTTACGTAAGAGTGCTGGTTATTTTAACGTGTGTGGATCTGTGGCGTTGGCTGTGCAGATGCATGGAGATTGTCATTCTGATGGTGAAATTCCATGTGCATTTGTGGGCAAACACCTACACCGAGGTGTTCTACACTCTTAAAAGCTATTGATAAACCAAGTGTGATAATGCATGCCTGCAATCCCAGCGCTGGGAGTCTAAGGGAGGAAGATGATAAGCCTCACCTTGGCAACTCAGTGTTTTAGTATGGGACCTTATCTCGGAAGTAAAAAGGAAAGCATTAGGGGTGTAACCCCAGAGTGATGACCCAGAATTTATCTCCAGACCCCCAAAAAGCTAAGGATAATTGAAATCTTTCCTTCTTTGACTGGGATCTACAAAGGTTGTTGCTATGTTATCCAGGCTGGCCTTGACCTCCTGGTCTCAAGCAGTCTGCCTGGCTCAGCCTACTGCAAGTATGTGCCACCATGGCTGGCTTAACTGAAATCTTCTAAAAATAAAAAAGCTTATTATGTAATAAAGACCCGTAGTGGTGTGCTCATTAGCAAAGTCCAACAACCACAGACTTACGTATTTAATACAGATGTGTTTTGTGAGTGGATGTTTTCAGATCATTTTAAAGCTTGCGTTTCCTTAGTATTTCATTTTCCTAAATAGCTAAGTTTTGTACACTAGCATAATGTAATTATATAAACTTCTTTTTTTAAGCTGAAGTGTTGGATTTGATTGCAAAAGATGAAGAAGAATTTAATAAAGAGCATCAGTTTATACAGGTTTGTTATTATTTGCTTTAACCAAAGTCTGAAATTTTTCTTGTATTAATTTCATCATAGGCAAAATGCTTGTTTCCTTCTAAACAACTAGTTTAGAATTATTTATTTCTCTCATTCAAAAACTTGTGGCTTTTTTTTTCTAAAGAATTGATTGAGGAATGCTGACATACCTAAATGTATCTTTGGCCTGGGGCTTAGCTCAGTGATATAGGGCTTGCCTACCATGAATGAGGCCCTGAGTTTGATCCCAGATCTGCAAAAATGGAGTGAAATGAAATGAGTCAGTATTTCCCATTTTATGTTTCTTTCCTATACATATTTCCATTGTTTTTGTGTTTTATTTATTGTTCAGTAGTTTTAAAAACTTATTTTGAAACAAGTAATCCTGTTTGTTTTTAGTGAGAATGTGTGCTTTCTAAAGGTTCTTTGTGGCAGTAATGATTTAATAAGTACCACAGTGTATTAAGATGGTACATATTATAACTCAGGTATTCAAATATGAGTTGCTCTGTAACTCGTAGCTATTTATGTTGAAATTTATCCAAATAGTTTGCTCAGTGTTTTAAAAATTAATTTTCAAGTTTTCTTTTTTTTGGTGAAAGTTAAAATCTCACATATTAGAAGAGCAGAAGGATGTTTACTGGGAGGGGAAAAGAAAGAAGTAACATCTCTCTTTCTTTCTAGGAAGAAGACATAGATACTCAGAATATTTCAGCTACCCCAGGGGATATGTCGTGGGCAGCTACAGTTAACTACAGTCTGTTGAGGAAATCACTGAGCACATCAGAGCTGGACAAAGATGAGCCCAGTTATCTACAACTGTCATTAGGGGAATTCTTTGCCCAAAGGTCTGCAGCTCTTGGTTGCCTTGGTGGTGATAACAATGTGAAAAGAGTGAGTATGAGACATGTGAGAGGTGATTGAAGTTACTGATGTCATTTTGGTCATCCTGTATTGCTGTAATAAAATACCTGAGGTTGGCTAAGTTATAAAGAAGTAGTTTATGTTGGCTCACAACTCCAGAGGCTAAGCCCTGAATGGGGCAGCCACCTTTGGTCAGCGTCTGGTCAGGCTTGGAGCTGTGACAGAAAGGCCACGTGTGAAAGGCAAAGAGGCTGAGTTGCTTTATGACAGTGCCCTCTCCTGAACTAACCTACGCTTGCTGGAATTATTTTTTTTGGTGAAAGTTAAAATCTCACATATTAGAAGAGCAGAAGGATGTTTACTGGGAGGGGAAAAGAAAGAAGTAACATCTCTTGGAATAATTGATGGAATTATTCCCTCATGAGAGCAGATTTCTTCTGATCCCAAAAGGCTCTGGACGCCTTGGCACTGTTACATTGGACACCAGGTCTCAACATGACCTTGGGAGAGAGCTTTTGGTTAGCAGCATTTGTACTTTGGACAAGCCTCACAGCTGTGATGCTGCCCCTGCTCAGCATGAGCTCTGTGTCCAGACCCAAGCACTGGGCTTTGTGTTGGGTGTTGGGACAGTAGACTGGAGTGGTAACTGTGGAGCAGTGACAGAATAAGGGCACAGTGGAATTGTGCTTAATAGCTTAGGTTCTTGATTTTTGCAATACTGATGACTGAACTCAAGGTCTCTTGGATACCGGGCAAGAAATTCCCAAGTTCTACCACTGGACTAACCCCTCAGCCCTTTTTATTTTATTTTGAGTCAGAGTCTCTTAAGTTTCCCAGGCCAGCCTTGAATTTGCAAACCTAAGCCAAAAGCTTAGGTTTATATTTTTGGTTTTTTGCACTACTAAGGATTGGAGGTAGTGTCTTCACTTTTACATCTCATCCTTTTATAAATTTTCCTTTTGAGACAGATCTTTCTCCAAGTTGACCTGGTTGGGCTTGAGTCTTCTTTGTTCAGTCTCCTGAGTAGCCTGGCTTGCAGGTGTGTGCTGCTGGAAAAATGCAGGCTTTGTAGTGAGTCTGATCTGACTCTAGTACTAGCTCTGCCTTTTAATATGACATTGAACAATTGAACTCTTTTCTGCCTTAATGTTCCTGTTTCTAAAGTGAAAGGCTATTTGATAGGCAGTAGTGGCAAACCTATGGCACATGAGCTGCAGTGGGCTGTTTATCTCATTGAAAGCTCTGAAAGGTTCGCCATCACTTGTTACAAGGTTTCCTAAGATTTCAGTGTGTTGGTGCTTGTGAGGCTTGTTTTTTGGTATCACGTGGTTGGGTGATGTTAGCTGTAGAACACAGCACCTGGGCCTTGCACATGCTAGACAAGTGCTCTGCCATGGTGGTCCACTGCTAAGAAGAGTGGAGCCATTGTGGGGCTGGCCAGGTAGGCAGGTAAGATGGGGTAGCTGAGCATGTGGGCTGCCTGCAGGAGCTGGGTTGAACCTTCAGTGACTGGGTGGGAAAGTGTTGCATGCCGTGAACCTCTCTAGGCACAGCCTAGTGCTGCCAGCTTTGTCTGGCTGGAGGATGAAGAGAAGCAGGCAGAGGCAGTGGAAAGAGGAGAAGGGTATGGAGGCTGGGCCAGGGTAATGTGCAGACACAGAGCTCAGTCTGCTGGTATTTCCAGAGTGAGTATTCATCAAGCGTACATTTCACTGAGACAGTAGATGCAGTGTAGTAATCACTAGTTTTTAGCTAATTAACTGCTTTCTAACTGCTATATTCCTATCTTCTGTGTGCAGTGAATGAAGAAACGGAAATAAGTACCTCAGACACAAAATTTTCTGCCTAGATTGATTGGAGTTTTGAGGTTGTGGGGGAAGTTGAAGAGTAATTGAGATCTCTCTTAAACAAATGGATAAACAAAGTACTGGGGCTGGGCATAGTAGCACACTTCTATAATTCCAGCCTCAGGAGGCTGAGGCTGGAGGATCGCCACAAGTTCAAGGTCAGTTTAGGCTGCACAGAGAGTTTCAGGCTAGCCTGAATTGTAAGGACTGCCCCCTCTCAAAGTAAAGAACCAAGCATTGGATCATGGAAAACTGGGTCTGTTACTCGCATTTTTATTTTGCTGTAGTTAAGAAGTTCTACTTGCATTCGAGTTACTGGATCAAGGGAAGAAATTCCCAAATGAAGATCAAGAAAATACTAAGTGCACTTAATGAATTCACAGTTTAGACCAAGCACGTAAAAGTTGTGTAAGAAACATGTGCTTTCTTACACATGAGCATAACTCTTTCTGAAACAGGCGAGTTCTATCCTAGACAGTCTGAGCCTGTATGTTTAGTCTACAAGAGAATACATCAATACACTGTAAGACCTAGGCCAACAGGAATGTTTTCTTTTCCTCATGGGCCTGTCACTGATGACACTTGCCTGTCACAGCAGGTGCTGATTGATTGTTGAATGAAGTGTCAGTTTTGCTATTTTAATTTGCATTTCTTAGTAAAGGCAACTTACTTGCCAGTATTAATTTTAATAGTGAAAAGAGGCTAGCATTAAGGAAATAAAAGGTTCTATTTCAACTTTTACAATTCATCTCTTGTGGCAGTTATGTGGGAAGGACTGTTTTGTTGAAGTCATTTAGCAGTGTTAGTAGTATTAGATAAAGTCATGTAGAATATTGGAAAGCAGCAGAAAATTAAGGAAATAATTCATGTTTAATTATTTTGTAGCCATCATTTGGTTATTTTATTAGATCACCTGAAAAAAGCGAACCTGTTGCTTTAATAAGAAAGTCTGATGTGTCAAGAAGTAATTTGGAAAAGGAAATGACTCCTCTTAACTCTAATCTGTCTTCAGGTAATGGATTGAATGAAAATTTTTAGGGAGCCTTTTTTTTTTTTAACTTGTAACTAAGTTATTATTATTATGTTCTTTATGAGTGAAATGTATGTATTGCTTTGTAATTGTTCAATACTGCTTATTTTTCAATATTCCTTATAGATTTCTTTTCAGTCTAATGTAGAAACAAGAAATGCTTTGTAAAAAATTAAATCAAATGAGGTAATTTCGAATGCTGTAATTACGTGGCCTATTAAGTTTCTCAGTTAATGAAAAATAGATATTTATTACTTTGATTTGCAGTTAAAGATATGCTTTGGAATTTAGATTAAAAGTACTTTTTTGGGAGGCTGAGGCAGTAGGATCGCTGTGAATTTGAGGCCAGCCTGGGCTATATAGTGAGTTCAAGCCCAGTCTGAACTAAATAGCAAGACCCTGTCTCAAAAAAAGTACTATAAATCAAATTTCCTCTGCCAACTCTTAGGTCGTGAGCAGCTGTTTTGCTAACACACTTTTTTTTTTTGTTTTGGGTTTTTTTTCTTTTCTTGGTATTGGGCATCAAGTTCTGGACCTGACACTTGCCAGGCAGGTGCTATGCCGTTGAGCTGTACCCCCAGCCCAACAGTGTCTTTTGCTCAGTGTCCTGTGAAACTTGGCATGATGTGCTGCTTTTTGTAGGAGTTGGTTCTCCACCACTATAAAGAAATGCTCACTGTTAATCCAGTGTGAAATGTTGACGCTTGGAATCTGTGAAATGAATGTATGTGAGTGTTTGAGTATGAGTGAGAGGTTGAGATTCACATCGTCTCTGAGGCCTATTCTGTCTGGGATAGGCGGGGCCATAAGATTCTCCCTGACAGTTAGATTGTGTCTAAGGGTTAGAGCACTTGTAAGTGGAACATTGTTTTCTTCTGGCAGGAGATTTAAATGAGCAGTCCCAGGCACAGCTGAGTGAAGGATCCATCACCCTGCAGTTGGAGACCCTGGAGAGCGCTTCGGAAGTGCGTGAGCATGATGTGACCTTGACTACCGACGAGGCGACGACAGAGGTAGCCCTTCCCTTCTGAGCCTGAGCTTGTGTTTCTTGTGATAGCTCTTGTGTGACAGGAGACACAATCACCTGTGAAGAACACATGCTGCTTCAAGTGTGTTTTATTTTCTGGGCTTCAGCTTTGTGTTTGCATTGCTGAGGTTGAACCCAGGGTCTCTTGCATGCTAGGCAGGTGCTGGACCACTGAGCTATATGCACAGCCTTCAGTTTTGTTGTGTCTTTTTTCTTTTTCTTTGCAGTACTGGGATTGGGCCCAGGGTTTTTGCTCTGAGCTGCATCCTGAGGCTTTTTTTAGTTTTTGTTTTGAGGCAAGATCTCCTAAGCCATTAAGTTGTCCAAGCAGAGCTAGAATCCTGCTTCAGCCTTTTAGCCTGCTGGGAATACAGGCATGTGCCACCATGTCTGACTTCAAATGTCTTTTAAGTTTGGAAAAAAAATTTTTTTCCATCAATTTATAACATACATAAAAGAGTTAGTAAAACAAGTTTATTGTCAAGTGGATTATCCCAACTTTCCTTCTACTTGTGTGGGTTTAATTTGCTGTTTTTCCAACTTCTTGAGATGGATGCCCAGCTCATTTGAGTTTTCTGCCTTTCTTTCCTAATAACATCTAACAGTATGTATTTTCCTGAAAGCAGGGCTTTTGTGGCATCTCATATTCTTTTTCCTTTCTTCTTGGCTTTTATATGTAATAGTTTTATTATCAGTTCTGTTCAGTATATTTTTTAATTCCTTAAGTTCATGATGTATTTTCATTTGTTTTGTTTTGTTTTGGGCAGTACCAGGGATTGAACCAGGGCTTTGTCACTGAGATACTCTCTCTGATATTTTTAGTTTATTTTGGGACAGGGTCTCCCTAAATTGTTAAGTTGCCCAGGCTGGTTTGAACTTGCAACTAATCCTTCAGCTTCAGCCTTCTAGATTGCTAAGACTGCAGGCCTGTACCACCATGCCTGGCTTCTTAAGCCCATTACTTTTTTTGTTTGTTTATAAGTGTATTGCTTACTTCTCCAGCATCTAGAAGTATTTGTTGTCTTTGAAATACTGAGTTCACACCAGTTAAGTGTGGTCAGGAGTTCCAATTGTCCAGACATACAGATGCATTGAAACGTATGTGGACCCGCATTTGTTGAGAATGTGACTGTGCATATGAAGGGAGCACCTGTGTGGCTGCTGGCTGCACTCATGTGTTTCATTTAGGTAGAATTTATCAGTCAGAGTGCTCGGTGTGCCCGCACCCTTTAAATCATCCAGCTGTTCTGTCAGCTGTTCAGGGCCTGCTGTCTGCTCCAGTCAGGTATATTTGCCGTTAGTTGTTGGGGCTCTGTCTGCAGTGAAGTGTTTCTTTATTTTATTTTTTCCCCTGTGAACTGTTGAGTATGTTTTTAGGGCCTTACATATTAAAGTTGCTGCAGGTTGGCCTGCTGGGAGCCCTGAAGTGCGTGTGTTTGTATGGTCATACCCCAAGACTTCGTCCTAACAGATTCTGAACTTTTTCTTCTCCATTCCCATGAGAATAGCTGTGTCACTCTTCCTGAAACAACAGTGCTTCCTGGGAAAAGCATCCCCAGTACTGGGCCTGCATCTCTGGATTGCTGGTTTTCTCTCTTGGATTTTGGCTCCATAATTTTGTACGACCTTTTTCTTTCACACTCCCTACAGTTCTTTGTTAGATGTGAGAGGTCTTTTTGAATGTGCTGACCAGTCCTGGTTGCTCGTAGCAGATTATATCACCTACTCTACTATTACTGAAGACAAAAGTCTTAGTGTTGCAGTTTTTTATTATTTTGTGGTTCTTTGCCATTAGACCCATTTCAATTTTTTACACATAGTTCTTGTTTATGTCTTGCTTATAAATAATTTGAGCAACTGAATGAAATCATCGTGAACAGTATTTTAAATAGTGGCTCAAAGTTTTATTCATCTCAATATTTTGATTTTTCTGGTTCCTTTTTATTTTCTGATTCAGTTTTAGCATATTTTAAAATCATGAGGCTTTTTAAAAATAGAATTTGTAAATTACATGGTACTGTATAGTTAAAGTTGGTAATAGGTATCTTTTTCGTTAGTCTGTGTAGTTGATGTGCCGTTGGTTTGCCTAGTTCTGTATGATTAGAGTTGGTGATGGCTGCATTTGCATTAGACACCGTAGCTGACTTGCTGCTGGAGTTTGCTGCTGCTGGAGCTCGTGCTGGTAGTGCTTCTGCAGTGCTCACCTTTCACCTGCAGGTTCACTGTGTTCTAATATTAAGTGGGAAATTGGAATAGAGAAACAGCCTTTCCCATGTCTTTATTACAGTGCATTCTTATGATTGTTCTATTTTATTAGTTACTGCTGTCAATGTCTTGCTGGTTCTAATTTCTAGTTAAGTTTTATTTGAGGGCTGTCTAGGATATACCACATGTGCTGTGATGGGTTTAGGGCCACCCTGGCCTCTGGGGTTCCTCTGTGGGGAAGCTGTTTTATAAATAGTCAACTCCCGTGCACATTCCATGGAAATAGCGTGAGTTTTCTGATGCACATTTTCTGATTTCTAGGACACTTTCTTCAGGAATAACAAACCCCAATCCAAAGAAGAGCTCCTCGACCACAGTAACTCTGTGCTCAGGATCAGCACCATCGCATCGGCCATTGCGGATGTCTCGCTCAGCACGGATCCTTCCCAGCTGGCCGCCATGATGAAGGCCCTGAGAAACCGAGCCACTGCTCGGGAGTGGGAGCAGGAGCAGGAGTGCGGCAAGCACAGCGACTGCTCTGCATTGTCGCCTGGCTCCCCTGGTGATGCGCACAGAAGTGACAGCTCCAGTGCGTTTGATGTGGAGAAGTACCTCGCCAAAACGGAAGTAAGCAGATGTGAAGGCGGGTTAGAAAGGGAGTCTCTATGTGGCCTGTCGGATGTCTGGAACTTGTCCTCACTGAGAGAGCAACTCGTTCAGGGTGTCCACGTGTTCAGGGGACCGAGAGACAGAGCAGTGGCTGCGTTTCCTGAGGGAAGTGAAGAGAGCGAGAGTCAGGCCTTGGTCAGAACCACAGACACCTCAGACTTGGCCCTGACCCCAATGAGCCAGAAAGAGACAGCAAGGGTGGCAGCCAACTGGCGGGCACTCCCCTTTGTCCACGCCCTGCCAGGCGTTGGTCACCCCAAGGAAGCTGCCTCTTCGTCCCTGCCAGTGCCAAGCAGTTCCTCCTCGGACAGGAGCCCTAGAAGGACACCCCTGTGCCTCTTGGAAGGACATGAAGAAATACACAACTGGAGGCAAACAGAGGCTGTTAGTGAAACAGACAACAGTGACAAGCACTTGGCTTTTGATGATCCTTGCGTAGTTTCATCTGGAAGTGTTGGTGAGTACCGAGTGCTTGTGCACATTCACTGACCTGTGCACTGTAATGCTGTGATGTCTGTGCTCACTGACCTGTGCTTCCTTCTGGCAGGCCTCAGGGCTGGCGTGGAGCAGAAGCAGGAGCAGGAGCAGGAGCAGGAGCAGGAGCAGGAGCAGGAGCAGGAGGGCTTCCGGCCATCCACCTCGCCGCTCAGCCACTCCTCACCCAGCGAGGGCTCCCAAGCCAAGCTGTCAGGGTGTGTGCTTGCCTGTCATTGCTGTTGCCACTGACACTGTGCTATGTGCGGGAAAATTTGCAAGATGTGTGGAAAACAAGTGCACACTCTTAGGTTCATTTCTCAAAGGCAGTCATTGTAAATATTTTGTGTATGTCTTTTTCTTGTGTAGATATTTGTACCCTGCATTTTTCAGAGTGTCAACCTGAGCGCTTGGGCAGCTCGGGTTTTCATGGCTGCACAGCGTTCTGCTATAACCTAGCTCCTCTTCTAGGAGATGTAAGGTATCCTATTTATCCTTTTGCTGAAGTCTTTACCCTTAACCTTTTCTTGAGAAACATTCCTAGGTACAGAACATTAGTTAGGGTGGCTTCTAATAGTCCCACTTACTTGCTCTGCTAGAAGTCACTCCGCTTTATTTGTGTGTATGTACTCCTGTCAGTGCTTCTGCCTGTTCTGTTTTCTTGCTGTTACCTGTGTGGTTCTCTTTTTCATCTTTGCTCTTTGAAAGAAGAAAATTTTCATACTTTTTGTTCACTGCTTCATATGAAATACTCAGTAAATTTTTATTGAATGAATTGTTAGATGTCTGTATATTGTATTTATTAATAAAAATGCTACAGTGTTTTTTCTTTCATGGTAACTTACCAGATAAGTCATTCAGTAGGAATAGACACAGCTTTTAGATATTTAAATGTAAAAGTGAGTGTGTGCTGGTGTTGCTTCCAAGATGAGGCAGGCAGGAGTGGTCGTGGTGTGGGTGGAGGTGAGTAAAAAGGGTGGGTGACTGACATGAGGGTCACATTTGTCTTCCAGGGGAGCTTTGGAGTTCTTAGACTCAGCAACTTGTCCCCAGCAGCACCCCGCTGCAAGTGAGCTGTCCCAGCTGGCGTGTTCCTGTGCTGACATGAGCAGACTGACCTACGTGTCTGAGCGGGAGAGCACCTGTCCTGCCTCGACCACTGATGATGCGCACAAGGTAGGAGCCCTTGGGCCGTCCTTCTCCAGTACGGCTTCATGCTGGAATACGACTGGAGGTCAGGCCCACCCAGTGTCTGTGTTGGCTTTTTTACCTGTAGAGTAGAGAATGTGTGTGTATGTGTGTGTGCTTCCATATGTGTGTCCCTACAAACAGCTGCTCCTGCTGGGTGAGCACTGGAGAGCTGCAAGTTCTGGTGTTGCCCCTAAGAGCTCGGTTGGTGCCAGACAGGCTGTGTAGTGAAATGCATCATGGTATGGATGTGCCCTGAGGATTCCAATGGCCATGGACACTGATGGCAGGGCCAGGTGACTCAGCAGGGGACTGTGAAAGGGTTAATGTGTGAAGGCCTTAGTTTTCACAATGACTTCGAGCTAAACGAAGGAAGCCAAGGGATGGATGGAGGACGGATATGGTGGGAATGCAAGCTGTGTGCTTCACTGCAGGTGCTCAGAAAGCCTAGAGGGTCTGTGATGAACCTTACCCTGGGGGAAGGGATGGCAATTAGAGAAGGCAAGGCCCAGTGCTGGGGAAGCTTGAGGGTCAGATTTGGGAGCCTGAATGCTTGTAAGATGGACAGAGGAAAGCGTTTCGGTAAGGTTAAAGCAGTGGGAACAGTTATGTGCAAGAGAACTTCTGGCTGAGTAGTTACGTGGGACGGAGCAGAGGCCCCCCACTCAGATGTCTGCGTCTAGGGATCCATCCTGGATCTGTTTTGATTTTAAAAGCTCATTCTAGCTGGGCATGGGAGGAGCAAGATTGGAATGAGAGAGATCTGACATGAGGCTGTTGGCAGAAATTTGAATCAGAGATGCCATGGGCCTGTGCTGCACTAGGGAAGGAGAACTGATGTTGTCTGGCAGCATCTTGCGTGTCACTCTATGTTCTTGCAATGTGTTGTGAGTGTGCGTGTTCAGCTTTGCAGTAGGCTGAGTGTAACTGCTCTGTGCACATGGTACAGGCCATTCCACCACACTCTTGAGCGGGTGCCCCTGTGATATAGAGTCTGATGCTGTACGTTCCCCTTCATTGAAGCCAGCTTCTGAGGGATGTTGAGTCTGTATGTTGAGTGTGACCAAGAACTGAGTGATGAGTCAGGTGGCCCTCCTGTCACATCCCCAGACCCCAACCCCCATGCCTGTGTCTTCCCCTGTGATGAGCAGTGCTGGGAGTGCTGGTCGCTTGATAATCCCCCCGAACATATACATTCTGCACTATTATTAATAACCAGCAGGTGGTCTGGTCTTTGACTGTCGGTATATTTACTTCTGAAGCCTCAATCCATGAGAAATTTCCAACCCTAAAGCCTGACCTAATCGTTGGAGTGCAGGTGTTCCTGGGTATAAATGCCACAGGGTCCCTCCTGCAAGCTGTTGGTGTCCCCTGCAGATTGTGCATGAACAAGTATGTGTGTGAGTCCAGGCCAGGACTGCTACTAAATAGACAGACCGTGGACCCCACAGGCCTAGAAACAGGACAGGCTCAGTTCACAGAACCTTCCAGAGTGTGTAGCCTAGTGGAGACAGGAATGGCCTGGAGATAGTGCTGTGTAGACCTCTGTAACCTGTCTGATGATGTTATAGCACCATGATTTGGGTTTGCCGTGTTTGGTGATCTGTGGGTGACTCCAAGCGCTTGTCACACACAGAGTGATCTCACCAGTGAGCTGAGCACCACGATCATCCGAGCCAGCCCAGTGCCCCCGGAGGAGGCAGAGCTCTCCCTTCAGCAGAGCGGGGTCCCGAGCGAGGCTGGAGCAAGAAAGGCAGCTGCAGCTGTGTCTCTAAGTAGCGGGCCTCACAACACTGAGCCTAGCTTCACCTCAAGCCAGGACACTTCCTTGGAGAGCGGAAAGCTGTGGGAAGCGAGGCAGGCGGCTGGGACATCCCGCTGCAGGACAGGCCAGGTCCTGGGCCAGCCAGCTCTCGGCCACTGGGCCAGGCCAGCCTCACCTCAGCTCCTTGTACCGGGCCTGCAGCCTGTGATTGAAGGTCAGAGGACAGTTTCTGAGGAAACCAGCAGTGAGTTCAGTGGCCAGGCTTCTCGCCGGGATGTCCCCAGACACCAGCTCACTGCTGCAGCCCAGGGACAGAGCGTGCCTCCTGCCTGTGCTGCACTCTGGGCTGGGCCCCCTCTTCCCACAGCCACTTTGGCCCAGCAGTATACGGGGACACATGTCACCTTGCCGCCTCCATGCCATGCAGGCAGTGCCCCCATCTATGGGTTCTCAGGGTGCCCCCCTTATCCAGCCATGGTGGGGGAGCAGGCTCAGAACCCCGTGGCTGTGGGGCTTTGTCTAGGCCCGAGTCTTGCTTCTGGACTGCTGGGTCCCTCTGCCCTTTGTAATTCTTGTTCTGATGCCTTACATCAGAACCTGCACAGCACAGCGAACCCTCTTCCCATGCACCTTGCTAGTGCCACCTGTGGGATCGAACCCTGGAATTCAGGAATGACGACAGGATTTGGTAAGGTGCTTTTTCTCTTATTGTGACTTGTTTAAAATTTCAACTTTCTCAAGTGGGTCTACAAAAACAGTTTGTTTGAAAGAAGTCTTGTTTGGTCTTATTTATTTTGAGATAGGGTCTCAATCTGTAGTTCAGACTGGGCTTAAACTTGCAGCAGTCCTCCAGCTTCAGCCTCCCAAGTATTGGGATGAACACATTCTTGCTAGCTGGAACCATTGGTGGAATATACATGATTGTCCCATTGGGTGGCTTGCACCACTCTTGGTAGAAGTGCTACAGTCATGCAGTGGGCAGTCATGCGTGTTCCAAGCTGCCTGACAGCAAGGCATAATACTTATGGCCCTGTTATGGATGTGGTAAGGCAAACACCACCATGCCCAGTTTTGGCCTTAATTTCTTATTATCTCCTTTCTTTGTCCTATATTGAGGACACCCTAGTATTTCCAGGTGGGATCCCTGAAGTTGGCTTCAAAAGATGCTCACACTTATGCAGGTGGGCAGGGTCATAGGCCCCATCTTATCTTACCTGTCTCTCTTTGGCTCCATGCTTGGATTTGTTTGGTATTCTTTCAAATGAGAAGTGTTCACCGTGAGTCAGATGCCCTTGTGAGAGGCAGCATCTACTCCTGTGGGCACCTTTCTTGGAAGCAGAGCAGGGCCTCTGTTTTTCCTGTGCCCATCCTGGGGAGTGCTGTTGTCCTACCCACCCTTCAGAGTCACTGTGCAAGTGAGGATGGGGAGATGAGAGATGCAGGATCAAGCAGGCATTTCCACAGTGTGAGCTGCTCTGGGGTCTTCTTTTTTTTTGGAAACACAGTCTCTCTATGCAGTTCCAGCTGGCCTTGAACTTACTACATAGCCAAGGTTGGCCTTGAACTTTGCAATCCTTCTGCTTCAGCCTCCTGAGTGCTGGGACTACAGGCATATGCCACCTTGCACAGCCTCACTGGGGTCTTTTTGCTTTGAGAGTGGATTTTGGAGAGAAAAAAATATGCTGGAGAGAGCATATTTTGGAGAGAAAAAATGATATGCTGTCACTTGCAGTATCCACCAGTGTTAATCATTTGCTTTTCCTGGCTGGATGGAGCCAGACTCTGCTTGTTTGAGGCCTGGGTTCCTGCAGGCAGCTTTGTAGTGACTTCCACTTGCCCAACAGTGCTGTCCTCCAGGTATCTGATAAGTGTGTTTTGCCTTTTCTCTGGCAGCAAGTGTCAGGGTGCCAGAGGAGTTGAAGTTTCCTCATGTGTGCTGTGTGGGCATCGCCTCGCAGACCTGCCTCAGCGTGCTCAACCCCACTGACCGTTGGCTCCAGGTCAGCGTCATGGCAGTGAACGTCAGTGTCAACGGTGAGAAGGTGAGCACTCTGGTTTCCTCCAGGTGGGCTCATGAGGTGCTGGTGTCCCACCTGCCTGCTCTGCCCTCACCACCTGGCAGATGCCTCAGCTTTCCTGAGCAGAATCCTCTCTGGCCTTTTGTTGCAGAACTTTGAGTGTGGAAGTGAGTATAAATGAGCTTGTAACTTCGGTCATTGTTACTCATTTATAAAACCAATTAAGTTTGCTTATGGCACTGTTATTTAGATCACTCAATGCAGATTGGCAAGGTTGGCCTTGAACTTGGCAATCCTTCTGCTTCAGCCTCCTGAGTGCTGGGACTACAGGCATGTGCCACCTTGCACAGCCTCACTGGGGTCTTTTTGCTTTGAGAGTGGATTTTGGAGAGAAAAAATATGCTGGAGAGGTGGATTTCTGGCCTCTGCTTGCTGATTCTTTTTTTTTTTTTAATCGGTACCAGGGATCGAACTCATGACCGCCTGCTTGCAAGGCAGGTGCTTATGCCGCTGAGCTAAATCCCCAGCCCCTGCTTGCTGATTTTGACTTTGTTGAATGTGATTGACGTGAGCAGTGATGGCTGCCGTTGCTTGGGATTCAGTCTCCTTTCTTTTTCCTGCTGGGAAGGCGACTGGGCAGCTGTGCTTTCGTTGCCCTGGTCTTCAGCCTTTACCTGGCAACAGAAGGTCATTTCCATGCTTCCTCTTATTTTCCTTGCTTTTCCTCTGCTTTCAGATCCTTGGGTTATAAAAAGCAGGTGATTAAAGGAAAGATTAAGGTTGGAAGGTGAGGAGAGTTGTCTGTGGCTATGGGAAGCTGGTAGGAGGATCCCATTTATGGAGAGGAGCAGACTCGGCTGGCCCTGTGCAGAGGCAGCATTGTACCCCAGGGAGAGTTCCCTGCTGTGAAGTACCATGGCAGCACCCTGTAGGCAAAGTGGGTGTCAGATAACCAGGTCTGTGTGAAAGGGACCAGAAAGACATAGTGTTTATGTTGAAGAGAAACTCAGTTTTTGAGCATGTTGACTAATTAGGCTTTACAGATAGTGATGTTTTTGAAGAGTTGGTATCCAGGTTGGATAGCACACATAATTGGGAAAGAGAGTCTTCACTGAGGTGATTCTCCTTGATTTTCAAAATAAAACCTAATGGTTCTTTTTTAAAGGTGGATCTTTCAACATATCCTTGTTTAGTTTTCAAGAATAAAGTTATCGTGAGACCACACGCAGCAGAAGAGGTAACGGTGCTTTTCATACCATTGGATCCTGGGATCTTCCAGTGTGTGTTCAGAGTTGCTTCGTGGCCGTTTTCAGCAGACACTGAGACAGTGGTGCAAGCAGAAGCCTTGGCAAGCAGGGTTGTTCTCACTGCCATCGCCGAGAGCCCTGTTATTGAGGTAACAGTTTCTCCACAGATCTTTGTGCTTCCTGGAATTTTAATGCAAGTTGTTTAACCTTGGAAATAGTATCTGGGAAAGTTCAGTAGGGGCCTGCATTGTGCAAGCTGGGTGGCTCACTTTCCCCAGTGTGACAACTGAGTGTGTGTCACATCCACTCCCCTAGAAGGCCAGGGGCTATCTGTGGTATGTTTTGGTGACTTCTGATTCCTGAGTTACGAGTGCTCTGCTGGTTACTTTGACTGAGTCTCCTTGGTTATTTTGTTCACTTTTCAGTGGTATTTGGAAGTTTTGTGAACTTCCATCAGTGTGGCTGCTTTTGATCCTAGTCTGTGGAACTGTCCCCAGAGAACATGTGGCTGAGGAGCAGAAATGCTGGTCCAAATTCCCGGGCTCTTGTGGAGGTCTCTCCAGTGTGGGGCCCATGCCATCCTGGCTGTACTCTGCCTACCATGGGTTTGGAGTCCTGTCTTTGGATGGCTGAATTGTGCCACCCTGGGGATAGAGCTGGACCCCAGGCCTTCATGGGTCACCATGAAAGTCAGCTGTTACTTGCGAGTCTGCCTTTGATTTCCTTATGTGTTATGTTCTGCCGGGGGCGGGGGGGGGGTTGTGTATGTGCACGCGTGTGTGTATGTCTGTGTGTGTCAGTATTTTTAAACTTTTGCTATATCCATTTTTACATCGTTTCAAATACCCTCTATCAATCAGAAGTTCAGAGTTAATCTGAAAATACTGTGAATTCATGATAGTTTTGAAAGGACCACAGGATTTACTGTTCCTTGAAGGAGAGAGCTGAGTGTTTACCAGACTGTCTTTTCAGAGTAGCAGCAGGTGGGAAATTGTTTTATTCTGTCTGGGTGCATAGACTACTTCAAAAGAAGAGTTTAGCACTTAGTTTTGTAGGAAATAAACAATTGTAAGATAGCCTCAGAGAACTTAGGTCTGAATTTACCTTTAGTGCTGATTTTTAATCTGTGGCTAGATGTGTGTGAGCTGTTACATTAGTGTATTGCTTCTCCTACATCAGTTTCCTTTTCTCATATTTAGGTAGAAACGGAAAAGAAAGGTGTTCTTGATTTTGGCGACTTGACTTACGGAGGCTGGAAGGCTCTTCCGCTAAAAGTGATAAACCGGTCACATGCCTCCATACCGCTCAGGATGGTTATTAATGCCGTAAGTACCAACTTAGGAAAAAAGTGCTTGCAGAGGACGCTGATTTGGAGTACTGGATGTATTCTTGCAGTTGTATCAAGGGTTTCATTGGCAACCCCAGTACAATATTGAACTGCTTCTGCTTCCGAACAGAATGCCTTAGCCTGGCCCTGTTTCACGTTTGCCAAGGAACCAGTTCCTGTGTCCCTGAAAACTGCTCCCTATGCCGACGTGATGGCTCAGCTGGCGGCTCCGTCTGTGGTCAGCCATGTAATGCCCGCCAGTTACCAAGGACAGGTAGGCCATGTGGGTTGAAGGACTCCCTTAGAGCCACCAAACAAATGCATCTGAAAACAACACTGTGGTCCCGTCTTACCCCAGAAAGAATTGCCATTATCAAGAAACTAAATAATAACAAATGCTGCAGGGGAAAAAGGAACCAACCTTTCTATGCTGTTGGTGGGAATAGTGTGGCAATTTCTCAAAAAGCCAAAACTAGAAATTCCATTAACCCAGCTACTCTTCTTCTAGGTGCCTTCCTGAAAAAGTTAAAAACCTCATATCACAGTGATCCTTGCACACCCATGTTTACAGCAACATAGTTCATAATAACTGAATCTTGGAGGTGGCTCTTATGCGCATAGCAGATGAGTGGGTAAAGATGATGGAGCACTGCTCTTCCGTAACGAAGGATAAATTCAAGTTATAGGAAAGGGGATGCCCTTTGGACCCATGTTAAGTGAAATAAATCCAGACATACAGGTTTAAATATCACATAGTTTCTCTTACATGAAAAACTTTAAATAATTTTTAAAGAACAAAATAAAAAGAGCTTAAAAATCGGGGAGGCAGGGCAGGGGATTTAGCTCAGCCGTATAAGTGTCTGCCATGCAAGCGTGCAGTTGTGAGTTCGATCCCCAGTACAAAAAAAAAAAAAAGAATCAGGGAGGCAGATCTTTTGCAAATGGGAAGAGGATCCAGAGACTGAGGGAAAGTGGAAAGGAGAGGGGGAAGGGAATAAAAGAGTTAAGATGTGTTAGGTACCTACCCACTGAGGTGAGCATAAACATTGTACACTGCAAATATCGGCTAATAAAAGTTTAAAAAGCAAAAACTTCACTTAGAATTAACGAGAAAGTTTCCAGATCATTTTTTTTTAACCATTAAGATTTCAGTCTTAACACCAGTGTATATTTAAAAATCTTTTATTCTTCCTTCCATTTTGTAGGATCCAACGTTTCTAATAATTTGGGTTCTTTTCCATAGTCCAAAGAAACTAATCACTTCTTCAGGTAACATATTTACCTTTTTGGGGGAATGCTTTATAGCTAAATAAACCACATATTTGACCTTACATCTTCCAGTCAGTGCTTTTTGAATAATTTGTCATGAATCCTGTGCTGTGTAGAAGGTGGGGCAGTGGCGTGACAATTTGGGTTAAACTCGCCTGAGTGTGGGAAACCTAAGCAAGTGCTCAGAAAACGTGCTTGGTCTTTTTGCCTAAGTTTCCTTGTGTGACCTAAGTGGATAGTGTTGGGCTGCTGGTGGCATTTTGGATTAACCAGCTCTTTGCTCTCCAAACTAAAAGACTGAATTTTTGTAGAGATTCTAGATTCAGCAGAAGAGTTCGTGGCGAGAGTTGATATCGAAGTGGATAGCCCAAATCCAACCCCAGCTCTTAGCAGCGTGAGTCTCCAAGCAAGAGCAGGCGTTGCCAGGATTCATGCCCCCAGGGACCTGCAGGTGCTCTCTGTTCTGGTGTTGGAGGTTTGTGCTCAGGCAAGTCTCACTGAAAGTGCGACAGTTTTTTAAGTAACATGTCTTTATCTTCCCTCTAGACTGTGCATTTGTTGGCCAATGTGAATTCTTCAGTAAAGCAGCCCTTACCTCTGAAAAATGCTGGAAATATCGAAGTTTATTTAGATATCAAGGTGAGAGCTTTTTTCAGAGTGCTGTAAAGCATCTCCCCTCACTTCTGTGGGCCACTGGGCTTCGAGCTGTACCAGCGCCCTGGGGACTGGATGCCAGGTGCTCTAATGCTGAAGTTGCATGTTTGGAAAATAAGAAAAGCAGGATCTAGGTTATTGCCTGAGAAAATATATGTCATCCTGTGGCTAGGATGAGTTGGAAGAAAGTGAGCCATGATCCACACACAAAGATATTATTTCTGAGATGTGTGGTGAACAAGAGGGTAGTGATGACCAAGCACTGAGGATGGTGTGGGAAAGTAGGTTTGTTGAGGAGGAAAAAGAAGGAAAAAGTGCGCTTTCCAAGATAGTAAGATGAATTGAGACAGTAATAGATGGAGAAAGGGACAAGCAGAACATAAGAAAGGCACTGAGACCAGAGTACCCCAGAGAGAACCCTTGTGTGAGTTGAAGAGCCCCTATGTGAGTTGGCCTCTAGTTATGGTTATGTAATTGTTTAGGTCCCAGAACAAGGAAGTCACTTTTCAGTGTATCCAGAGAATCTATTCCTTAAGCCTGGAGAAGAACAAGAAGTGATAGTTTCCTTTACGCCAAAGGATCCCAAAGCCTGTGAGGAAAGGTAATACAAAAGTACTTCTCATGACAAATCCATACTTACCTCTCAAAACAGTGTTCACTGAGTGCAAAGTATGTGTTCTACTTCACTTGATTCCACAGCTTAGCTGCTCCACTCAGTCTCTTTTGCTTACAGAAATTAACAAATCAATAATTTTGAGTGTGTCTAGAAGTAGTAAATAATAAAACATCATGTTTGATGTTTCTCAGGAACTCGCTTTCTCCCAGGAAGCCCATAGGTGACCTTGCCATTGGTTAGTGTCAGACTCTTCTGCCTCCTTTCTCCAGGGTGCTGACTGTGGCACCAGGTTGTGGCAAGCACCAGCTTAGTCAGGATGCCACTGTTGACATTTGGGTTCACATGCACAGGCCTTGCTAAGGCAGCTCCTCTGGTGGCCATGCTTGTCTACTGCCAGGACCTGCAAAGGAAGGGGAAGAGTCAGCCCACCAGGGCAAACATCCATGCCTGGGACACTGCCCTTAGCTTACCTGGGCTGGCTGCTTCTGGAATCTTCCCTGACTCTTCCTATATTCCTCTGAAGTGGGCTTCCCGTAGTGCCGTGAGCCTTTCTTATCCCACCACTTAGGTGGACTGTGACTGCCTCTGTGGTCTGTGTTCTTCCTGGGGTACAAGTTCTCAGGGTTGGGACTGTCACTGCATCTGCAGCCCGTCTATCACTTGAACACAGCAAATAGGAAATGGTGGCTTACAGAATTGAATACAGGACATTTGACTTAATTTGTTTTGTTACTAGGATCTTGAAGATATTTGTACATCCATGTGGCCCTCAGTATGAAGTAGTGTTAAAGGGTGAAGCTGTTTCTTCTGGAAGTCAACCTATGTCCCCAGGACCTTGCTACTCAGATTTTCCGTCCATTCTGTCCAACAAGCAGTTCCTGGCATGGGGCGGGGTCCCTCTGGGCAGGACACAGTACGTATGCACACAGTAGCCTGTAGGGCCAAGATTTTGCTCTGATCACCATTTTCTTTTCTGCACTAATTGTGGCTGTGTTACTGCTTTTAGTGTTGAGAGAAAACTATCTTGTATTTGTTTAATTTTTCTATCTCGAGTTTTAAATTTTGAATTAAAAATTTCCATGTCTTAAAAAATGTGTCTCAGAGACAAGTTTCAGGTTTCTTAAGCTCTTTGGCAAATTCTCTGCTGATTACCAAATTTGAGCAATGAAATCTTGCCTCTGTGGAGAGGTGGGAGAGTGCAGTCAGGCCTCAGAGTCTGCAGAGGAGGCCATAGTCTAGTGGTGAGCCTGGGTCAGGTCAGGAACGCAGGGTCTTGGCAGGTGCTGTCCATCACTGGTCAGTGTGAATTGGAGCTCCACTTAATATTCAATTCTGATAAGTATGTAAATTAATAGAGCAATTGCTGGTAAAATGAGAGTAAAATGAATGGAGTATGGACTATGTTAATAGATTGACCCTTCACAAAGGTAAAGCTCATAGCTAAGCAATGTACACTTGTGTACAAACATCCAATCAAATACTGCTGGTTAACAACCTAAGCATTAAGCCTGAAAGTTTACTCTTTTTGTATTTTGTACTTTTGCATTTGCCCTAAATGTTTTCCTCTAAATGTTTATATAATATCTGAGAGCTAAGGGACCGAGTGTGTGTCTGAATCTCTACTTCAGTGTGAGGAAATTGCTTCTTTAAAACGATAGTTTTGAGCTAGTTGTGATGGCATATTCCTGTAACCCTAGCACTTGGGAGGCTGAGGCAGGAGGATCACAGAGTTCAAAGCCAGCCGGAGCTACATAGTGAGTTCAAGGCCGCACGAACTATTTAACAACACCCTAACTAAGTAAATAAATAGTGCAAACTACAGTTTCCTGCTGGCAAAGGATGTAAGTGTACCTCATGTGATTGTTGCTCTGCTTAGCCATTTGGACAGCCGTCTGTACCTTGTCCTGTTCCTAGGCAGCTTTCAAAGGACATGGAAGGTGGAAGAGTTAGGTTAGAAATGGGCCTAGGGAAAGATGGGCATGCTGACACCTGCATGACCACAGTGAACTTCTGCTGTCCCAGCAGGGAGAGCTGATTGATCCCAGGGAGCAGATGCTGAGGCTAAACCTGTTTCTGCTTGAGAGAAGTGTGCCTATACTTTGTGGGGCGTCCTGTAGGGATCCTTTTACAGATCCATCTGTGGAATGCAGGAACCTCAAAGAAAACCTAATAGCATGGACAGCATCCCGTTCCCCAGGACTTCCTGTCCCAGGACACTGAGGCCTGGCAGAGCAGCAACACCTGGGCTTGCTACAGGCAGGTGGTTGTTGGAGATCATTTAGGTCACCTAAAAGAATGGATGGAAGCCAGGCATAGCGGTGTGCACCATGTAATTCCAGCCACTTGGGAGGCTGAGGCAGGAGGCTTGCAAGTTTGAGGTCAGTCTCAGCAATTTAGGGGAACTCTGTCTCAAAATAAAGAGCTAAGGGTGCAGTTCAGTGTAGACCAGCATGCAGGACACCCTCAGTTCAACTTTCAGTGTCGCAAAAGGAGAAAACCAAAGGGAAGGAAAACACAAACTGTATGTGTATCAATACTTCTCAACTAGGGCTTGAAACAGTTCGGAGTGATGGTGGTTTGAGGTAATGACCTGTGTTCAGAAGCTGGGCTGCATCCTCAGCCTTTTTTTTTTTTTCCAGACGGGTTCTAAGTCTATAAATTGCCCAGCCTGGGCTTGAATTTGCAATCGTCCTGTGTTAGCCTCCCAAAGTGCTGTGATTATAGGCATGAGCCACCACACCTGGCTCTATTGTTCCCTTTCTAAAGCTGAAAATTTAGCTCTTTCCCTCAGCTTGATAACTCATCTTAAAAACCATATGTATTTAAATTTAAAAAATAAAAATGAAAGCTTTATGAAATATTTCCTCAGATAACTCTTCCTAGCCAGTATGCCTGGGGAGGGTTTTCCCAGGGGTTCTTCTAGCCAAAGGCCTTAGCCTTTTGTGAGGAGGATAAGGCATACAACACAGCTTAGGTGACAAGTGGCTGACTTTCACGTTTGGAGTAAAAGAAGATCTGCTCTTGTGCTTGTGTTCTTAAATGTAGAGAGGATTCGTACAGTTCTCCCTGCCCGCCCGCTGTTATTGTGTGTCCTCTCTATTATGTTGTGATGTTTGCAGGTGGGGCTGATTCTCTTGTTTAAAGATGGCTTAGGGTTAGCCAGGTGAGTCATTTAGCTAGCAACCCTCGTTTCCCTGAGAGCAAATTGGCCCACTCACTCTAGCAAAGCACAGTACTTGCTCTATGGATTTTCTCACTGATTTTCACTCACCGATGGTTGAGAGGAAAAAAAGGCAATGTAATCAACAAATACAGTGAATGTTTAAATTCAAAAAAATCACTACAGTAAAACATCCGTTGACATTAACTCTCTTCAAAATACTTGCTTTAGACACAATCCCATTGTTCTTGTCACCTTCTGAAGCAGCTCTGGAGTTCTCTTTTGTGAGTGTCTTCAGTTGTGCTGTCCTGGCTGCCTCAGTGCCCTCAGTCAGCTTACAGTGCTTCTCTTTCATGGCCACACTAACTTTGGGGAAGTCAGAGTCACAGGGTGCCAGAGCTGGTGAATGAGGTGGTTGAGGATGCAGCGCCTTCTTTTTGCGAGCTTGCCTTTCCATTGGATGGCACCAGGCGGCGGCAGCCACTGTATTTTTTATAGCACTTTGTAAGTACACTCATGAAGGGGAACTTCTAGAACTGCTTCAGAAAGTAGCAAGAGTGGTAGCGCACACCTGTAATCCCAGATCACAAGTTCAAGCCCAGCCTGGGCAAAATAATGACTTAGCTAGATCCTGTCTCAAAATAAAACAACAATAACAAAAGGAAAGTGGCAAGAATGATAGGGCAAATGTGTTTAAAACAAAGAGGAGTATTTTGAGGAATGTTAATGGCAATGAATCTTACTGTAATAATTTCTTAAAAATTCAGATACCACTTATTTTGGTCATGCTGCATAGACAGAGATAGAAGAGATACATCCTGTTGGGGAGCTTTAATTTGAGAGTTTAAATTCAGAAGCTCTAGATCTAACAGGGCAAGTCTTACCCTTGTATTTCCAGAACCTAGTGTTGGAAGATGCAGCAGTTCAGCCTGCTGATGTGGCCTATGGAGTTAGTCTGTCTCTAAATGCTGGTTAGTTTTAAAACTGGCTGTGTTTTTATAACTGTAACTACATCAACTAGTACAATGTACAACTAGTACATTTTATAACTGTATTACAAAGAAAGTGAGCAATATTTATGAATGTCATTGTCTGTAGGCTTCAGAAGCTGGTTTTGAGAAGTAGTTGTGCCTCTACAGCCCAGCATTTACGACTGCTCATCAGGGGGCAGGACCAAGACTGCTTTCAGGTTTGTGATGTGCTCAACCTTCTGCTCTGTCCACCACCAGCTTTGTAAGAGCTTGTGTTAACAGTGTGTTTTTTTGTGCTACTGTTAATTGTTTCTGTCTTGTAGCTTCAGAACACTTTTGGCTCAGAGGAGCGATTGACCAGTAACTTTGAGGTTATAATTCGCCCTAAAGAAGACATTGTCATCTCTGTGTTATTTGCACCTACTCGATTATCTTGTATGTTGGCTAAACTAGAAATCAAACAACTTAGAAATCGATTACAGCCTGGCATTAAATTCATGGTAAGGTAGTTTTGTTGTATCTTTTTTCTTTCCATGGAGTTTATGGTGTTATAACTATTGGTTTAATGTTGGTAAATTATGTACTCTGCTTTTTATGTGCCTAAACCTAAAAAAAAATTAAGGAGTGATTGTCAAATTATAAAGGAGCTGGGCGTAGTGGCACATGCCTATATTTCCAGCACTGGGAGGCTAAAGCAGCAGGATTGCCGCAAGTTCAAGACTTACCTGCGCTGTGTAGTGAGACTCTGTTTCAAAAAACAAAGGAAAAGACATTATAAACACAGCGCTGTATCGTGTGACCACCAGTGTCTTCTCATGACTTCCAGTGTCAGCTTAATTTGAGATTGCCAAAATGTACCCAGGTTTTTAGAAGCACATTTGTGGACAACTTTAGGTAGAGTTGTTTAAGACACTAAATTTCTAAATACATTTTTTTCAGCACAGCAAAAATACTGTCTTAGTCAATATGATCTGCATAACCAAATACTACATATCAGGTACTTTCTAAATGACAGAAGTGTATCCTTCACAGTTCTGGAGGATGAGGAGTCCAAGAGCACATGGCGTTGGCAAGGCAGTGTCTGTTGGGGACAGCTCTGCTCCACAGCAAAGGAAAGTGTGAGGCACTGCTCTCCGTCACCTTGTGGATTCACCTTTCGTTTCACAGCAAGCTCCCACTCCTGGCCAGCCAGGCAGAGACTCATGTTCCTGGTCATGCACATTATAATTAGCCTGGGCAGAAGCTATACTGATCTACCATGCAGCCTCTTTGTCAAATGAGCACAGCCCGCCCGTGCTATGCTCCGCTAGAGCCATACTTGCCAACTGAAGATGCTCTCGCTAGGGAGGTGTGGTTGGGGTCACAGCTGGGGAAGGGAGAGGCAGTGTCAATCCCATGGGCAGAAGTAGGTAGGGCATTACTAACTTTCCTGTGTGCAGTGGCAAGCAAAAACACGGAAATGACACCCAGGATTTGGATTGATTTACGCTAACGGGGACTGATTGGGATCATTGCCAGAATATCAGGCCCTGATCTCTGGTGGCGTAGTGCTTTTATATGATGTACAGGCAGGAGGTACAAAGGCGAGACAGGACAGCTTGGCAGTTCTTCTGATTAGCTAGCAGGGTAGGATCAGTTACGAGGGTAGACTAATGATTGTCACTTTACGAAGCTTGATATGATGGTACAATCAGGCATCCTGAATGCTTGGCTACACTCCTGTCACAGAGGAGCAGGGAGGACTTGGTGTCTCAGGGCATTGGATGCAGGAGGACCACAGTGGGGCATTACTTGCTGAGTGTTTTCAGGACTGCTTCTTCCTGCTACCGCTTGCTACTTAGTTTCAAAGAGAAAATTCGTTTATAAAATTCTGTGGTAAAAGAAAACTTAGAAATGTTTTTGGCTATCAGAAGTCATTTTGAAGGAGACAGCATTTGTCGGAGTTTCTGATCTGAAGTCCTTTAGAATGTGATGCATTTGTTATAAAAGGCAAGAAAATTTATGAAAGCTAAATGTCATTTTATTCAGTATTTAGTGCAATTTGAGTAAGTGACTGTTTTCATATTTGCCTTTTATGAGAGAGTCTTTGGGAGCTCTTCTAACTAATTAGGGATAAATACTATTACTTTGAAGGTTAAACGCAGGGCCTCACTTGTGATAAATAAGCACTTGCACAGAGCTGCATGCCCAGCCCTTGTGCTTTATTTGGAGACAACCTCACCTAGTTGCCCACACAAACCTCAAATTTGCAGTCCTTGTGCCCCAGCCTCCCTGTTAGCTGGGATTATAGGCATGTGCTAGTGCACACAGGCTGAAAAGTAACTTGGAAAGACATGTTTTGAAGAGTGCAGAAAGGTTTCCTTGCCTTGTTAAGGAAAAGGAGTCTGCGAAACTTTACTCTGGGAAGGCTTGAGCCCCTTGAAAGTGGCAACAGGAGCACCCTGCCCAGCTTTTCCACTGCCAGCTTGCCTGGCTGGCAGAGCTCCTCAACACTTGTCCTCAGTTTAGCCCCTGTGTGTGTTTCTCTTCCAACACTGGCTTGACCAGGTGCTAAGATTGTATGATGAGATTTTTCCCAAAAATTGTATGATAATTTGTAGATTACTGAGAAGTTGAAGGAAGTATGCAGTGGAATGCTGGCACACACTTCACTTGGATTCTGAAATGCATGCTGTACTGTTTCTTTCACCACACATCTCACCATCCATCAGTTCTTCTTTTTAACCCATTTCAAAGTAAATTACAAACATCAGTGTTTCACCCTGAAACTTCAGAGCAAGGATGTTAGTAGCGATCTCTTTGCTGAGTTCCTCTGCATCTGAGCAAGGCGGTTACAACAGTGACATAATTATTCATACCATGTTTGTGTGCTCATAAGATAAGGTTTTTATATATAATAATGAACTAAAAGTAAGTAGTCACCCAAGTATACCAGCATTAAAACTTTTAATTGCATTGTCTTTCTGTATGCTCTTCTGACTATAATTAAATGTTGTGCTTCTTATATAAAAATGATCTTGAATGTGTTTTTTAGATACCTTTGTCTGGATATGGAGGAACAAGTAATCTTATTTTGGAAGGTGTTAAGAAATTATCTGACAGCTACATGGTAACAGTGAACAGCTTAGTACCTGGCAAGGAAAGCCGAGCTGTCTTTTCTGTCCGCAACACCGGCTCACGAGCAGCCTTTGTTAAAGCTGTAGGCTTTAAAGATTGTCAGAAAAAAGTTTTGTTGGATCCTAAAATATTAAGGATTTTTCCAGATAAATTTGTACTGAAGGAACGAACACAAGAAGTGAGTATAAAGTCTATGCTCTTAAAAAAATGGACTTACATTTTTAGATTAATAATTATGTATTTTATGGCCAAAAGCTGAAGTAATTTTTGGAAGCAATATAAGAATAGCTTAACTTGTCTAACTTTCTTGGGATTTTAGTACATATGCACTCTTTCTGTACTGCATGTTTAGGCTTATAAGACCATGTGTTCAGAGAAACTGAAAAGGCCTATGCCTTGCTTCTGACTTTTGTCTTGGCTTCAGGATGTTACTGTGATATACAGCCCACCAGAGAGGAGGAAGGACCAAAGAATTACAACACAGCTATGCACTGTGTACTTCTTTAGTGGAGATGAAATTTGCCGACAGCAGTATCGAAGGTAGATTTTGTATCTTAGAATAGAAAATGTTGAGAACTATTGAATGAAAATAATGCCTATAGGTAGATGTGGAATTTTTAGAACCTCTTTATTATCAGTGAACTCATAGAAAAAAATTTTTTGCTAAGATTTGTGAGACTGGTAAGTTGGCATGAAGTGAAGTAGGAATGAGGCATCTCCTGTGTTTTCTGGCCTTACACCTTTTTTCTTGACACGTGTACTGTGCATCTTTGCTTTTACCCAGTAGGAGACCATACCTCATTACTGGACCGTGTTCCTGATGTTCTCTTGAGGATGTATTAGGTGGCAGTAGATTGGTTTCAGAAAAGATGTTAACTACTGAAAGATTAAAACACTCATGAGTTAGAAAATTCTAGGAATGCTGTGTATTACTTGAAATGTTTATCAGTGTATTGAATGTTTTACTTGTAGCTACCTTTTTTCATCCTTCAAATGCAGAAATATTTTGGTTTCCTTCATTGTTGCAGTTCTTTCTGCTTTTAGTTTCTAAAACCTATATCTACACTTAAAGCAAACATTCAAAATTTCATTGTGACAAATTAATGATTTTTTTGCAATTAAGAATACATGTCTGAAGTTAGGCTATTAGAGTGGCAGTTCTTAGTGTAAACACAGTTGTGCTTGTGTAACATTCGTACTGGCACATTGCCAACAACAGTGGTTTTTAAATGTATAAATGACAACTCGGTTCAGTCAGATATGGCAAAGACTTGCAATAAAGTGAAATGCTGTTAATTTCCCAAATTAGAAAATTCCTTACGAAGTTAATCCCAGGAAATGGTTTTTCCAGATTTGTACATCCAAGAATTTTGGCGTGTGGAATACATTTTGTAGAGATCAGGCAGTTTATAATGTAAGAATATATGCTTGTTGTCTTCTGTTTCAGAAATCACCCATATGTAACTGTTCCCTTAACATACTTGAAGACATCCTTTGTCCAAGAGTTTATTTTGGGGGCTACTTGCAGCTACTTAAAGCACGTACTTCTATAAAATTTGATTCCTCTAATTAAATGGCTAATTTAGGATATTGACATAGGTCTAGCTGTCATTTAAATGTGTTGCATTCTTAGTTGGTAAATTCTAGATTTTTTTAATTATGAAGTTTAGTTTCCTAGACCAGAGGTCCAAAGCACCTGAGTTAGGACTATTAGTAGAAAATAAGAAACTGCAGCCCAGGTTATAGGTGAATAGAACCTCTCTCCTTCTAATGTTTTGTCTCTACTATGTTGTTTTGATGCAGAATTTGGGAAATTGTCTTTCATGTTTTGTTGAGGTTTGTTGGGAAGTTTAAAAAGTTAATGATGGCTTGCTTCATGATGTTAGAACAGGCCAGCTGTGAGGCGCTCACCTTTGAACCTGGCTCTGCTTTGCTTAATTGTTTCACAAACAGAAGCTGACATTTGCAGAAATAAGATTACCGGGTTTCTCCCTCCCTCCCTCCCTGTCCCCCTCCCTTTCTTCCTTCCTTCCTTCCTTGCTTTCTATTTGCCCCTCCCTAGGCTATAAAAATCAGTGTAGTTTCAGAACTGTTTACCCATTAACTTATAGTAATGAGATTTCCTTTGGTGATTAATATTTTAAATATCATAGAAATGTTTATATTTCAATTCTTACATCAAAATTCTGAGGGATGAACCAGACAGACATCTGTATGTTAATTTAGATTCTTTTCCTCTGACTTCTTACCATTTGTTTAGCATGTTTTTTTCCCCCTGAGATAACTATTTGAAGAGTACCAAATAATGAAAATGTAAGAACTAAAAGAATCTTACTCTTCTTTGTACTCTTACATTGGTGTTCTTGCTTTGACATTGTTAGACTAATAATTTTACAATATAGAACTCCGAGAGAACTTCCAAAACAGATTTTCCTTTTTAAAAAAACTTTGATTGGACCTAAAACATGATATACTAATGCTAATATGCAGTTAGTAGGATTTGCCAGATCCATTAATGGAAACATAATTAAGGTCATTTTATTCATCAAATCGTTTTTGAATGAAACTGGCAGAGCCCTGTTGCACAATCCAGGACTTATCAAGCGGATACTTCCAGAACATAGTATGCTGCAAAACATTGACTTTGCTGAAGTGTTCCGGGATGAGCTGCTTGTAGATGAAGGTTAGCACCTGCCTGTTACTTCCTTTTGGGCTATCAGGCTGTGGGGTGATGGGGGTAGGAGCTGTGCTGGGGTGTAGTGCATAGCACTGCCATGTGACCGACAGAGCTCAGCCCTGAGCTGCAGGACCCTTCTCTCCAGTGTGGGAAGAAGGCTGATGTTTGGTGGAGTCATGACAGCCACAAGTGTTGTGCTTTATAAATACTTTTGTTGTTATAGTGTTAGCACGCCTGTCCTGTGAATGTGCTTTTTTTTGGTGCTAGGGATCGAACTCATGGCCTTGCGCTTGCCAGGCAGGTGCTTAGACCATTGACTAAATCCCTGGCGCCTGTGTGTGTGTGCTTTTAAGCAAGAGGTAGGGGTGGTCACTGCTGAACTCAGTGAATTGTGACTGCAGAACAAGTGACTGTGAACTCATGCTCCCTGGAGGATTTATAGGTATGGGACGGGGGTAGCAATCCAAGCTGGACATGTGAAGCTCCTCCTCCAGACAGCCAGCCCCAGTCTGCAACACAGTCTGCATATTTGGAAGTGGCTTTTCACTTACACAAAGTAAACACATCAAGACATACAAATTATGTAAAAATGCATGCATAAAGTTTTACTATAGTATTTTTTATCATTGCAGGAAGTTAAAAGTAATCTGTGCCTGACAATAGGGGTAGTTTAATTATGCAGAATGTTTCTAAGCATTAAAACAGTATGAATTTATTAAATAATATGAAAAATAAGAAAAACATTTATTAAGAAAATACTGGCTTTTTTGCTGGCCATGGTGGTTCACACCTATAATTCTAGTACTTGGGAGGCTGAGGCTGGAGGATCATCAAAAGCTTGAGACCAGCCAAGGGTGTATAATGAGTTCAAGGCTAACTGGAACCATAGTGAGGGCTTATCTTAAAACATTTTTTTAAAAAGAGAAAACAAAATATTTTAAAAATTTGTATAGGAGGGCTGGGGGTTTATTTAGCTCAGTGGCACAAGCACCTCTCTGGCAAGTGCAAGGTCATGAGTTTGAGTTTGATCCCTGGTACCAAAAAAAAAAAAAAATTTTTTTTTTTTTTTACATAATAGTGTTTTTGGAAACCAAGTTTTTTTTTTTTTTTTGCATAGTTTTGGTTTTGCAAACCAAGTATTATAGGAATTTTGGATTTTCCAATGGTGCAGGAAACATGAGTGGCAATTTAGAGAAGTGGAGGGATCCAGGTTTGTATTTAGCCTGCAGACTCAGGGGAGATAAAACTCCAATTTCTTTCTTGCTTTCCTTTTTTTTTTTTTTGGAACTGGCAGTTGAACTTAGGACCTTGTGCTTGCCAGGCAGGCACTGTGCCTCTGAGCTATATTCTCGGCCCCTAAAACTCCAAATTCTGAGCTCTTAGGACAGGATTCAAGATCTTTTTGTATAGTTCATGGCAGAAAAGAGAAACAAGTTAAGTTATAGAACAAAGGTAGTTATTCCAAGTGCCAGGTTTATAGCTTTGAGCATCTGACCTGCAGAGGCTGATGGATAATTGGGCGAGGAGGGGCTATGAAGGGCACAGCCAGGCGTGGAGGCATGGGTGTGAGATCTCTGTCATATGGGAAGGGGAGGTGGAGCAGCATGGAAAGGTAGGAAACTGCTGTAATCTTGCTGTTAAAATCAGAGTAAAAATTAACATTATCTGTTGGGGATGGGTGTCCCCTGATGGTTTATTTTTCTGTCTCAGATCTCATTTTGGTAAAAATAACCTAAGTAAGTTGGCAGTGTCCACAACATAGTATTAAGTGGTTAGGTTTCTGGTGATAGCTCCTCCCCAATTTTTATATTGCATCTGAAATGCAAGGTGCTGAAGATAAAGGATCTCTATGCTTGGTAGGGGTGCTATAGGGTGGCCTGATCTCGGGAATTCAGGCATCTGGGTCCTGCACACCAAGGGGCAGGCACAGGCGTGTAGGATGATAGAGGGTTTCGAGTTGATGCACAGTTCAGGACCTGTCTCTGGCACAGGCCAGCATCTCTTCTGCACCAGCCCACAAGAGAGCGGACTGAACCATGCTGTGCTGCTGGTACGCACACACTTAGGAGCACGCAGCGGGAAGGGCTGATTGCAGGTGGTTGCAGGAGTCCACAGGGGCAAAGAGGCCAATACAGCGTTGGAGCAGGCACATATGATGGGTTAATCCAGAAATAATGGGGGATGCTTACAGTACCTGGTTTCCACATGTGTGTCCTTAACCACTCTACCCTTAGTTCCTCATCTTTGAGGGACCAGAATAGTTCCTAGACTACAGTATATTTCATATGGGTGCTTGATGTTTTCTATTTTTTTTTTTAAATACAGGGTCTCACTGTGTTAGGGCCTCACTGTTTAGACTGCCCTTGAACACTCTGTGTAGCCCAGGCTGGCCTCAAGCTTGCAGCAACCTTTCTGCCTCAGCTTCTGAGTGCTGGGATTACAGGCATGTATCTCCATGCCTGGCTCATATGGTGTTTGTTTCCATACATTTATCTTCAGAAGCATTCTTGTTTTAAGGCTCCCAGCATCTGCTGAGATAGGTGGCTGTTCCAGGTTGTAATGGAGGAAATGGAAGCTCAGAGAGGCTCATGAACTTGCAGAAGGTCATGGCGCTCCCTAGTTGCAAGGGCGCTACACACTCAGGCTCTGAGCTGAGCTGCTTCCGAGTGTGAGATGCCCTTGCTTCTTGCCACCTGCCCAACATGGAGCAGCAGTGCTCTGTGCTGTCAGCAGATAACTTCACCTGCTGCTTTGTGATACGCTTGTGTGGAACGGGTGTATTTCACATCGTTTTTTTTTTTTTTCAGTCTACGATCTTCCTGAACGGCCTAATGATATTCAGCTCTTTTACGGAAACATGCGTAAAATTATCCTTTCAATAATTGGAGAATTCCGAGACACTATTTCTGGTAGAGAATTTCTTCAGCCTTCTTCCCAAGCTAGCTTGGAATCTAAAAGGTAATACAAATATGCAAGCAAACATCTTTTGTAGATTATAGAAATTACCCTGTACTTTATCTTCTCTCAAGTGTTTATTTCATCTTTATTTATTGGCATAATTGAAATCATTTCAAACTTTGAGGAAAGTTTACAGATGGTACATAAAGCCACCCTAGACTGTGTGCTCAGGTCTTGGTTGTTAACCACATTTGACCATGTGACTGTCATTCTTCATGTGAGTGGGGCTTTTCTCTAGCCCATCTAAGTAAGCATCACCTGCAAGATGATGACCTTTGACGAGCCCTGGGTGTGCTCATAGCTCCTCCCACAGATTCACAAGGACCCAGTGGAAAGGAGAGTGCCTACCACTGATACAGCAGTGTCACCTCATCCACAGGTGGCACCCATGCCTGCTGCTGTCCCACGCTGTCCTCCATAGTTGAGCCATAGAGCAGGGGTCTGGTCTAAGTCTGCAATCACTCCTCTAAGCCAGGCTTCCCTTTATTCTGGAGCACAGCAGACCAGTTGCTGTCCTGGAATGACTGGTTCCGACCACAGAGTCAGAGACCTTCGGTTGCAAATCAGATGTTAACCCTTTTCATACCAGTGACATTGATTTTTCAAGTTTAGGCAGTTTGTAAAATATCACCCAATTTCAGTTTACAGATTTTGGTTTCACACTTTTGGTGAAATAGCGCAGAAATGCTTCTGTGTTTTCAGCACTCTGTCAGGTAGTGGTTAGTGCCTATTACCCTGTTACTATGGCATTTCAGCACTTGGCCTCACTTTCTCCCTGAAGTACCTTGTAAGTGTCCCTGGGCAGATGCTTGGAGGTGCTGAGTCATCTCCTGTCAGTCGGCTTTTCTTAGTAGCAGCTCAAGGCAGGGAGGGAAGGTTTACACCATCTTGGTTCCAGAGACTTCATCCTGGTTGTGGTCTCCCTCCCTCTGGGCTGTGTCATGCAAGCTTCCTAGCAGAGGGTACACTGGACCAGAGCTGCCACCTTGAAGGCCAGGAGGTAGTGAGACAGGGGCTGGGGACAGAAGCAGCCTCTGAGGCCATGCGCTTCCCTATGGCCGGCTTCATCCATTTGGGCCCCACCTCCTCAGTTTTATCATTTTCAGTAACACCACCAAAGTGTGGATTGTCCACAGATTAGCACTGGTGATCCACTCACCTTCCCCAGGCTCCATCATTGCTGCAGACACTGCAAGGGTCCAGCAACTGAGCCTTCAGGGACCCTGAGCTCAGCAGACCTTGGCATCTGTTGGTCATTGTTGCCTGAATCACACTGTTTATAAGTTGCCAGGTGCTGAGTTTAGTTACTGCTGAGCACCCATTTACTCCCTGCATACGGGATAGGGTGCTGCAGGCTCCTATGTACTCCCTGTCCTGCTCTGACAGCCTTGGGAGCCAGAGGCCAGTGCTGGTGGGCTCCTGTGTTTGATCTTATTGCTTTCCAGTGTGTCATGGGGGACAGAGCTAGGAAAAGTACAAACTGGTGCATGAACACATGTGTCTGTGTGTGCTCCCATTTACCATGTGTGAGTGCACCTTGCCCCCAGCAGCGCACCCTTCTGCATGCAGTAACTGTTTTCCTCCTCCTCATCCTGACAAGGTTGTCCACTGAGCATCCCCAGCTCAGTGTCCCCACCATACATGCTACTGACTGCAGCGAGAGGGCGCAGACAGTGGAATGTGCATGCGGGGTCTGGACAGTCCCTGCGCCGTCAGGGCTGGTCTCAGAGGACAGGCAGCCTAGGTGGCACAGCCAGGACTCTCACCTTCAAGCCGACTGAGGACACAGGCAGAAGGGAGGGGTAGGAATCCCTGTTGGCCGGTGTTGGCTTCGGGGAGCTGAACTGGAGTCCACCACAGGGCAGCAGAAGTCGAGTACTGTTGTTATACTCCAGTGTGTTATGTGCATTGCTGATTACAAACATTTTTTACCCAGGACCTTCACACTGAGCTGTATCTCCAGTCCTTTATAAATTTTGAACAGAATCACCAAATTGCTCAGGCTGGGCTCTAATTTAGGATTTTCCTGTTTCAGCCTCCCTTGGTGCCAGGATTGTATGTGTGCAGCAAATTTCAATTGAATTATAATTTTTTATAATTTCGGGCTTATTAGAAAACATGTAAGGAAACCCTCCTGGGCTAAGCTGCCTGTCTCTCCAAGTGTCTGCGCAGGTACCCTTGTCCTTAGCGTACTGTGTCATCAGTGTGGGACGCCAGTTGCCGCTGTGCAGTGCATTTTGTTTTTCTTCTTAATACTGGGTTATTTTAATGTAAATCTTTTCATCAATTTTAGAGACAGAAGGCAGGCACAGAAAAAAAGGTGATTGCTCTGCTTTCTCATTAAAAGTTTGTTGTGCTGTCTGCCCAACTGTCTTCACTTTTCTTCCTTTCAAGGTGCTGGTATTGAGCTCCAGGCCTTTTGCACATTCAGTGAGCACTGCCCTGTGCCCCACCTTATAAAATACAAAGCAGGGAGGGTTTCTACTCACTGAAAACCACAGCATTTGTGGTGCCCTTTTAGTTTTGTCTTCATGTATTAGATTTATGAAGAATTAGTGTGAAGTCTGCAAAGCATTGGCTTTTCTTCGTTTTTGGCTTTTCTCTCTCTGCTGATGTAATTGTAACTCTTTTCTCAGTGACTCAGAGCTGTCTGGAAGGCACAGTGGCAACATCTCTCTGGATGTCCTTCCTGTCAGAGGTCCTCAAGGCTCTCCATTTCCCCCTCGAGCTGCCCCTCTGCAGGAGCCTGCCTCAGCTACTGCAAAGACATGGGCCGTGTGGCCCGAGCACTTGATCCTGCTGGCCCCTTCGGCATGTGAGTACCTCAGCCATGGTGCAGCTGGAACCTGGGTCTGGAGCCTAGGTCTGTGCCCAGCAGGCTGTGCGTGGGCAGTATGCACCTAGGACAGGGCTGCCTGACAGCCCAAAGGCCACATGGGTTGCTTTTTACCTGGTTGCTCAGGCTCCATTGGCCAAATCACACATGAGTGCTTAAGCTAGTGCCTCGCAGCAGCAATATGAACTTTCTGTTCTTCTGTCACATGATCACCTGCCAGTGTCTTTGTAGCCTCTAACACTTAACTGAATTTGAAATTCTTAAAATAGAACAGTTGAGAAAAAGAGCAAATTAAACTGGATTTGGAATTTTTTTGTTATTGACATGTGTCTTTCCCTGTTTTAAGTGTAAGTAACATTTATTCTTCTGACATAGTAGGTAACATGGCCAAAACCGCACATTTCCAGATTGTGAATAACTCTGTCAGGACACTGAAATTTGAGCTGTACTGGCCAGCGCACTGCCTGACGGTCACCCCGGAGCATGGGCTTGTCACACCAGAGTGAGTAGTCTCCTGAGTTCCCATGTCCCTTGGGTGCTGTCATGGTGACCTCTGAGTCCTTTCAGTTTGTTCAGGGGCTAGGGTGCTCTTCAGTGAGAAAACATGCGCCTTGATGCACAGCCCTGGCTTTGGTCCCTCACACTATGGGATAAATAAATGAATGGACAACTGGTGAAAGTGGAGAGTTAGTGAGCTCCCGACCCATGCACAGGTGTGGAGGTCACATGCTGTGGGCACTGTCCCAGGAGATGCTTGGGATACATGTGCGTGGTGTGGTACCTGGGAACGAGGACATTGCAGGCCTTCTTATGTGGTCCACTTCCCATGGTGCCCATGGCCAGGAATAAACCGGTCATGTGCTGAGGGTGTCGAGGTCTCTGAAGCCAGCTGGTTGTGTCTTCCATCTCCTCAGTTTGGACTGTGTGGGCTGCTAGCTTTCTGGAGGACATTTTTCTGTCCTTGCTGTTATTCCTTCCTGGGCTGCTCTGCAAAGCAGCCTCAGGGCCAGCTACCCTGTGCACTGCCCTGGGTATGAAGCCACGGTGCTGCAAGGCCTCCCTTGGCATGGAGCTCTTCCCACAGCTGCTTCGTCATGGGGATGTAGCTTTGCCACGCAGCACGAGGCTTTACTGTCGCAAGATGCTGAGTGTGCTTTCACCTAAGATTGAGAGGAGGTGTGGCTGCCACTTTGGGAAAGCCCTGCTGTGCTGCAGTGCCCACTGCCCTGCATGAGAGCTGCTGTGTATAGCCACAGGAATCAGAAAGGGTGTGGCTGGACAGCCTTTCTGCTTACACTACACAGCCTCTGTGCTTGGCTGTGGCTGTGGGAAATAATCCCACCCTGTCCTTCTTGACCTGTAACTGGTGATTTCTTGAAGTTGAAGATCTGGTCACATGAACCCCATTGACATTTCCTTGGTACCCGTGGTCTTGGAGACCAGTACTAAGAAACCCTTTTCTCTCCGTAGCCACCTCCCTGCCCCTCCTACATCCCAGCTGTCTTTGTATCAAGTGACTCAGGACTGTCAGTCCCCGCCCTTTTGCTCTAGGCAGTTTTATTTTAGATTGCTTTCAGGCTGCTTTTTATGTATGCCTTATTTTCATGCACTCTGCCCTTGGGTTTATGGGTTTCTGCCTTCACCTGTGTTGACAATAGACTTGGAGACGGAAGCTGGGTGTGCACTGGCCTGGTCCTCTACCGTTTCCCAGCGCTGGGGTAGGCAGTCATGGGTGGAACAGTGTGGGCAGCTCTGTTTTGTCTGTCTGCTGTGAAAGTATAGAATATTTACAGTTTTAATTCTTCTTCTCTTAAGGAGTAAACAGCAAATTCTTCTGAGTCCTAATCCCTCCTTATCCACAAAGCAGTCGATGTTGCCTTGGAGTGGTTCGGTGTATGTGCACTGTGACAATGGAGAGGAGGTATGTGGGCCAATCACTGTGCACATTCCTCTTGTCCTGTGGCCTCAGCTTCGAGGTCTGTAACTTGCTTGCCAGCCTGCTGCAGGTCTGGTATGGTTCAGTGCTTAGTGTAGACCTTCAGCCTCATGTGTCTGGATGATGCCCTTGAGGCTATGGTGAAAAGTGGGCCTGAAAGCCACTGCTGATTTGTAGAATTTCCTTGTAAGAGGTGAAGGGTTTTTTTTTGTTTTTGTCTTTTTCGTTTTTATCGGTACCAGGGATCACTCATGACTGCCTGCTTGTAAGGCAGGCGCTTATGCCGCTGAGCTAAATCCCCAGCCCCCAAGAGGTGAAGGTTTTAAGAGGAGAGGAAATCGAGTCAGAGACTGATTTTCTTTGAGATCTACACAAACTTTAATTTCTAAATTCAGTATTTCATTATTTGCCAGTTCCTCTTAAAAATTAGGCTTCTATTAAAAACAGTCACTATATTTGTGCGTTATTTCTTTAACTTGGCTTTTTTCAGAGAATTGTGAAAGTTCAAATTCGAGAAGATTTGACTCAGGAAGAACGTTTATCTTGTTTGGCCTCCAGAACGTTTGGAAGTCTCCTCCAGGCATCTGAGCCTTCTGTGAGTCATTTGACAAAACTGGTGGCAAAGCCTCCTTCCATGAAAGTGCAGATAAAAAGCAAGACCATCACCTTTCCTGAAACAGCACCTGGAAAAACCTCAGGTAGTGTGTGTGCCACATGGTGATGTGGGTCAGATGTCCAGTGCTATGTCCAGGTTCGAGCACTCTTTGTTTTCAGCTCATCAAGGCACTGAGGGTGCACCCACAACCTCCCTGGTGCTAGGGAACCCTTCGGCCCCCAGCCCCCAACATCCTATGCTAGTCCACCTAAGTCTAGTGAGGACAGACCCCCAGGCAGCAGAAAATCCAGGTGTCAGTGTTGAGTGATTTCAGAGAAAGGCTGGATTTGGGAGCTTAATCTTTTCTTTGTATTTTTGAGACAGGGTGTGGCCATGTAGTCTAGGTCAGCCTTGCACACTATGAGGCCTCTAAGGAGGGTAGCCTCAAATTTGTGGCAGTCCTCCTTCCCCTGCTCCTGAATGCTGGGATTCTAGGCATGCACCACCATGCCCAAATCCTGGGAGCTAAATTTTGAAACGTGAAACCCGGACACTGTATCACTGTTTAAACTCCTCAGCTCTGGCCAGGGTTCATAAATTGGAAGTTAGGAGATAAGGGAGAGAGGAGGGGGAAAGTGGTGAAGGGCACATGCTGAGACCCTGGAGAGGCTGCCTCCATGGCTGCCCTTGCACAGTGGTATGGCTGAGGTCATGGTGCTCGGTGTTGCCAGTGCTCCTCTCAAACCTGGTCATCCTCCCACCTCCCTCTCCTGTGTCTCCCTATCTCTGCCCTGTGCCGGTGCTATCTCCAGCCTCCGTTTCCCTTTCCGGGCTATCCTGAACCTTGCCCTTCATTCCAGCCCAGCCTGATGCTCCTGGCCATTACTGAGTCCCCCAGCTTGCTCACCCTCTGCACCACCCACACAGGGTCCCTTTAGACTCTCTGAGCCCTTGTTTGGTCATCACGGTCACCTGGCAGCAGAGTAGGAGTTCTGGACAAGGCCTTCCTCAGCGTGTGTCCTCCATCCTCACTTGAGCCCTTCTCCCTGAGCTCTGTTCCTTCCCTCTCTGCTTGTCTCTTGCCTTTTCCCACCCTTTCCCTCACCTCACATGGAAACAGAAGCCCAGAGCCTAGAGAGACCGCTGAGCCTTCTCCTGGCATCTGTGCCCACCTCCTGTTCCCGGACCTGGCCACCTCTTCCCTCCCATGCCAGCCCCTTCCTCCTGTGCCTGCCCTTCTGCTCCCAGGACCTGGCCAGCCCCTTCCTCCAATGCCTGCCCCTTCCTCCCATGTACACTCTCCTGCTCCCAGGACCTGGACACTTCTTCCCTCCCATGCCTGCCCTCCTGTTCCCAGGACCTGGCCTGCCCCATCCTCCCGTGCCTGCCCTCCTGCTCCCAGGACCTGGCCTGCCCCATCCTCCTGTGCCTGCCCTCCTGCTCCCAGGACCTGGCCTGCCCCATCCTCCCGTGCCTGCCCTCCTGTTCCCAGGACCTGGCCTGCCCCATCCTCCTGTGCCTGCCCTCCTGCTCCCAGGACCTGGCCTGCCCCATCCTCCTGTGCCTGCCCTCCTGTTCCCAGGACCTGGCCTGCCCCATCCTGCTGTGCCTGCCCTCCTGCTCCCAGGACCTGGCCTGCCCCATCCTCCTGTGCCTGCCCTCCTGCTCCCAGGACCTGGCCTGCCCCATCCTCCTGTGCCTGCCCTCCTGCTCCCAGGACCTGGCCTGCCCCATCCTCCTGTGCCTGCCCTGCTGCTCCCAGGACCTGGCCTGCCCCATCCTCCTGTGCCTGCCCTCCAGCTCCCAGGACCTGGCCTGCCCCATCCTCCTGTGCCTGCCCTCCAGCTCCCAGGACCTGGCCTGCCCCATCCTCCTGTGCCTGCCCGCCAGCTCCCAGGACCTGGCCTGCCCCATCCTCCTGTGCCTGCCCTCCAGCTCCCAGGACCTGGCCTGCCCCATCCTCCTGTGCCTGCCCTCCAGCTCCCAGGACCTAGCCAGCCTCTTCCTCCCATGCCTGCCCTCCTGCTCCCAGGACCTGGCCTGCCCCATCCTCCTGTGCCTGCCCTCCAGCTCCCAGGACCTAGCCAGCCTCTTCCTCCAGCACTAGTGTCCTCGCTGCCTTCTGGCCCTTTCCTAATGTGAGGTCAGGGGAGATCCCTACACATCTGTTCCAGAGGTTCTTGGTCTGGCCCTACACTGCTCACACCCCCTTCCACTGTGTCCACTGCCTCCCCCTCCTCTCCCTTCCCCATCACCTTCTCATAGTTCTGTGCCCGTGACACTCCTGGGGTTGCTGCTCTTGGATTTTCTTCTGACCCTTCTGTATGGCATCCAGCCTGGACTCCACCCATATGCTCCCCTCCATCTTCTCCCTGGTGGTGGTTGTCTGGTGACGCCTTATGTGTGACATTTGTGTGGTCCTGGATGGGAGTGCCCTGGATGTGAAATATTTAGAGTAAAACCCAAGTGGACTGTCTGATCCTGATGCCCTAGCAACCCTGTGGCTCCTGTCGGACCTTAGTGGGGCCCTCAGGGTGTCCAGGGTGTCATTGAGGACTGTCCCAGGGAACTGTCCCTGTGCCCCTTTCAGAGAGCTGTCTGGAGCTGGAGAATCACGGCCCCACGGACGTGAGGTGGCACCTGTCATCCTTTGCCCCACCATACGTCAAGGTCAGTCCTGCCAGCCTAGATTATCTGCTGTACTCTTGGGCTAGTGGGGAGATCTGGGGCCAGGGTGGACGTGTCTCCCTGTGGGTTGACTGGGGCCATCTTCACTCAGGGGTTCTGAGAGTCAGGTGGTGTGGAAATCACACTTGCTCTGTTTTAATTGTGCCTTCTCATCCTCCTGATTTTTAGCTGAAATAACTTTTTGGAAGGAGAGGGGGCCTTTGTTACTTAGCACAGGGTGTGCACACATGTGGCTCCTCTCTGAGCTCCGAGAGCATCCGAGGCAGGAGGGAGTGGGGCCCTGCACTCCATGCAGCCCTCTCTGCCATGTATTCTGTGTGGCCATTAAGTCATAACTCGAGCCACAATCCTGACAAAAATGCACACAAAAGACAGTCCTGGGACTGACTAGAGAAAAAGCCATTCCTGCCTCACAGCTTGTGAAGTCACCTCCCTAGCCTGGGGGCTGGGAGGGCAGGACAGTCCTCTGACCTTGTGAACAGTGTGCTGATGCTTGCTGTGGCCTGGGAGGTTACCACACAGCCTCCACATGGAGAAATGATGGCTGCCCAGGATGCCTAGCACCCAAGAAGTAGTAGTGTTCCTGGGACAGGTGTGACAGCTTTCATCTTTGATTGTGTGAATGACTGCCTTGTAGGGAGTTGATGAGAGTGGAGATGTCTTTCGAGCTACCTACACGGCATTCAGGTGTGCTCCCATTTCTGGTACGCTGGGAAGCCATGGAACTCAAAAGGTGAGCTTTGGCCCATCACCATGTGGGAGAAATATGATGCTCCTGGGCAGGAGGCTCATGGACTCATCCTCTGCAGGCTGTCCCTGTCTCGAAGCCAGTAGGCCCCGAGGAAGAGTGGCCTCCCAGGGCAGGCACAGGAGGACGGGGCAGTGTGCATGGCGCTGTGCACTGCCCAGTGGCGGGAGGGAAGCTTTTGCTGTGAGGAACTTATCCATGCATAGCTGCAGCTGCCAGAGCAACAGCACACTTTGCTGGGCTAGATGACAGTTTTTCCTGCCCGCTATTAGGTCAGGCGGCTGTTTGTGGCACTGCTAGGCTAGCTAGGTAGGAACACCAGAGTGACTTCACAGGCAGTGGAGCCTCTAGCTGCTGCAGACCTCTGATGTCCTGCTTCATTCTGGATCTCCTAGTGGGCCCTGATGTCCACTCTACCTCATAACTTACATTTTGTTGTACTTACAGGTAGTTGTAGAAACTATCCCATTTACGTGATACCAGCCCATTTACATAGACTTTCAGACTCTGATGAGTCCTAGAGTAGAACTGAGAATTCACAATTGATTACCAAGAGTCCTTGAGCAGCCTTGGTAGTGGCCATGAACTCTACTTCCCTGGTCTGTACTGGGCCGTCAGAGTTCCTCACTGCTTTGGAAAGATACAGTTGTACAAGTATCACTTACTTCATTTCCCAAACTCCACCCGAAGCAGAGCACAACGTGGAGCAGACACATGGCTGAAGAGAAGCTCTGCTTCGAAGAGGGGTTACAGCGAGAGTGCTGCAGGACAGGCAGCGGGGGGCGGGGATGAGGAGCATCATCACAGCAGCACTGCTCCCTGAGTAGGGTGCAGATTCAGTATAATCCCACTCAAAACCCCAGATAGCTTTTAAAAAAGAATTTGTTTTTATTTTGCTTTTGAAGTTGAGAACCTGGTGTTATGAATATACAAGGAACAAAGCAAAACAACCTGGAAAAACAACAAAATTGAAAGATTTATATCACAGGGTGATAGTTGAGGCCAGAGGAGAGTAAGTCTGAGGCTGACCTGGGTAACTTCTTAGGAAGGCCTCAGTTCTAAATAAAAAAGCTGGGGCGTAGGTCAGTGGGTCTCAATCCCCAGCTGGGAAAAAACATACCAGATTAGTATTGATGTAGAGGAGATACACATACATATGTGGGAGTTCCATACATATGTGGGAGAAAGTTGAGAAAGCCAGAATAAACCCCACACCTGTGGCTCACTAGATAGTTTTGAAAAGGATGCTAAGGTAATTCAGTGGAGAAAATGTTTTTTGACAAATGATGTCAGGACAACTGAATATCCAGAGGTAAAGGAATTGAATCGAATCCTTAGCACAATGTAAAAAAAAAATTAATTCAAAATGAACCCTAAATGTAAGGGCAAAAAACATAAAACTTCTAGAAAAATAGATTGTGCTTTGCTTTCTTACATGTGACACCAATACAATAAAGCACAAGCTATAAAAGAAAAGGTAGCATCATCAAAGTAAAAAAGACTACCCACAGGGTGGGGCAAATATTCTCAAATTATATATTTGAGAAAAGACTTGCTTCTAGAATACACAAATGAACTTTTTGGTAATAAACTTTTACAACTCAATACAACAAGTGATACAGGGTTTTTGAGACAAATCTTGCTGTAATTCAGACCTGCCTTCAACTCACTGTGTACCAGACTGATCTCGAACTCATGACAATCCTTCTGCCTCAGCCTCCTAAGTCTGAGATTATAGGCATGCATTAACTGTGTCTGCCTGATACAGTTTTAATATGAGCAACTTGACACGATAATATATACGTGTAATCTTAGCTACTTAAGAAGAGGAGGCAAGAAGATGCCAAGTTAAAGGCTACGTGGGCACCTTGGACCCTATTTCAAAATTTAAATTAAAGGAGGGCTGGGGCTGTAGCTCAGTGGTAGAATACATGTCTGACAAAAGCAAAGATTTAAGTAGACATTTCTCCAAAGAAAATACACAAGTAGACAGTGAACTTAAGATTATGATAAGTACTAAGCATTAGCAAAATGCAGTCAAATCCAGCAGTGGGCTGTCATTTTGATCCGGCAGAGATTGGAAAGTTGATGTCATTGAGGATGTGGACAGCATGGAGAGCTACATGTTGCGTGGGCTATGATTGGCAGCCTGCGGCTCCTTGGAAGCTAAAGGTGGAATTGCTGCTTGACCCAGTAACTCTGCATCTGCAAAAACACTTTAAAAAAGTCGAAACAAGAGTTCTAACAAAAACTCAGGCACCTGTGCTCCTTGCAGTATTTTCACAGTGGCCAGGAAAGGGAAATGTGCACATGAGAACATTGAAAACACAGTGCAGCGTGGAGCAAGCTAGGCATGGAAGACCATGCAGCATGGCCCCATTGGTGTGTGACTTGCAGGATGGGCACGTGTGCTGGGGCTGAGCTGAGGTGGGTCGCAGGCCGCTCCTAGCAGTGGGTCCAGGGGCCAGTAGCACCTCAGGTTGGGTTGTAATTGTGGCTGCACAGCTTTGTGAACAGGCAAAGGCCCTTGGGCTGTGCGTGCAGAATGGCAAGTTGGGGAGATCTGAGTTCCCTGGAGCAGCTAGTCGGGTACAGCTCCAGGAGGACCCAGAAGAGGTGCCAGGCAGGCTCTACAGCTGGGGCACACGCCTGGTGTCACATGGTAGAGGACAGGCACTGGGGAGAGTGCAGGCCACAGGGAAGACAGGCAGGGAAGGCAAGCAGCCTAGGATTGGGCATGTGAGATGGTCCTGATCCTGCTGCTCCTAGCTCTTGAGCTCTGTGATTATTGCATCTAGGTCCTGCATGAGCTGAAATGAGGCCCCTGACACGTGCCTGTCTGCCTTTGGGGACTTGACTGTCACTTGTCTGCTATATACCTCGCAGCCTGTTGCCACCGAGTGGTACACAGGGGCGTGTGTGAGCCTGCGTTGTGTGGTCAGGACTACTGACCCAGTGTCACATTTCCAGGGGAGTCCCACTGGTGCTTGCCTGGCTGGGACAGAGGACTGTTTCTGGCCAGGACCCTCCTCCAGGGTCCTGTGCCTGGCGCCTCTAGTACTTGGCAAGTATATTTTCTCTAAGGAGCCCTTGTATGTTTTGAGGAGTGTGTTCTGAAGTCTTAAACAGTAGTTAGTACTAGGCACCCTAGAAATTGCTCAGGTTGTTCTCTTACTTCGTGGGATAACTAGTGTGCAAAAGCCTTTGTTCCTTTGGGGTCTGCAGGCAAACTTTGAGCTGGGAGGCCGGCGCTGTGTGTCACGTCAGAGTCTGGTCTGAAATTTCTTCTGGCTGTGTCTGCAGGTCTCCATCACGTTCCTGCCGAGAGATCAGGGGGATTATGCCCAGTTTTGGGATGTTGAGTGCCATCCTGTTAAGGAACCTCACTTGAGATACACATTGAGATTCCAGCTTTCTGGACAAGTGAGTATTATGTTGCATGTAAGCAAACTGCTTTGCACATTTAAATCCTGAATGACTCTTGATAGGAAAGATGTCTGAATATGCAGAATGTTCTCCTAACACCATTTCAGTTTCACTAATTCTGTGGTCCCATAATCTTCATTTTCACTTCATTCTGTTCATTGGCATGTTTGAGCTCCTTGGCACCTGTGCCCGTGTGTGGCATGAAACACATGTGCACATGTGTGTCTGAGATTAGGGAATGTGATTAGCACTTGCATTTCAGGGGTTTTCGTATCTTTTTAAAAAGAAGAATTGCAGTAGATAAATGTCCTAGGTCCTAGAGTGTCCACCCCGCCCCTTTTTCTCCACAGAGCACCAGGACGGGGCATGAAGTCACCCAGGCCCATACCGACAGCCTGGTGAAGGCAGATGTGGCCACCATACCTCCCAGACGCGCCACCCCGGATGCCCCCCTGCCTGGGTACGCTGTGTGTTAGGGCGGTGGTCTGGCTACACCTGCATGTCCTCTGGTCAGGACAGGTATTCCTGTCGCCCATGACACACGTGTTTGTGGGCCTTGGTGTCCAGATGTGCTGTGTTCTGATTTCTGTCCTCAGAACTGAGTTTTGCTTGAACTTCCTGAGTGCTTATGTGCTGTTTTCCTTCTTTTGTAAATTTTCCAGAGTTCTTTTCTTTTCTGGGGTATCTATCGTTTGTTCCTTTTTGTTATTTTATCATATGAACATTTTCTCTTGGCATTTAAGTGTTGTAGAATTTTGGAGTGTTAGAAGTTAAGGTGCTATGAATGTTACTGCATGTGCATTTCTGTGAGTGTTTTTATTCGTTTGAGGTAGAAATGCCTATTTTTCCCCAAATTTGCTGGGGCACATGATAAATGTGTTGTTGCCAGATAGCCTAAAGAATAGTACCATTTTTCAAAGCCATAAGTAACATATGAAAATAGATTCTTAAAGTCTTGAAAACATAAAGTTAGTTTCCCATCTTTATTGCTGATATTTAAGTGTTCTACTTGATGGAAATGTTTCTCAGGATCCTAATTAATAGTTAGGTCTAACTTAATTCTGGAAGAAGATGCTTAGGAAAAGAGCATATATTAGTACCTGCTGGTTTTGATATAAATTTGGTCATTTATTTTTTAATAAGTGCAGCATGCATTTTGGAAAGAGAGCCCTTTAAAGAACGCATGTTCTTGATCAGTTGCTCCATGCTGTCACTCATCATGGTCTCATTGCTGAGCTCAGCCTTGGCTCTGTGGTGGGTGCTGGAGATAGCAGCCCCCCCCCCCCCACTGGTAAGCACTGTAGGGGAAGAGACAGGAACCTGGAGTGAGATGGCTGAGTCTTCAGCATTCAGGAAAGGACCCTGCATGGAGGAGCTGGGCAGGGTGCAGGGACACTGTGGCTGAGGGAGGAGGCAGGCACAGAGTGGGAAGGAGCCCGGCTATGATCCCAGGTCCTTGTAGAAAGCCTTGTTGGGAGCACAAGGCTGGGGTCTGCAGGCCTTAGCTGTCTGGCCCAGGGACGTGGTGGGGTGCAGGTTCCCAGGTGTCTGGAACAGGTACAGTCAGGTTTGAGATGGACCACAGCAGTGGTTTTATGTCTGGGGAAAGTCCCAGGAGCCAGTAGCAGTGCCGGCCTTGAGACAGGCCTGTGGCCCCTGGCTCAGGCTGAGTCAGAGTGCATGTCAGGCATTGGAAGTGCCCTGGAGGACCCAACACACTGCGTACAGGTCCATTGGATGGTCAGAGTGTCCTTTCCTTTGGGAAGGGGACAGAGGGAGCCCAGAAAGCTGGAGCTGCCCCAAGTGGCCCCTGGCCCAGGCTGTGACTTGGGGCCAGGCTGCCTGAAGGTTCCCAGGATGGTGTGCACCCATGTGCCCCAGGCGACAGACCCTGGTGACATGACTCAGAGATGGAGGCGGTGCTCAGCAACTCTGTGAGGTGAGAGCCATCTCCAGGTGGTGTCAGTGTCACTGTGCTGCAGCACGGGTGCCACAGCCCACAGCAGCAGTCTGTTTCTGTAGCTCTCCTATGGTTCCTTTCACACTGTCCCTACAGACTGCCTGATGAGAGCCATCGAGGCGTGTATGCCCCGAAGGACGCCTACACATTCCTGCCCACCCAGGTGGGAGAATCTCGGGCCCTGAAGGTCAGCTTGCGGAACAACTCCTTCGTCACACACTCGGTGAGGAGTGGTTGCTTTCACCTGTGCCACAAGCCTTTCCCCGACTGTGAAAAGTGTCTCTCCTAATTAGGTTATATTTAAGTTACAACTTAAATAACAAGTTAACTTTTTAAAATGACCTAGTAATGATTGGAAATTCATTAGAAGTTCATGATCCGGGGCTGGGGATTTAGCTCAGCGGCGTAAGCGCCTTCCTTGCAAGTGTGTGGTCGTGAGTTTGATTCCTGGTACCAATAAAAACGAAAAAGACAAAAAAAAAAAAAGTTCATGATCCCTCCTTTTAAAATCAAGTTTTCTTTTCATATTTTAATTTTTTTTTTTACTATTTGCTCTGTTTTCTGTCTCACACAGGCATATTTCCAATGCCATTTACTATAGTCAGAACTGGAGTGAGTTTGTGTTAAAACTCTCCTAAGTGTATTTTAATTACCTGAGCCTTTGTTGTCTTACCTAGTTTTATGGCTGTGCCCAAGCCTGTAGAATGAGTCTTTAATCACAGTGATGTGGGGTGTGTGTTGCGTGTACTGACTCCAAATTAGCATGACTTCATAAGTGTTTCTCACTATTCCAGCTGAGGTTTTTGCCCCCCAGAGCGCCGTTCTACATCAAGCACTTCAGATACTCTCTGAGGTGAGTGCTCGGTCCAGGGAAGTCTGCGAGGCCAGGGCTGAGTGGGGCACAGTCTGTTTTCATGGAATGCACGAGCGTAGCCAGGTGTGTGAGAGTCCAGCCCAGCTTTGTTTCATTATCTGGTGGCAGTGGGGCTCAAGTGTGGGCCCTGTGTGTGCCGAACAGGCACTGGGTCAGTGGCTGTGTCTTCTGGGTTGGTTCCTGGGAATCCTTGCAGTGAGGGACCCAGACATCCCAGCAACTGCATGTCATCTAGGGGCCCTGGGCTGCCATGTACCACTCCTCTCCTCCCCTCCCGCTCCTTTTTGCAGGGCCCGGCATTACATCCACATCCCTGTGCACTTCCGCCCCACAGCCACAGGCAGCTTCCACGCGCTGCTGGTCATCCAGACGGACGAAGGCCGGAGCACTGCTGTTAGGCTGAGTGGGGAGGCCCTGGAGAGAAACTGACAGAATACATTTTGTGTAAATGACAAAAGTTGTATTTTGGAAACATCACTTTTCTACACTGCAATTATGCCATTGTATATATCTTGTATCATAAACTAGCTGTGTATAACTTGTAAATTTTTTGATTTTAGAAGCTAATCCCAAAGACCTGAGGTATCATATCATGTGTCCCCCCATAGTGCTGTATTAGCTCTCACAGAGGAGGAGAGAGTTCTATTTTTGCATTGTGATATTCTGAATAAATATGGCATTTATTTTAACATGGTATATCGAGAAGTAAGTGTAGTGTCCACTGACCGTGTCTTCTCATGACATCTCGTGGAGTGGGAGCGCACCTCCCATGTCAGGGTCTTCTTGGGTCCTCATCTCGTCAGCTTCCTTCCACCAGGGGTCCCCTATGTCCCTCCCAATTCCACTCCCCAGGCCGAGAAAACGTCAGTCCCTGTGAAGGTGCTGCTGTCCTCTGGAGCAGGGCTGCCGCACCGGGCCATTGTGGAGGGGCCCCAAGGATGGTGGGGCGGAAGAGCCTGGGGCTTGGAGACTGACCACAGAGTAGCCAGCGATGGTGAGTTCAACAGGAATTGAACCCCTTCCTCCTCCTCCAGGCATCATGGGTTGACCCAGGGCCACCTTTCCCGATGATGCCTCCATTGTGGATTCCATGCATCAGTCACAAGGTGACTTCACATCCAATTGTTCTGCTGCTCTGCACATGGCCTCACAGTTTAAAGCAGTGATGGACTTTTTTTTTCTAGTGCTCACTATGGTCTTCATGTTTGAAGTGTGTTGTTTTTCTGTGTAATTGGCTTTACTTTTTAGGTAGTACCCAGGAGGTTGAAAGAGGAAATGGAAAAAACACTTTAAAAATGACTCTTCTTCCATAGATTGGGTGATTGACTCATTGACTGATTTTTGAGACAGGGCCTCACTAGTTGCCCAGGCTGGTGGAACCCATTCTTTGTGGAATCCTCCTGCTCCAGCCTCCTGGGAGGCCAGGAGCTGCAGCCTTCTCTGGGCTGTTGTTTTCTGAACAGTTGGCAGAGCAGAGGTCCCTGAGATGGGCTCGTGGCTCTAACTGCACTGTGACCAGCTCAGAATGCACTGGGTCTTTCCTTCCTGCTTGCCCCACTGTGTTGCTCATTGCTGATGCCATGCCATCTGGTCTGGGTCTTGCCTGTCTCCAAGGCAGGGTAGCTGAGCCCTCTCGTGCCATACAGCCCGCAGGTTGGTGTTTTCCCCTGCCATTGTCCTGCAGCCACACTCTGTTGGTGATACCTGTGCCTGCAGACTGCATGGTGCCTTCCCCAGCCTGGTAGCCAGCCAGGACCCAAACCCCAGCCTGGAGGGGCCTCTTCTGCCCAGCCCAGGAGACCAGGTACCGCCGTGCCACCCCTGCCTGTCCACACTGTGCACCTGAGCCGAGCCCCTCCTCACATGCTGGGCGTCCTCAGTGCTGAGATTCCTGCAGCCCGTGGTTCTGTGCTCTGCATTTGTGGGGGTGTGACAAGGACTGAAGCTTCGGCTCAGACAGGAACAGGGATGTCATATGGACAGCACCAGGGCCAGATGTGGCTCAGGGTTTAGCAGTTCTCCAGGAGCCCACAGCGAGGTTTGAGCCAGACTCAACACTGTGCTTGTGACTTGAGTGCCCAGCTGCAGAGAACAGAAGCCGCCCTGATGGAAGTGTAACATGGTCACAGCCCATGTTTAGAACCTCGATTGTCTTTGGTTGTAAAGCAGCCCCGATGCAAACTGCTGGCTGTGGCGGTGGCTCGAGCTCAGGACAAGTGAGTTTGAGGCCGGGGCTGTGCAGAGTTTGCACCTGGGGTGCATTGTCCACCTCTGATTACTTAGATATTCCCAAATTTTGATATTTAATATAGTAGAATATTTAATTTTATAGAAGTGTGATGGAAGTCAAGACTCCCCAACCTCTTTCTGAGAGAGACCATATCTCACATATCTTTTGCAGCCAGTGACGATGAGTTTCTCAGTCTTGCAGGTGCAGCCCTTGGCTGCAACACCACCTGTGATGCTCTTTCCCATCCACCCATTGGTGTCACCCATTGGTTCCTCACACGTGGGATACCTTGTCCCACGCCCCTGCCGAAACCCAGAAATCACAGGCTACTGCTGGAGACTGCTGATGTCACCACTTCTGCTGTCACTCTTGACAGGCCAGGGTGAAACACCATTCAGCTTATTTTTGTAAGTATATTTTCCTCAGAGGATGAGGTAACTCTTTCTGTCTCTGTACTGTTTCCTGGGTTCCCTTGTTGTAGAGGTAGAATGAGCAGGTAACTTAGATGTGTTCAGAGTGAGGTGTCCTCAGGCGAGATTCCTGTGGGGAAAGAGTGTGGTGAGTATGTCAGGCCATGGCCCCTTACCTCACACTCGTAGCCTTCAGGGTCCCCTCCCCTCTGTAATAGACAGCTCAGCTTGACGAGAACCTCACTAGTGAGAGGTGCTGCATGTCACCAACACTCACTGGAGTTGGGTTTTTTTGAGGAGAGGGGCTCATTAAGCTGCTAAACTGTCCAGGCTGGGCAGTGTCCTGCCTCAGCCTCCAAAAGTACTGTGGCCTGGGCTATTACCCCTGGCTCCTTTGGTGGCAATAATAAAGCAGCTGCCAGTGGGGCAGCTGGGGCCAGTGGGGCAGAGAGGTGAGATGGAATCTGGCCAGCCACTGGCCACCCTCACACAGAAACAGTAAAGCTTGTTACTGTAAGCCATAAAGTTCATGGTAATTTATTTGCTGGAATAAATAATAGTAGGTACTTAAAAATACATTGCAAAGTTAGAAAACTCAAATTCAGCCACACTGGTAAATAATTACACAAAAGAGGCAGTCCAGCAACTACTGACCTTTTTATGATAATTCTCCTTTGCAACTGGGCATGGTACTCCATGCCTAGAATTCTAGCACTCTAGAGTCTGAGGCAGCAAGATCACAGGTTCGAGCCCCACCTGGGAAACTACCAATTAGCAAGATCCTGTCTCTTAATTGAAAACATAATAAAAGAGCTGGAGATGTAGCTCAGTGCAAAAGTCCTGGGTTCATTCCTGGTACCACAAAAAGAAAAGTAAAACCTTTGGGTGAGCATATGTAGCCCGGGCAGCCTGGCCCCACCTGATCATGGGTGCCTTATAGCCCTGGGGAGAGTGACCCTGGGTGCTACTTGGTGACCTGCACCCCAGGCCTAGAGTTCTACCCCTTAATATAGACTTGCTAAGAAATCCTAAGGGAGCCGCCTCTTTCCCACGGAAGCACCCCGACTACTGTGTGCCGAGCTTCCAGATATACGCAGTCTTTCCAGGTCCCACCATTTTGTCTTTTCTGCCTGAGCATGTCCCATCCAGGTCGAGGTAACTGTGGCCATTAGGATTGGACATGGATATGGCCAACTCTTGCCTAATGGCAAGGCTATATCCTGCAGAAGGAGGTGACAGCAGGCCCCTCTGCTGGTAAACTTGGCCACCAAGAATGGCAGTGCCAGGCCAGCAGTGGAAGGGGAGATTGGACCTCTGAGACTGGCTACTCCCAGAGGGCCCTGGAGTGACAGCCAGACTGCTGTCCTTGCTATTCCGTCAGTCCCATCACCCTCTTTTGCACTGAGCCCCATGGGAGTGCTAACGGGGCATAGTATGGAGAGGTGGTGCAGCTTGGTGACTGCACCTGCTTCATGGATAGCTTATAGAGAAATGCAAAATATTTCCCCAGTTCCTAAACTGTGGAGGGCAGGTGGCAAAAGGGGCGTCTGGGCTGAGCACTCAAGCTTCTGACCATAGCTCTGCCTGTTTAGAAGTACACAGTGAAGCCCAGCACCTCTCATGCAGGGGTGCTCACAGTGCAGGTGGGCAACCCTGGTCAGGAGAGGCTGGCTCCAGGGAGGCACAGCGACACAGATGGCAGGTGGGCAACAGCACCAGAAAGGCAAGACAGAGTGCTGGGGTGAGCTGAGAAGGCGGGTTGCTTCTGTCATGGACTCTTGAGGCCCAAGGCCATGATTACTCTGGCCCTATTGCTTTGGGCCTGTGGCGGCACAGTCCACAATGGTGAGCATGGGGTGGAGGAGGAGGACTGCTCATTTCATGTGGCAAGAGGAGAGGAAGGGCAGGGGGTCCAGTGTCCCCTAATGCCCATGCCCCAGTGACCTCATTTCCTCCAAGCCCCTCCCACCAAAAGCTCCACTCCCTCCCCAATGTACTACAGGCCGGGGACCACACCTTGACATGGGCCTTGGGGACATCTGAGATCCAAACCATAGAAGTCCTGGCAAGGCTGTGTGTGTGTTAGGCCCAGATGGCTGCCTGTCTCTCAGTCTTGGCCAAGAGCTGTTCAGGTGGGTCATGTGTCTATGCTGTGGACCTGCACTCATCACTTCTACTGCCTGGAGCAAGGTCCACCCAGTGTGGCATGTCCTCTATGGCTCCCCGGAGCTTTTTGGAGTAAAGGAGCTTCTTTCAAAGGGCTGTGTGAGTGCTACTGGAGAGACCAGGCCCTGCCCCAGCCATTCCAGGGAGCTCTAAGGGAGGCTGTGCTCACTGAAACTTGGGTTCCTAACCCTTGGGTGTAACTGCGATAGACAATGCCCTGCTATTGGTCTATCTGGGTTTCCTTCTTGCAGTATGGAGGATTGAACCCTGGGCCTCACACATTCTCAGCTCTGCCACCCAGCTCCCTCTCCAGCCCTTTCTCTCCTATGTTTGGAGATGGGGCTTCGCCAGGTACTTACCCAAGGGCAGGAGGACTAGAGCTCATGATCCTCCTACCTCAGCTTCCTGAGGAGCTGGGATGACAGATACTGTCCCAGTGCCTGGCCGAATAATGTTTTTAAAAAGAAAATACAACCTCCTGGAGTGCAGGGCTGGCTGGAGGACAGTGAGTCCCTGCTCTGCACCCCACCATTAGCCCCTACTCCCCTGATGGTGGGGCTGTCGGAAAGAGTGAGATTGATGGAAACCCCAGGACCCAGGACATCAGCTCAGTGCACAGACACACACTCCTTTGGGGGTAAAGTAATTGATGAGACCAGTAATGTGCAGAGTCTGAAGAAGCATCGAGGAGCCAGCCAGCAGTTGGACTTTGGAGAATTTCACCAACAGAAGACCAGTCCCAGCCCCCACATCCAGAGGCCAAGATCAGCTCTACACCCCACACATCTATGGGATGTAACATGAACATTATCGTGGAACTGTAAGCGCCAGAAGAAGGTAGGTTATTGGAGTAGTTATATAAAACCAACTACATCTAGAGGACATCCCTGAGGAAGAGACATCTCCTTTCCTCCTAGAGAGATGCCTCAGTGATAGTGGTAGAGCTATATATCATGGGAGGTTGGCATCAACACAGAAGACAAAAGAAAAATAAAGTGGAGAATGATGAGACACAGAAGCAGGATGCAACCCTAGCCCCAGCCCACCTAGGATACTCAGTGAGATGGATAAAGTTGGAAGTCAAACACTGGAACTTTCTGAAATGATAACAACAAGGAAAAAAACAAATGGGAAAGGTTATAGAGAAAATGATCTCAGGTACAAAAAGAAATGATGCTACAATCAAAGATATTAGAGAAGACAAATAAAAGAACAGATGAACTTAGAAAAAGATGGAAACAAAAAATGCCAAACATAGGAGAGAAATGGAATCCATGAAACAGATCCAGACAAAGATCCAGATTAAAACCTCCATTGAAAGTATGTGCAACCGATTGAATAAAGGAAAGGATAGAATTTCAGATCTTGAAGACAGAATTGCAACCAGTGATCATGAAAACAAAGAAAAAGTAAAGAGTAGCACAAGATTGATTGGAGTCAATGAGAAAGCTGGAGACAACACAAATACTGTAACATAAATATATATACCCTTAATACAGAAGCACCCAACTATATAAGACAGTGTTGGTAGACATGAAAAATCAAATGAGCAATAACACAATTGTACTGAGAGACCTCAGTGCCCTATTGTCACAGAGGGACAGATCAACTAGACATAAAATGAGCATAGAAGTATCAGAGCTGAACTAAACCTGTGAACAAATGGTGTCAATAGGAAGAAGCCATGCTCTGAGGCCATATGCCAACAGCCTGGAGAGATCCGCTGAGCCCAGTGCCAACCTGGAAAATACACCGTGCCTTGGGGCTCAGCCACTACCATGGAAGCACTGGTGAACTACTGCCCTATGCCTTTCCACCACCCTACGAACCCTGGAAACCAGGTAGGTACCTAGTCGAATCCACTGAGGAACTGTAAGCCAGTGCAGGAAGCACCTGGGATGCAGCAGTGGGCTGATTTGAAGGAACAAAGGAAATGTCAAGATGAAGGAGCAAAATACAATCTCAGACCTCCAGCCCACACAGAACAAGTTCAGGAGACACAGAGACAGTAGAAATTAAGTCACACACCTGAAATTTCTGAAAAGATACCAACTGAAGTAAAGAAGCAACTTAGTTCTTATATTGTTTGGTTAATTTTACATGACTATGTCTGATGGTCTGTACAGTTATTTTTAAGATAATAAGAGACATTATGGTAGTCACTGTTAATTTCCTCATCTTGTTTTGAAGTCCTCTATCATTTTCATTGTTGGGTTTGGTTTTATAAAGTCTGATGGTACAGGCAGCTATACCCATAACAAGATATGTTATGCTAACCATTGTTCATTTCCTATCATCTTGTTTTGAAGTTCTATATTGATTTCATTGTTTTATTCTGATTGGCTTTCGTCTGTTTTATTTTGTTTGGTTTTATTCTCTATAAATAAAAATAAGAATATAGAAATGCAGTTGTTTGCAGAGAGATTTGGAAGTCAGCGTTTTTCCTGCTGACAGGAAGCCTGAGGTGGTGTCACTGAGTAGCTCATTGCAGAGGAGTACCCTGTTGGGCAGGCAGGTGCTTCCTGTTGCTCTCCTTTCCTGGGGGCTTGAAGGAACCCTGGGTAGTCCTGATCAATTTCCTGCCAGTTTGGGCCCTGGCCCCGCTGGGCCACAGGAGTTGCCAGTCTCCCTGGTGCTGCAGCAGAGCCAGCTGGGCACTGGGACTGAGTTACCTTCTGGTGCTTCAGGGTGGGAACTGGGGCACCCTGGCTGCACCTCGCTTGGCCCCGGGCTCTACACTGGTTGTTGTGCTGCCTTCCATGTTAGCTTCCCATCTGTCCTTTAATGTCAGTCTGAAGGCCATCCACAAGGGTGTGTGTCTCAGTTGTTTAAATCTTTAGGCCATGAGGAAGCCACTGCTTTTCTGGTGTCCAGGGGAGGATGAATTCCTTCCAGAGTCCATCCTACTTGTGAAAGGCGATTTAAGGTTATTCAGAGGTGGCTAAGAGGGGGCAAGAGGAAGTGCCCAATGCTGTATGTGCAGTGTGGGTTTTTTTCAGGAGGAAGGATTAAGCCTGGGGCCCTGAATGAACTAAGCCACATTCCTCACCCCTTCTTTGGAGGCAGACTCTCATTACGTGGCCCAGGATGGGCTCATATTTGCAATCTTCCTGCCTCAGCCTCCCAAGGGCTGGGTCTAAAGACATGTCCTGGCGTATAATCCTTTTGTAAGGGAAACTGCTGGTGTTGGGTGTCTTGAAAGTGCTGGGAAGTGTGCCCACATGGCCAGGTGTCTTTGGGTCAGTGAGTCCTGGGTGACTGTTGTCCATGGAGGTATTTTTGTCACATGTGCTTGAGTGGAGAAAAGACTGGAAGTCAGAGACTGACTAGCCATGCACCAGAGTTGGTGCCACACCTGAGTGTCCCCAGGGTGGGTCTGAGGGTGGCTGAGGCAGAGCTTTGCAGCTTGGGGTGGGATCATAGGACTCAGGGCATACGTGACTCCTTCACCTGCTGCAGGTGTGGTGTCCACACAGCCTGCCCTGCCGTGTGACCAGGACTTCAGTGGCTGTGCTGCTCACCCACGCTGGGAAGGAGTGGCCGTTGCCCTCAGTTCACATCTTCCTGCCACATACCTGGGAGGCATCTCACAAAAGATGCTTGCTTGGTGACTGCCCTGTCCTCAGCCACACTGCTTTGTGGCTGCGTCACACACACCATTGGCAAGATTGGGTGACCATGGAAGGCCATGGACAAGGGAAGCATCGAGAAGTACTTCTTCCCCAAGCCTATGAAAGAAGTGACAGCTAATATTTTTAAGCAGGAACAAAAGTGTGGTGAGAGATCTTTGTATGTCTTGGCAAAACATGACCTGCTCACAGTACATGTTCAAATCTCATTTTGGGTTGTGAATACCTCCTTGTCCATTTAGAGATGCTCTCCCCAGACCTGCACTGTCAGAGTGTGTGGACCACTCCGCCAAGGGGGCTTCCAGAGCCACCTGCACCCAGGGATGGCCTGGCTGGCTCTCTGGTGTGTGCAGGAGGGCTGAGGGTAGGGGTGCCTTAGGAGAAAAGCTGCAGACATGTGCAGCCAGCTACCATGGGAAGGAACAACAACCCTGTTTTATTAAACGGGATGAAAGCAGTTGTCTGTGCTTTGTGATATGGAACCTCTCCCAGCTCGTTGAGGTAAGACCTGTCGCCCTTGCTGCCAGGCTGGCCGTGTGTGGGGTGGGTGTTACGTCCCCACACAGAATACACCAGGCTGGGCATCTCCTACCCAAAGCTGCTAATCTGACAAAGAAGGAAACGTGAGGCTGAGTACACCGCAGACCTTTTACCAAGACCACTTTGTGGCTGGTCGTTTTTCTGAACATCCTAAATTGAGCCTTTGGGAATGCTGACAACTGACAGGTTCCATTCTCCTTCCCAGTCCTCCTCAGTCCCTTGGCTGCTTTCTTTCCTCTTCTATTCCAGGCATCTTTGCAGCTCCTGCCAACGGGACTGTGCAAGTGTTAAAGCCATATACAAACTCTGAGGGCAAGCAGGCTCATGAGTTTTCCAAGCTTTTATGCCCTGTTTATAGACAAAAGGCTCCAGGGACCTCATCAGTGCTTGTCAGTGCTGGGAGAGGAAGGGAGCTTTGCAGACTGAAGGGCTCACTCCTGAGAGCATGAAGAGCCATTTGCTTCTACTGTCAGGGTGAGAAGGCCCAGAGGCTGGCCATGCCTGCCTGGGCCCTGTCCTGCCCCCCAGGATGGTCTGACTTCCACCTGCTGGCCTGTGGCAGTCAGTGACAAGTCTCAACACCGACACAAGGTCTGTCCCTGTTTCCTGCTGCAGTGCATTCTGCAGCACCACAGATCAGATTAAAGGGAAAACCAGACCTTACAGTGTTGTATGCTGCCCTAGCCCCTCAGGGCTGAGATCACCTGTCCCCTGGGCCAACTGCAGAGCCAGCTAGACCACAGCACAGGGAGCCCAGAACAGCCCAGGCACCAGTGAGGGCATGTGGGGGCATACCTGCTGCCCCCTTGCACTCAGCTGCCCTTGTCTCAGGTGTGCCTTGCTCTTGCTGACTGCAGCCCAGTGGATAAGAGAGGCGGGGACCTGGTGTCTGGGACAGCATCCTGTTTCCCTGTGACCTCTTTCTAGACTCTGTGACATGCACAGATGTCAATGTAGGTGGCCCATGGGGGGCCCTGAGTGTGTCATAGCTGAGTTATTTGGAGAAGAGTGATGTGGATCTGTGTCTCAACATAAAAATCTAAGCTAGGTAACTGAATCAGAAGCCAGGCTGCTGCCAGTACATAGCACCCATTTCCTGGAAGTATAGGCAGAGGGGCAGCAGGTGTAGCTCTGAGGAGCTGAGCTGGCAGCCTTGGAGATTCCCCTGGGAAAGAGGGCTTCCTATCCCAGGTACAGGCTCACACACTGGGGTAGAAGGTGGGTGAGTGGGTTTGTCTATTTTCGCAGCTTTAACAGGACTCACAGTCAGTACAAGGTAGCTGCATTTACTTAAGAGTCCACAGTTAGAGGAGCCTTGCTGTGTGTGCACTTGCAGTCATAAACCATCTCCACGCCCAGGTCCTCGGCACAGTCTGGTTTGGTTAGCACTTCCCTACTCATATTGGGAGCTGTGGGAGCCGTATCATAACCACAGCCAGTCCTGGGAACTACAGAGGGGACGACTGCATGAGCAATGAGACGCCTGAGCAAGGTATGCAGGGTGTGAAAAAAGAGGTGGTGATTTGTTGCTGCCAGGAAACGGCTGTCAGAGTCACCACCCCATGCCCACTGGGTAGTAAATTTTTAAGAAGCCAGATTGTAGCATGTTGGTGGGTGTGGAGAGACCAGAACCCTCCTGATACTGGAGAGACAGTGAATGTCGCAGCTGCTTTGGAAATAGTCTGCTACTCTTCCAGAAGTTAAACATATATTTGCTGTTGACTCAGCCAAGTGCATCTCCAGGAGTGTGGGAGTGTGGTGGCGAGGACTACCCCAGAGCTTGGGAGTGCACACAGCAGTAGCTCCCCTTGCAGATGCTGCAGCGGGACCCACAGCAGAGGCCCGAGCTAACGAGGGCCAACCTGCACATCCTGATGCACGCAGTGGCCACAGAGGCAGTGAAAAAGGAACCAGGCACAGATCCTGCGATAGTGCAGATGGACTTTGAAAGCAGGCTCAGCAAGGCAGCCAGTCAGGAGAACCCACAGGTACCATGACTCCCCTAAAGTAAAATGTTGGAGTGGTAAACGCACAGAGAAAAAATTGTGTATGATTACTGGATATGAGTAGGGAAGTGCTAACCAAAGGGTAAGGATTTCCTTCTAGGGGATGAAAGTGTTCTAAATTGATTCTAAAATTGACACTTGTCATGACTGCTAGCAGAGCTGCTCTTTGCCAGCTCATGACATCCCTCTACATGGAGTGAGGAAGCCTGGGCTGAAGCTGTGCATGCAGTGTGTGGGTCGTGTTCATCAAGCTGCTGGTACAACTGCAGTGATGCACTAGCCCACTATCTGTGTGGGTCCCCGTGGCTGTCCCAACAGATTCCACTTATCTATAGGTGCTCACGTCCCACTACTGAGCCAGTAAGGGCAGAACCTCGGTTAAAAAGGTGTAACCATGACACACAGGACTGCAGGTCCTGAGGGTGGAAGTGGCAAGGGGGCGGGGGTGGAGCTGCCTCCATCTCCCTCCGATTTACCCCACCTTGACAACCACTGGTGTGTTTCTCCTCTTGGCGACTACTATGCATTTTCTAGAATTTTATAGAGGTGGAATCCTACAGTTCACATGCTTTGCATCTGCCTCTTCATTTGGCATAGTTACTTTGAGGTTTTCGATTCATTTTCATCATCAGATGGATATGCCAGTTCCCTCATCTCCTCATTGATCGGCCATTTGTTTTGTGGTTTACAGTATATTTGCTTTTCTCCTGGGTATCTCCAAGTGGCCTGTCTGCACCATTTGGCTGGGGCAGAGCTCAGTCATGAGCACTTCCGTATCACATGTGACGTCCTGGGTTCCATCCCTAGCACTGCAGGAGTGAAAGAGAAGTTGCCACACTGTTTTGTAGCACAGTTTCTGCCTCCCCGCCCTCCCTGCAGTGTCTGAGAGCACAAGAGCTCTGAACTTGACTCACCTGCTCAGTCCCAGGCCCAGAGAGGACCAGCTAGCGATGCCCAGAGCCTGGATCTAAGAAGGTGACTCCTCCTTCCTGGGGGTCTTTCCTGTGGCTTTGGGGAGCAACTTTTGCTCATTTGTTGCATCTAAACAAATGAATTTAACTAGTAACAAAGAAATGGAGTTAGAAATTCATGTTTAATAGGATGATCACTAATCTTCCATTCGCTTAACAATCACATCTTTACTCTTCATGCAAATAAATTCCCAAGCTTGTGGTCTGCACTGATAGGATTTTCGGCACAGTAAAAGAGAATATAAAGTAAAAATGGCCTTTATTCTAAGAACATGGAGAGAAACTCCATGATCACCAGGGATCTGGCTTTTTCTGCTGGAAATGTGTGGGGATATACATATAGTTTCCGACTAGGGTGGTGCTTAAAGGTGGCATTGCTGATGCGAGAATAGCTGATTGGGACTCTTTTTGCACCACAGGTAAGTTGCATAGGGGCAGGAAAAGTGATCTCAATCAAGATAAACGTCCCTTGGTCCTGCCTCCCACTGCCATAATGTCCTATCAAGGGCAAAATCCTTTCATGCACAGAGTTTGGCCAGGACCCTCAGGTGTGGGGGTAGACATGGGAAGCCCTGATGGGGGTTCCAGACAGGTGTGGTAGATCCCAGGGCAGTGACCATGCCAGTGTGCATAGAAGGGCCCAAAGTAAAGACAGTTACACACTTCCCCTTTTCCTCATGTACTGGGGAGGCAGATGGTGACAAATAAAAGTAGGTGCACATGAAAGTTATTGTCATGTAACAGCCCCTGGATGATGAAGACACCAACAATGCGTTAGACGGGACGCTATTTACTTTCTAAACTGGAGTGACTTCTTAAAAACTTTGAATTTTGATGTAATTTTTAGAGTTGCCCACAGGTGCAAGAATTGGCCCTAAGAGAGCTCCAGGATGCCTCAGTTTCCCCAGTGGCTCACACCTTGGTGACACAAAGTCAACAAGCACAACCAAGAGACGAGAGTGTACAGAGAGGCTTGAGGGCTGCTGGGAGCAAGAAGAGCATGGGATAATTCCTGCACAGCAGCCATCACAGAAAGCACGGGGCGACGGCACTGGGTCCCTGGTGCCTGCACCTGCTCTGTCCTGGCTGCTGGGCTTGAGTCAGTGTTCAGAAGTGGGTGACGGTGCCTCACGGTGGAGGACAAAGGCATAGTGAGCAGAGGGGACTCTGGCCACTTGGCAGAGGGGCTGTGGCCTCAACTAAAACAGACACGACTGGAAGAAATGCCAGCCGCCAGCCACTTCTTCCATGGGCGTCCCCGGCAGACAAAAAGCACCGAGATAGGAACATCACGATACAGAGACAAGTACTACAGTGTCTTGGGAGCAAGCTTTATAGCAATTATTAGCTTACACTCAAGATTTCTAAGAAACCCATATTTTCAGCTCTGTCTTCTGAAAATACCTTGAGCAGATGTAACTCCTTAGCAGTGAGGTGGCACAGAGATATAGCTCCTGTGTATCTACAACGTAGGGTATTTTTTGTCATCTTAATCTTGTTACATTAAACAACAAATTAGGAAGATTAAAACCTGATGCTGATATTCAGTAGTTGTGTGTCTGATATAAAATTAAACTGTATGTCTATAATTGCAGCAGATTAGCCAAAGTGGCTAATTCAAGACTCAACCTGCATTTTGTTTTATTGTTTATAATGATTAATAAAATTAATTGCCAAATTTCAACTGCATTTTTGTTACAAGGGTGCACTTTTTTTTTATATTTACTTTTTTTTTTTAATTTTATTTAAGGAGAAAAGAAAAAAAAGCAGGGAAAGAGTACAAGTTATACAGATTTACAGAAAAAAATGAACAGTAGGAAATCACTAGTTAATGGATTACATATTGTCATCTTAGAAATAATTGTTCAAGTCACAAAATTAAAGCTTGTAAAGTGGACATTCCATCAATGATACTGCAAACAGTTCTGTTCATTGATCCAATAAAACTCTGTGATATCATTTTCTATCTTATACACTTAAATATACATGCAGTTATATAGTTTGGAGCACTTTCTTTTCCTCTCTTTTGTACCATGACTATTACACATTTTGGGTTTCATTGCTCCCATGGTTCTTATTACTTTTTTGGAAGACAGTAAAACCAAATGTGACATAACAGAACAGAATCGGTCAAGTCAAAAGGGTGGACATAATAGATAATGTAAAAACATAATACAAGGTGATCAACAATGGTTACCATAATGTCTCCCGCTACCTCTAATAGAATTGCCTATATCGTTAGTTATAATACAATTGAACAAAACAGTAAAGAATAAAACCAACAAAACCAAAACATTGGAGACATTGTAGGTCTTCAAAAGTAGATAAAAGTCAACAAGAATGGGCGTCATAATGAATCTCATCATCTTCACAGCTGATGCCTAAACTTTTGAACCTGATACTATCCAGCAAAACAGAATAGGGGAACATCAGTTAAAAACCAGATGGTGAGAGTAATACAGGGCTTTAAATCAAGGTAATGGAAAGTCAAAGTGGGTTACTATAATATATCCTGCTATTTTTTTCCTTTAATTAAAAGGATAAAGATAAAAAAGTAAATAATGGAGTGGAGATTGAGATAAAAGAGGGCATAACAACGAAACAGCGCAGATCAAAACATAACCATTTAAGCAGAATAGTGTTTCACCACCAGATAATCCTAACCTAAAAGTAGTTACCATATTGTCTCTTTCTTTGAAATCCTTGAGTACAACTTCGTATACTGTAGCATTAAGTATATCAAAACAATGTAAAACCAATCAAGAGAATGACAACATTACAGAGTATTTAGAATCGACTAACAGAAAATGAACAATGGTTTCTGTATAATCTCCTTGTCTTTAAAAGGTTTTTGCTTATACTATCGTACATAATAAAATCCAATAAGATACAGCCTATTTAGACCATTGGAGACAGAAGGACAAAAGCTAGATGAGACTTCAAAACAAGATGATACTAAATCAGTATTACCTATTAAGATGTCGTTTTCTCCAAAATAGCTGTTCCTATCATCCAATCTTCTCTGTCTCATTTCTGTTGAGCTCTTTTTCTGTCAGTAGCTGTCAGTTTGTCTTCTTCATTTTGTTCTCTGCTCCATTCATTGTGGCCTCTCTGCCATTATTTTTGGATTCTTTGTATTTTTCTTTTTTTAGAATATCCTGCAATACTCTCTGTAGAGTTGAATTGGTGGTTGCAAATTCCCCCAGTTCCTCTTTATCCTGGAAGCACCTTGTTTTTCCATCAATTTCCAGGGACAGTTGTGCAGGATATCTCAATCTTGGCTGGAGATTATTATCTTTCAAAGCTTGAATTATTTCCCCCCACGCTCTTCGTGATTTGATGGTTTGTGCAGAGAAATCTGCTGTAATTCTGATGGGTGTTCCCTTGTAAGTGGTCTGTTTCTTGTCTCTTACAGCTTTTAATATTCTGTTCTTGTATTGAATTTCTGGAATTTTTATTATTATATGCCTGGGTGTTGCTCTGTTTGGGTTGTAGGTAGCTGGGGTCCTGTATGCCTCATACATCTGAGTATCTTTACCTTTTGCTAAAGTAGGAAAATTCTCCTGGATTATTTCTGTGAGTAGCTTTTGTAGTTCACTTGTTTGTGTCCCTACTTCTTCTTTTATGTTCTTAATCCTTAAGTTATGGATCCTCTTATCATCTTCTTGTCTTTGTATTATTGCTGTTTGTTTCTTTGTCATTTTTAAGAAGTTTTTCATTTCATTCTCCCATATTACAAGTCTGCCCTCCAGTTCAGATAGTCTGTCCTTAGTTTCTTTCAAGCTGTTATGCCAGTCTTCTATAGACTTCTTAGTATCTTGGTAGTCCCTTTGAACCTGCTTCACGTATTCTATGCTTTCTCTGTTTTCTCCATCAAACAATTCTCCCCCTTTTTTCTGTTCTTCCATTCCACCACCTGTTTTTTCTTGGGTGGTGCTTAGCATTTCTCTAACTATTCTGCGTACTTCTAGCTTCAGGTCGTTGATAACTTCATTCCTGAATTGGTCTATGAGGCTCTCTATATGGTGCCTTATGTGTATTGGTGCGGTGTCTGCTATTGCCTGTTTCTCAGAATTGGGGGCCAAGGAGCCTTTCTTGTTGCTGCCTCTTCCCATGCTGCCTCTTCTTCTCTGTTCCTTATATATGCAAGCTTACATAAGAGGCCCAGCTTCTTTCCCAGTCAGCCACAGCCTGATCGAATTGCGCCAGTTAGGTGTTCCCGCTCACCGCTGTGCACCAGGGAGTTACGGACCAGGCAGCCTACGCGTCTCCCCTCCCGGCCACTGTCAGGCTCTGGGATCTGGGCTGGGACAGCCTACTGGGTCCACCAGCAGTGTCACGCAGGCCAGGCACTTTTCACCAATCCCGCCCGAGAGGGGGATGTGTGGCTGGAGTCGCCATCGCGCCCTGCTCCCACAGGACTGCTTGGGCCCAGAAAGTCCTCTGCTGGAGTCAAACTGTGGTAGAGTGTCAGTTTCTCTCACTCACCTCACCACAAGTCAGTGCACGCCTCCCTGTCGTTCGCAGATTGCCGTTCTCAGAGCTTCTGCGCGTCTCTCCTTGCCGAGCCGCTGTGGAGGCAGCCAGCCGCCGCGCGGCGGGAAACCAAATCGCGGCTTACAATGGCGCGGGGTACAGCCTCCACACCGAGGCTTTTCTGTTCCTGTTTTAGCACCAGGACTGCATTCCAAGTTGGTTTCTCTCAGCCCAGTTTGTTCCTGAGTCAGCAGAGCATATCTCCACCTGCTTATGTCTCCTTAGTCCGCACCATTCCTGGCTTCTGAGCCGAGTCTTTCAGAGAGCCTGCGGTAGTTGCTGTTATCTGTCCGCCATGTTCTCCCGGAAGTCACAAGGGTGCACTTTTTAGAACAATGTTCTCTAGTGCCCCAGTTGAATGGAGACTAACAATCTCCAGAGCTTCACTGTGGTTGATTTAATATTACATCATGTATTCGCTTCCCTGAGAAGAGTGATCAGAGGTAATCAGTGATGAGTGTGTAACAGCAGTTTCCAGTTGTTAAGTAAAACTAGAGCCAGACAGATGTAGCAATGGAAATAAAAAGCAACATCAAGATGATGTAACTGACTAAACAGCTGGAAACCCATCACTAACATCATACTTAAATTTCAGATGGATTGAAAATTTTAATGTAAAAAATGAAAGTATACCATTAGGAGAGAATTTCTAACTTTGTTTTTTTTTTTTTTAACTTTTTACCTTTTTGTCGGCACCAGGGATCGAACTCACGACCGCCTGCTTGCAAGGCAGGTGCTTATGCCACTGAGCTAAATCCCCAACCCCAAATTTCTAACTTTGAATGAGAGAATACTTCTTATGCAGGAAAGCAATCCCAGAAGATACAAAGGAAAAGGCAGATATATTTCTTATTGTTGTAAAATAAACATAAAATCTGTGACCTTTAATCATGTGTGAGCATCAAGCCCATGGAAGCAGCTGTGTGACCAGGAAAGCAGGAAAGAGACTTCTGACCGCTCCTGTCTCCCCAGGAAACATATTTCAACACAGAATTTAAGCAAGGCTAAAAGTTACTTATATGTTTATAAGACTTTGAAACAATTGATATTTCTAGCACAAAGTTCTTCTATAAACTGATAAAGATAATCCAAGAGAACAGTAGATAAAAGAACATGAGAAAGCATTTCTTTTTTAAAAAACTTTTTATTTTAAAGAGATTAAGATAAAAGAGGACATAACAAAGCAGATCAGAACAGAACAATTTAAGCAACACAGTATTTCACTACAAAACAACCCGATATAACAGTAGCTACCATAATGTCTCTTTCCTTGAAGTTGAGCATACCTTTATACACAATAGAATCAAACATAAAATAATATAAAAACATTAAAGAGAATGAAAGCATTATAGGGCATTCAGAACCAAATAACAGAAAATGAACAATGGTTACTATATTATGTCATTGTCCATAAAAATTTGTTTATACTACCACACATAATAAAATCCACTAAGATATAATATGATAGAACCAATGGAAACAAGAACAAAGGTATGGTAGGACTTCAAAACAAGATGATATTAAATCAGCACTGGCCATTATAATGTCTTATTTTCTTCAAAATAGCTGTTCATATCATCACAGATAATAAAATCAAACAACCCAGGATAAAACCATTCCAACTAATGAATGAAAACATTATAAGGCTTCAAAGCAATGTAATGGGGAACCATGATTACCATAAACTTTTATGTACTCTTACCATTTCTTACACTAGGGAGACTATACAGTATTTATAATGTGAGTTTGATTTATTTCGCTTATGAGTATGGTCTCAAGTTGCATCCATTTATTTATAAATATCTCAATGTAATGATTCTTTGTAGCTGAGTAGTATTCCATTGTATAAAAATACCACAACTTTTTTATCCATCCCTCAGTTGTTGGACACTTAGGTTGTTTCCAAGATCTGGCTATTACAAATTGTGTTGCTGTAAACATGGGTGTACATATATCACTGTGGTATGATGTTTTCAGTTCTTCTGGGAAGATGCCTAGAAGTGGAATAGCTGGAATAAATGGGACTTCCAATACTAGCTTTTTGAGGAATCTCCAGACTGAACTCCACAATGGTTGCACCAGTCTACACTCCCACCAACAGTGCAGGAGAGTTCCTTTTTCCCCACAGCCTCTCCAGCATTTGTTGTTGTTGGTTTTCTCGATCCTGGCCATTCTTTCAGGAGTGAGATGGAATCTCAGTGTGGTTTTAATTTGCATTTCTCTAATGACTAATGATGCTGATCATGTTTTCATGTATGTATTTGCCATTTGTATTTCTTCATGTGAGAACTATGTATTCATTTCAGATGCCATTTTTGGATTGGGTCTTTGAATTTTGGGGGTCTAATTTTTAAAAATTATATGTTTTAGGCAGAAGACCTTTGTCTGAGGGACAGTTCACTAAGATTTTTTCCCAGTTTGTGGGTTTTCTTTTCACTATGCTGGAGATTTCTTTTGACATGCAGAAACTTTTTAATAAGATGTGATCCCAGTTACTAATTCTGGGAAGTATTTCCTGTGAGGTTTGATTCCTGTTGATGAATTCTCTACCTACCCATATGTCTTCAAGATTTTTACCCAATTTATCTTCCAACAGAGGAAGCATTTCACACACATGTGAAATTTGTTGACAAAATGCAAATTGAAGCAACCATCAGGTTGACAAAAGTTCAAATGACCTGTGTCCTGACATTACTGCTGATCATGAGCCGGGGACATTGGTGTGGGAATGTAAACTAAACTCCTCAGGAGTCTATTTTGCTTGTTATTCATCAAATCCACTGAAAGTTAAAATGAACGGAGCATTCTTACATTGCTAGAGGAAGACTTTTGAGGCTGGAATCTAAAATCCATATTAGAAGTTAAACACAGTCTTCGGTAGTCTGTGACATGAGGGTTGGTGTTGCACCCAGCCATCTACACAGGAAGGTGGTGGCAAAGGCCCCAACCTGTTGTCCATCCACAGAGCTGTTTGCCCAAGGCAGTAAGCAGGACAAAGGGGGAAAGCCTAGGGGAAAGCTTAATGCCACAGAAGTGTTATAACTTGGGCCCCGGTATACAATCCAAGGAGGCAAGAGACCGAAAATTTAGGTGGCAAAGGCTTTATTTCCAGGCCTGGCGACCAGTCTCCGGGAGCCAATTTGGAGACTGTCCCCCAGAGACTGAAGGGAGGACTTTAAAAAGAGGCTGGAGGAAAAGGGGGAGGGGGAGAAACAAAGAAACCTGCAGAGCCATCAAACTTGTTGACCCGAGTCTGGAAACTGTATTGCTGTCCACTTAGCTCTGACAATGTCGGGAGTTCCTGATGTTTCTCAAATTACTCCCATCCTACAGACTGACATTATCTCAGAGTGGCACATCTGCAGCAATATTTGGAGAAGAAAGTGGGGAAGTTAATTATCCCAGGACAGCTCGTCTTCGCTAGTGAGTGCGAAGGGGTCACGAGTTATGAGATGCTGGAACTTAAGTTTTACAAAGATCTGATATCTAACTCATTTGATACATACAGAACAAAAGGAAAGCACCAATCGGGGTTTGGGCCATAGTATTACCCGGTAATTTCTTTAAGCTAAGCAGTTCTTAAAATTGGGACAGGCTCATTTTATGACAGATCATCATCAGGTCAGGGAAGAGGTCACCAGAAACCCAAATTCTTTATGGCCTAGATAGATAGGTGAGGGGAGACGGAGGCAATAAGGCGCCATACAGAACAGAAAACGGCGGTTATGTGTCAAGGTCATGGTAAAGGGTTAAACTCATACGCAAATCTCTCTGCACACAAGCAGGTTACTTTAAACAAATGTAAATTAATAGAGTGGAGAATAGAGGCGCCTAGCAGTGATTAACAACCCTTGTTAGCTTGTTTTAGCACAACTTCTGTAGTTTGTAGAGGGCAACGATGGTTAACATATCAATTAAGTGAGATTCTTGCAATTCTTTACAGAGGAGAGTATTGCTCAACATATCAATTAGGTCACTTAACATATCAGTTAGGGAAAAAGGATAAAACAAACACATTTAGTAAGCCACTTTACAGGTTTGCTATAATACACATATAACGAAGCTATTTTCTTAGAGTACAACAAGAAGTTTCTTTCTTTCTTTCTTTTTTTTTTGGTCTTTTTCGTTTTTATCGGTACCAGGGATCGAACTCACGACCGCCTGCTTACAAGGCAGGTGCTTATGCCGCTGAGCTAAATCCCCAGCCCCAGAAGTTTCTTTCCTGCTCATCATCAGCAGGGCTGCTCTGCTCACCAGGGTCCTGTAGGGCACTGTCTGCACTGTGGACTGAACTACTGGAGCCCCATGGGGCCCAACCTCACAGAGAGCCAGGAATCAAGCAGCTCTGCCCAGCTGCAGGCTGGGTCGGCCCTGCAAGCTGAGCTCCCCTACCCCCAGCCCCCTCCCACTCTCCAGGCAGCTGCTCACTCAATGCCCTTCCTTCCTTCCTGCAGTGCTACCTACACCTCTGCCTCAGTGGGATGCCAGTGTGTCCCATTGCCTGCACAAGAGCAGGAGCCAAGTGACCTCACACACCAAAATACACCAAAGCTCGGGTTGTTTGTGGAGGAGTGAAAAAGCAGACAGTGGTCTGCAGTAATGCTTGCCTCCTGAGGAGAACCAGAAAGGACTTCAGCTTCAACTGTTATTTTCCCCTTTACATTTTAATTAATCTTTCATTTTCTTAAACATCAGAAAGATAAGCAAATGAGGTAGAGAGCCAGTTCCTGTTTTACCTTGCTGATGATAGAGGTGTCATTATTTTTTACTTATTTTCAAATTGTTTCATAATTGAAAATTAGAAACTTAACCCATGAGGAAGCCAAGTACACACCTGTAATCCCAGAGAATTGGGAGGCTAAGGTGAAGGATTTCAAGGGCAATTTAATGAGACCCTTCCTCAAAATACAAAAGGGCAGTAGTAGAGTACCTTTGAGTTCCATCTACAAGTACCACCCCCTAAAAGGGAAAGGTTTGTGCTGCTTCGGCAGCACATATACTAAAATTGGAACGATACAGAGAAGATTAGCATGGCCCCTGCAAATTCGTGAAGCGTTCCATATTTAGAAAAAAAAATGAAAGGTTTTTTTTTTGGCTCACAGTTTTGGGGCGCTAGTCCATAGTCACACAGCCTGCTGCTTTGATGGTACCTTAAGGCCAAGGCCTGTGGCAGAAATAAAGGAGAGAGAACCCCCACCCCGGGCCTGCTGTCTACACAACATATCCGCATACCCAGGAGACTCATGAGACTCTGGCTGCACATGAGGTCCTGGAAGTTATTTGGTGGGACCAGAAGAGGCATGCTGAGGCCAGTGCACCTCTCTTGCCAGCCCAAGATGCCTTCCTGAGAGGAGCCAGTGCTGGCTGAGAACAGGCTACTACACATGAGGGCCTGGCCTCTGTTGCCCTCTCTCCTGCAGTGGCCAAGAGATTGGAAGCAGGGTCGCCGCACTCCCCCCGCCCCCTTAGGTTAGGTAAGTTTCCATTTCCCGTAAAAACCTTAAGTTTCAGTCTCTTGTAACACCCCCCCCCAGCCCTCTTCCGCCCATCAGTAATAAAATGTGCCATTCCTTAAGAAAGTTTAAACTTACAAGGAAATTACAGGATGTCTTCCTAATCTAAACTTGTTTGAAGGGTAATTGCTTGTTTGCAGGATGTGCTTTCCCCCAGAGGATGTTTGCCTAAACTAAACTTGCTTGTTAGCCCAACCCTTACCTGAACCTTGTTCTTCCCAAGAAATTTAATCGCCGTTTTCCTGTTCTGTAGTGCACCACGAACCCACCCCTTCCTTGCATTGTGAGACCAGCAGCTGTTTGCGGTTTTACAAGATAAAAACCCTGCCCTTTAGCTGTCAGGCTGGAACTTGTGCTCCTCTTGCTTCAGCCTCCCAAGTAGCTGGGATTACAAATGTACACCATATCTCAGTGTTCCTTGGCTTCTAGGTTAAAGCTTTAGTCCAGGAGGGGAGCTTAGGGATGGCTACGAGAAGCTAAAAGCAGGCAGGGCTGTGGAAGAGGGGAGCATGTGACAGGCTGAGGAGCAGGATCAAGCAATGTCACTTCCATACCCCAGCGTCAGGCAGCGGGAGGCTGCTGCCTCTTTCAGTGCATTGTGCAGAAGCCAGTGGGGGCCATGCCGGCATTGGACTGGCGTCCTGGTCACTGTGCACAGGGCTGAAGTCTGTGAGCTGCCAGCCCCATCGCTGAGGTGACGTTTCTCATACTCTGCAGGATGCAAGGTCAGGGGCAGAAGTTACAGAATCTGGAAAACAGAGCCACATTTCTGGTTTGGGGGTTCCCATACCCTCACCGTGCTCATAATGAGAAGGATGTGATGGTACCTAGGAAAGTCTGTTCACAGCATGGGAGGCAGGGGACAGACATATCTGTAAGCCATTCTTTCTGGCTCCTGGTTTTCTAGGAGAACTCTCTGTGTGTGTGTGTGTGTGTGTGTTAGTGTGTACTGTGGGTATGGTCCTAGCAAAAGCAATGCTAAAGTATATGTGTGTATGCATACTTTTGTTCTGGCTTGGAAGTTTGTGCCTTTCCAAATGTCATGTTCAAATCTAGCCCCCACTGTGACAGCTTTAGGAGGGGGAAGGGCTGGGGGGATGAGATTGGGTCACATGGCTTCTGTTCCACTGTGGGATTGGTGTCCTTACATGACACTTGCCTGCTAGGTACAGTTGGAGACTTAACTAAATCACTACCGATAAACTCATTATAGAGTTAAGAAGATTGATTTCACTGCTATTATGGAAATATAAACTGGGCATCTTTTTTTTTGTTGTTTGAGTGGGAAGTTTAAAATAATTATCCTTTCCCTTAATTAGGGGCATCTATTACCTAGCCTGAAAACCTACGTTAGCCTAGTATGGTAATCTGCTGGAGTTTAATTTTGGCAGAGTGTGATTTTGGTGACTGTTTGGGTTATGATACAGATATGCCAGAGCCGTGGAGGGTCACCCAGAGACAGGGCTGGTTTGCTCGGTCACCCTACACAGGCAGAGAAGACTCGTGTGGCCTTCAGAGGTGCAGGTGCTTCCAGGAGGGAGGGTCACAGCTGCAGAGGAGCCACCTGCTCTTCCTGCACACAGCCTTTCCCCTGGGAGGACAGGCCAGCAGGCGACCAAGAGCAGGCAGTGGACTAACCCATCCTACCAAGCGTCCTGCGGCCCTACTGTGTTTCTGAGCTGGTGCCCACAGCCTGGTTCCTGTAGCTCGCCAGGCAATGTGTGCGGACCACAGTCGCCTTTTGAACTGCTGTGGCCTATGGTGGTCAGGGACATTTAGGGTGCCCCAGACGCTCTGCCCCAAGACTTCCGGCCTCACCCCACCCCTTTCCCACGATGCCCCGCCCCAGACACCCCGCCCCCGGACAGCCCGCCCTATCCCGTCTTTTTTCCCACGAAATCCCCGCCCCGCGACTCTGCTCCACTCCACGCTCCGCCACAGCTCCTTTCCCACGGGCGCCCCGCCCCCGGCTCCGAGCAGTCGGAGTCGCCGAGTCCCAGCCCCGGCCGGGCAGTAGGTGGGGCGGGCGGGAGGGCCCTGCGGCCGCGTGGGGAGGCGCGGCCCGGGATCGCGGCCGCACGAGGCTCGGGCAGCGCTCCCCACCGTCCCGTGGGTGAGTCCCCTCCGGTCCCCGAGGCCCCGCCGTGGGGCGGGGCGCGGGTGGGGGCGACGCTCTGCTCAACTTTGGCGTAACGGGAGGAGGAGACCGCGCTGTCTGCGCTGTGCGGCAGGGCGGGCAGGGCGCGTCCAGAGCGGCCCCCGACACCGCTCCCGGCCCAGCCTCCACCCGGCCCCCGGAGTCCCGGTATGCTGAGCGGGTGGGCTCCCTCTCCCCGCGACAGTCCCTTGCACCTGGGTCGATTTTATTTTCCCCGAGAACGTTTTAAAAAGCTCAAACGACATCGCTCGCCTCTTCCTGCCGGCCGCGCGCTCCGCGATTGTGAGGAAGTGGACGGGAGCGCTGGCCGGGCGGAGGGGACACTGGGGAAGCCCCGGGCCGGGGCCCCAGCACCGCAGGGGAAGGCGGCGCCGTTCGGACTCGAATCAGCTCAAGTGCAGGATCCCTGATTCCTTCTCCAGCTCTCCTCGCGTCCTGCTGCGCTGGGCATCGCCTTGGGCTTGCGCTCTGCGGTGGGCTTCCAAGGGCTTCTGTGTGCTCGCTGGCCCCGGCAGCTCTGCGCCTTGCTGCAGCACAGGCTGTGTCAGTAAGGGTCGCGGTGGCAAAACTTGGGTGTCGAGGATGCTGTGTGTCTGAGCAGTGCCCACGCATGTTCGCTGGACCTCTGTCCAGTGTCTGTCATCCCATGAAGTGTCACTATGTGTCCATTGCAGAGCAATGCTCTTTGAAACACGTGGTAAAGCCCTCTCCAGGGTGTCATTTTTCCAAGGGCTGGCGTGGCTGTTGGGAATCCGGTGCTGGATCACGGTGTGCCTGGCGTCCCCTGCTTCTGCAAGACCTGCACCTTTGATTTGCGTCCTCTGCTTCTGGGAGGAATTGCTGTCCTTCCCAGACCCGGATCCTACGGATCCTACGGGTTTGTTGGCACTGACGCCGGTGTTCCGGGCAGGCTCTTGACCCCTCCCGGCCTAGGTCGGCCTGATTTGAAAGACCACAGCTTGCGGTGGTGCCAGCTGTTCGTTCAGGGATTGTATACTAGTATATTGGCATACGTTTGGGACCCAGCCCCCACCCCGGGTGTGTGCGTACGTGAATAAGTATTTGCTTCCCCAATTGCTGGCCGGCTGCTAAGAATAGTTTCTCGCTGTTGAGGAGATCAGGGCCGGTCTGCAGAGGTGTTTATGGTGTGGTGCGGGGTCTTGGCTGTTTGCAGCTTAGGAGGCACTTGTCATTGGGGGCTGCTGGAGGGAACAGAGGGGTAAGGACTTGGCCCTGGGTGGATTCTGGCGGGCTGCCAAGTGGGGCCCTGTGAGGGAAGTGGGCACATGTGCTTCCTTCCCTGCCCAGGCGCTGGGAAGATGTCGCTCGCAGCTGGGACGGAATTTTGTGGTGAACCTCACTGGGTGGTGTCTCTGTGGGCTTTGGAGTCCCCAGAGTGTGGTGAGCATCCCCTTCGGGGACAGAGTTAACAGAGAGAAGGAACTCAGGAGCATCAGGAATACCTATTTAACCTAGAAAACATTGTGGAATTGCTTAACATCTATTACAAAGGCACATAGATGTTAAATATGAGTGGTAACAAAATCATGGTCCTGAATCCCTTGCTCCTTTTCTTGTCTCCTTTCCCCTTTCCTCCCTTTCTCTGTTCGTTCCTTTTTTCAGGACTCAGAACTCTCCTGGAAGCCCTTAGTCTCAGGTATCAGAGTGGTTTTCTACCAACATGGGGTGTTAGGAGGGAATTACATCTTGACCAGTATGGGTGTTCATGGAAGATGAATTTTAAGTTTTCAAATTAGAGTGTAGAAAATTTTGGCCACAAGATCTGCCACTTTGAGGGAGATTTTCCTGTATTGTGTTATTTGCTCCTGTGATAAGCAATGAAAAGGAAGAAGTCAACATCTGTACTGTTCATTACTATGGAATGTTGGGCTCAGATTTCTAATATTATTTTTTCCATCTGATACAGGAAGACTTCAAAATAATGCCTGTGTTGCCACATATCCCTGAGATTCCTTTGAATTCCCACTAAAAATGTTCCTTTGGTCTCTAAAGTAGTTTTGTGAGGGCTTTTTTTACCTGCCAAGCTTGTTTTCTGGCTATGTCTTGAAAATTACAGAGAACATAGCTATAATTTATTCCTTGATTGGCAGCTGAGAGCTTTCCCGGACAAAAATAAAGCTGCACTGTGCCAGATGGTTGGCTTTTCTAAAATAAAAACTCTGAAGGGTATGCAAAAAGTCTTCCAGTTAATATATTGGCATTCCCAGAACCCACTAAAGCACTGGCAGCCTTCCAGCCAGCACTAATGAGGGTGCAGGGTGTGCTGAGTCCCCAGGGACAGAGGGCAGGGCTGTGAATCCATGCCCTGATCCATTTGTAATGACAGTGCTTTCGCTTTGCCAGTTCTGCTCCGTACCCCATTCACAGCAGACCCCATCACCTCAGTCACCCTGTTTATTTACTCATTTACTTGACATTGGAAAAATCTCCAGAAGTCAAGGTAAAGGAGCCTGCAGAGGGATCATCCATTCGCATGAGTTCTTCTGTTGCTGTTTTTTTCTTCCTTCCTTCCTTCCTTCCTCCCTTCCTTCCTTCTTTCCTTTCTTCTTTTCGTTCTCTTTTTTTAAATAAAAGGAACAGAATAGTTGGCAAAATTTTTTTTAAATGATGCTTTATCATGTGTTGGAAAAGAGAAGCAGTTATAAAACCCTGTTTGTTGGATGGTGTATGTGCAGTGCAGGTTGGCACCTGCCTGTGGGAAGCTGCCTGAGATGGCACCCATTTCCTGCTTCCGGGTTCTTCCCGGCCTGAACAAGCCCGCCAAATTGTCATATCTGCCCAGTTACCTGTGACGCTAGCCTATCAGCTTGTTAGGCGCGCTTCTCTGTGATTGGATACTGCTTCCCCTTATAAGAGGTTGTTCCTGCCCCCAACGGCGGAAGAGGAACCAACGTTGAGGGTGGCGGACCTTGTTAGGTCCGGTTCGCTGTACGTAATAAAGTTTGAGAGCTGATCCTGCTCGAGTTTGGCCTCCTGTCTTCCGCGGCTCCGGTCATCTGGTGGCCGCCCGTACGGGGAAAAAGGTAAAAGACTCAGCGACGTGCCTCTTCGGCCGGGAGGTGCGATTGCTGTCGCCTGCGGTACGACGGAGGACCTGGCTCAATAACAACGGAAGGCCGCGAGCGCCTCTTCTCTTCACCCTGATCAGCTACGTGAGATACAGCGGTTCCCGGGACAGGTGAGTACTGGGTCACCTGGGTTGGGTGGACGCACCTAACAGATTTTGAGCGCCACACGAGTGGACGCCGGTTTTTTTTTTTTTTTTTTTCTTTTCTTTTCCCTTTGCATCTGTTTTGCTTTCGCTTCGCTAATATAGCCCGACAGGCTTTTGAGCTCGATCGGAATGCTCAGAGGAGCCCGGAGCCACTGCCGATTGTGGGTCTCCGGAGGACCCTCAGGGCTCTAATTCTGATTCGGATTTGGAAGGCTCAGAAGAGGAGGTCGTCTTTGCTAAGCATGGCCCTCCTACACCGTTAAAAGAGGAACTTAGGGCTCGGGAAGATAAAAAGGGGAACCAAACACCACCCTGCCCGAGCTACTCCGCCTTACGGGAGGAGCTTAAGCCCTTCCGCCCTTTGGCAAGTTCGCGACCCATGGTCGCTCCCTTCAGGGCGCCAGGCCCCACTGCACCGCCGTGGCCGGAAGAGGAGTTGCTCCCTGGGCTGCCACCACAACCTATGGCACCGCCCTGGTTAGAGGGAGAGCTACTTCCTGGGTTGCCTTCTGCGCCCCCATCTGGGGAGGGAGGAGGACGTTCCTTCCACCAGAGGGTATGGTCGCGGCTTCCCTTTGAGTGTTCCGGTCTCCATGCATTCCCGGTACAAGTAGGAGGCAGGGGAGGAGGAGGATATTATGAGCCCTTAGAAATTAAACAACTTAAAGCTATCAAGGACGCAGTTTCAGCTTATGGGCCCAATGCGCCATTTACCATGGCGCTTTTAGAGGCATTGGCAGGTCTGCTTTTAACTCCTGGAGATTGGACCCAACTGGCACGCGCCTGCCTCTCCCCCGGATTCTGTGTAGAGCAGGCGGCAGCCAACAGGGAAAATAACCAGAAAAAATGGAACAGGGATATGCTATTAGGGCGAGGAGCCTTTGAGGAAGATCAAACTCAATACCCTCGCCAGGTTTATGAACAAATTAGCCGCTGTGGCCTCCAGGCCTGGAGACGGCTGGCTGGAAAGGGAGAACATACGGGTCACCTTACAAAAATTATACAAGGGCAGGGAGAGCCATTTTCAGACTTTGTGGCCCGCATGCTTGAGGCCGCTAACAGGATTTTTCCAGATGCTGAGGCGGCTCACCCTCTCATAAAACAATTGATTTTTGAACAGTGCACTAAGGAGTGCCGTGATGTCCTAAGAACTAACAAAAATAGGTCCTTAGAAGAGTGGACACGCCTGTGCCGTGAATTGGGTGGCCACGGCCTAACGCCCAAAGGAAGAATATCATTGGCACTCTTTACCATAAATTTTTTAAACCTTAATCACAATAATCATTCCCCTGCCATGGAGCACAATAACCCGTCCCCGGCCGACAAAGGGCTGGTGAGATGGAAAGATGTCCTTACAGGACAATGGATGGGCCCGGATCCAGTGGTTAGTTGGACCCGAGGTGCGGTTTGTGTCTTCCCACAGGAACCAGGCTGCGAACCGCTGTGGGTCCCGGAAAGATTGACGCGAGCAGTAAACTCCCCACCAGTTCCTGATAAAGCACAGGAAGATAAGCCCGCGGACACAAGTCAACTCGACCCTTCTGGGACCAACGCTCAGCGCCCGAGACCATCTACAAACTAAAATGTCTGGTTTGGAGCTTTTTCTATTCTGTGGGTTCCTATTAATCACCCCTGTGATATGCTCAGATTCCACAGAACCACCACAATATCTTTGGGGTCCTTGGCACCACCCGCCCACATTGGCACCTTTTTCGGCGGCCTCGCCCGCCTCACCCAGGGTTTACACCATCAATCAAACAGTCCTTGATTATGCTAATTGCCATGGCTATCCTAGTAGGGCTTGTGGTTATTAAATGCTTGTTAGATCGCCTCATACAAACTCAGCAGCAGGTTAAGATCACAGCTATGGCAGCCATGCAAATGGCAGCAGGTGGCCCATCAGGCCAGCAGGCCGCCGCATATCTCCTTCACATTGCAGAACATCAGCTATAAGAGCTGAGTGGGCAAGCCAATGACGGGTAAGACGGGAAAAGCCCTCCCGGTCAACCTAAGACAGGCTCCACTCAGATATACATGGCCTATAAGGCCAGGGGTCCCTCCCGGAGTCAAATTATTGGCATTGAGATGCGAGACCAAGGGTACTGCAGTGCCATCCGCCCCAAAGGTTGGGGGGTAGGCAGGAATGAATGTCTATATGCATCCAGGTTCGGTTCACAAAAGCCTGGCCCTGCGAAAAAATGAACCACTCACCTTGAGCATGGTCCTGGCGCAAGGATATGCACAAAACAGGGTGATGCACAGCAGGGTATAGACCTCTACATTCTCTCATGCCTCGGCCTATAAGGTAGGCCCACTCCTAGGTGTCTAACAGCAACAAGGTCATAGACACCTTGGAGGGACCCACAGACCATCCTATTTTAATAAATAAAAAAGGGGGAGATGTGGGAAGCCGCCTGAGATGGCGCCCATTTCCTGCTTCCGGGTTCTTCCCGGCCTGAACAAGCCCGCCAAATTGTCATATCTGCCCAGTTACCCGTGACGCTAGCCTATCAGCTTGTTAGGCGCGCTTCTCTGTGATTGGATACTGCTTCCCCTTATAAGAGGTTGTTCCTGCCCCCAACGGCGGAAGAGGAACCAACGTTGAGGGTGGCGGACCTTGTTAGGTCCGGTTCGCTGTACGTAATAAAGTTTGAGAGCTGATCCTGCTCGAGTTTGGCCTCCTGTCTTCCGTGGCTCCGGTCACCTGCCAAGCTGCAGCTCCTGTTAGTGTTACAGAGGGAGGCAGTGGGTCACTGCTGCCTGCAGTGTACTTGCACCTGGACATGCTCTGCAGTGGTGCTGTCTTGAGAAGGGAGCCTCCACCTGCTACCACAGCGCCGGAACCAGTTCGAACATAGAAAGGGTGGTGTTACGAGCTTTTGTTTTTACTGTGCTGCAGGGAAGCAGAATTGAGGAAGCAACTTTGGCTCCCTTGTTTCCTTTGCTGAGCTGCAGTCCATACCTACCTTCTTCCTAAGGCACCTGTCCTCTCTCCAGAGACCCAGACTGTGCTCTTGGCTGCTCAGACCTAAGGCGCCCTGCACAAGAGTGGAGCCATTTTCCTGCAGGTGCAGACAGAGAACCGATTGTGTGAGCACAGTGTGGGCCCCAGGAGGGCTGGGTGTGCTCCCTGGGCAGGGTGTACTTTCACAGGCAGTTTGGAGACTCAGCTGCAGAATGACAGGTGCAGGGAGCTCAGTGCTTGTGCTCTAGTTCTTAGCTGATGCGCTGCTCATGTTACCAAGCTGCCTCCTTTTGACCTGCTGGACGATTTTGTAGACTGGCCCGGGGCCTGGATCTGAGGGGTTGGGTGGGTATGCTGGATCTGTCCTGCTAGCTCCTGGAATTAGTCTGCACAATAAGCCTGGAGAAGCAAAGCCCTGTCCCTGATGCCAGCTCTCTCTCTGCTGGGTGTGGCAAGGCTTCCCTGACCTCTTCTCTAGGTGTAGAGTGAGCACTGTGTCTGTGCTTGGAGCACAGAGTGAGGTGGGAGCTTCCTGAGTAAAACCTCGCTGGATGTCTGAAGACACAGGAACCGCTAAGCTTAGCAGAGTTCCCAGGAGGCCCCAGTGCTCTAGCCAGATCCGCCTCACCCAGACTGTGGGAGAGGGGCTCCCAGCACTGGGGCCTCTGCTGCATCTGATGTGTGCTAGGCTCTGTCCTAGTGCTCTGCAGTCATTGACCTCTCACCCCACATGGCCACGTGGGATGGACACAGCTGCTGTGTTCCTGTGTGGCCTGGAGCCACACCATGCAGTGATGTGGCATGACAGCTTTTATTCTGCACATGTCAGGGGGGCTCAGAGAAGCCCCACACACCTGGATGATGACAGTGACCTTCTCCCTTTGGGCTCTGTGCAGGCCTGGTGGCACCCCAACTGGAAGCAGGCTGACCCCTTCCTGTCTGCCTCCTCACCCTCCCTGTGTGCTTTTCTGCTCACTGCTCTGCCTGTCCTGTTGTGACCAGGTCACTCCCTGAATTCCTGGAAGGGAGGCATTTCTGGCAGCTCTTTGCCCTGTCTTGCCTCCCCTCCTCTCCCCTCCCCTCCGCTTCTCCTTCCCCTCCCCTCTCTTTCCTTTCCCTTCCCTTTCCTATCCTTCCTTTCCCTTCCTTTCCCTTCCCTTCCTCCTTTTTCTTTCTTTGTTTTCCAGTGTTGGAAATTGAACCCAGGGTATTTGCACAAGCTAAAGCCACAGCCTGTTCTATTTTAATTTTGGGACAGGGTGTTGCCGAGTCACTAAGTTGACCAGGCTGCACTTGAGCTTGAAATCTTGTGCCTCAGCCTCCCAGATGCTGGGATTACAGGTTGCTCCCCGTGCCTGGTTGTATCTGTCCTTAGAAGCCCCTCTTCCCATCTTCCAGTGGGGTCTCAGGTGATCTGCTATCTCCTGGGGGTGAGGTGGGGCTCTGGAGGGTTGGATAGATGCAGATATCCCAGAATATGGGGTGCCGCTGCTCCCTTTGCTCTTGCTTTGGAAAACATGAAGAGAGGGTTCTGGCCTGAGACCCTGTCTGGGGCCTGGGTGCCTTACCTGTACTGCCCATGGCCTGCCTTCCTGGTCCCAGACCCAGCATCCCAAGGGAGTCCTCCTGAGTAGCAGACCTGGCATGGCTCCTCAACTGCAGGCTTTCTCATAGGCTTGCAGGGTTGGGTCTGCGGCTGGCTGGGCCAGGGCTGACAGGCCAGGCTGCAGAAGGGGTGGCCTGAGACGGTTTGGTGTCCGCCCGGTCCTCCTGCTGTCTCGGCCACAGCGCCTGTGGGCTGCAGTGGACTCTACCTGCTTGTAGACTTCTTGGAGGTTGTTCGGAAATGTGGAAGGGGACAGAAGAAAGCACAAATGACAGAAGTCACTTGTGGTGCCACCTGTCTCTAGAGATGTTTGGGGTGAAGTTTATAGATTGTTTTCAGATTTATTGATGGATTAGTAATAAAATCACACATAGGATTTTATTAATTATAAAATCATGTATAGAATCTAGTGCCCTTTTCTTTTAAAACTGAACATTCTTTTTTTATTTTTTTAATTTTTAAAGAAATTTTTACTTAAAAGGAAAAAGAGAAAAAAAAGCAGAACAAAACAAAACAGTGTAAGGGTACAAGTCAAACATATCAAGACTGTGTAACACCATTCAAGTGGATGAAACCATTGTAGAGTATTTAGAACCAGCTAACAGAAAAAAATGATCAATGGTTTCTATATTATCTCTTTGCCTATAACAATTTTTGTTTATACTACCACATACGATAGAATCCAGCAAGTTACAACATGATAAAATCAATGGAGACAGAAGAGCCATAGTTTGGTGCGGCTTTAAGACAAGATGGTATTAAATCAGCACTAGCTATTATTATGTCTTATTTCCTTCAAACTGGCCATAATATCAAACAGTCCAGAATAAAGCCATTCCAATTAATGAGTGAAAATTTTATAAGGCTTCAAGGCCACATAATGGGGAATCATGGTTATCACGTACTTTTATATATTTGAATCATTTCCTACACTAGGGAAACTATTTGGTGTTCACAGATGTGAGTTTGATTTAGTTCACTTATGAGTATGGTTTCAAGCTGCGCCCATTTATTGATAAATACCTCAATGTGATTCTTCTTTATAGCTGAGTAGTACTCCATTGTATAGAAATACCACAGCTTTTTTATCCATTCCTCAGGTGATGGACATTTGGGTTGTTTCCAAGACCTGGCGATTACAAATTGTGCTGCTATAAACATAGGTGCGCATATATCACTGTGGTATGATGCTTTCAGTTCTTCTGGGAAGATGCCTAGAAGTGGAATAGCTGGAACAAATGGGACTTCCAATCCCAGCTTTTTGAGGAATCTCCAGACTGACCTCCACAAAGGCTGCACCAGTCTACACTCCCACCAACAGTGCAGGAGAGTTCCTTTTCCCCCACAGCCTCTGCAGCATTTGTTGTTGTTGGTTTTCTTGATCCTGGCCATTCTTTCAGGAGTGAGATGGTATCTCAGTGTGGCTTTAATTTGCATTTCCCTAATAACCAATGATGATGAACATTTTTTCATGTATTTATTTGCCATTTGTATTTCTTCCTCTGAGAAGCGTGTATTCTTCTCAGATGTCCATTTTTGGATTGTGTCTTTGAATTTTGGGGGTCTGATTTTTAAAAAAATTCTTTATATGTTTTAGACAAAAGTCCTTTGTCTGAGGGAGAGTTCACTAAAATCTTTTCCCAATTTGTGGGTTTTCTTTTCACTATGCTGGAGATTTTGTTTTTGACTTACAGAAACTTTTTAATAAGAGGTGGTCCCAGTTATTGATTCTGGGAAGTATTTCCCGTGCGGTTTGAGTCTTGTTCATGATTTCTCTACCTACCCCCATGTCTTCAAGGTTTCTACCTAATTTGTCTTCCAATAGATTTTGTGTTTCTGTTTTAATATTCAGATCTTTGATCCATTTAGATTTTAATTTAGTACATGGTGATAGGCTTGGGTCGAGTTTTAGTTTTCGGCAAATGGAGAGCTAGTTTTTCCAACACCATTTATTAAAAAGACTGTCATTTTTCCAGTGAACCTGCTTGGCTCCTTTATCAAAGATAAGGTGGTTGAGTGTGTTTGTAGTTGTGGTTGTATCTTCTAATCTAGTCCATTGATCTTCGGTTCTGTTTTGATTCCAATACCATGTTGATTTTACTACTGTTGCTTTGTAGTATAACTTCAAGTCAGGGATTGTGATGCCTCCTGCCTTGCCTTTGTTGCTTAGAATTGCCTTTGATATTCTAGGTCTCTTATGGTTCCAGATGAACCTTAGGAGTGATTTCTCTAGATCTATAAGGTATGTTGATGGTATTTTTATTGGGATTGCATTGAATCTGTATAACAGTTTTGGGAGAATGGCCATTTTCACAATGTTTATTCTTCCTATCCATGAACATGGGATGTCTTTCCATTTTCTGAGATCATCTTCATTTTCTTCCTTCAGTGTATTATAATTTTCCCTGTATAGGTCTTTCACTTCTTTTGTAAGAGTAATTCCTAAATATTTCATTTTTTTGCTTGCTAGTATGAAGAGTGTGGCTTCTCTTATTTCCCTCTCTGTGATTTTGTTGTTAGTGTATAAGAATGTTATTGATTTCTGAGTATTGATTTTGTACCCAGCTACATTACTGAATTTATTTATTATATCTAAGAGTCTTTCAATGGAGTTTAGGGGAGATTCTATGCAGAGAATCATGTCATCTGCAAATAATGACAATTTAACTTCTTCTTTTCCTATCTTTACCCCTTTTATTTTTCTCTCTTGTCTAATTGCTCTATAGTACTTCAAGTACTATATTAAATAGGAGAGGTGATAAAGGACATCCTTGTCTTGTGCCTGATTTTAAAGTAAAGGCTTTCAATTTTTGGCCATTTAGTATGATACTGGCTGCTGGTTTGTCATAGACACCCTTTATTATATTGAGGTAAAGACCATCTATTCCAATTTTCTGTAAAGTTCTTATCATGAATGAATGTTGGACCTTATCAAAGGATTTTTTTTGCATCTATGGAAATGATCATGTGATTCTTACTTTTGGCTTTATTGATATGGTGGATTACATTTATTTATTATGTATGTTGAACCATCCCTGCATGCCTGGGATGAATCCCACTTGGTCATGGTGTATAATCTTCTTGATGATTTGCTGGATCCTATTTGCCAATATTTTATTGAGGATTTTTGCATCTGTGTTCATTAGGGAGACTGGTCTGTAGTTCTCTTTTTTTGTTGGGTCTTTCCCAGGTTTTGGTACTAGAATAATATTTGCTTCCAGGAATGACTTGGGAAGGATTGCTTCCCTTTCAATTTCATTGAAGAGTTTGAGGAGTGTCGGTATAGGTCTTGTTTGTTATTTCTTGTAGAATTCTGCAGTGAATCCGTCTGGGCCTGGGCTCTTCTTTGTAGGTAAGGAATTAATTACATGTTCAATTTCATTGATAGAGATTGGGTTATTCAGCAGTTTTACATCCTCTTGATCTAGCTTTGGTACTTCATATGTTTCTAAGAATCTGTCTATTTCTTCTATGTTATCAAACCTTTGAGAGTAGAGGTTTTCGAAATAGGTGTTGATGATCTTCTGTATTTCTATTGAGTCTGTAGTGACTACACCTTTTTCATTTCTTATTGCATGGATTTGCACTCTTCCCTTTTTAAAATAAGGTTGGCTAGGGGCTTATCAATTTTATTTATTCTTTCAAAGAACCAATTTTTTGATTCGTTGATTCTTTGGATTGTTTTCTTAGTCTCTATTGCATTGATTTCTGCTCTGATTTTTATAATTTCCTCTCTTCTTTTGGCTTTGGGCTTGACTTGCTCTTCTTTTTCTAGCTGTTTGATGTGTAGCATCATGTTGTTTATTTGTATTCGTTCTGTTTTCCTGATGTGGGAGCTCGGTGCAATAAATTTTCCTCTGAGGACGGCTTTCATTGCATCCCATAGATTCTGGTAAGTTGTATCTGTATTTTCATTTGTTTGTAGGTATTGCTTAATTTCTTTTTTAATTTCCTCTGTGACCCACTGATTACTCAGGAGTGTGTTATTCAGTTTCCATGTGTTTGTGGGATTTTTGCAGTATCTTTTATCGTTAATTACTAATTTCATGGCGCTATGGTCCAATGGCATGCAAGGGATAATTTCAACTCTTTTGCATTTATTTAAATATGTTCTGTGAGTTAATATATGGTCCGTTTTAGAGAATGACCCATGTACTGCTGAGAAGAATGTGTATTCTGTTGTTTTTGGATGGAATACTCTGTATATGTCTATTAAGTCCATTGGTTCACAGGTGCAATTCAGTTCTTTTATTTCTTTGTTGATTTTCTGTTTGGTTGATCTGTCCATTGGTGTGTTAAGATCTCCTGTCAGAATTGTGTTACTGCTGATTTGGTTTTTCATTTCTGTTAGTACTTGTTTTATATAACTGGGTGCTCTGGAGTTTGGTGCATATATATTTAAGATAGTTATCTCTTCCTCTTGGAGTTTTCCCCTAACCAGTATGTAGTGACCTTATTTATCCTTTCTAATCATTATTGGCTTGACGTTGACTTTGTCTGCAAACAGAATAGCTACCCCCGCTTTTTTTTGGGTTCCTGTTGCATGGAGTGTTGTTTTCCATCTTTTGACTTTTGAGTCTGTGAGTATCCTTTTGAGTTAGGTGGGTTTCTTGTAGACAGCATATGGTTGGATTTTGTTTCTTGATCCATTGTGCCAGTCTGTTTCTTTTAATTGGTGTATTGAGACCATTTACATTAATAGTAAGAACTGTTATAAATTGGTTTACTGTTGACATATTATCTTTCTGCTGTTGCATGTTTATCTTCCTACTCTGTTCAACTGTCCGCTTTGTTTAGTGGTTTTTTCCTAAATGTATCTAGGCTGTCTGTCAGTATTCCTTGCAGGGTTGGCTTGGTGATCATGAAGTTTTTCAGCTGATCTTTGTCATGGAAGTATCTTATTTCTCCATCAAATTTGAAGGACAGTTTTGCAGGGTACATCAGCCTAGGTTGGAAATCATTTTCCTTTAGGATCTGAAATACATCACTCCATGCTCTTCTTGACTTTATTGTTTGTGCTGAGAAGTCTGCTGTAATTCTGATAGGTTTTCCTTTATAGGTGATCTGTCTTTTCTCTCTGACAGCCTTTAATATTATATTCTTTTGTTCAATTTCTGAGATGGTCATTATTATATATCTGGGTGTAGATTTATTTTGGTTGTAACTATTTGGAGATCTATATGCTTCATTGATCTTGATATCAGTTTCCAATCTCATGTTTGGGAAATTTTCAGCTATTACTTCTCTAAATATCCTCCTGACATCCTTTATGTTGTCCCCTTTTTCATCCATCCCTATCAACCTTTTTTTGTTTCTCTTTGCGTCATCCTGTAGGTATTGAATTGTTATTTCCTGATTTCTTGTTATTTTTAAAAGATCTTTTTTTTTTTTTTTGTCTTTTTCCTTTTTTATTGGTACCAGGGATCGAACTCACGACTGCCTGCTTGCAAGGCAGGCACTTATGCCACTGGGCTAAATCCCCAGCCCCTAAAAGATCTTTTCTTTCATGTTCACTTGTTGCAATCTTGTCTTCGAGGTCTGAGATTCTATCTTCACATTCATTGAGGCAGTTTTTACAACTTTAAGTGGAGTTTTTGATTTCCTGTATATCTCTTTGCATCTGTTTTATGTATTCTGTTTGTTTCCTTATATTGTTCATCCAGGGATTCTCTCTTTTTGTTTAGTTCCTCTAATTTTTTAACTGCCTCTTCTTTAGCTATGTTTAGCATCTGCTTCATTTCTTTTATCAATTCTTCTTTCATCTGAGAGAATATTTCTAGTTTGAATTCCTTTGAGGCTTCCTATACTTGCTTCTTTATTTCAGTTACCATTATTTCAGGTATTTCAGTCATGTGGCCTGTGTTTTCTTCTATGCACATAGAAGGGCTTTCTTGGGATGGGCTGGATGTTTGAGATTGCATTTTGGACTTTCGTTTTGTCATTTTCCTGTATTTGGGAACTTCCAGTGTTGTTTCAGGTGTGGGAGAGAGATCCAGCAGCCTGGGATGGGGTACCCTGCGATGGCCCCACTCACTGGACCCAGCAGGGAACTATGGCCTGCTCCTCAGGCCAGGAAGAGTGTCTCCTCAAGCTGGGCAGAGCTCCCAGCCATCGCTGCCACAGTCTCTGATCTGGCCTGGTCCCCAGGTCTGGTGGGGAACCGGCCTGGGTCCCCAGGTCAGGGAGAAAGTTCCCGCAGGCTGGGCAGAGCTCCCAGTCGCCTCTGTTACTCTCACCCTTCCAGCCTGGTCTCTGGTCCGGTGGGGAGCCGGTCTGGTCCCCCAAGTCAGGGAGAAAGTTCCCACAGGCTGGGCGGAGCTCCCAGCCGCAGCTGCTACAGTCTTTGAACTGGCCTGGCCCCCTGGTCCGGTGGGGAACCCAAAACTGAACATTCTATCATGAACATTTTTGCATATGATTTAATATTGTCCTCAATTTCTGATGCCGCATATCCTGCTACATAGTTACATTGTTACTTTCTGCAAGCCACTTAGGATATGAGACTGCTTCTGGCTGCTCCAGAATGAATAATCTTACACTGACCACGTGTATTGCATCTCTGGGTAGGCTCCTGCTGAGGAAGCTGGCGGGTGTGAGGGCATTGGGGTAAGCCAAGTGTATGGCCAGACTATGATCAGAATGGGGTGCAGCTCACAAGGCATTGGGCCTGTGTGTTTACCCACTGAGTGACACCTGCTTTCTGGCCACCAACAAGCCCTGGGCTTCCCCAGGCACTGCCCTCCCCAACAACATGCCCCAGGTCTTGAGGGAAGGTGGCTTCTGCTGCATGGTCCCTTCTGGTCATTTCTCTTCATGCTGGGTGATGGCTCAGTGTGGCCTGTGGCTCTGATCTGTTTGGGGGTCCCTGAGTACCTGGCCACCAGGTGCCTCTGACTGTTGCTTGGGTGTGGCTTCAGGTGTCCTGTAGTCTTTGCCCTCTGCATGTGTTCCATTCTCATGTGCCAGGCTGTCTCTATGGACAGTGCCTGGCTCCTGAGCGGCTGCACCTGTGGCCTTTGAGTGAGCAGCAGTTGTCCTGAGGCCACTGCTCAGCGTGGAAGGAAGCCTTCCTGAGAATTTGGGCTGAGGGGTGGGAGTGTCCCAGGGAGATTCTGGGTTCGTGGCCCGGGCCTCTGAAGCTGTCAAGGATTTCTTTCCTTGCTCTTCTGCAGTGCTGAGCATGGGAGCCTGAACCTTGTGCATACCAGGCTGGGCTCTGCCCCTGAGCTGCCTTTTTGGAGGCTGAGCCGGGAGAGAGTGGTCCTGCTCTATCGGGATGTTGGTCCTCCTTTTTTTTTTTTTTTGGTCTTTTTCCTTTTTATCGGTACCGGGGATCGAACTCATGACTGCCTGCTTGCAAGGCAGGCGCTTATGCCGCTGAGCTAAACCTCCAGCCCCTGGTCCTCCTTAATAAGCACACATCAGGCACATGGAGCAGGGAAGGGGCAGGACAGCCACCAGATCGGCTGAATCAAACTGGCGATCAGCGACATTACAGATGTTGCAGCTGGATCACCGTTGTATCCAAAATCTCTCTTTTTTTTTTTCAGTATCAAGGATCTTTGAACTGAGCTGCATCCCAAACTCTTTCTAGTTTTTACTTTTTTTTTTTTTTTTTGAGACAAGTTTTATGGTCTTGCCATGCCATTCAAGCTGGCTTTGAACTCACTTTGTGGCCCATGCTATCCTTAAGCTTGCAGTAATCCTCTTGCCTCAGCCTGCCAAGTGCTGGGACTGTAGGTGTGCACCACCATGCCTGGCTCTCAGTCCTTACTTGAGTAGATTTTCTGTGAAATCTGTGTCTGTGCTTTCTCCTTTGTTGCCTGGACGCTCTGCTGCTCCTCTGTGGATGCTGTTGGAGCCCTGTGAGGTGAGCTCTAGTGCAGTGGAGGTGGGGTTGCAGGACTGGTTCAGAGCTAGGACATGGCAAGGTCCCTTTTCTGGCCCAGAGACACAGCCATCCAGGTGAGAGATCATTCCTGTTCTGAGCAGTGGACCAGGGTCCACGTACATTTGAAAGAGTAGGGCATTTGGGGGTTCCAGCTCATCCGTGTGTCTGGGGAGCTGCAGGTGCTTCCTAGGGTACATCTCTGGTGATGTGTAGAATCTGCTGGATCGGGGTCTTCCGGATGGTGGCTAGCAGGAGGTAGAAACATGGTGTGGACAGATGGCTGGCCATAGGGAAGCCAGGGTTCTTGGACGCTGGTGAGGGTCTGACGGAAGAGGACAATGGGTAATTCCTGTGCCCAGCCTGTGGTATGTGACATTCCTGCTGCACTCTGACAGGGATGGATGCTTCGTTCCTCCCTGTCTCTCTGCCATCTCTGCTGGAAACCACAGCAAGCGAGGCCTGGGTAGGATCAGGCTGGAGTGCCACCCAGTGCCTGGGTGATCCGCTCAGAGAGAGGAGAGGCTGATCCCAGATCCTGAGTGGGGTGTTCAGCCCGAGATAGGTGTGCCTTTCACAAGCAGAGAGGGTGCCTGTGTCCCACTGTGTCCTTCCAGGTCCTAGGGACCCCCACTGCATCCCACTTCCAGCAGCACTGCTCTGGGGTGTGCTGTGTATCGAACTATGGCACCTCGGGTCAGGGTTCATATCTGTTTGCACTGGAATGCTGTCCTGACCGTCACGTGATGATTTGATGTTTACTCACATTTTCACACTGTGTAGTTCATACCATGAAGCCTTTTGTCCTGAGTACATTTTTAACCTTTCAAGCTTTTCACACACAGTGTTGAGTTTCATGTTGCTTGTCTTCAAGGAGAAATTCCTGATGAAATGGTCATGGTTTCTCTGATGGGTCTGCACAGGGTCTGTCAGTCCCAGTGTCCTGTGAGCCCCAGGTGAGGTCCCAGGCCAGGTGCTCATACAGAGGCTGCAGTGCCTGCCTCTGCCAACCTGGGCAACTGCCAGGTGGTGCAGGGCCCTTGCCAGGGCTGTCCTGGGTTACACCTGGGTAAAGGCCTTAATTTTCCTATTACCTACAACCTACAATTTAGTTTTTATAATTACTGGTTAATTTCTGGAATCCCTGAGCTTGTATCGACCCACACAGAAGGTGCCACAGTTAGTACCATGCTCATTTATGTTTATACCTGCCAGTGTTGCTGTCCAAAGCACAGGTTCCTGTTTTCCCTCCCCCGACACAGACACACAGACACACCCCTACATGCTCACACGTACACAGGCATACACACATATGTAGGTGCACACACACAGGTCTTCTGGATGTTTCCTGTAAAGTTCCTGCTTTTGGGGGTTGGGGATCACTGGGTCAATGTGTGAGATTCTCTGTCTTCATGGATGGGTGGGAATGTGCGCATTAAAGTGAGATTTAACGACTGGAAGGCACACATCGGATGGCACTCAGGACAGACAGGACAGCAGTGCTATAGTTCTGGGAGTTGCTGGGCATCCTTTCCAGCAAGCAGGGTGATCTGAGGGCTGGTGCCCTGTGGAAGTGGTGAGTAGTGGGGTGGGGCTGTGTCTGAGTCAGGCCTCACTGAGAGATGTGGAGAGGCTGTGTTTGGGCTACTAGAGCATGGGATGCTGGGCGGAGCTACTGTTGGGTCTTCAGGCTTCTTGACATGCTTCAGGACAACCTTGGGGTTGCCTGGCTCTGAGGAGCTCCCCGGAGACCTGTGTGCAGTTCAGTTCTCCTGGAATTGGGCTGGTACTGTAGAAGCCTCCCTGAAGCCTCATTTGGGATCAGCCTTGTGCCCAGGGCTGTGGGGTTTAAATCTGATGCATCTCAGCAGGTGTGGGACCAGCTAAATGGTTCGGGGTCCCGGATCCACACTGCTGGCATCTCCCATACTCTGGCTCTGTGATGCTTTCACAGAGAGTACCCCCACCCTCTGCTGTATCCTGGCCTGTGCCCCTGTGTCTCAGCAAGGTTCAGAGGTGGGGTGCACCTGCTGGGGCTGACTGGGCTGTTTAACATCACTTGGTGTGAGTTTGGGAAGTATTGCCCAGAGACCTGAAACTGTTTGTTGCCTTTGCCTCTAATGTTTCTCTTATCAGAGTGATGAAAAAATTGCCCTCGAGGAGAGTGCAGATTTGTTGATGCCTGCGTTGACACAATTTGTGAGGAGCTTCAGGGGAGCCGTCATGGGTCCTCTCCAGCTGCCTGCACTGTGTGCTGCACTCTGATGCCAGCCAGTGGTGGTGGAGTGGGAGGCATGGCATAGTCTGGTGCTGTGGTCTAGTGTGTGAGTGGGTTGGGGACCATGGAATGATGAGGCCAGGGGCCTTGGGAAAAGCTCTGAATGACCTTTAGAATCCTGGCTTTAGTGCCTGAGTTTGAGCCTTCACCTTCTTTGGCCAGGGTAGGAGGGTTCAGAGCTGGTCCACTCTTCCCTGAGACCCAGAGCATGCACAGACGTGGGGGTGGCATCTCCCTGCCCACAAGCTTGTGGGTGACCTGTCAGCATGGCCATGGGGCATCTTTAGCCTTGTTAAATTTTTTTACTTTGAGACAAGGTCTTCCTAAATTGTCTATGTTGAACTCCTTTTGCGTCAGCCTCCTGCAGTGCTGGGATTACATATGTGGGCCATTATGCACATTTTAATAGGTCTGGGTGTTTATTGAGGTGGCTCTTGACTGGGACACTTGACACAGGTTGGAGACGTTTTCTTGGCACAATGAGAAGGCCGGAGAGGCTGCTGGCATGGAGAGACCGAGGTGTTGACAGCACCTGGGGTGATCAGGATGGCGCCCTGTGGAGGGCTGTCCAGCCCAGGTGTGGCAGTGCCTTGTCTGCCCTCGCACACTTCTAGTAGTTGGACAGTGATGGGTAAAGCTTGTGGTTGAGAAGAGTCAGATTCAACATCTGGTTCCATTCCTCTTTAGTTTTTACTTAACATTTGGAAAAGAGATGCCATTGCCCAAGATGTGTGATTTTCTAACCAAGATCATGAGTTGAAAGTTGCTGAATCCTGGGAAGATGCACCTGTGCTGTTTCTGGGCGGAAAGGCTGTCGGGCCTTGGCCATTGCGAGTTCCATGGAATCTTTTCTTATTAGCCTTAGATGGAGCAGGCATAGGGATAAGGATGAAGACACCTAAAATGAGACACATTTACTAAAGGATTTATGATCACTGAATTAGCTATTTATTTTGCTTTTGTGATTTCAAAATCCACATTTCCTTAAGTAAGTGTTTAGCATAGGATAGGGAGCCGGGTGTGAGTGTCTGAGTTTGGCTTCTGTCCAGCTGCCCTCCAGCTGTGTCCAGACCCTTGTGAGGTTGGGATCCTCCACTCCCAATGGACATTTGCAGCCATGCACTTTGCCTTTTGCCTCACTGGTGTTCAGCCACCACTGCTGCTTTTTGGCGCGGGGTCACGGCTGTGGCCGAGTGTCCTGATACAGATGTCCCTCTCCTTGGCTGCGCTGTTGCTGCAGGAGGACTCAGAGGGCCCCAGAGTGAGCTCTAGAGGCCAGTGGGCGGCACTGGGGTGGGCTCCTCCTGGCGGCCTCCCTCCTTCTCTCTCCCACTCAGGTAGGCCTGGACCGCTCCTTCCTCCCGCCTCCACCAGTCCTCCTCTCTGCTCCTTCCCTCCCTTCCCTGCCTTCCCTGCCTTCCCTGGCATGGTTCCTTGCCCACCCTCTGCCTGTGACATCCTGAGCGCTCTGAGCTCCCCCTTTGGCTTCCTTTTCTTAGCCTCTATGTTTAACTTCAAATTGCCCTATGCAAAGGAAAACCTTAAAATGTTGAGAAGTATGAGTGTTTTGCAGTGTAAACCTATAAAAATTCTTCACAAAGCTAGTGGCTTGGATGGGTTTTCATGAGAACTACTTCAGCTAAGAGGCAGTGAAAAAAATTCCCTAAAATAACCAAACTCTGACTCCTTGCTGCTTTTTAAAAACTTTCCAGAACTTGGAGGAAGAAACAGTGATTTAACAAATCCTTCCTGCTGGCAGAAGCAGTGATTTAACAAATAAAGACAATGAGTTAACGGGTGATTTGCTAGCAACTGATTTCTTGTCTTCCAAATTTTTACTCCACATTGTGAATAAATAGGACAATGTGAAGAACTAGAAGGGACTTTTTTTGTTTTAATTGAAACTAGTTTTTCAGAAGTAGAAATTTGGCATCAAGTATGGAAACTGGCAAATCCATTTACAGTGTTCTGGGCTTAGTATGATGAAACCCACAAGCATGAGGAAAGGCTCGCCTAGCGCAGGGCTCGCTGTCAGGGTTTGCAGTTCAGTAGCTTGGAGAGCAGCTCGTCCAGATTTCAGCTGGCTAATAGTGGTGTCTGTAGCAGGTAAGATTTCAGCTCAGTAGTTGTTTACTTGGTGGTCTCTGGAGAAAGTGATGGTAAACATTTCTAAGAAAGGTGTAGGATGAAGAGGAGTTTGGTAATGTGTTAGGAGCCTGTAGCCCTGTAGACAGGGAGAGACTGGCTCTCAGGCTGGAGAAGCATGTGTCTCCTTGTGCTGTAAGTGACCAGTTCACGGAATAGTCAGAGGCTGCCTCTGGCCTTGCAGGTTAAGTGGTCTTTCCCTCTGCGGGAGTCTTTGAGCAGAGCCTTACCAGACATCATCATGAGATTTTTCAGCCTGCAAAAGTCCCAGAGTGCCCTTGGGACATAGTGCTGACACTTTTAGTCTCTGGAGAAGGTGAGTGGGAAACACATTTTTTTTGTCCTTGGAAGATCTTGTCTTCCACATATCTTCTGCCCCCTTCTTGGTGCCCTGTGGCTGTTCTGTGCTCTGCTCTGCAGGTGGCCCTTCCATCCAGAGATGTCCACTCTGTGTCACCTGCACATCTGTTGTCATAGTGGGCGGCACTTTCACTGCAGGTGACCTGGGTGCCCAAACTCTGTCCCAGCTGAGCTTCAGGTCCCACTGCCCGCTCTGGAGGGCTCAGCTGTGCTTGCAGCAGCTTGTTGGAAGGATTGTTTGTAAAAGTAGGGAGAGCAGGGCAAAGGCACTTTCTCAGGAGAGTGTGTTTGCATCAGGTTATTTCAGAATATTGGATTCCAGACCTTGTTTGAAACGTTTGGGCACTGGCAGAGAACATTCTGCTCCTTCCTGCTCTCCACCTGATTCAGGAGTTCTACGGGCAGTGCTGGAAGGGTCATCCTTCAAGGTGTTGTGGAGTTTGCTGGCAGGTGAGTGCACTCCCCTCCACAGGCTAGAATCACTAGTTGTGAGTCCTTTTGGGAGGTCGGGTGTGGCATACGAGTGGCGTGTGGAAGAGAAGGTGGAGTGTGTTTCAAACCAGACCACTAAGTGTTTTCAGAAATTTAAAAGTGTGACACCTGTGATCTTTTTCCTCTGTCTGTGTGTGTTTAAATGGTGCAGCCCTGTGTGTGTGTGTACATGCACATGGCCAGACCTTGTGGCAATGTTTGACAGCCCAGCTGACAGGCATCGTGGGACTTACCAGCCTATGCTGAGAGATGTGCTCTGTGCAGTTGCATGGCGAGTGACCACATCTGTTCACCAAAACCACAAGTAAACGTGTGTCCAGATGTCAGTGAACAGCACATATTTGCCACTCACAAATGTTGGGAGATAGGGAATTACAGTTTTTAAACCATTCTCATTAACATGTAATACCAGGTTTAAATAATTAGAATCCAGTGAAGTTTAGTTAAGACTAAAATGATTTTAAAACTAATATTTTTGCTGCCAATTTAAGCAATGTCTTCTGCTTGTTTGTGTTAGAAAGGCAAAGATTCTGTGTGAATAGAGGATGGGGGCCTTCAGGCCTATGGGATGCTCATCTCCACACTCTCATCAAGGCTGTGCGGGTACTTCCTCTCTTCCTCGATCAGGGTCTCACTTCTGTCTGCTGCCCCTGGAGGCCCCAGGCCTGGGCTGAGTTAGTGAGTTGTATGGGTTGCTGACCTCAGTCTTCGGCATGCTGGAAGCAGGTACCTGGCCCACTGTATCAGCTCTGAAGACAGTGTGTACCATGGGTGATAAGGCAGGAGGCCTAGGTCTTGACCCCACCTGTGACCACCCCAAGACCTTGCACCTCTGTCCTTTCTTTTGTGCTCTGAGTGTCTGAAGATGAGAGGTTGTGACGTGACATTGCACGTGTGCCTTGATTTTCCTTTTGAGCCTGCTGTTCCGGGGCATCTGGGCATGGAGCTATGTTATCTTGGGGCAATGAAAAACCCATAAAATGTGGGGCTTGGCCTCCGAGGCGGGTATTCTACTGGGGCTGTCCCAGGGAAGGGTGAGGGTGGAAAGGTGGACAGCATGTGCCTGGGAAGCTGAGTGAGGAGGATGGGAGGATGTTTGGAAGATGTTCTTGGAGATCAAGGTATTTGCGTGAGCCCCTCAATCTGATCCCCATGTGTGTGGCCCTTCATGTTAACAGACTTGCAGAGGCTCCTGGGCCCCTGCCCCAGGGTTCCAATGGGCGGGTGACAGACTGGGTCACATCTCCTTTTTTTTTTTTTTTAATTTTATTTAAGGAGAAAAAAAAAAGCAGAGAAAGGGTACAAGTTATACAGATTTACAGAAAAAAATAAACAGTAGGAAATCGCTAGTTAATGGATTACATATTGTCATCTTAGAAATAATTGTTCAAGTCACAAAATTAAAGCTTATAAAGTGGACATTCCAACAGTGAGACTGCAAACAGTTCTGTTCAATGATCCAACAAAACTCAGTGATATCATTATCTATCTTATACACTTATATTTACATGCAGTTATATCGTTTAGAGCACTTTCTTTTCCTCTCTTTTGTACAATGACAATTACCCATTTTGGGTTTTGCTGCTCCCACAGTTCTTATTACTTTTTTTGGAAGGGAGTAGAACCAAATGTGACATAACAGAACAGAGTCAATCAAATCAAAAGGGTGGACATAATAGATAATGTAAAAGCATAATACAAGGTGATCAACAATGGTTACCATAATGCCTCCCGCTATCTCTAATAGAATTGCCTATATCATCAGTTATAATAAAATTGAACAAAACAGTAAAGAACAAAACCAACAAAACTAAAACATTGGAGACATTATAGGTCTTCAAAAGTAGATAATAGTCAACGAGAATGGGCGTTATAATGATTCACAGCTGTTGCTTAAACTTTTGAACCTGGTACTATCAAGCAAAACAGAATAGGGGGACATCAGTCAAAAACAAGATGGTGAGAGTAATACAGGGCTTTAAATCAAGATAATGGAAAGTCAAAGTGGGTTACTATAATATATCTTGCTATTTTTTATTTATTTTTCCCTTAATTAAAAGGATAAAAATAAAAAAGTAAATAATGAAGTGGAGATTGAGATAAAAGAGGGCATAACAGCAAAACAGCGCAGACCAAAACATAACCATTTAAGCAGAATAGTGTTTCACCACAAGATAATCCTGACATAAAAGTAGTTACCATATTGTCTCTTTCCTTGAAATCTTTGAGTATAACTTCGTATACTGTAGCATCAAATATATCAAAACAATGTAAAACCATTTAAGAGAATGACAGCATTACAGGGTATTAAGAATCAACCAACAGAAAACGAACAATGGTTTCTGTATAATCTCCTTGTCTTTAAAAGTTTTTGCTTATACTATCATACATAATAAAATCAAATAAGATACAACCTGTTTAGACCAATGGAGACAGAAGAACAAAAGCTTGATGAGACTTCAAAACAAGATGATACTAAATCAGTATTACCTATTAAGACATCATTTTCTCCAAAATAGCTGTTCCTATCATCCAGTCTTCTCTGCCTCATTTTTGTTGAGCTCTTTTTCTGTCATTAGTTGTCAGTTTGTCTTCTTCATTTTGTTTTCTGCTCCATTCATTGTGGCCTCTGTGCCACTATTTCTGGATTCTTTGTATTTTTCTTTTTTAGAATATCCTGTAGTATTCTCTGTAGAGTTGAATTGGTGGTTGCATATTCCCCTAGTTCCTCTTTATCCTGGAAGCACCTTGTTTTTCCATTAATTTCCAGGGATAGTTGTGCAGGATATATCAATCTTGGCTGGAGATTATTATCTTTCAAAGCTTGAATTATTTCCCCCCACGCTCTTCGTGATTTGATGGTTTGTGCAGAGAAATCTGCTGTAATTCTGATGGGTGTTCCCTTGTAAGTGGTCTGTTTCTTGTCTCTGACAGCTTTTAATATTCTGTTCTTGTATTGAATTTCTGGAATTTTAATTATTATATGCCTGGATGTTGCTCTGTTTGGGTTGTAGGTGGTTGGGATCATGTATGCTTCATACAACTGAGTATCTTTACCTTTTGCTAAAGTAGGAAAATTCTCCTGGATTATTTCTGTGAGTAGCTTTTGTAGTTCATTTGTTTGTGTCCCTACTTCTTCTTTTATGTTCTTAATTCTTAAGTTATGGATCCTCTTATCATCTTCTAGTCCTTGTATTATTACTGTTTGTTTCTTTGTTACTTTTAAGAAGTTTTTCATTTCATTCTCCCATATTACAAATCTGCCCTCCAGTTCAGATAGTCTGTCCTTAGTTTCTTTCAAGCTGTTATGCCAGTTTTTGATAGAGTTTTTAGTTTCCTGGTAGTCTCTTTGAACCTGCTTCATGTATTCTATGCTTTCTCTATTTTCTCCATCAAACAATTCTCCCCTCTTTTTCTGATCTTCCATTCCACCATCTGTTTTTTCTTGGGTGGTGCTTAGCATTTCTTTAACTATTCTGCTTATTTCTAGCTTCAGATCATTAATAACTTCATTCCTGAACTGATCTATGAGGCTCTCTATATGGCGCTTTATGTCTCTTGGTGCTGTGTCTGCTATTGCCTGTTTCTCAGGATTGGGGGCCGAAGGGCCTTTCTTGTTGTTCCCTCTTCCCATATTCTTTGTTCCTTATATATGCAAGCGTATATAGGAGGCCCAGCTTCCTTTCCTGTCAGCCACAGTCCAATTGAATTGCGCTGACTAGGTGTTCCTGCCCACCGCAGCACACCAGGAAGTTGCAGATCAGGCAGCCTATGCGGGGGCCCGCCCCTCCAGGTCACCCTCAGGCTCTGGGATCTGGGTTGTGCTAGCCCACTGGGTCTCAGCCAGCAGCATTACGTAGGCTAGGCACTTCTCACCAATCCCGCTTGAGAGGGGGATATGTGGCTGAAGTCGCCGCAGCGCCCTGTTCCCGCAAGTCTGCCCAGTCCCAGAATGTCCTTTGTTGGAGTCTCCCAAACCGTGGGAAGAGTGTCAGTTTCTCTCACTCACCACACCGCAAGTCAATGCACAGCTCCCCGCCCGTCCTCTCAACTCTGTTCACCAATTCCCGTTCTCAGAGCTTCCGCACATCTCTCTGCCTGCCGAGCTGATGTAGACGCAGCTGCCACGTGGCGGGAAACCCAAATCACGGCTTCCAATGCCGCGGGCTCCAGCTTCCACACTGAGACTTTTCTGTTCCTGTTATAGCACCAGGATTGCACTCCAAGTTGGTTTCTCACAGCCCAGTTCGTTCTTGGGTCAGCAGGGCATATCTCCACCTGCTCACGACTCCTTACTCCACACCATTCCTGAATTCCAAGCTGGTTTTTTCAGAGAGCCTCCATAGCTGCTGCTATCTGTCCGCCATGTTCTCCCAGAAGTTGCCTAGGTCACATCTCCTACTGGATTCATGTGAATATCAGAACAAAAACAGAGTCATTTATGGGTTCAGGGAACACACGCATGCATTTTCCGAAATGCTCGAGAATACAATGAGTTCCTGTCCCCAGGTGGAGAGTGTGGCCTATCTTCAGCATTCCTAAAAACACGATTTGAGCGAGAAGGGTTCAGACAGGAGGCCTCTGTTTTTCCTTGATCTTTCTGCAGCAGTAAATGCTCTGGAAACAGCCTTGTGTTTTTTCCTGTCTCGACTTTTCAAGAGATGCTTCTCTCCTCTACTGAGGCTGGGGGGTATTTTCCGTGGTTGTACTTCCCAGGACCCAGGCACCAGCTGGAGGAATCCTGTCCCAGGGAATGGGAGGGAGTCTGCGGCTGGGTTTCTTGGGAGCAAGTGTGTACTTTTATCTGAGGGATAAGGGAGAATATTGTGTGCAGCTCAGGGGTCTTGACCTTGGTCTGCTTATTATGTGTGAGACCTTGCATTGCACCCAGTGCTGCAGAAACAACAAAACCCCACTCGCCTCCCTTGTCACCCATGCCCTTCATGCATGTACGGGAGGCTGGCACACCTGGTAATTCTCGGGAATCCAGCCTATCTTCCACTTCTTGTGCACATGGGAATGAAAACATGGGGCACAGCCATGGCAGGAGCATGTCCTTTAGGATTGTTCAGCACAGGCGAGGTCTTTGGTCCTGCAGGACCATGCTTGATCATTGTGGAGAGTGACAACTGGAGCAGCAGGGTGTGATGTATGAGAACTCAGCCCCCTTCCTATGTTGTGGCCTGTTCTCCCTAGGGCTTGCTGTCTTTTGTGACAACATAATGCTCATGATGTCTTCTTTCTCTGAAGAACTAGGTGTTGTGTTGACTTGTGCTTTGTGGGTCTGAAACAGGCATGTCTTCCAGAACCAAGGAGGAAGAAACCAGGGTGGGGATGTCACTTCTGCATGGTGTCCTGGGCCGGGCAGCTTGTCAGGGGCTCTGTCCTCCTCTGCCTGGTTCTGGATCTCGGCTGCGCCTATCTCACTAAGGAAATTCCAAGGTGTAGGTCATTTGCTGATTTCCCAGCTAGAGATGAGTCCAGGGTTAGGTTTAGGGTTGAAAGTAGGCTGGGGAGGACAGTGACTGTCTCGAGACGCTGTGCTTTGTGCTGAGGAACTGCTGTGGTGAGGAGTCCAGGCTGAAGACACCCAGCTGAGGGGACCCTGGGTGGTAGCATTCCCATTTCCAGAATGATCTGTGAAAGAGTAGGGTACAGAGGGGGCTCCCGAACACGGAGTTCAGGGGAGTGTGACAAGTGTTTGTAATGAATGAGGTATTTATTGTGTTCTCTTTCATGTAATTTAGCTTATTTGAATATTTAAAAATATCCTCCATATTAAAACCAGCCTTTTCAAAATCTAAAATAGACACAGTATTCTTTTTCATAAAGTAATAATTTATCTCTTGAGAGTAATAGAAACTGAATCTATGCATTCAACTTTTAAACAGAGGTTAAACTCTTAGTTAAAAGAATTAAAAACCATCGATTAAGATAAAAAAAATCTTAAAAAGAATGTTTTTTGGTCTTTTTGAGACAGGGTCTCACTATGTAGCCCAGGCTGGCCTTGGATTTGCAGCAATCCTCCTGCCTTGCCCTCCTGAGTGCTAGGAGCACAGGCGTCTGCCACCTTGCCCAGTTTTAAAAAGAATTTTTGAAAGATTGTCAGAAAGTTATTTTAGAATTTTCAGAATTAGAGTAGGTTGTTTGACTTTTTTTTCATTTTGGTTGGGAATGAAAATTTTATTGGCACAAATAGAAAATTCAGAATGAATTACAGTCTTAATTTGCAAGTTTTTAAAAGGGAGTTTTAGTATTTAACCTCAAGCTGTTAGATAGCTAAATGCCAGAGGATTAGCAAGAATATTTGGCAAAAGAAGTATTACTAAGTGACATTTCTGGGCACTCATCAGGTCCCCAGGGGAAATGGAATAACACCCGATGGGTGCTCTTTATTTGGAGGTGGGCCTGAGGTTAAATGTGCTCCACCTGTGTGGAAATTAACCCGAAGCTATGAGCTCTACTTTGAAGTCTGGACACATTCAGTTGCTCTGTCTTTGTTACAGTATCCAGAGGTTGAGGCAAACAGCTTGTCTTCCCTTTAATCAGCTCAGAGAAGTTGCGGCCTCGTGCTTCACAGTCATAGAGCTCACAGGAGGATGGGGATGTTTTCTTGCTGGTGAAGCACTCACAGGACGAGCTGGAGGGGCTGTTCTGAAGCACCTGTTATGTATGCATTTGATGCAGTATTTTATGTATTCTACTGGAGGCTGCTGAGCTAAGCCCGTTGTCATCTTAAACTCAGGCTCAAAGCGGCCCTCTGCTGCCTACAGGTTCTGTGGCTCAGGCATCCACTCCCCTTAACTATCTCTGCTCCGGCCTCAGCTGTGTCAGGGTGTTGGCCAGGCCATGTTCTGGTGTGGAGGTTTGAGTGTGGAAGACCCACACCCAAGGTCCCTCCGGTTACTGCAGAGTTCATTTGCTTGTAGCCACAGGACTGACACATTTTCTTGCAGGCTGTTGACAGGGCTGTACTCACCCCTAGGACCCCCTGCAGGCCCTGTTTGCCTTGGGCATGGTGTGGTGTGGCTGCTCACCCATCAGAGCCAGCAGGGATTTCTTCCTTTGGTCATGGGTGGTTGAGGGCCTGGCATCCTGTGCCTGTTGCTGGCCACCAGCCACACATCTCCCTTCACTGAGGGCTAGAAGTTCCATGGGGACTGTGCTCCCACAATGCGTTTATGGTTATTCTACAACTGCTGCTCTAAGAAATCTCTGCTTCTGAGCTCTCTAGGAAGACTGTTGAGAGCCATCCCTGTAAGGAGTAAAGATGAAGATATGAAGAATCCAGGATCCTTTTCTCCCTCAGTGGGTAGAACCTGGGAGAGGAAGAAGCCTCAGCAGGTTGACCGTGCTGCTGGGAAGGACTGTATGAGTGTGAGGTGTGTTACGATTTGTGTTTAAATGTCCCCCCAAATCCTCATGTGGTCATGGGGGCAGGTCTTTCAAAGGGAGCTGACTCTAGTGTTTGTGATTGGTTCATTGTCTAGCTCTGAGATTGGCGGTATGAGTGTTGCACCCACCCAGAGACTGGTAACCCACATACAATATAAGGAGGGGAAGGAGGTGTGCTTTCCCCTTTTCCCTTTGTCAGTCTCACCACTTTTGGAATCTGCTGCAGCCACATGAACAGTCACCCCTTAGCCTCGCCACCCAGCCTTAGAGTCAGCCGAGTGTGGTCTGAAACCCCCCCATGCCCCAAACTGTAAGCTAAATATACTTTTCCTTTTTTTACTTGGGCATCAAGTATTTTGTCTTAGCAATGAGAGGAAACTAACTAAGACACCATGTGTGTGGAGTCCTCTGGCCACCCACAGCCACTGTTTCTCTAGGTCCCTGGGCGTGGGCAGAGCATTCAGATGTGATATATGGCAGGGACACACTCTGAGGGACACACATCCTGGGGCACCATCAGCAGTATACAAATCAGACAAGTGGTGGCTTTTCCAGCCCCAGGCAGGATTGTGTCTTGGGCAGTAGCCAGCCGGGTACCTGGAGTGCTCACGGGTCTGAGGCAGAGCTGTGCCAAGTTCACTTGGAATGGTGAGGCAGGGATCCCATGAGATGCAGCTATGTGTCTGTGTGCATTTGTGATTTCTGTGCAGGTCATGTCAGGAGGTGGGACCTCAGGTATCTGGAACCAGCAACTCAGATGGCACACAGGTCCCTGCTGCTGTTCTCAGGCCTGGGGCCTGGTGCAGACCATCCTGAGACAGTGCAGGAAGAAGATGCTGGGGGCCAGGCCGTCCCTCGGACTCTAGCTGCCTGCATCTGCCTCTCTTTACCTACCTGCCTCTGGCCTCTTGTCAGTGCTGCTGTGATTTTAGTGATTCTCGACCTACCAAACTGTCAGGCTCTTTTGATATTGAGAAATATCGAATGAGGAAATCACACAAGAAAAGTTGGGACAGTCTATAAAATATAAGGTGTGAGTTTTTCTGTGCTCATTTCATGTGCTGGGCAGTATGACTCACTGCTAATGGAAAGCACAAATCTAGCCCTGGAATCTGGGCCATGCAAGGACCCAGCCCACCCTCCTCACCTGCCTGGCTGATCTGGAATGTGTCAGCAGAGACAGGGAGCTCAGTAGAACTTGTCCACAGAAGAATGAAGAGTCTGAATGTAGAGGTCTTGGTGCAGAGCTAGGTGTTTCTGCTTATGGGTGCTGCTGGAAGTCCGTGAGGCAACTGGAAAATCAGGAAGGAGTTAATGTTCCCCCTGCCTGGGGCACATGGGCCCTTGGGTTTTCAGTTTGGACCCTTTCGAAAACTGCAGGTGGTAAAAAGTACACAGTGGGCCGAGAAGTGTTTATTGGTGTGCAGTTCCTCTAGGCAGTGCTGGGCGTGCAGTGTGTCTGAATCTCTGTCATAAGTGGGTTTCTCTGTCAGAACTGCAAAGTGAATGTGGGCCAAACAAAGAGAAGAAAGGATAAAAGCAAAAATAAAAATGCACCCTGTCCAGAAGACACAGGGTGGGCAGCCGTAAGGAATTACCTTGGCTGCTGTGGGTGGCCTCTTGTCTCTTTTGTGTCATCCTCGTGTCATGGGAGCACTGAGAAGTTACACATACAGTCCAGGGAATTATTTGGTGCTGTCCTGGGATCTTGTAATTGGCAGGTTCCGCTCATTTCCCAGCCAGCTTTGTCACACCCAATCTCCTGCCTCACCCTTCTCTCCTGGTGGACAGCATAGCGTTTGAGAACCCCATGTCTTCACTTTGGTGAGTGTTGATGAGTTGCACTGTTTTGTTTTTGTAATTTGGCACCAGTTTAGAGTGGGCAGCAGCAGCTCCTTCCTACTAGGGCTTGTGACAATGTGGGTACAGTTTAGCTTTTTCTTGAATTTACTCACCGAAAACTCAAACTGTCCTCAGTGGAGCTTCACTAAGTAATGGTGCACACCACTGGACATGCCCTGAGGGACTGTGCAGCTGGGTTCCCAAGATCTTGGCAAAAGTAGAAATGATTCTTGAAGATGACGGAAGTACTTGATTTCCCTCCTTATATGGAGTAACCTCATTCTGTCAGCTATTTTAAGAAATTTCCAGAATTGGTAATGGAAAATGTTTTCTTAGCTGCAGCCCTGACATGCTTTTGGGTGAAGCACCCAATTGTGTTTCTCCCCTGAACCTCGGAGTTAAGGAGCAGGTCCCCTCTCTGCAGGGCCACACACTTCCACCTACCATAGGGGCTTTAAAGCGCAGAGATTCTGAGGTGTTACAATTTCTGGACTCTTTCTGAGCTAGATTCTTATGGCTGATTGTTCTGGAATTCACATTCACTCTGTTACTCACGAAGTTGTCCTGTTAGCTGCTTATGGCTGGCCTGTGTGTGACGCATCCTCAGAGCTGCCGAGGGACAGGCGGCCTTGCCACCCCCCTCGCTGGCCTGGGCAGGCTGCAGTTGTCTTCCTTCCCATGAATTTGGACTTGGGTTTACTCTGAGAGTGTGTCTCCACATTAGGTTGCTATTAATTAATATGCTTCTGAGGAACCTGACAATGTTTGCCTGTTGTTTGTAGTATTGCATTTGCAAGGTGTAATCAAAAGACAGATTTTGGTTGGAATTCTAGTCCTGCTACTTTTATTTGTCTTGTTAATCAGAAAGTCGTAATTCTCTGAGTATCAGGTTTTATAACCTTTCATAGGATACTAGTGTCCTGTGGATTATTTGAAAGACACCCAGTTTAGCTCTTGATGGGGGGCTCAGCAGTATCAGTCACTGTTTCCTTCCTGATGTTAGCCAGCTTCTGTCCACAGGTCACTCGCTGGGTGGATGGGAAGAGAGCAGGGAAGGTGGTGCTTGGCTGAGGGACCTCATGTGGCACCCAAGGGAGCCAGGCATGGGGCAAGGCCATGATCCTGGAAGCAGAGCACAGTGGGGAGAGGTGAAACAGTGGCCCATCCCTGTTCTTTGCCCTCCATGCACTCTTTAAAGAGAAGGATGTCTCAGATTTAGACTTGGCTGGCCCTCAGCACAGAAGGGAAGGACTTGGGGGGAATGCCAGCTCTTTGGTTTCTGTCAGTTCCCTTCATCTGTGGTGAGGCCTGGCAACCAGGGTAAGATCAGTGGTCTCTGCATGGGGCTCAGTGACAAACAACGCTGTCGATAGGCCGTGCACCCCGACCTAAGCTTCTCATTCTTGGGTTAAATTTGAAAATTTAGACTGAAAATAAAAGGCTAGTGGTACTGGAAGGCTTGAAACAGTGTGAGCTGTGGTGTAAACAGCACTGGGTCCCTAACCCAGGGAGCACTTTAAGTATATGGAGTTGGGTTCATGTGGAGGCTGCCTCGGGACTCCCATCTGCAGGAGAGGAGAGTATGTGGCAGGATGCAGATCTCTGCTACCTTCAGGGAAACCACATGGGGCTACTGGTGCCAGGCATCCTGGGTGGGTTCTGGGTCCTGGTTTTGGGATACCTTGGCTTTTGAACAGTTCCAAGGTTCCTCAGGCCTTATGTGGGGCCTCCTTCCAGCCCCACTCCCTCCTGCAGTCCAGTACCTTCTGTCTCTCCACGTCCCCTCACTCTGCAGTGCAGGTGGAGAATGGTGTGTGGAACAGAGATGCAGTGAAGTGTTGGTGGGGGCAGGGAGGCCAGTAGGTGTGGCACTGGTATGAACTCAGTGAGGGACATGTGTTGGCTCTGTCACCATCTGTGGCCTGGAACTGTTGACATTTTCTCTGCCTGCTTGTTGAGTTCCATCCTTAGGTTATGGGAGCACACTGTTTCCTCAAGTGGACAGCAGCTCATGTGTTTGTAAGGGACCAGCAGTGCTCTGCTGGTCGCGTTTCAGAGGCTGGGCTGCTGGGTAAGCATGCAGGTGGTGTGAGATGCATGTGTCATGCTGGTGGGCGTGCCCTGGAGGGGAGGAGCAGTGCTTACACCACTGGGGCCATGTCAAGCTCACAGATGTGGAGGAACAGGGATGCCGTGGCCAGGTCTCCCGGGGCAGAATGTAAAGCTATGAGTTGGAGCTGGGTGTCTGGTTGGGAGGCCTTATGTCAGATGTCCTGTACCTGAGTATGTAGTTTTTTTTGGCATTGGTGATCGAACTCAGGGCCTCCTGTATGCCAGGCAAGTGCCCTACCACTGAGGTATGTGTTCATTCCTCTGCCTTTTACAGATTCCCAGCCTTCGCCTGTTCTGTAGGTTTCCTCCAGCTGTTCGAGCTTGTCCCAGATGCCACTTCACCAAGAGCTGTGAAGCGTTTAGCTCTCATCATTCCTGGGCTCCATCAAAATGTGTCTGCTTTCTAGCAACATCTGGGCAGAGTGGCAGCTTCCTGTGCTGCTGGTTGGACATTGGAGCCATGTGTCCACCTTTGCCCCCCTCCTCTCTGTGCTTCCACTGATTCCCTGCAAACATGAATCAGGGGCTGATATCCTGAGTCACTTGAGAAAAACTCGCTCCTGGGCCAGGGAAGGCTGTGAGGTATTTCTGGTGCTTTGATAATGGGTTCTTTTAAGTCATCATTACCACTTAGCACTCTGATATTTAAATCAGTTGTACACTGTTTGCTCTTTAATGGTGTCTCAAGCTTCCTGCTCCTCGTTTTGTAAATCATGGTAAAATGCACCTCGCAGGGAGAAATCGAAAGCCTGTGGCTGCTAATACAAAGTGACGCAGCTGCTGGAAGAAGGTGCTGTAACCTTCTGAGTGCACAGTTCTGTGGCCTGAAGCACAGTTGTGGCATCCTGTTCCTGCTGCTGCCACCCACAACTCGTGAGCATGGGGAAGGGAGGTGAGGAAGTCATTGGTGGAGTCTCAGAGGACCCGCAGAGGCAGCGGGGAGGTGGTTTCAGCCCAGCAGTGCTGCAGCCGAAGTGGGCAGCAGCGACAGAGAGGAGAGCGTGGGCAGGGTGAGCCACCTGGGTGCGGGTGGTTAGTAGCTGAGGTAAAAGGTGATACCTTGGGCTTCCCTCCTGGGTTGGTGGGATCTAAGCAGAGACAGGAAGTCGGGGGTGCAGGCCCGTTTGGCACACAGATGCTGAATCTGGACATCCTTGGGGTGATGTCGATCATGCAGCAGCCTTGGGCTGGCAGGAGTCCAGTGCAATTGGAAGCCTGGGGGCCACCAGCACCCAGCACCCGCACACCATGGTGAGAAAGGTATGCACCCTACACTGCCTCATGGTCCGCATCTTGGTGTGATGAGAATCTGCTATGTCACAGAGTTTTTGTCTCTTTCTAAAAAGCAGTTGCCAAGCTCCTTACCTTTCGGCCCTTGGTGTCCTTTAATGTGTGAATTCTAGCTCTGGAGACACATTATCCATGCTCTTGTGTCCTGCTGTCCAGAGCTGGTGAGGCTGTCACCTACACGCCTGTGGGTCAGCTCAAAAACCTGAAATGCTGTGTCCTATAGTCAGTCTTCATAGTCAGTCTTCAGCGTGGTTGAATTTGGCTTCTGGTTTCAAAATTCCCCTTCCTAATATCTTGTCTTTTTCCTATATGCCACTAGTACTTTTAAGAATGTCACTCATTTTTCCTGCAGTTGAAAGGATTTCATTGCCGTTAATTTTAGAACTGGAAAGAGTCAAAATGTTTTAATTAGGCTGGGCATGGTAGCACTCCAGGAGGCTAAGACAGCAGGATTATGAGTTTGAGCTCAGCCTGGGCAATTTAGTGATTCAGCAAGATTCTTTCTAAAAACAATAAGTAAATAAGGCTGGAGATGTGGCTCAGGGAGAGAGCTAGGGATTTAACAGATAAAACTTTCTAGTCAACCTTCTTCACAATTACATTTGAGTATTCCTTCACTACTGCCTGACGAGAGGAAGGAGAGACAGCAGTCACTTGGTGTCATGTTTGGCTCTGATGCAGAAATGAGTGCTAGTTCTGTGCCTCTCTCTGGAAGATTAGAAGGGTGCTCATAGCCCCCCTCCCCCCACTTGGGCCATTGTTAGTGGTGAATTTAGTCCAGGGTAAAATCTGGTAATCAGATTTTGGGGGGAATTTCAGTAATAACATAAGCTCCCTATAACTGAGAATAATTAATGAAAGATCCGTTACATAGATATGGAACAAGCTATAGGCTGGGGATTTAGCTCAGTGGCATAAGCACCTGCCTGGCAAGCATGAAGTTGCGAGTTCAGTCTCTAGTACCAAGGGGAAAAAAAAGAAACACTAATGAAATTGGTTCAACATAGAGAAAAATGCTAAAGACCTGTATCAAAGGAAGCAAAAAGATTAAGGTAAAATAGACTTGTGTAAACAGTTTTAGTTAAATAATTTAGGTTTTAGGAAATCTCGTATAGCCCTGGAAGCCATTAGATAAATGACCAAGTACCAGTATCCTGAGTTACTTCTCCATGAAGAAGGTGAGATGGGTATAACTATAATTTTCAGTTGCATTAATTTCACATTCTGAACTGAGTGCTTCTGAAGCAGTTTTAATTGTGATCTGTGAATTTTTTTTGTTTGTTTTTGAGACAGGGACTTGCTGTGTAGTTCAGGATTGACCGGCGCAGCCCCAATGAAACAGGAGACAGGAGACGCTCTTGTGGACGACAGTTAACTGCTAGTTTATTTACGCGGGCTCTGGTTTATATATTTGGCCGTGACCAATCACAGGCTGCCACAAGGAAGCAGGGCGGGAATAGGATGCAGGCTCTGGCTACTATATCCAGCTGTGGCCAATCAGGAGTTGCCACAGAGTACGGAGTGAGCGTGGGGTGCGCACGGGTTGGCTAATTTAAAGAGGAACATAGCGCATTGCGGAAGCTGGCGTGGTCCTTAGTCCCGGGTGGGGTATGGTATGCTGAGCGCCTGTGCCCAACACAGGATGGCCTTGAACTTGAGGTGATCCTCCTGCCTCAGCCTCCCAAGTGCTAAGATTATAGGCATGTGCCACCACACCCGAAAAGTGTGAATTTTTAAGGCAATAAAACTTACAGGAATTTTATAGTCATCTGGTTAAATATAAGGAGAGGATAACCAAGTTCAAAATGGGCAAATGCTCCAGCCTCAGTTTCAGGTTAGTGAAGTTTAGTGTTTTTCCATTACCTTAGCCATAATTTTATTATAAAAGCTTGTTCCATATCTATGTAAAAGACAAATCTTTATTGGAAATAAAGACAAATCCTTATTTATTGTGGCCTTCCTTGATTTACACTGACATTAAAGTTTCTAAAATTTCCTAAACTCAAGTTATCTCAGTTTCACAGTGAGGAAAAGTTCAGATGATGATAGGACCAGTCACATAATTTTGGATGCTTCTAAGTAAAACATTCATCGCTGAAATAATACTATTTCAAAATACTCTAAAAAAGTATCTATGGAGGATTTGGCAATAATAATGTGACCGGGAAAGAAGGGAACTTTAGAAGCTACTGCCACTTTTAGAAGCATTAAGAGCTGCAGCCCTGCTGCCCTTGCGGTGGACCACACCTTCTGCTCTGTGGAAACACAGAGGAAGCCTTAGCACCTGCCCACGCCACTTAAAACACTCTTCGAAGTAGGGGTCGCACTTTGGTGGAAGAGCTAGAAGCCCTGGAGGAACAGTGTTGGCGCCTGTGGGCGCTCTGGCAGACCTCGGAAGAAGTGGAGTTCTGTTCGCTTGGTGCTGGTCAGGGAGGTGCTGCTGTGCGGTGCTGTCCACGTGGCTGTGAGGTTTCAGCCCGGGCCTGTCCTGCTGTGAGCTCCTGTCGCCGCCCTCTGAGTTCTAAAGTAAATAGGTCAGTTCTGGGGTCTGAAGCGGCTCACAGTGTCTCTCCATCGTGGTGGATGGACCCAGGCTGGGCGGGCACACAAGGCTTTAGGGTTTGTGGTGGCTCTTATGTACAGGTGTTGTGGGACAAGGGATTGTTCACGGGCTTATACATGTGTAAACATAAGTAGAGTTTAGCTTCGGATAGCTCATTAATTGCCTCTTCACTGTAAGTTTTCTCCAGGAGTGTCTCTGTCTTTAATTTACAGTTGAACATAAAACACTGGTTGGGCTCCAGTGGAGAAAGCATACATAAAACTGTGATGAATTGCTAAGTGGCCAGTGCAGTATTTGCAAAGGAAAATAAAGAAGAATTGTAAAATCCTGGGTCCCTCTGTCCCTGTCTCCCAGCCTCTGTTCATGGCAGAGCCTACCAGGCCCCATCCTGAGTTCTGGGACAGCTGTGGGGAGGCGAGGCGTTGTGGAGGACAGGGGCACTGCAGGCTGCAGAGGGAGGTGTGTTGCTCAGATTGCATGTGTGAGCTTTGACGGGTGAAGTTCATATTCAGGGACAGGCTTTCCCACAGCTGAGTCACTGTTCTGAGCCTCTGGGGGTCGTGGGAGAGGTCTCTGGTTCTGGGACATCCAGGAGGTCTAGGATGGGATCATTGACCCTCCCGTAGCAGGTGGCCCTCTCACACTTGTTACACTCTCCTCTTGTACTCTGGCAGTGCCCTGAGGTTTGCTGGAGCCTTCTGGATTGTCCCGGACAGGACAGTGCCGCAGTGCCCAGGATTCTCAGTGGGTGTCTTTAGAGCCCCCAGCTGCCACATGCCACAGGCTGTGGCCTCTTAGTGTTTCAGTTCTGCCAGGCTCCTACATGTAGTTCTGACACGCAGGGGCCCAGGACCCGTGGCCCCTGGGGAAGACCTCATTCTTCCTTTGGGGCAGGGCTGGGGGCCAGGTGGGGTCTGGGGTCAGTGTCTCCCATCCGCTGACAGGTGCATGTGGTCCTCAGATTGGGGACCGTTGCCCTTTGGTTCAGAGCTCATGGCCTTAATTCTCTGATACTTGGAAAAGGGATCTTCAGAGAAGTTTAGCACTTTGGGTACAGTGAGTTTAAGAATCTGAGGTATTCTCAGTAACATTTTGGGCATTCTTCTAAGATCATGATGTAGTAACCTTTGTTGTTTTCTAATTATTTCATTGTGAAAGTTTGCTTTATTTATTTATTTATTTTTGTGGTACTGGGGATTGAACTCATAATTTGTACTTGCCAGGCAGGCACTTAGGCCGCTGAGCTAAATCTTTGGCCCTGCTTTATTTTTTTATAGAGTGTTTTTAATATTTTCTTTTAAAATATATATTTGTATTACATTAAAATAAAATTTTAAAAAATTTGAAACATTATTAACCTTTGTTTATATCCTCAGTGTTCTTCAGTTGTGTCAGCATATCTTTTTCTGAGCAAAACAATCTTGAAAACATTACAACATAAATCACCTCCTTTTTGCTTGGCTAGAATTGATAGTTGTTTAAAGTTTCCATTTACTCATTTCCTTCACTTGTCTCTTTCTTTATTCATGCTCCAGACATATTATTTTTTAAAAATCTGGCTTTGTTTTAGGAATTTACTATTGTACTAGAATGTGTACATTTTCTTTTTTGTTAAGCAGCAAACTCTGGATTTCTGGAAAGGGTTTTGTTGTCTGCCACAGGATACGTGACCTACTCCATATCTGTGAACAGTAGTCATGCATTTGATGAGATAGAAAATTGGGAGTCAGTTCTGGGTCATCCTGAGAGTTTATGTTGTACCAGAAAAAGTGGGAAGGTCTTTGTTCATTGATTTGCTCATTGATAGCTTGAGTATATGAACTTTCACTTCCCAGATGAAGAATTCCAAGCCTTTTTTTTTTGATAGCTTATTTTTTTTAATTTAAAGAAAAGGAAACAAAAGAATACATGGAGATAAAAAAAAGGGTAGAAATAATACAAACTTACAGAAAAACAAAGGGTAAGAAATTGCTGGTTGATAAGTTACACATTGTCATCTTAGAAATAACTGTTCATGTTATAGAATTAAAGTATTTAGAATGACATTCATAAAGTGACACTACAAACTGTTCTGCTCTATGATCGAACAAAAGCTCATTAATATGGTTATCAGTCCTACACATTTGTTTTACATCTCAAAGAGGGTAAGATTAAACATATCAAAACAGAACAAAGCAGTTAAAAAAACAATTTAAAGAAATACAGATTTCGCAGCAAGCCCACTGGAGATCTTCATTGTCTATTTAATTGTCTCTAGTTTCTTACAAATAGTTGTCCCCATCTTCACCCACTTTATATATTTATTGCATATTATATAACTAATCAAATCATTGGAGGCTTTTTAGGTCCTCAAGTTCCAAATTAGGGAAGACAATCGTAACTACCATCGCATCTCTCATTCTCTTTGTGATAGCTGTCCCCATCTCTACATATGCTGAAATTGAACTCAAGAAACCAGTCCAATGTCGTTCTAATCAGCGAACAATAGTATTGCTAGATTTTCTATTATAATGCTACAAAATTAGCCTCGGGTTTCTTAGCGTCTCTTCCTCAGAGTATCTGTTCATTATATCTTGCATTATATAATCTGTTCCCGTAAATAATTAAAAAGAAAAAAAAACCATGTGTGAATTTCTACATATATATCTATCCTCTCTGTATTATAGGGAATACCAAGTCATAGCAAGACAGCAAAACAATTTCCTAGAAAAACATGCAATGGATAAGACATATAAGACCACAATATAGATGATCTTCCAAGGCTTGATCTGCACAGAGACAGTCTGGGCTCTGCCTGGCAGGGCAGGGCAGGCTGGGGACCTTGTTCTGCCCAAGGCTTTTCGAGTGTGCCTTGCATGGCCCAACCCAGCCCTCCTTTTATGATATGCGGGGACCTGAGTTGCTGCCACTATAAACTAGGAAGAATCATCTTCTTGTTCTTGTGAACAGGCTACAACAGACAGTGCAGGGGGCTGCATGGAGGTGGCCCCAAGTCCCTGTTAAGTAGCCCTGGAGATGGTGACTAAACTGCTGCTGTGCCTTTGCCGGCTCCTAGGCATCTTGTTTGCTGGTGTCTTGACACCTCTCAGCTGAAGTGTAGTCTGTTGAGCTGCAGAAAACCAACTGACAAATTCTATAGTTGATAGCAAAGCCCTCACCACCTAGAGGGATGTCAGAAGGCAAGATTGATGGATTTTATGTCTTTGTGCCTTCATTCAGTAAAAATTATTGAATAGTTGCTGATTGAAACCAGAAAATATCAGGCCCAGCAGGTACTTTTGTGACTGGATTGTACAGCTGGAGAAGCTGCGGGCTGGGCCATGACAGGTTCTGTCCGGGTAAGAGCTTAGGCCTGGCTGTGAGGACCCAGTGGGCCTTGCTTGGCTTCTGCCTCACAGAGCCCCCAGCCTGGCCCCCTGCAGATGACCCGGCCTGAGTCAGAGCTGGCTTACTCTAGGGTTAGCAACTGAATGTCAGGGCTCTCAGACACAGCTGGCTTCTTCTACAGGCTGGGAACTGGATTTCAGGGCTCTTGGGAGAGGCGAGGGTCATACTTCATATAAATGTGCTCTGTTTGAAGATACTTGCATTTTGACAAAGCCAAGTTTCTGAGCTATTGAAATGTGTCAGTGTATCTTTTTGAGACCAGTACAGTTTTCTCCTGTATGCTTAAGCTTCTAATTCTTTCTAAAACCGTTTTTTTTTTTTTTTTTTTTTTTTTTTTTTTTTTTGCGGGTGGAGGTGGTGGTACTTGAGATTGAACCCAGCGCCTTCACATAAGCTCCATCCCCAAACTCCTTTATTTATTATTTTGAGACGGAGTCTTGCTAAGTCATTAAACTGAATTCTAGGTGTGCACCATGGCACCCAGCTGAAACTGTGCTTTCTGTCCCTGGGACTGACTGAGCTCCCAAGCACAAGCACAGTGCAGGGAGCTTCTCATTTACCAGGGAAATGATTAGGTTACGTTGGAGCCAGTCAGATGAAATGTTGGAAAACATCTCAGGGAAATAATAATTCCCCTCTAGGCTGCTAAAAAGAAGTGCTGGACATTGGGTGTGGCGAGCTGGTCAATCTGTGAGTGTTAGACGTGTGGCTTGAGTCCTTGGGTGGGGTCCTTAGCTGGGGACACAGGATGCAGAAATTCCCTGGCCTCAGAGCTGCCTGCAGTGTGGGTGGCGGGGTGGACAGAGATGCTATGCAGTGCTTCCTGAGCCAGGTTTCTCCTGGCTTGTGGCCAAGGTCTGCTGAAGTGGGCACCCCTGTCCACAGACTGGGTGGATACCACTCCTGGGTATACTTGTGAGTCTGTGGCCCACCCTGTGTTTGCAAAGTGGGCTGCTCCTGATTCAGGTGATTGCATGGCGTGAGACGATGAATCAGGAACGTTTGCCTGAGAGGCTATTGTTCATGTGTAGAAAGACTCTCTGTTCTTTAGACTTTGGGTTACTGCTTATGATAGCAAGTGAAGTGAAGCATCTCCCTTACATGTTGAGGATGAGGACACTCAGCAGGTTAGCTGACTTCTGTGGAGTTCAACTCCAGAACTTTAATGGAAGTGTGGGAAATCTTTACAGACTGTGTATCCTGGCAAAGAATAGAAGCACATTAAACTCACAAGGCTGACTGCATAGCACGGGACACAGAGCAGATACTTTCTTGGTTAGTAGCATGTTGTTTCCTGGTTGTGACCCCGAGCATTTCTTACAGTTAATGAGAAAGCAGAAGCTGCTTTTTACTCAGTGAGACAGCAACAGTCATGCTGTCAGGCATGATCCCTCTGTAATTCTAAGGTCTGAGGCTGCCTGAGAGAGTGCTGACCCTCCTCCACTCCCTGAGGTGCTTGGGGATGGGTGGGGATTGAACAGCAGTAGGGGCTCTGGTGACTCTGAGCTGGTCTGTGCAGGTGCTCCTGAGGCCACCAGCTCTGGGTCCCAGATTTATTAGTCTTCACTGTTGATGCTTCACTTTGAAGAACATAAGATGCAAACACAAATCTTAATTCATTGATCTTGGCTAAGTTACAAATTTTCAACAGTAGTTGAAGCATTAAAGCACGGGTTGACATTCTTTATGATTCGGTTTCCTCTCCCTGCTGTGCGCATGATGGCGTTTTAGAAAGCAGGTGCTTCTGCCTGTGTTACCATGGGGTGATGTGAAAGGAGAGAGGGCGTTACTACTATTACTACTACTGCTATGCTGCCACGGGAGCCTTTGCTGTATAGGTCACCCGGGGCTGATCTGTGAGTTCCCTCTAAGTGTGTAGTATTTTACTGTGATTGACTGATGGGTTTCATTTCCTCTGTAACATCTGTGGATGGATACTGAAATGACTTAATTAAGCTTAGATGCACAGAGCAACATCTAATGTGCAGTTATTCAAATCTGTGTAAACCTTTAAGAAATGAGCTGGCTGCATTGGTCTCAGCTGGAGTGGATATTGTGCAACAGCTGTGCTGGGCTGCCGTGACCAGGAGTGATAGGGAGGGTGGTTATCTGTGGTTTGCTTTTGGGTTAATTTGTAGCTTTAGGACACTTTTTCCTTTAAAAAATCTGGCTGTTTCACTAAAGGAGAAGTATTAGATAAAGGTTCTCTTGCTTTTCATTTTGCACACCACTCACGAAGCCTGAGTGCATTAGTTATTATCACTTCTGGTTACCCTTGGGATCTACTTGTTACATTTTCCTTTGAACTTTTAAAAAAGTGCATTGCCTTTCTCCTTGCTTTGTGTCCTAGAAAGTCCCTCATCAATGGCCCCATCGAAGCTGGATACAGCTTCTTCAGGGGCCTGTAGAATCAGTGATTTGGATAGGCCAGTAAAGTTCATCAGTCCAGTCTTTGATTTCATGCTAAAGTATTTTTGAGGTCAGAATAAAAAGTCGTTCCAGTGACTTTTTACCCTGATCAGTGTCCATGTTGTGTGTGGTCTCTGTCCACAATGAACAGGCCGATGATGGTCGGGTGATGATGTTCAGGTGACAATGGCCGTGTGACAGCGGGCAGGAGAAGATGGGCGGGAGGAGGTGGGTAGGAGACGGTGGGTGGGTGATGGTAGATGGGCTGCTGATGGCAACACCTGGAAATGGGGGCATAGCATGAGGGGTGACTGGGTGGGTCCATGGGGTGTGGTCTTGATGAATGGCCTCACTTGTTCATCCAGAAGACTCTGGCAAGAGAGTTTTGTTATCCAAAGATCAAGGTCTAAGATGCTTAAACTAAAACCACTATTCTAAAAGCAAGTTTTATGTTTTCCTTTAGAACTGAAAGGAGCCAAAGTCACCACCTGTAATCAGGGCCCTTTGGATTGAGTGAGGAAGAATTCAGGTGACGTGACTTTCCTATAGTCCCCTCTGACATCTAGATGACCCCTGCCAGCAGGGCCCTTCTGCAGTTCATTGTGCTCAGGGTGCACTGGGAGAGATTGTGATGCCACCTGAAAATGATAGTTTTAACTGCTAAAATAATTCTTTTTTGCACACTTTTAACACCATAATTGATGTCGTAACAGTCTGCCCTGCTTGTTTGGGTGCTGGGCATTGGGTAGACAGTAAGAAGAATGGTTATCTTTGTTGTTTGGCTTTCTATGGATTAACTGAGAAGTTGCCAATGAGTGGTTGTGAGTGCTCTTGATACACCGAAAAGTGAATTCCAACATGGGAAAATGCCCAGGAGCACAAGCCCATGGGGAGTGGCCGACCAGGTTTTAGGGATGTGGGTAAATATTCTGATACCATTACTTGCAGTGAAAATCATGTGAGCTGCTGTGTTTGGTTCACAGAACTTTCCTTCCCTTATAGGAATGGATCATGGAATTATTTGCAGACAGAGATTGAGCCTAGCTTTCCTAGGGAAAGTTTCCTAAGTACAAACACCAACAGTCGTGAGACCTCTCTGCCATCCAGACTTTGTAGAAACTCAGGGAATCTTCTCTCCAGCGTGGAGTTTTCCCTCCTGGAATTGTTTCCTGGAAAGCTGATTCTTGTAGGGTTCCTTCTGTGGACTCAGTCTCCTAGCAAGCCTTAAGTGTGGGGCCATGCTGTGGGGACCCAGAGAGAAGGGCAGCAGCTCTTGAGGGACTTTCCTGTCCTCCACACTCAGAGCTGCCACAGTTGGGCTGTGTGCACTGTGCAGCCTGGAGCCCGGGTGTCTCTCAGCAGTGGTGCTCACATTTCCAGGGGTGGGGACATCTGTCCTTGGGAACCAGGGTGGAAAGGACCATGATTCAGTCCTGCGCAGCACATTCTCCTGTCACCCTTGGCAGATTATAAGCTTTGGGACCGCAGGGTGCTCGTTGGTCTGAGTTCCGTAGAGCTTTCTGGGCACTGTTTGGAGTTTCTTACCAGGTAAAGGAAGGTTAAAGGTGATGTTTGGAGACTGTGTGCCCTGGGGACTCCCCAGGGGGCACGAGAGCCTGCCACCCCTCCTTCAAGGATTTTTCTCTACCATTTGAATAAATCAGACACTTTCCCAACCTTAGAATAAAGGCTGTAGTTATTTTAACAACAACAGGAATCCTGCAGTCTTCAACTATTTCTGGAAGGAGACTGGTAATTAGCATGCTGTGTGGAGCTCACCACTGTCTCTGCTATTTATTTCCCTGTTCCACTGCAACCCAGCTTGGGAGCCTGATTTATTCTATTTGGAAATGTGATTTTGTGGATACCTCTGAAAGGCCACTCAAAACATTTGGTTCTCTGTAGCATGAGTTTGCCAAGCCTGTCTGAAGTACAGTGCTTGGCTGTCAGCAACCCTGTGGTGGGAATAACAGCTTGCTAGGGTGGTTTGACCTTGGAGAAAACTATTAGGTCAGCTGCTTTGGGAAACACCGGCTGGCTGAGGAGAGGATGCTTGCAAAGAGCAGGCAGCTTTGGGGCCAGTTAAGGGAGCTCACAGCTTTGTGTTTCGGGGGAGGGTTTGTGCATTGGTCTCTAAATTCCTGCTGACCCTAGAGGCCAGACACAGATGGATTTGTGTCATCCCAGTATGAGGAGTTGCCCGCAGGGCAGGCATGGTTTCTGTCCTGTGTCCAGCTGCAGAGGACAAGAGAGAAGCATGCAGTTGCCATCTCTGTCTCAGAGTGGGGTCCTGCTGGTGATTGTAAAGTGAGCACTTGGCTGTGGTCTAGGAAGAAAGCTCCTGGTTTCTGCCTTTCAGAAAGATTTTCTGGGGGTGGAACATTTTACAGAAATCTGGAGCTGGCCAGCCTGGCTGCTCTGCTGCTCCAGAGCCGACAGTAAAGGTTTGGTAGGGCAGGGGCACAGCTTAAGTCAGGCAGGCCTGAGACTGTTCTGTGTGGGGAGGGCATCTGTTATGGATTAAAAACTGGTGGTCAACTTAACACCAGCTGAATTAAATCAGCATGGTGCTGAGCGTAGATGTTCCACCTGAGGAAAGTTGCCAGCATAGAGACTGTCAGAGAGCAAGGTATTGTGGGTTTCTCTAAATGTTGCTGTTTGAGCCATTGGTTCTCCTGGAGAAACTCATCACGACTAGCTTCCCCCATATGCGTTTGGCCATTTCATCAGAGGAGCCGGGTACCTTATTGGAAAGTGGCTGTGGCTCACTTTGAGGAGTTTTGGTCCTTACATCGAGCATCACTTCCTGGCTTCAGAGGGGAAGATGTGTGCTATTTCATCTCCAGGAGAAACTCGTCATTCTGGCTTTCTGGTATGTACTTGACTGTTCTTATTGTTGGAGGAGCTCAGGACCTCTGTGTTGCTGAGGATGGCTGTGGTACTTTTTAGGGCATCCCTGATTCTTATTTTGAGTGTGACTTCTTGGCTCCAGTGTAGAGCCCTCAACCTACCAGCACAGCTCCTTCACCCTGCTGGCATAGACTTTCTCACTTCCACGGCTGGCCTTTGAGCCTTCCCAGCACAGATTTGTGAAAGAGACTGGTGTGAATCCTCTTCATGGGCTGTAGACCTCCAGTTGGACTCGTGGGAGGCATTGTCAAGGGCTCTAGGTCTTCATCTGGACTCATGCAGGACATTGTTGTGGGATCCAGGCCCTTGGCTGAATATTCTGGGTCTTTAGTGTTTGTGGACAGATTTCTTTCACTTTCTGTGTTTAACTCTGGGTGATCATCATAAAATAATATTATAAATTCTGTGTCCTGCTTCTAATTGTTCTCCACACAACCTCTAACTACAACAGCATCAATGCTAGGTGGGCTTGAAACTCCAGCATCTTCTTATGTCTGCCAGGGTGGCCTGACTTCATTCTCTGAAGACCCATCTCCCCTCTCCTCCTTGCCCCTTTCTTCCCCTTCCTTTCTCTCTTTTCTTTTTCTGTCTCCATATCTCTCTCTCTGTTTCTGTCTCTGTAGCACTTGGAGTTGAACCCAGGGTCTTTGTACTAAGCTACATCTCCAACCCGTTTTTTATGTGGAGGCAGGATTTCACTAAATTATCTCAATTTTGCTCAAAATTGCAATCCTCCTGCCTCAGCCTCCCAGAGTGCTGGGTCTTCAGGTGTACACCACTATAATATGCTAAGACTTTGTTTTTAATGAATGAAAAGGCAGTTACTTTATGCATGCATTAAATATTTTAAACTAATCTTCCATCCCTCATTTCCCCCAAAGAGGAGAGAAGCTAAAAACTGAAAATAGCTCTCTTTTGAATGAGAAACACGTGAATTGTTGTGGGCAGTTTTTGATAAAAAGAGGTTGGACAGGTAAGGTGCTGATGGTTAAAGAATGAAGTAGTTTCTTTTTTTTTTTTTCAATTTTATTTAAAAGGAGAAAGAGAAAAACACAAAACAAAACAAAGCGGTGTAAGGGTACACGTAATACAGAACTACAAAAAACAACAACAAAAAAAAAACAGTAAGAAATCACCTGTTAATAGATTACATATTATCATCTTAGTTTCGATAGCCCTGTAAACTGTGGCTGAATGAGTTAGCGTGAATTGATTGTGGCGAGGCCAGGGAGCTGTGCAAAGCTGCGCAGAAGTGTTAGAAGTGCTGTTGCCACTGAGGAAAGGCACCATATCAGTATAGCGGGGAGAACAGTGGAGAGGGTCTGCATGTGGCCGCGAGCTGCACAAGTCCTGCTCTTTGCTGGGTGGGGCTGAGTCTTGGGCCCAAGCTCCAAGGGGAGGCAGTCACCTCTTGTCCTAGATGCACTAGCACCTGTGGTGGCTTCAGGGCCTGTTGTGTTCAAGGAGCTGGACCTCAGCTACCTGGGTGTCCAGTTCCACTCATGACTGCCTGATTTTCACTGGCCAGTCTTGTGGGGGAGCTGCGGGCCAGACAGCAGGGGCGGAGTGAGTGGCTCTTAGCGCTCCAGCTCTCGGAGGATCTGATGTCATCCATTCCATGGGCACAGGTGTGGCTGGTGGCTCATGCCTGGGTCTCCATGCGGGGCTGGGTGGCCACACTGGCCTTGTGTGCGGAAGTGGTGTCCAAAGCACAGGCCTACCTGGGCTGTCACAGACAACCTTCTGGGGCAGAGCAGGGAAAGCAGTGGCCACTGTCACTGGTTAAACGCATGACTTCTGTCTCTGCCTTCACAGCAGTGGGTGCAGGTTTTCCCCAGTTCAGGTACCCACAACAGCCCTATTGTCACCACTTCACATCTTGATATCCAAGAAGAACTTGCATTTCCTGAACACTTGGTCATGAGGGAGGAGGACTACTACACCAGAGCTTGCAGGGAGCAGGGTGGTCCCAGAGTGAGAAAGGATGAATAGTCTGAGAGGCATAGGGGCCCTTGGAGGGAGGCAGATGCACAGTCTGAGCCTCCAGTTGCGGGCTGATGTGAAGTAACTATCTTTGCCATTGGCATTTCATTTTGGTTGTCCTTGGCAAAAGTGAAGAAGAAAGCTGTCTGTCTCTTTGTACAAATAAAGAAAGTGGATTTACCTGGGATGAGTAAGGTGATTGCTGACACCTGGCTCAAAGCACAGCAGGATGCAGGTTGGGCTTCAGAGATGTGCTCACCCTCTGCGCCATCCTCTACCTGTGCCATGCTCACCCTCTGTGCCACTCTCTCCCTGTGTCATGCTCTCCCTCTGTGCCACCTCTCCCTCTGCCGTGCTCACTCTCCATGCCACCCTGCCATGCTCTCCCTCTGTGCCACCCTTTCCCTCTGCCACGCTCACGCTCTGTGCCATCGTCTCCTCTGCCATGCACTCCCACTGCCATGCGCTGCCTCTGCACCATGCTCTCTCTCTGCACCATGGTGTTCCACAAGTGGATACAGCAGAGATAGGTTTGTGGATCAAAGCTGCCTTAGTCTTGCTGGGTGTCTGTCACTGCAGCAAGAGGGATCGACATGGCCAGTTACATGAACTGAAAGCATTTGAATTTCACATGCTGGAGCAGTAAAAACTTTGTGACTGCTCTTAGTCAAGTCTCCTTGATTGTCTTCCTCTCCTCCTTTCTTTCCTGCTTGTCCTTTTCTTTCCAAAAGGACTTCATAGGCTCTACTCTCGCCTGTTGTCTCTCTTGAAAGTTGTCTGAGTGTAGTTGGGCTCCTCTCACCCACCGTGTTCTCCTTTTCCTTTCCCTTTTCTGATGGCACCCAGTAATACCATTTGTGTTCTCCCTTTGCTTTGCGTAACGGTCGTCCTGTAGTCAAGACACTGTGGTGAGGGAGAGCAGGTGAAATCAGATTTCTTTTCTTATCCTGCCTGCATTCACACATTCAGAGCAGTTGAGCTTCCAAAAGAGTGAGATTCAAAAATCAGGACTCTGCCCCTGACTGGAGTGGAGGACCTGGGTTGAGCCATGAGGCCCCCCTGCTGAGGCAGTGTTGGAAGATTTGTTTATGGGTGTCTTGGAGTGTAGAGGCTATGATGTGCTCATAAAGGTTCTCTGTAAAGATAAAGTCCTGGTGAAAGTAATTGAACCGTGCCGTGTCCTCCATCTTTGCACTTCTGTGAAGAACACAGTTTAGTTTCCAAGAGATGTTGGTTGTCGCTCCTCCCTGGAAGGGACGGTAAGCTCTGCACACAAATCCTAGTTTGTGTTGTTGGCGTTTGCGTCTTACTGGGTAGAGATGTCAGTGTTTGAGAATGACGCTTTCCATCGACCATGCACTGGAGAGGGAGTGGTGAGTCTGGGGAGCTTTTCGTTTTTGTTTTTCCTATTGGTATAGAGGAGGAGAAAGACAGTTCTTCATTAAAGTTCATAAAAGTCGTTTTTTTTATGCTTAACTTACAATATCTGTGTTGTGGAATTTGAGACAAGTGGCAGCATATTTTTTTAGGGAAGAGGAAGGCTTTTGATAGTTTCATTTCCTACTTTTTAGGGGCTGCTTTGCTTTGTAGCTTGAGAATAGCATTCACTTATTAAAATAATGGCTTTAAAAATTAACATGATATATGGTGAACATACCATCTCTTTATCTTTTTTATTTTTGTATATCCATTAAGCTTTATGTCCTTTTCATAGATAAAAGTAAAAAGCATTAAAATATTAAAAAAATCAGAATAGGTACAGTAGTACAGTATAGTGTCAGTATTCTTTTTTTTTTTTTAAGTAATAAATCACAAAGATGTTTTTCTTAGCTGGGTACGGTGATGTTTGCCTGTAATCCCAGAAATGAGGCAGGAAGATTAGTGCAAGTTCTGGGCTACATAGTAAGACCCTGTGTCAAAAAAACAAAACAAGTTTTTCTTTTATTGAAATGGTAATAAGATTCTTAAGAACTTTTTTTTATTTTAAAGAAAAAAAAACCCCAGAAAAATCAAGAAGCAAACAAAGAGAAAACAACTAAAGCCAAACAACAGCAGCAGCAACAACAAAAAAGCCAACAATAGCTATATAGGTTTTCAAAACATGATGGTAGCAATTTAACAATGATGGTTATATTGCACATTGTTATCTCCAAAATAGTTGCTCAGGCCACTAGATACAGGAATAAAACAAAATAGTAAAATGGGACGAACCCCACCAGTTGCTTTAATGCATATTGTTATCCTCCAAATAGATATCTAACTCATAAGGGTAATTACTGGGTTTTATGTCAACTTATCTTAGTCTATTTTTATCCTATCTCCACTGAGAATCCTAGTTTTCAAGGACCTGAGGGACTATGGTTAGACTGTTTCATTTCACTCATTTGCTTTATCCAATTTTACATATATGACTGTTATGGATTAAAAACTAGGGGTCAACTTAACACCAGCTGAATTAAATTAGTGTGGTGCCGAGTTAGATGGCCACCTGAGGAAAGTTGCCAGCATAAATAGAGACGTGGAGAAGAAGAGCTAGGCATTGTGGGTTTCTCTAAGTGTTGCTATTTTGAGCCGTTGATTCTCCTGGAGGAGCTTGTCATGACTAGCTTCCCCAGTGTGAGTTTGACCACAGTTATCTGAGGAGCTTGGGACCTTTTTGGTGAAAGTGGCTGGATTCACTTTGTAGAACCCTGGTTTTTTGTTTTTTGGGCCCATGCAAGGAAGTGTGTCATGTGGGAACATGGCGGAGGTATGCTCTGGTTCACTTCATGGGAGCTCTGGTCCTGGCTTTGAAGGGGAAAAAGTGTGCAGTTTCTCCAGGAGAAACTCGTCATACTGGCTTTCTAGTATGTACTCAACTGCTCCTAATGTTGGAGGAGCTTGGGACCTCATTATTGCTGAGGATGGCTGTGGTACTTTTCAGGGCATCCCTGGTTCTTATTTTAAGCATGACTTTTTGGCTCTAGTGTAAAACTCTCAACCTACCTGCACAGCTCCTTCACCCTGCTGGTATAGATCTTCTAGCCTCTGACCTTTGGGCCTTCCGAATGCAGATCCGTGAAAGAGACTGGTCTGAATCCTTCTTGTGGGCTCCAGACCTCCAGTTGGACTCATGGGAGGCACTGTCACGGGCTCTAGGTCTTCATTTGGACTCATACAAGATATTGTTGTGGGATCCAGGTCCTAGGCTGAATATTCTGAGTCTTTAGTGTTGTGGACAGATTTCCTGCCATTTCTTGTGTTAATTCTGGGTGAATTTATAATCGTATAAATTATATGTCTTGATTATAATTGTTCTCCTTATAACTCCTGACTACAACAATGACAGAGTTAGAAGAAAACTATTAATGCTGTGACCACCAATTATGAATGCCAGAAATAGTTTATGGCAGAGGAAGAAAGATTCTAACCTTGTCCTCTTTGCATTTTTCAGTAACTGATGTTTAGAATGATGGCTTTCCATATTTCTAGCCTGAAAAAAGTATAATAGAATCATATTTCAGACACTGTTGGAGGGCTGGGGTTATGGCTCAGGGGCAAAAGTGCCTGCCTGGCAAGTGCAATATCCTGAGTTCAATTCCTGGAACCAAAAAAACAAAACAAAACAAAAAACCAAAAAAACACCCAAAAATAAAACAAACAAACACAGACAGTTGGATGGCTGGAAGAATCAGCTAGCATAAATAAGGTGAAACTTAGCAGGAGTAAATATTTGGTGCAGAAACTCGGTTACATAATTTTAGGATGGGAAAATGAAAAAGACATTGTGTGTTAGCTTTCCATCACTGTATCAAATACCCAAGAGAATCATGTGAAATGCTTATTTTGGCTCACGGTTTTGCAGGAGTAATTCATGGACAGTTGGCCCATTGCTTTTGGGCCCATGCAAGGAAGTGTGTTATGTGGGAACATGGCGGAGGTATGGTCTGGTTCACTTCATGGGCAGGACATAGAGGGAAGAGGACTCCTACACCAGTCAGACCTGGCCTTTGTTCAGTTTAGGGTTGTGTAGAAGAGTGGGAGTGTAGGCACTCTGGTAGCAAAGAATCTGGACATTCCAGGAGAGAGGCAGCTCCACAGTTGTAAGACAAAGGCCTTCAAATTGGCAGAGTGCTTGTGCACAGAGGAGTGCCATTTGGCAATGTTTGACATTACCCACTGGTGTGGCCTGGAGGTTTGGGGTCCAGGGAGGCAAGATCCATGCTCACAGGAGTTGCTTCTGATAGCTGAATTACCCAACAGTGAGAGGGGATGGCTGTCAGTACTGAGCTTTCTGACTTTACAGTTCACTTAAGCGAGCTGTCAGGTGTGTGGCATACACCTATAATTCTAGCATTTGAGAGGCTGAGACAGGAGGAGCCCTGTGAGTTTGAGGCCTGAACTACATAGCAAGGTCCTGTATCACAAAAAAGCAAAAACAAAAACCCACCCCCCCAAAAACACACACCCCAACAAACAAGAAAGTAAAGCTATACTGTTAACTGCTAAGTCCAGTACTCTATCATTCCATTTGCTCTGTAATAACAAGGAAGGAATTGAACTTTTTGTGACAGAGTAATATGACTGTGAACTCATTTTGGGGAAGTTAGATGTGAAGGATATGAATGCTAGTATCAATCAGCAAGAGTCCCTGATGTCCTGAGCTGGTGGCATTCGGCATGTGTCGCTCCTGCTGCTCCAGCAGTGACAGGACTGCCATCCTCCTTGCTTTCCCTGTGGTACTACAGCTCGGCCATGTGTCTCAGAGGTGTCCTTGCACCAGCAGCCGTGGGCCCAGGCCTCTGCTGGAGGCCGATTCACTCTATTTCCAGACACCTCTGGCTTTCAGAGTGATACAACCAAAGTATTTCCACCTTTGGTGGTGCACAGAGACATGCGCTGCAGTGATGCTGCAAAGCTTGGGGGGTGACCTCTCACTGAGGGGCAGGCTTGGCCCTGAGATCTCAGGCAGTGCACGCCCCAGCCCAAACCCAAATCCACTGGCTCCTTCATTTATCAATGGTAAAGCGTAATGTTTCTGAGGCACTTTGGGGACAGGTTTTCTTCAGGTTCAGGCTGAGAAGAAAATACCCTGTAGCATGCACTGTCTGCCTGAAGGGAGGAGGTAATCGTGACGCAGACGCAAGGCAAATGGACATGACCAGCTGATCCTGTGTAGGTTTTGCTGACAGTGCCACTGTTTTTAACTTTTTTTTATTTTAAAGAGAATAAAACAAAAGAGAGCAGAACAAAGCAAATCAGAACAGAACAATGCAAGCAACACAACACTTCACAACCAGACAATTGGACATCAACAGTAGCTACCATACTATTTCCTTCACAATAATTTTTAAAATTTTATTTAAAGAAAGAATACACAAAACAGAAAAATGGTAGAAATAATACATAATTTCAGAGAAAAAATAAAGTGAGAAATCACTAGTCGATAATTACATATTGTCCTTTTACAAATAGTTGTTCGAGTTACAAAAGTGAAGCATACAAAGTGGACATTCAAACAGCAAGACTGCAAACAGTTCTATTTAACTATCCAACAAAAACTTAGTAATATGGTTACCAATCCTATACATTTATACATGCAGTTATCCATATCTTCATGTATGTTAAGGTTAAACAAACCAAAGTAGGCTAAAATCACTCTAAACAAAGAATAATAGTATTGCTGGATTTCACATTATGACACTCCAGGATCAGCACTGGGTACTGTAGTGTCTCTTTTTCTTCAAAGTAGTTGTTCATTTCATCATGCAATTTAAGATCAGTTCTCATAAACTGTTTATAGGTTCTACACATTCATGAGTCTCTACATGTATTTCTATCCTTTCTATATTAGAGGGAGAAACAAAACAAAGCAAGACAAAACATATTCCTATAAACACATGAAACGAAAAAGTCATATAAAACCACAGTACAAGGTGTTCTAAAATGGTTACTGTGTTGTCTCTTGTTATCTTCAATAGAATTATCTATATCATCAGGCATAGTATAATTGAATATAGCAGTACATAACAATATTAATAAAAACATTATAGATAGTGTAAAACTTCAAGAGCAGGTAATCAAACCAGAATGGGTATCGTAGTGAATCTTGTCATCTTCAGTGTAGTTGCCTGTACTCTCAGACTTGATACTATCAATCATAAAAGTTTTGAATAAAATCTGTCGATACCAAACAGCAATCTAACAAACAAGATTCAAATAAGATCAGTCATGGTAAAATAGTATAAGTTATACAGGGCTTCAGCTTAAGTTAATAGGGATTAGGATGATTATTGTACTATATCTTGCTATTTTTGGGATAGCTGTCTGTGCCCTCAGATCTAGTGCAAATAGACAAACTGAGATAGAATAAAATCTATCTAAACAGAGCGGTGTGAGTAATGTGGGTTTTAAATCCTGATATACTATTAACAATATCCTCTGCCTTCTTTTTTTTTTTTTTAGATTATTCCTCCCCTTTCATCCCCACAGGGTGCACTGTGCATTTTTGGGTCCCACCAACTCTCTCAGTTTTTAGATTGAGGGGGCAATCTGCTATTTACCTAGGTGGTTCCAAACCTTCTCCCTCCTGGACTTGATTTCAAGTTGTATTCTTTTACCTACCAAACCTGTCTTTTCAACCTATCTGCAGGTGCTGGTCGAGTTGGCACTATTACTCTCTGGTTCGCTGTCACATAGAGCATTGTTTCTCATATTTGATTTTAGGTCTGTAAGCCCTTTTTTCAGGTTAATTATATTTCCTATATAGAGCATCTCAGTGGACCCTGCCTCTGGATCTACTCTGCCTGTGTTTCTTTTCTTTTTTTTAAGTGTATAAAAGCCATCTATATTAGAAACTATAGCCAACCTTCTCTGCCTCATCTCTGTTGTGTTATTTTTCTGCCATCAGTTGTCTGCTTTTCTCCTTCATTCCACTTTCTGCTCCATTCAATTGAGGCCTCTCTGCCACTGTTCCTGAAATCCTGGTACTTTTTTTTTTTTAATCTCTCTAGAATGTCCTTCAGTATTCTCTATAGGGTTGGATTGGTGGTCGAGAATTCCCCCAGTTCCTCTTTGTCTTGGAAACATCTTGCTAATGTGAAGGATGTGACTTCTCTTATTTCTCTCTCTGTGATTTTGTTGTTAGTGTAGAGGAATTCTATTGATTTTTGAGTATTGATTTTGTATCCAGCTACATTACTGAATTTATTTATTATATCTAAGACTCTTTCAATGGAGTTTTGGGGGTCGTCTATGTAGAGTGTCATGTCATCTGCAAACAATGATAATTTAACTTCTTCTTTTCCTATTTTTACCCCTTTGATTTCTCTCTCTTGTCTAATTGCTCTGGCTAGTATTTCCAGTACTATATTAAATAGGAGTGGTGATAAAGGCCATGCTTGTCTTGTGCCTGATTTTAAAGTAAAAGCCTTCAATTTTTGGCCATTTAGTATGCTGCTGGCTGCTGGTTTGTTGTAGATGGCCTTTATTATATTGAGGTAAAGACCATCTATTCCAATTTTCTGCAAGATTCTTATCATGAATGAATGTTGGACCTTATCAAAAGCTTTTCCTGCATCTATAGAAAAGATCATGTGATTCTTACTTTTGGCTTTACTGATATGGTGGATTACATTTATTGACTTACGTATGTTGAACCATCCCTGCATGCCTGGGATGAATCCCACTTGGTCATGGTGTATAATCTTCTTGATGATTTGCTGCATCCTATTTGCCAATATTTTATTGAGGATTTTTGCATCTGTGTTCATCAGGGAGATTGGTCTGTACTTCTCTTTTTTAGTAGGGTCTTTCTCAGGTTTTGGTACTAGAGTAATATTTGCTTCCAGGAATGACATAGGCAAGATTGCTTCCCTTTCAGTTTCATTGAAGAGTTTGAGGAGTGTCGGCATTAAGTCTTCTTTGTGTTTCTTGTAAAATTCTGCAGTGAATCCATCTGGGCCTGGGCTCTTCTTTGTAGATAAGGAATTAATTACATTTTCAATTTCATTAATAGAAATTGGGTTATTCAGCAGTTTTACATCTTCTAGACCAAGCTTTGGTACTTCATATGTTTTTAGGAATCTGTCTATTTCTTCTGTGTTATCAAACCTTTGAGAGTAGAGGTTTTCGAAATAGGTGTTGATGATCTTCTGTATTTCTATACAGTCTGTAGTGATTTCACCTTTTTCATTTCTTATTGCCTGAATTTGAGCTTTTTCTTCCCTTTTAAAAATAAGATTGTCTAGGAGATTATCAATTTTATTTATTCTTTCAAAGAACCAACTCTTTGATTCATTGATTTTTGGATTGTTTTCTTAGTCTCTATTGCATTGATTTCTGCTCTGATTTTTATAATTTCCTCTCTTCTTTTGGCTTTGGGCTTGACTTGCTCTTCTTTTTCTAGCTGTTTGAGGTGTAGCATCAGGTTATTTATTTGTATTCATTCTGTTTTTCTGATGTGGAAACTCAGTGCAATAAATTTTCCTCTGAGGATGGCTTTCATTGCATCCTACAGATTCCGGTAAGTTGTATTTTTGTTTGTTTGTAGGTATTGTTTAATTTCTTCTTTAATTTCCCCTGTGACTCACTGATTATTCAAGAGTGTGTTATTCAGTTTCCATGTGCTTGTGGGATTTTTGCAGTATCTTTTATCATTAATTTATAATTTCAAAGTGCTATGATCCGATAACATGCAAGGGATAATTTAAACTCTTTTGCATTTATTTAAATATGTTCTGTGAGCTAATATATGGTCTATTTTAGAGAATGACCCATGTACTGCTGAGAAGAATGTGTATTCTGATGTTGTTGGATGGAACACTCTCTATGTGTCTATCAAGTTCATTTGTTCACATGTGTGATTCAGTTCTGTTATTTCTTTGCTAATTTTCTGCCTGGTTAATCTGTCCCTTGGTGTCAGTGGTGTGTTAAGTTGTCCTGTTGCAACTGTGTTACTGATAATTTGATTTTTCATTTCTGTTAATACTTGTTTTATATAACTGGGTGCTCTGGAATTTGGTGCATATATATTTAAGATAGTTATCTCTTCCTTTTGAAATTTTCCCCTAACAAGTATGTAGTGACCTTCTTTATCTCTTCTGATTCTTATTAGTTTAAAGTTCACATTGTCTGCAAACAGAATGGCTACTCCTCTTTTTTTTTTTTTTTTGGGTTACTGTTGCATGAAGTATTGTTTTCCATCCTTTGACTTTCAGTCTGTAAGTATCCTTTTGAGTTAGATGGGTTTCTTGTAGACAGCCTATGGTTGGATTTTGTTTCTTGATCCATTCTGCCAGTCTGTTTCTTTTAATTGGTGCATTGAGACCATTTACATTAATGGTTATAACTGTTATATGTTGGTTTTTTGTTGACGTGTTATCTTTCTGCTATTGTATCTTCATCTTTCTGTTCTGTTTAATTGTCTGCTTTGCTTAGTGGTTTTTTCCTAATTGTATGTAAACTGTCTTTCAGTATTTTTTGCAGGGTTGGCTTGGTGATCATGAAGTTCTTCAGCTGTTCTTTGTCATGGAAGTATCTTATTTCTCCATCAAATTTGAAGGACAGTTTTTCAGGGTACATCAGTGAGGGTTGGAAATCATTTTCCTTTAGGATCTGTAATATTTCTCTCCATGCTCTTCTTGACTTTGTGCTGAGAAATCTGCTGTGATTCTGGTAGGTTTTCCTTTATAAGTGATCTGTCTTTTCTCTCTGACAGCTTTTAATATTCTATTCTTATGTTGGGTTTCTGGGATGGTGATTATTATATGTCTGGGTGTAGTTTTATTTTGGTTATGACTATTTGGAGTTCTATATGCTTCACTGATCCTGATGTCGGTTTCCAATCTCATGTTTGGGAAATTTTCAGCAATTACTTCTTTAAATATCCTCTTGACATCCTTTATGTCATCCCCTTCTTTTTCATTAATCCCTGTCAATCTTATGTTGTTTTTGTTTGTGTCATCTTGCAGTTATTGAATTGTTATTTCCTGATTCCTTGTTATTTTTAAAAGGTCTTTCCTTTCCTGTTCACTACCTGCAATCTTGTCTTCAAGGTCTGAAATTCTATCTTCACTTTCATTGAGGCGGTTTTTACAGCTTTCAGTGGAATTTTTGATTTCCTGTGTATCTCTGTACATCTGCTTCATGTATTCTGTTTGTTTCTTATATTGCTCATCCAAGGATTCTTTTTGTTTAGTTCCTCCAATTTTTTAACTGTGTCTTCTTTAGATATGTTCAGTATCTCTTTCATTTCTTTTATCATTTCTTCTTTTACCTGGGAGATTATTTCGAGTTTGAATTCCTTTAAAGCTTCCTGGAGTTGCTTGTTTATTTCAGCTGCTAATATGTCTGATATTTGAGGTGTATGGCATATATTTTCTTTTATGTACATCGCTCTTAAAGTTTCTTTGGATGGGCTGGAGGTTTGAGATTGTAATTTGGTCTTTTGTTTTGTCATTTTCCTTTATTTCTTTGTGTGAAGTGTTTCGAATATTATTCTAAGGCTTCCTCAGTCTCTGTTGGAAAAATCCTCTTCTATCCCCTCAGCTCCTGGGACTCTGGCACCCAGTTCCCTGTGTTGATAGAGGGTTACTGGGGGTGGAGCAGGCCAGCTGAAGCCCAGCCTCTGGAACCAATGGCGCCTGCCTGCTTGCTTAGCACTCCACAGTCCGCCAAGCACTGCTGGGAACGGGGAGGATGGTGCTGGCTCCCCAGACCTGCCGTGCTCCTCCAGTGCACCTGGAAGCTACGAGGTTCCCTGGCCTGACCGAGAGATGGTCCCAAACTAGCTGGACTCTGGGGAAAGTGTGCGGGGCACTTATGCCAGGCTGCCTGACCTCTGGAACTGGTTGTCACCTGCCTGCTTGCTTAGAACTCCACAGTCTGCCAAGCACTGTGGGGAACAGGGAGGGCAATGCCGGTGTCCTGAACCTGCTGAGCTACTCCAGTGCCTTTTTTGTCTTTTTGAGACAGAGTCTCTATGCAGTTTAGGCTGGCTTTGAACTCACTTCGTAGCCCAGGCTGGTCTGGAACTCCCAAGGATCCTCTTGCCTTAGCCTCCTGAGTGCTGGGATAACAGGCGCCCAGCTTCATCTAATCACTCTTAGAACTTCCTGTGTAGAACATGAGTCTTTCTTTCTTTCTTTCTTTCTTTTTTTTTTTTTTTTTTGAGGCAAGCTCTCACTGTGTAGTTCAGGCTAGCCTTGAGTTCACTATATAGCTCAGGCTAGCCTCAAACTTGTGAGGATCTTCTTGTCTCAGCTGGGTTATAAGTGTACCCCATCTACCACACCCAGTTTGAGTCCTATGTTTAAGACAGAAATCGATGGGCATTGACTAGGCTCCAAACCCTCTGTTTGTAAGAGGCTTCTGAAGGAATGTAGGTCTTTGCTGCTCTTTATGATTGAGTCAGGGAAAAGTGACTGCCTTGGAAGGGCGAGTGCCTGAGTGAGATGCAGTTATTACCTATAATCTGTAATGACTTCTATGAAATCATCCAGAAGTGAAAGAAACTGCTTGGCTCTGTGCTGCAGTTCCATCTGTTGACCCGCCACTCTTGCTGCCCCAACCTGTGACCATTCAGCCTTTCTCCATCAGCTGCGGTGCTGGGTGCTCACTGCCTCACAGGCAGCCTGGTTCAGATATGTGTGGCTTTTCATTGTTGAAGAATCAAAGCAGCCTTAAAGTATTTCTTGTGGGTGAATAAAGACTTCTAACCACTTTTTCTAACCACTGGCTCTGTGGAATAATCCTATTGCTGTCCACACTGAAGTCCTTTGGGTACATGAAGGAAGGCATCACAACACACTCCAGCCCTACAGAGTCACTGCCAGTGGAGACAGAGCTGGCTTTAAATGGGGATTTTGATCTGGGCAGAGGCTGTGTAAGGGCAGACAGCAAGAGTGCTGTGTTTCAGGTGGCAGGGGATTCTGGGGCTGGTGCTGTGGCTGCAGAGGAGAGTGTGGGTGACAGGTGCATGGGGTCATGGAGGAGAGGAGCCAGGGGTTCTTGGGCACAGGCTATGTGGTTCTCTTTGTGGGTCTGGGAGGTAGGTGATGAAGGGTCTGACTGAAGGCAGAGTGACAGGCTGATGAGGGACCCTGCAGGGACCCAGGTGATGTGAAGATGAGTCTGGGGTGAGAGTGTGATCCAGGTCTGCTGCTGCTGGTGAACACACTGGCCCCGGGGAGGGCTTGAGGCTGAGAACTGTGGAAGGCTGAAGAGTTCTGAGCTCTTGTCATTAGAATATGTTGACATTAGTGTGGTATTCCGTATAGATTTTTTTTAATACTGGAAGTCAAAACCAGAGCACTTTACAAATGTGCTACATCCCCAGATCTTCTACTTTTTATTTTGAGATGGAATCTTGCTAAGTTGCCTAGGCTGGGCTCGAAGTATCAATCCTCCTGCCTAGGCCTTCCAAGTAGATGGCATTTGCCACTGTACCAGGTGTATACACATGTGTAATGCTCAGCCAGTGCATTAATTAAATTCATGATTACAAATAGAATGTCATGCAAAGAACCATGTTGAAGTACAGTGTTTTTAGAAATGGATTTTATATCTTGGCCATGATCTATAGTAGACATGGCTGGGGCATTGTGACCCAGGACACATGATGTTTGCCTGAGGTTTCTTGAGACTTGTAGTTATGGGCTGCATCCTGGCTCAGAGCCCTTGTTCTGTTGGGGCTCACAGTCCTGAATGCAGAGCGGCTGAGGTCTTCTTCATTTGGGCACGGCACTGGTGTCTGTGTTGTGTGGGCTCTGGTAACTTCTGCTGTGACTGTGCCATGTGACAGTGCTGTGCCCAGTGATGGCTGCACAGTTCAGTGTTCTCATCACTCTACAGGCAAGGTTTATTACTCATAACCTGGTGACTCCCACTGTGCATGCTCTGTGAGATGGTGCCCCAGCCAAGTGCTGGCTGGAGAGTTCAGTGTGTTCATCATGTTACAGTCAGGGTTTATTACTTGTAAGCTGAAAATGCAGACAGCTGTGCTCTGCCCATCCTCTGGTTCCGTGTGGCACCTTATAGAAGAGCTGGTGGCAGAAGTGGACCAGTTTTGTGGGTCAGATCTGAGGCTACTTTGAGGAACAGGCCATGCTGCCTTGTTTATCTTGGATGATACATTTTATTTTTTCCTTTTTTCTTTCATTTTAAAGAAAAAAAGGAAAACAGATCTAGAAGCAAAGAAACATAGAAAGTACCTACAGCAAAAGCAAAATCAAGGCAGCCACCACAACAAAAAATCAAGCTATACAGGCTTTCAAGCAAGATAAAAAGGAATTTAACAGTGGTTTTCATATTGCATATTTTCATCTTCAAAATAGTTGCTCAGGTTACCAGACACAGGAATAAAAGAAAACAGAAGAAAATATTGAATTTCAAAGACAAGACAGTTGCCTCAGTGCACACTGCCATCCTCCTAATAGATGCTCAGACTACCCCAGGCCTGCAAAGTCAACCAAACAATACAAGCATCAAGCTATTCCTTTCACTTCAATTACTATTATCTCACTCTGAGTCCTCCACATCAACCAGCTGCTTACTCCCAGGGTGGGAGTGGGGAACACTCCTCTGGTTTCCCAACCCACACACGAGCTAGCTTGTGGGAAGGTATGGCTGGTCTTCTTGCTGAGTCTCTTCCCGATCTATATGACTGAGCCTGGTTCATGGGAAGGCCAACACTATGTTTTCTCTCTATAACATGCCACTGATTTCCAGGTGAAGCCAGTGGCTTCAGGAAGCTTTTCCTCTCATTGAGGAAGTAGGTTCCAGCAGGTGGGGTGCTATAGGGCACTCTGAGATGGGGACAGTGAGGCTCAGTAGCCAGTGGCTTCTTCACTGGGATGGGAGCTTAGAAATTCTGCTGTCTCTTCCCGTATGGCCTAGTAAGAGAAGCTCACAGAGGGACTGAGATGGAGAACTGAGATTCTGGCTGCTGTCCCCTGCACAACATGGGGCCTTTCAGTGGCCCCCCCGCACTGCCTGGAATGTTCTCTTGCAGAGCATGGTGAGCAGATGTGAGTGCACCTGCCCTGAAGAAACTGGATGTGCCAAACATGAGTCAGGACGGTGGAGTTGGGCAGACATCTCATCAGTGATGAATGCTCTTCTTGGTCAGGGAGGACTTGTGCAGCACTCCCGAAAGTAGCAGGAGTTCTAGTGCCAGCTTCAGAGCTGTTAGATTTACCCCGGTTTGATGCTCTGTGCTGTAGATCCAGCTCGGTGTGATAGTTATGGAGATACCCAAGCCATGATTTTTGTTCAGTGTGACAATGAATTGAAGTAGATATATACAAGCATTGCCCACTCCCCAATTCTATAGTGCTGCTCAAATGTAAAAATCAGTTTAGTTCACCATGCAGCTCGTTACTCCTTCTGTGCTGGTGAGTTCAGCATTGCCGGGTGCAGTTGCTGGGGGCACTGCTTGATGTGGACAGTCTTTTCCACCTTGTGCACTGGGTTTTGCTAGGAGAGCCCAAAGGTCCTTTTCTCTGCCTCAGCCACACTGGGGTAGACTTGAGACCCCACTCCTATAGTCATAGTTTCACCTGTGTTTTGAAAGGAGGAGGACTCATCAGCAACATCTTTAACATCTTTATCTGTTGCTGAATACTAAGTAAAATCCTAAGAGAAAATACAAATAAAGGTTTTTTGGACACTGTTAGAATAAAATGATGGAGACAACATATATACAAAAAATATAGAGTCCCCTGCATTTGGACAACTTCAGCAGCCGAGGGGAACCTTGGCCACCCCTCCCCACACCCAAAAGACCTCAGCAGCCCACAAACTGTCAGTGACCTCTTCCACCACTTCAGTACTACAGCAGGCCAGTGAATTCCCCCTCAAGCAGAGTACCTCAGTGGGTCAACAGGAGCCTCAGCAAACCTTCCCTCCCACCTGAAGGACCTTGGTGAGCCGACAAGAGTGTGAATCCTTCTTCCAGAGAACACTGGGTGGGTTTGAGAGAGCACTGGCAAGACTCCATACCCTGAGAAACCCTCCTGAACCCATGAGACCACCTGTGACACAGCAGGGTCCTGGCTGGGGCATATGCTATTGACGGGTAGGCCTAGTGGCCAGGGACGGTCTGAAGCTGCAGTAACAATACAAGCTAAGGGTTGGTTCACATCAATATTCCTAGGCTGGTCAGCCTAGAAAGAATACAGGACTCATACAATTGGCCTACAGCAGGAATGCAGGTCACTGATCCTTCCCCTACACTGTGGGACCCAGCAACTGGATAACGACAGCCACACAGTAGCACCCTTGATGGACAGTCAAGACTAGCAGATTGAAAAGAACAAAATATTAAGCCCAGAGGTGAAAATGACAAGCAAAAAGGCAAAATGCAATCTCAGACACCCAGCCCATCAGGAACAAGTACAGGAGACATCGAAATAGAAGACACTGGAAGTTAATATACCTGAAGTTTCTGAAGAGACAGCAAGTGAAATAACCCCGGTGACCCACTGATTACTCAAGAGTGTGTTATTCCATTTCCATGTGTTTGTGGGATTTTGCAGTATCTTTTATAATTAATTTCTAATTTCAAAGTGCTATGATCCGATAACATACAAGGGATGATTTCAACTCTTTTGCATTTATTTAAATATGTTCTGTGAGCTAATATATGGTCTATTTTAGAGAATGACCCATGTACTGCTGAGAAGAATGTGTATTCTGATGTTGTTGGATGAAACACTCTGTATATATCTATCAAGTCCATTTGTTCACATGTGTGATTCAGTTCTGTTATTTCTTTGCCGATGTTCTGTCTGGTTGATCTGTTCCTTGGTGGCAATGGTGTGTTAAAGTTTCCTGTTACAATTGTGTTACTGATAATTTAATTTTTCATTTCTGTTATACTTGTTTTATGTAACTATGTGCTCTGGAATTTGGTGCGTATGTATTTAAGATAGTTATTGCTTCCTCTTGAAGTTTTGCCCTAACCAGTATGTAGTGACCTTCTTTATCTCTTCTGATCATTATTAGTGTAAAGTTTATATTGTCTGCAAGCAGAATGGCTACTCCTCTTTTTTTTGGGTTACTGTTGCGTGAAGTATTGTTTTCCATCCTTTGACTTTCAGTCTGTGAGTATCCTTTTGGGTTAGATGGGTTTCTAGTAGATAGCCTATGGTTGGATTTTGTTTCTTGATCCATACTGACAGACTGTTTCTTTTAATTGGTGCATTGAGACCATTTACATCAATGGTTGTAACTGTTATATGTTGGTTTATTGTTGACATGTTATCTTTCTGCTATTGCATCTTTATCTTTCTGTTCTGTTTAATTGTCTGCTTTGTTTAGTGGTTTTTTCCTAAGTGTACCTAAACTGTCTTTCAATATGTTTTGCAGTGTTGCTTGGTGATCATGAAGTTCTTCAGTTGTTGTTTGTCATGGAAGTATCTTATTTCTCCATCAATTTTGAGGGACAGTTTTGCAGGGTTCATCAGTCCAGGTTGGATATCATTTTCCTTTAGGATCTGGAACACTTCATTCCATGCTCTTGTTGACTTTATTGTTTGTGCTGAGAAGTCTGCTGTGATTCTTATAGGTTTTCCTTTATAAGTGATCTGTCTTTTCTCTTTGACAGCTTTTAATATTCTGTTCTTTTTTTTTTTTTTTGTCTTTTGCTTTTTATCAGTACCGGGGATCGAACTCACGACTGCCTGCTTGCAAGGCAGGTGCTTATGCCGCTGAGCTAAACCTCCAGCCCCTTAATATTCTATTCTTATGTTGGATTTCTGGGATGGTGATTATTATATGTCTGGGTGTAGTTTTATTTTGGCTATGGCTATTTGGAGTTCTATATGCTTCACTGATCCTGATGTCGGTTTCCAATCTCGTGTTTGGAAATTTTCAGCTATTACTTCTATAAATATCCTCTTGACATCCTTTATGTCATCCCCTTGTTTGTCATTAATCCCTATCAACCTTATGTTGTTCTTTTTGCATCATCCTGCAGTTGTTGAATTGTTATTTCCTGATTCCTTGTTATTTTTAAAAGATCTTTCCTTTCCTGCTCACTAGCTGCAATCTTGTCTTCAATGTCTGAATTCTACCTTCACTTTCATTCAAGTGGTTTTTACAGTTTTAAGTGGAATTTTTGATTTCCTGTATATCTCTTTGCATCTGCTTTATGTATTCGGTTTGTTTCTTATATTGCTCATCTAGGGATTCTATCTTTTTGTTTAGTTCCTCCAATTTTTAAACTGTGTCTTCTTTAGATATATTCAGCATCTCTTTCATTTCTTTTATCATTTCTTCTTTTACCTGGGAGATTATTTCTAGTTCAAATGCCTTTAATGCTTCCCAGAGTTGCTTATTTATTTCAGTTGCTATTATGTCTGATATTTGAGCTGTATGGCATATATTTTCTTCTATATACATCGTTCCTAAGGTTTCATTGGTTGGGCTGGAGGTTTGAGATTGTAATTTGGTCTTTCGTTTAGTCATTTTCCTATATTTCTCTGTCTCAAGTGTTTCGAGTTTTATTCTAAGGCTTCCTCAGGGTCTTTTGGAAATCCTCTTCTATGCACTGATCTCCTGGGACTCTGGCAGCCAGTTCCCTGAATTGATACAGGGTCACTGGTGGTGTAGAAGGCTGGCTCAAGCCCAGCCCCTGGAACCCATGGTGCCCGCCTGCTTGCTTAGCATTCCACAGTCTGCCAAGCACAGCAGGGAATGGGGAGGCCAATGCTGGCGCCTGGACCTGCTAAGCTGCTCCAGTGCACCCAGAAGCCGTGAGGGTCCCAAACCAGCTGGACTTGGGGGAAAGTGCGTGGGGCACTTATGCCAGGCCACTGGGCCTCTGGAATGGGTGGCACCCACCTGCTTGCTTAGAACTCCATAGTCCACCAAGCACAGCTGGGAACGGAGAGGCAAATGCTGGTGCCCTGGACCCACCGAGCTGCTCCAGTGCACCTGGAAGCCGCCAGGGTCCCAAACAAGCTGGACTTGGGGGAAAATGGGCAGGGCACTTATGCCAGGCTGCCTGGGCTCTGACACTGGTGGTACCCACCTGCTTGCTTAGAACTCCACAGTCCGCCAAGCACAGCCGGAAATGGGGAGGCCAAAGCTGGTGCCCTGGCCCATCGAGCTGCTCCAGTGTTTCAGTGTGGTTTTAATTTGCATTCCTCTAATGACTAATGATGATGAACATTTTTTCATGTATTTATTTGCCGTGTGTATTTATTCAAATGAGAAGTATGTATTCATCTCAGCTGCCCATTATTTGATTGGGTCTTTGAGTTTCGGTGATCTGATTTAATTCTTTATATGTTTTAGACAGAAATCCTTTGAGGGAGAGTTCACTAAGATTTTTCCCCAGTTTGTGGGTTTTCTTTTCACTATGCTGGAGATTTCTTTTGACATGCAGCAACTTTTTAATAAGACATGGTCCCAATTATTGATTCTGTGAAGTATTTTCTGTGTGGTTTGATTCCTGTTCATGAATTCTCTACATACCCCTATATCTTCAAGATGTTTACCTACTTTGTCTTCCAATAGATTTAGTGTTTCTGTTTTAGCATTCAGATCTTTGATCCATTTAAATTTTAATTTAGTACATGGTGATAGGCATGGGTCTAGATTTAGTTTTCGGCATATAGAGAGCTAGTTTTTCCAGAACAATTTATTAAAAGACTGTCGTTCTTCCAGTGAACATGTTTGGCCCCTTTACCAAACATAAGGTGGTTGATTGTGTTTGTAGTTGTGGTTGTACGTTCTAATCTATTCCACTGATCTTTGGCTCTATTTTGGTTCCAGTACGATGTTGATTTTACTACAGTTGCTTTGTAGTATAACTTCAAGTCAGGGATTGTGATGCCTCCTGCCTTGCCTTTGCTGCTTAGAATTGCCTTTGCTATTCTGGATCTCTTCTGGTTCCAGATGAATTTTAGGAGTGATTTCTCTAGGCCTGTTAGGTATGTTGATGCTATTTTCATTGGGATTGCATTGAATCTGTAAAAGAGTTTTGGGAGAATGGCCATTTTCACAATATTTATTCTTCCTATCCATGAACAAGGGATGTCTTTCTATTTTCTGAGATCATCTTCGATTTCTTTTTCAGGGTATTTTAATTTTCCCTGTATAGATCTTTTACTTCTTTTGTGAGATTAATTCCAAAGCATTTCATTTTTTTGGATGCTAGTGTGAAGGATGTGACTTCTCTTATTTCTCACTCCATAATTCTGTTGTTAGTGTAGAGAAATGCTATTGATTTTTTAGCATTGATTTTGTATTCAGCTACATTGCCAAATTTCTTTATTATATCTAGGAGTCCTTCAATTGAGTTTTGGGTGTCTTCAATGTAGAGTATCATGTCATCTGAAAATCATATTAATTTAACTTCCTCTTTTCCTATCTTTACCCCTTTTATTTCTCTCTCTTGTCTAGTATTTCTGGCTAGTATTTCCAGTACTATATTGAATAGGAGCAGTGATAAGGGACATCATTATCTTGCTCCTGATTATAAGATAAAGGCCTTCAGTTGGGGATTGATGATTTGCTGCATCCTGTTTGCCAATATTTTATTGAGGATTTTGCATCTGTGTTCATGAGGGAGATTGGCCTGTAGTTCTCTTTTTTAGTTGGGTCCTTCTCAGGTTTTGGCACTAGAGTAATATTTGCTTCCAGGAATGACTTAGGAAGGATTGTTTCCATTTCAATTTCATTGAAGAGTTTGAGGAGTGTTGGCATTAAGTCTTCTGTGTGTTTCTGGTAAAATTCTGCTGTGAATCCTAGGCTCTTTCTTATAGGTAAGGACTTAATTACATTTTCAATTTCATTAATTGAAATTGGGTTATTCAGCAGTTTTTACATCTTCTTGAGCCAGCTTTGGTACTTCATATGTTTCTAGGAATCTGTCCATTTCTTCTGTGTTATGGAACCTATAAGAGTAGAGGTTTTTGAAATAGGTGTTGATGATCTTCTGTGTTTCTACAGAGTCTGTAGTGATTTTGCCTTTTTAATTCCTTATTGCATGAATTTGAGCTTTTTCTTTCCTTTTTAAAATTAGGTTGGATAGTGGCTTATCAATTTTATTTATTCTTTCAAAGAACGAACTCTTTGATCCATTAATTCTTTGGATTGTTTTCTTTGTCTCTATTGCATTAATTTCTGCTCTGATTTTTATAATTTCTTCTCTTCTCTTGGCTTTGGACTTGACTTGCTTTTCTTTTTCTAGATGTTTGAATTATAGCGTTAGGTTATTTATTTGTATTCGTTCTGTTTTCTTGATGTGGGAACTCAGTGTATTAAATGTTCTTCTGAAGACTGCTTTCATTGCATCCCACAGATTCTATTAAGTTGTATTTGTATTTTCATTTGCTTGTAGGTATTGTTTAATTTCTTATTTTATTTCCTCTGTGACCCACTGATTGCTCAAGAGTGTATTGTTCGATTTCCATGTGTTTGTGGGATTTTTGCAGTTTCTTTTATCATTAATTTCTAGTTTCATGGCGCTATGATCTGATAACATGTGTGGGATAATTTCAACTCTTTTGCATTTATTTAAATATGTTCTGTGGGTTAACATGTGGTCTGTTGTAGAGAATGTCCCATGTACTGGTGAGAAGAATGTATATTCTGACGTTGTTGGATTAAACACTGTATTGTCTATCAAGTGCATTTGTTTACTAGTGTGATTCAGTTCTGTTGTTTCTTTTTTTTTTTATTTAAAGAAAAGGAAACAAAAAATACATGGAGATAACAATAAAAAAAAGGTTAGAAATAATACAAGATTACAGATAAACAAAAGGTAAGAAATTGCCGGTTGATAAGTTACAAGTTGTCATCTTGTTCAGGTTGTAGAATTAAAGTATTTAGAATGACATTCAAAAAAGTGACCCTACAGACCATTCTGCTCTATGATCGAACAAAAGCTCCGTTATATGATTTTCAGTCCTACACATTTGTTTTACATCTCAAAGAGGGTAAGATTAACCATATCAAAACAGAACAGAACATTTAAAAAAATAAAAATAAAAAACAATTTTAAAAAATACAGGTTTCAAAGCAAGTCCACTGGAGATCTTCATTATCTAACTGTCTCTAGCTTCTTACAAATAGTTGTCCCTATCTTCACCCACTTTCTATACTTATTGCATGTTATAGAACTAATCAAATCATTACAGGCTGATGAAGTCTTTTTAGGTCCTCAAGTTCCAAATTAGGGAAGACAATAGCAACTACCATCACATCTCTCATTCTCTTTGTGATAGCCGTCCCCATCTCTGCATATGCTGAAGTTGAACTGAAGAAACCAGACTAATGTCATTCTAATCAGCAAACAATAGATTGCTAGAATTTATATTATAATGCTACAAAATAAGCCTCGGGTTTCTCAGCGCCTCTTCCTCAGAGTATTTGTTCCTTACATCTTGTATTATATAATCTGTTCCCGTAAATAATTTAAGAAAAAAAAACCCCATGTGTGAATTTCTACCTATATATCTATCCTCTCTGTATTATAGGGAAAACCAAGTCATAACTAGACAGCAAAACAATTTCCTAGAAAAACATGCAATGGATAAGACATATAAAACTGCAATATACATGATCTTCCGTAGCTACTATGTTTTCTCTTGTTATTTTCAATAGATTTGTCCACAACACTGGCTTATTATAGTTAAACATACTATCACCTATTTTTATAAAAACTTAACTTTGACTGCATTGTAGTATTTGAGAGCTGTTACTGATTCATACCAGTATGGATATCCTTTACATCTTGTCATGCTCAGAGTAGTTTCCTCTACTTTTAGGGTTGATTCTGACAAGCATACCAATTTCAAATAGAATCATTTAAGGCCAACCAATAGTCTTATGATTCAGATACAATTAAGATCAGTCATAGTAAGACAATGTAAGTAATACAGGATTTCAGCCTAAGTCAATAGGAAAGTAAGGATAGTTACCATGGTATAACCTGCTATTTTTGGTTCTAGAGGTCTGTGTCTTCAAATCTGACATGAGTGGACAGACCAGAACAAATTAAATTCAATCTAAATATGGCACTAGGACTACTGTGTCTTTTAAATCGTTATACACCATTAGCAATGACCTCTGCTTTTTTTTTTTAAATATAGTTTCAGAGCTGTCTATACTAAAGACTAGCTTACCGTCTCTGCCTCATGTCTGCTACTCCACTTTTCTGCTATAATTTGTCCACCTTATTCCCTCATTCCATTGTCTGCCCCATTCACTGAGGCCTCTCTGCCACTGTAGCTGGAATCCTGATATCTCTTCCTCTCTTTCTCTGTAATGTCTTTCAGCACTCTCTGTAGGGTTGGATTGGTGGCCGCGAACTCCCACAGTTCCTCCTTGTCTTGAAAGTATCTTATTTCTTCATTAATTTTTAGAGAGAGTTTTGACGGATATATGAACTTTGGTTGCATATTTTTTTCCTTCAGGACTTGGAATATTTCTCCCCACTCCCTTCTTGACTTAAGAGTTTGTGTTGATAAGTCTGCTGTTATTTTGATAGATTTTCCATTATAGGTAACCTGCATCTTTTCTCTGGCTGCTTTTAATATTCTGTTTTTTTGGTGGATTTCTGGGATCTCGATTATTATATGTCTAGGCGTAGATCTGTTTTGGTTGTAGGTAGCTGGCGTTCTGTATGCTTCTTTTATCTGGATATCATTTCTTTTTGCTATACATGGGAAATTTTGCTTTAATATATCTGTGAATATTTTTTGTATTTCATTTTTGGATGTTCCTGCTTCCTCACTCACATTCTTTATTCTTAGGTTATGTATCTTCTTGTCATCTTCCAGTTTTAGAATTGCTTCTTTCTGGTTCCTTGTTATTTTTAAGAGGCTTTTTCTTTCACGTTCATATGCCCTAAATCTCTCTTCAAGTTTCATAAGGCTGTCTTTAGTTTCTGTCAAGGCATTTTGCCAATATTCAATGGAATTTTTAGTTTCCTGATATTCTCTTTGGATCTGTTTCATGTATTCTAAGTTATGCTTAAATTCTTCTTCAGATGCTTCTCTTTCTTTTCTGATTTCCTCAGTTCTTCCATCTGTGTTCTCTTGGGCGGGGCTTGTCATTTCTTTAATTAATCTCTTTATATCTTGCCTTACTTGGATCAGGAGTACAGCTTTAAATTCCTCTATGAGATCATGTAGGTACTTTTTAATTTTGGCTGATGCTGTGTCGAGTAGAGGATGATTACTGTGCTTGTTGTCTTCAGTGTTTAGTTCTCCTGGGCTTGTTTTCTCCTGTTGAGCAGCTGAAGATTTTTTTTTATTTTTATCTCTTGTCATGTTTCTGGTTTCTTTCAGACTGTCCTGGAGTTCTCTGGCCCTCTCCGAATTGCTTAGGGCCTTTCAGAAGCGTGCTGGCTTGAGTTTTTGCTGTCCTCCCCAATTTACTGTTATCTGGGGTAGGCTGGGATGCAGGGGCGGTACAGGCTAGTCTCTAGCCTCTGTGTCAGTTAGTTCATAAATTAGGCTGTACTTTCTGGTTGTCACTGAGTTGTGGCTATTTTGTATCCACTTATTGGGCCCCAAGCAGAGGCTTGGTTTAGCCCCAGTAGCTCCTGCCAATTCTCTTTGTACCAGAAGCAGCTGAGTAATGTCACTATGGCACAGGTTTCTGCCCAAATCCCAGCCGTTCTCTTCCAAACCTCTCTGTGACAGGAGCACCAGAATAGCAGATCCGCCCAAAACTAAGATGTCTCCCACTAAGTTCTCTGTGTGGAGCTGAAGCCAGCAAGTAATCAGGCTCTGCCAGGATTCAAGATGTCTTCCACCAACCCTCCCCTCAGGGGGACCTGGTGATGTCACCACGCTGCAGTTTCTGCCGCCAGGCTAATATGTCTGCACCAGACTCTGTGTTATTGATTTCCCCGTGGTGGCGGGCCAGCTGTTCTCTGGTCAACCCCAGCAGCCGCGGGGTTCCCAGTACTCACCAGAGTCCGGTGCAAGTCCTCATTCCGGGACCACCGCACACCAAGCTGTCCACTTTTCCCGCACTCCCAGCACAGCGCTGACCGGTCAGATATCTGTGCACCGTTTAAATTTGAAACGCCCAAGCTTTGTACATCCGCTCTGGTGCAGCAGTGCAGACTTGGCTGCTACTTGGAGTCCCGGCCCGGGTCTCAGTTTCCCACAGTCCCCTAATGCAACTCAGCTTTTGCTGCTAGGTCCATGGGTCAGCTTGTTGATTTAAAGGCGCGGGATTTGCAGCCTCCCGTTATCAGCGTTCAAGGTCTCAGCACGACTTTAAATCCTCCAGCTGTACTGTCTTGGTTAATAAGAATTGCTATCGATTTGTCTGGCCCTCTCCATGTTGTCTTTTTTTAGCTTCTAGTGTGAATTCTCTGGAGAGACTCTTCGCTCGATCCCCTCGCCAGCCGCCATTTTCAGGAATCAGTTCTGTTATTTCTTTTGCGGATTTTCTGTCTTGTTGATGTGTCCTTTGGTGTCAATGGTGTGTTAAAGTCTCCTGTTATAATTGTTTTATTGTTAATTTGATTTTTCATTTCTATTAATACTTGCTTTGTATAACTGTGTGTTCTGGAATTTGATACATATATATTTAAAAATGTTATCTCTTCCTCTTGAAGTTTTACCCTAACCAGTATGTAATGACCTTCTTTATCTCTTAGGATCATTTTTGGTTTGAAGTCACATTGTCTGCCAAGAGAATAGCTATCCCTGCTTTTTTTTTTTTTTTTTTTTTTTTGGTTTCTGTTGCATGTAGTATTGTTTCCCATCTTTTGACTTTCATTCTGTGAGTTTCCTTTTGGATTAGATGGGTTTTTTGTAGATAGCATGTGGTTGGATGTTGTTTCTTGATCCATTTCGCCAGTCTGTTTCTTTTAATTGGTGAATTGAGACCATTTATATTAATAGTTGTAACTGTTATATATTGGTTTATTGTTGACACGTTATCTTTTTGCTGTTACATCTTTAACTTGTCATTCTTTTTAATTGTCTGCTTGTTTAGAGGTTTTTTCCTATGTGTATCTAAACTGTCTTTCAGTATTCTTTGCAAGGTTGGCTTGGTGATCATGAAGTTCTTTAGCTGTTCTTTGTCATGGAAGTATCTTATTTCTCCATCGATTTTGTAGGACAGTTTTGCAGGGTACATCAGTCTAGGTTGGAAGTCATTTTCCTTTAGTATTTGAAATACTTCACTCCATGTTCTTCTTGACTTCATTTTTTGTGTTGAGAAGTCTGCTGTGATTCTGATAGGCTTTCCTTTATAGGTGATCTGTCTCTTCTCTCTAACAGCTTTTAATATTGTATCCTTATGTTGGACTTCTGGGATGATTATTATATGTCTGGGTGTAATTTTGTTTTGGTTATGGCTATTTGGAGTTATAATCCTAATGGCAGTTTCCATTCTCATGTTTGGGAAATTTTCAGCTATTACTTATGAAAATAGTCTCTTGATATCATTTGTGTTATCCCCTTCTTTTTATTTATCCCTATCAATCTTATGTTGTTTTCCTTTGAGTCATCTTGCAACTGTTGGAGTGTTATTTCCTAATTCCTTGTTATTTTTAAGAGATCTTTCCTTTCCTGTTCACTAGCTGCAATCTTGTCTTCGAGATCTGAAGTTATATCTTCACTTTCATTGAGGTAGTTTTGACAACTTTCAATGGAATTTTTGATTTCCTGTATATCGCTTGAATCTGCTTTATGTATTCTGTTTGTTTCTTATATGTTCATCCCGGGATTCTATCTTCTTATTTTGTTCCTCTAATCTTTTAACTGTGTCTTCTTTAGATATGTTCAACATCTCTTTCATTATTTTTATCATTTATTCTTTTATCTGGGAGATTATTTCTAGTTTGAATTCCTTTTAAGCTTCCCAGAGTTGCTTCTTTATTTCAGTTATTAGTATTTCACGTATTTCAGCTGTATGGCATATATTTTCTTTGATGTACATGGCTTCTACGCTTTCTTGGGATGGGATGGGTGTTTGAGATTGCATTTTGGTCTTTAATTTTGTCATTTTCCTATATTTCCTTGTTTCAAGTGTTGTTCCTGGGTGTGCTGGAAATGTCTCCTATGTCCTGGGCTCCTGGGACTCTTCTGTTAGCGTAGCTCCCCCCTTGGGCAGTGAGGCCTCCAGATTAAAAGAAGGTTACCAGGGGCAGCTTAGGCAGGCCTAAAGCATCCTCAAGCCGTGCAGCTCCTCTCTGGCAGCAATGCTTCCCGGACTGAAAGAAGGCTACCAGGTGCGGTCCAGGCAGGGCCGAATCCCACCAAGCCCAATTTAGTGTGGGTGCAAGCTGGTTGGTCCCCAACCATCTAGAGCAAGGATTTCAAACTCTCCCAGGGATCAGATGTTGTGCAGGCATCCACCTCCTTGGGTGGCGAAGCTCCCCAGGTTGAAAGAAGGTCACCTGTGTGGCCTCAACCCGCTCTACAGTGCAGCTCCCTCCTCCAAGTGGCGGTGGTGGCGGCGGTGGCGGCACTCTGTGGACTGAGAGAAAGTCACTGGCAAGGCCTAAGTAGGCCCTCACAGCGCAGCTCCCTCCTCAAGGTAGCAGCAGCAGAAGCGGTGCTGTCCTATTTTTTTATTTTAAAAAGGATAAAACTAAACATAACAAAACAGAATAAAGCAAATCAGAAGCAAAATGATGTGACACAGATTTCAAAACAAGACAACATGAGATCTCCAGTGGCTACCACAATGTCTCTTGTTTTCGTCTAAATAGTTATCTATATCTTCACACACATTGAATTCATACAAAACAAAATAGTATAAAACTGATCAGAACAGAGTAATGAAGGCATTACAGGCCTTCAAAACCAGACAATAGGAAAATTAACAATGGGCTGCCGTAATGTCTCTTGTTCTCTTCAAAATAGCTGTCCATACCTTCATGTATGTTGAAATTACACAATACAAAAGAGACTAAAACCACTCTGAACAACGAATAGAAGCATTACTGGATTTCACAGCATGATGATACAGAATTAGCAATGGATACCATAATGTCTATTTTTCTTCAAAGTAGCTGTTCATTTCATCACATATAATATAATCAATTCTTGTAAACTATTTAGGCGAAGTACTAGGCATGTATAAGCCTCTACATGTATACCTATCCTTTCTGCATCAGAGGGAAAAACAAAACAAAATAAAACATATTACTAGAAAAATAAGAAACAAAATAGACAACAATGGCAGAGGGCTCAAAACAATGACAGTATAGGCTTTCAAAACACGGTGGTAGGAGCAGAACTAAGGTTGATATTTTACATAATGATCTTTAAGAGTTCCTCAGGCCACCAGGCATAAACATGCAAAATTGTTCCAATCCTATGAATGTTAACTGCTTTGCTATGAGCTTATAGAAGGCTATGAGCTTATAGAGACTAAGGCAGGGGAACTCAGGTTCAAGGCCATCTGAGCAAAGTATCCAGACTGTCTCAAAATTAAATGAAAGGCTGGGAATGTGGCTCACTGGTAAATGGCTTGCCCAAGACTCTGGGTTTAATATCCAGTATAAGGGGGATGCGTTACTATAGTGGGGATTGTAGTGAAAGCCACTCCCTGCCTGAAGCTATGCTTATGTGGCCATCTTGGAGTGAGAGCATTTCCCCTGATGATGGGCCTGAGTGGGACAGTGAAAGTGGTCACTCTGTTCACACAGAACTCAGAGAAGCAACTTGAACAGCACAGTACCAGAGAGTGGACTTCCTATGCTTACAACATCCCTGAAATGCTGCCTCAACCTACAGTACCTGCAGGGTTTTTGAAACATCAGCATAACCCTGTAGGTCTTCCCAGTGTCCCTGATAAAGGGGCTGGTGATGGAGGGACACAGGAGCAGTACTGATGCCATGATGGTGAGTAGTGTCTCCCATGATCCAGGCAGCCCTGGGGACAGGCCCCGGACCACATCAGCTGAGGAACAGAGGTCCCACTGGCGGGTACATACGCTGGGTATCTGAGAGAAGCCTGGAAGATCTGCAGGCTGCCTTCCAGAGAGGGAACAGCAGCCCATGTGGTCCAAAGGTTGTGACATGGCAGGAGCCTGCCTACATAGCAGGACTGTCCTGGCTCAGTCTGGGCTGTAGAATTGCCAGGCCTGCTGCTCTGAAAACCTCTTTCCTTCTGCTCTCTCACAAGTAAGCTAGAGATGACCTTATGTTTGGATAAGGGAGTACAGCCTTCCTCTAGCCACTCACTGTGGCCAGTACTTGCCCATCTTCCTATGAGGAGGGAGATTTGATTGCTTATGTCACCTTCAGAGCCACCTGTTTGAAATCAGATTCACACGGTTGAGTTAAAGGAAGAATTGCAAGTGGTCCATCAGACATGGCTCTGTAGAGCTTTTGGGTGGCCTTTTCTCATTTGGAGAGTGACCAGCAGCCTGGGAAGTGGATTCCTTTGATCTGAGCTGCTTTCTGGGGGTTAGGAAGTCACCTTCATGGGCCTGGACTCCGGACAGGGTCTACACTTCGTGGTCATCTGCTGTGGTGGGATCTATAAGGAGTCTGCAGGGTCCAAGACTCTGGGCCATTGGAGAGTCACTGGGCCAGGAGCAGCCTATGCTGGCCCCATCCTTTCATGGTCAGTTTGTGTTGGACAGTGAGTGTCCCTTATTCACCAAATAAGTTGGAATTTCTTTGTATATTCAGTGAAATAAACAGTGTGCCTTCCTCGATTACTGTATACTAAATAACTGCACATGTGTCTGGGTGGAATGAAGATAACTAATATGACACCATACTTTGTGATCCTGTACTATCCTTGCCATCCTGAAAAAAAGAGGTTTCAAAATTATTATTTTATATAACAATATACATGTGCATATACGTGCAGGTAATTATATCTGTGAATACCAAAAGGTGTGAGAATATTATCCTAGAAAATATAACATAGGTTATTTCTGTTGATCCTGTCCTTCCAGAAATTCAGAGGAGAGTCCAAAAGGCTCTTATCAGCAGGTTTCTGTGGAGGATGATTCAGCTCCTGAGTATGCACAGGCATCTGAGGGTGCTGCCTTGCTCAGGTCCTGCCTAGTTAGAGCCCATCATCTGAAGTTTGCCTACTCACATTTGGTTTTAGACCTGTGAGTAGCAGCACAGTGGTTTAAGGTGAGCAGTGAGTGGATGGTAAATGCTGTCCTGGGTTGGTTAGACTGCCTCTCCCATCTATTCCCATTGCACAGGATGTAGGTTACCCATTCCATTCATGACCTGCTGCTGGCCTTGTAAGCACAGAAGTTTCAGGTCTGTTAGGTCAGACAACAGCTGTGTGTGGAGTAGAGTCACGACTCAGGCAGCTACAAGAGGGGGTCCTGGGCAGTGTGAGGTGGAGCTGGGGTCTCAGGAGGAAGGTGGCTCAGAGGGGGTATCCAGGTGGTAGGAGGCTGTAATTTCAAGGCACAAGTTGCAATATGAAGCAAAATAGCACTTGGTTTCTTAACAAGAAAAAGAACAAAAGTTCTTAACAAAAGTTTTTAAAAATACTGTTGGATGTCTTGACCTGACCTTTAACAAGGGAAGTTCTACATTTATTTCCTGCAATATTTTTGTTTTGCTTTGTAGTATAATTTTTTTAAGTATCTGGGTTTCCATGAGATTAGTTTCATATTTCTTCAAGTTTCAGCTTATGCAGCATGGTGAAATGTGAAAGGAAACACAGAGTTCATACTTCAGGAACAAACTGTTGAGCATATTTGTGTTGGCTGGAAAAAAACTGAGTTACTTTGGGAAATGAGACTAACATTTCAGTGGTTGTGTAAGGAGTGAAAAGGAAAAGAAAAAGATGTTCAGCAATGTGCAAATCCAAAGAGGACAGAAGTTTAGACCATTCCTGAAAGTCTCAGGGTGACTTTTGTTTAATCAGCTTGCAGGCTGCTGAGCGACTTGGGGTGAGGCCTTCGCTCCTCAGGATGGTCTTTGATATAGTGACGTTAGAAGTGTGGACAAAGGGTCTTGTGACTCACTCTACCATCATTAGAAAGAGTGATTCTTTGAAAGAATCTTAAGAGAAAATAAAGGAAATGAAAGTGTTTGCATCTCCAACAACTAAGCCATGAATTCATTCTTGAAGACTGAGAGTAACAGGCAGATGTGGAGAGAAGGAGCATTGTTGCATGGCTCCTCCTTGGTGAGTGGTGGGACCTTTTTGTGAAGCCACTGTGCCACCACAAGGACACAGAGGAGGTGACAGCAAGGGGTCACTTGCTCTCAGGATGAAAGTACTGACACGTGGTACAGTTTTATTCTGGATTTTCACCTCCTGGAGAATCACAGGTAGGTTTTCCTATGATTATCTATAAAACTCAGCCTCAGTTACTATTTTTTTCTTTTAGAAAGTATTTTATGTATGTGCAAATAATGGACAGATGTTCTATCCGTAAATTATGTTTCCCCAAAACAGATTTATTTTTAAAGCAACCCACCAAAGTTTGAAAGACATTGAGTACACTAGGGAATAGCTAGTCTACTGGGAGAATAGCAGACGCAGCATGGCACCACCACAGGTAGAAGCTCTGCCCTCCTCACCACCCCACACCAGCTGGAAGATGCTCATGTGAGGTCCAAGAACCTAGGGCAAGTTGGCCTTGTGGTTCTCTGGTTGCAGAAAACTGGGACTGAATTGAAAAGAAGATGCCTTGCACCAAGGCGTTGGAAGGCAGACTATTTATTACACTAGGGGCTGGAAGGAAGACCAGTTACAAATCACCAGTTCCAAGTCAGCTTTGGGTTTAGTTTAAATAGGATTTTCAAGCAGGAAGTGCAAAATCTGATAGCAAATTATTATATAGCTGGTTATATGAATCAAGTTGTATGTTGTCAAGCAGATTCGTTCTAGGCAGGTTTACTCAAAAGGAACTGATTATCATAAGACAGAAGAATTCTGGGAGGGGATGTTGAGTGGAGCAGGAAAAATTAAATGTGTCCTTGACTGGGCCAGTCTGTCCTAGGTAGAAAGTTCTTGAAACATGTTGGAAAAACAGAATGTATTTTTAGTTGGGGAAACATTGATAGCTACTGGAGGTGGTCCCTAACCCTATCTGTGAGAAGCAGGTAGACAGACAGTCAAGGCTAATTGAGTTTAGCAGTCTCACCATGTGACAGGTAGGATGAGCACATCCTGTCTTAATATAACAACAGGCTGCTAATTGATTTTTACATTTCTCCTAAATTTTTACTACACTCTAAGAAGCGAATAAACCAAATCAGAAATCAACAGACAAGACACAGAGGCTGTGAAACACATTGTGGTTCCATATTGTACTCCACCTCATAACATTAATAAAGGGAATGTTTTAATACAGAGGAAAGTTTATTTCATGTGTCATTTTTGTGAATTTTGGTGGCCAGCCTTTACACAAACACTACCTAGGCCATCATGCAAATGGCATGGCTGTCTGATGTCTACTGTGCACTTTGTGCTTGCACATAGAATCTGCATTCTTCACAAGCATATCTACCAGAGGGCTGTGATGGGAGAGGAAAACCAGCATTGCAGACAGCTGTGGGCAGACAGCTGTGCAGAAAAGAGACTCTGGTCACTATCACTGGAGTAACTGGCAACAAACAGGTCAAGAATTTCCAGGCCCTAAGCATCCACAAGATATTTTCACACAGAAACAGCACAGACGGCGAGGTCCCTAAGAGTCATCCTCCCTGTACACGTCCTGTGGCATCTGCTGTACCATCTTTTCTTCCAGCTGCTTTTCTTTGCTCTTGGATGAAGTGGATGTTCTGACTGACCACTTTGATGTCCTGTACTTTCTAGAGTTCTTTTTCTTTTCCGATCTGTTCACTATAAGCTTAGCTTGGCATTTCTGCTTGATCTCTTTGACTCCCTTCAGTGCATCAATACTTTTATTCCACAATTGTCATTGGTATTTGACAAGTTCATTTCTGTTTTTCAAATTCAAATGAATCATCCACCATCAGCTCTTGGCTAGGAGTTGTCTGGAATGGTTTTGTCCACTGGACCTTGTAAGGATTGTGCTTCTTTTTAAAGTTTGTATATCATTTCTAGTTACAGAACCTGAACACCTTGCAAACGTTGTGATGAACATCATGCCATGGCTGAGGCACATGGACCCAGAGAAGAAATCTAGTTACTGCTTTGAAGCAGAGACTAGACCTATTTTCCACACCCCAGTGAGACAGCTTGGAGGAAGGAAAGAGGGGTCGCACTCTTCCTGCTCCTTTCTGGTAGGGGGAGCAGGAGTGGCAAGAACTGAATTCTAGTAACTGCTAGTTCTTTACCTTTGAGACCTTAGCTCCAGGAAAAGGCAGCTATGCCAGTCTCCCTTCTTCAAGCCTGAGTAAAGAGCACCTGTGACATGCTCAGCAGGTGCAGTTCTTCTGAGACGCTGGCGTCAGAGTGACTGCTTTCCTGCTGTTTTGTTTCCTTCCTTTGTCCCCCCCTTCCTGGTTCTCCCTCCCTCCCTTTCTGTCTTTGGCAATGTGGGGATTGAACACAGGGCCTTACCCTGAACTGTACCCTCACCTGTTTTATTTTTAATTTTGAGACAGAGTCTCATTGTTGTAGACAGAGTTTACAAGGGGAAAGATTTAATACAGAACACATAATTCATAGGGTTATTTTATAATATTCACCCAAAGAGCCAAATGCAGAAAAGTGCAGGGGATCTGTCCATCCATTAGAGACTCAAAGGAGCTGAAGAGAACCACAGCCATCCTCAGCGATAGCAAGGACCCAGGCTCCTCTGACGACGAGAACAGGTGAGTTCATATCAGGAGAGCAGTGTGATAAGTTCCTCTAAGAGAACCAGCAGCGTGCCATCTTCCTCTCCATTCTCCTTGTATGTTGCTGGCACTGATCCTCAGTTGGGCTTTCCACATGCATCACCACGCTGACTTGGTGCAGCTGGGTGCTCCAAGTTGACTCTTAGTTAATCCACCACACTCACCAAGCTGCTAAATTACCAAGGCTGCACTCTAATTTATGATACTCCTTCCTCAGTCTCCCAGAATACTAGGATTGCAGGCATACATCACCATGCCGGGCATTTTTTCTAATTTTAAAGTCTATTTATATTCCTCTGGAACAATTTGAAAATTTTCCTGAAAACTAATTGACTAACATGGACCTCTGGTTGGCTCTAGAGAGGAAAATGGTTCCTGCCCTCACCTGTGACTTTCTTGCCACCCTCCTTAGAGCTAACTTCCTCTCTGCTGTCCTCTTCCAGAGTGCTTGCCAGGTCTAGGGCTAGATATCAGACAGTGTGTATGGGCCCTGCCTAGGGAAGAAGCACCTAGAAGTGCTGACCTTCAAAGGAAGAAGTCACGGTCCAGCTCAGAGGCAGTGACAGTGTCGTTGGTCCTCACCTCAGCCCTCGCTTGGTGCCCTGCACCCTTCAGAACCATAGGGTGCCCTATACGCAGGGCACTCTTCAGCGAGGACCGCACTAAAGGGCCTTCTCTCTTTTTTTTTTTTTTTTATTTAAGAGGAAAAAGAGAAAAACACAAAACAAACCAAAGCGGCGTAAGGGTACACGCAATACAGAACTACAAAACAAAACAAAACAAAACAAAACAAAAAACATAACAGTAAGAAATTACCTGCTAGTAGATTACACACTATCTTCTTGAAAATAGTTCCTCAAATCACAGTATCAAAGAACACAAGGTGGACATTCAAACAGGGAGACTGCAAACAGCTGTGTTCAATGTTCCAAAAACATTGATAAAGTCAGCTATTTAACACCCCCAAACACACTTGCTGTTATATCCGTTAGAGCTCTTTTTCTTTTTTTTTCTCCCTCTCTTTTTTACAACAAAATTTACACATCTTGGATTTTATTACTCCTTAGTGCTTATTACTTTCTTTGGGGGGGGGGAGAATACAGTCAAATATGGCAAAACAAAGCTGTCAGTCAATACCAAGGATAGACATAGCACATGGTGTAGAACAGAGTACAAGTTTATCAACAATGGTTATCAACATTGTCCCTTGTTTCCTTAAAAAGAATTGTCTATCTTATTAGATATTATAAAGTTGGACAAAACAGTAGAGAACAAGACCAATAAAACTTAGGCATTGTAAACATTACAGGACTTCCAAAGAAGACAATAGTCAAACCAGAATGGGTATCTTAGTGAATCTTATTGTCTTCAAAGTAGTTGCCTATGTCTTCAAATTTGATACTATCATATAGAATGGAACAGAGTCTAATCAGTCAAAACAAGATCGTGGGAGTACTACAGGTCTTCAAAACAAGGGCCTTCTCTTGAGTGCTGGCAGTTGAGGAGGAGCTTGGCAGAAGCTTGCTTAGCAGGAAGAGCAGCCTGCACTGTCAGGAGGCCCCTCAGAAAGGGAGGTGCAGCAGAGGTCATGGAGACTCCTGGTCCCCTTCTCTGTTGTGACAGGGTCATCACCTTCCAGAGGTAGGGCTTCTTCCCTCAGAATGGTCGCAAATCAAGAGTTCCCTATCTTCCTGGCTTGGAAAGGCACAAAGTGTCTTTGAACTGTAGTTCTCTTTGAGCCTTTGACAGAGAGAGGCAATATCACTTAATGATTACAAGTTCACCCTTTCAATAGGTCTCCAGCTTTCCACTCTGAATTTGGATAAACTATGGGATCACTGGCTCGATGATCAGTACATTTGTGTTTTTAACACCTTTGCTGATTGGTGTCTTGTGCTGTGGTCTTATGAGGCCTCTTGCTTTCCCTCCCCATCCTGAACTGTCTGGAAGCTGTCTTGCATTTCAAATAGCCAAGGAGCTCCAATTTCAGATAGCTGAGTGGCTTGCATGCTGCCTGCTCAGAAAGAGTCTCTCAAGTTCTTTGGAACTTTCTCTTTGGGAACATGAGAAAAGGGCTTGTGCAGTAGTACAGGAAACTGGATATCATCCACCTGTGATGTTGGATCTTAACATTAGCTTCAGTTTTGTCTACCTTTCATTTTCCTTTCATCTTTTTCTAAAGCATGTCCAGCAATTTGAAGGTGATGATTTTATTTCTGTGTCTCCAAATCCTGGTGCAGCTGTCCCCCACTGTCCTTCTCCTTGAGCTATCTCTAGCAGGGCAGGTGAGCCTAAGAGCTGATGTCCATGGGTCAGTAGGCCCCGTTCCCTTTTACAATCCCTGATCGGAAGAATGACTCACTCCAGGAGTTAGCCTCTGTCGCTACATTGTAGCTGTTCCTGTTGCTCAGTCTTTCCTGTTAGTCCCTCCCTGGAATGGTGTCCTTTCTCTCTTACCTCTGGATATTTTTTAATTACTCTGTAATACTCAGTTTAATGACCACCTTTTCCAGAAAGTCCTCTCCCAGCTGTTTTCTCTCATGGTTGGGTGTACCGTCTGCATCTCAGTCCTTGCCAGTTATTTCATGTCTATGTGCCTTGTCCCCCAGAAGTTCTAGGTCCTCTGAAAACAGGACCTACTCAGCTGTGCTGCTTGGGGATGGGCCTGGTGCCTAGCATTCTTTTTTTTTTTTTTTTTTTTTTTTTAGTTTATTTTAGGAGAAAAAGAAAAAAAAAAAGGTTACAAGTTATACAGAATTGTTGCTGGCGACAGAGCCACTTGGAGGCAAGGTCCCCCAGCAGGCCAGCCATGGTCCCTGTGATCCTGCTGGAAGGTGCGTGGGTGGGTTTTTTCCACCGCCGAGGAGTTCATACAGCCTGGGGAAGGGCAGGTGGCAGCCAGTCCAGTGTCAGTCTGCTGTCCAGAGCTGAGAGCAAAGAGAACTTGGGGCTTCTACACAGAAGGCACCACTTCCCACCCTGTAGACAGCTTGGGTCCTGTTAGGCCAAGGTGGGTCTCTGAACAGCATAGGCCTTTCATGGATCAAGGCAGAGACCACAGGCTTCATAGTTTTTTCTGTTTGTGACTCCCTATCCCACAGCGCGGGGGTGTCTGGAGATGAAATAGCTTTTGTCCTGACACAGTAATACAGTGAGAGTAGCAGTGTCCTCCCCATAAGCTTTAGACTGCAGTGCCATTTCTGGTGCTTAGATGGTAGCAATTCGTCCATCACAGCTCTGAATCACAGCCCAAGAAAAGAACTAGAATGTGAAAATATGGCCTGAATTCTCCCCAAAGTCTGCTGTGGTCTGGCAGCAGGACACTGATTATGGGTTGTGTCCAGAATATGGGTAAAGGAAGTTTTGGAAACCCCAAAGTGCCCTACTATTTTCTTAGAATGCTATTGTTCCTGTGGGTTTAAAAAAGCTTTCTGTGTTAATGATTTTTCCAGAGTTCATTCTCTTCTTAGCCTCCTTCCTTGCTCACTGCTGTAAACCACAGGCATCTGTCTGGTCTATGTTCCCAGGCTGTACCACACTGTGCATCTTCTCTGGCACAGGACACCAAGGCTGGTTGGGAGAGTCTTCCTGCTTTACAAAGATAGGGGTGACTGGGGCTTGTGAAGGGAGAGCTGCCCTCGAGGCAGCACACGGTCAGGGGTCAGCATAAGGCCCTGGAGCCCACTGTTCACCTCTGTTTTCCTGGCTATTGGTGTTCTGTCTCTTGCACTCTGTGCACAGAGGCCCATGTGGGACAGTCCTGTGTAGAGGAGTCATGAGGACAGCAGTGTGCCTCTGCCCCTGAAGGCAGCATCCTCTTTCCCAGGGTGCGGCTCTCCTTCCAGGAGCCCCCCTGAGGCCTGTGAACCCATGGACTCAGTGTCCCCTCTGGGCTGTCTTCTGGCAGGCATCTAGGGCTGAGCTGGGTACTGACCACAGAGGCTCAGAGGCCTCTGTCACAGCCACTCCTCTGGGTGAAAGTGCCTGGCTATGGGCCTTGCCATTGGCACCTACTCTGCACATCTTCAGAGGAGCTCTCCATCCTCCATCCTCACTGGAGGTGCACAAGGAGAACTCGGCTCAGCCTGCTCTCTTCCCACCTGTTCTCTTCCCAGTCCCAGCCAGTGGGCACCTTTAGGTGTCATTGCCACCAGGATGTAGGCTCTTGAGAGCAGGAGTGAGGCAATGACAGGTGGGATCTGGTGTCGTCCATCCCCACCATAAGTGGAAGGATGCTTAGCCTTCCCACATCATTGTGAGTTGGGGGTCTTGCAGCTGAAGGGCCTTGCACCAGAGTGTGCCTGCTTGTGTGTGCAGTGTGGGTTTAGTACTGTGAGTACTGCCCTCTATAACCCAGGTAGCCTCCATGAACCTAACCAAACACAGGGTAAAGGACTGAGACAAGAATACATCTGTGTGTCCAAGCCAGTTATGCACAGGCTTTTCCTCCTTGTCATTCTCTGGATGATGCAGCAAACCATGGACATTTAGTTTGTGTTGCCTTGGGTGCTGTGACTGATCCTGCAATGGTACAGGGTGAACAGGGGCACAGTGTGTATGGGGCTGGCACACTGAGGAGCTGGTGTCTTGGGAGGGTCCTGGAGCCTCACTCTCTGTGCACTAGAGCTCTGAACCCTGCCTGCTGTGCCCCACACCCCATGTCTTGACACCCTTCAGGGCAGGGCAGAGCAGGGCTGCAGTCCCTGTTTATGATACCAGCCCCTTGTATATCACGTGAAGTCTTGCTGTGGGACTGCAGTGGGTGGTGTGGGTGGCATCTAGCAAGTCCCTTGTCTAGGCAGTGTTGGAACCTAAGGTGACCCTGCCACTCCAGAGTGTGTGGATGTGGCTGGGGTTCCCTGTCACTCTGTGTGGTTCCTACATGGTCCTTACAGACATCCAGTAGGAAAGTGGCCCAAGTGTTTTAGAGATGTGGCAATGGCAGATAGCCTCAGCTTTGAGTGACATACTCAGACTCCTTGGGTGGGAAGATGGAACCTGGGATTTCTGTCCTCTGAGAATGTGGGATCCAGCAGCTGCAGCCAAGGGGCGCAACGTTCGCATAGCAGCCCCACTTTAGGGCCCTCTCCTGGTGGCACTGAGACCACACCTGGGGGAAGGGCCCCACGCAGGGTGCTGGGGCAGTGGCACGGGTGTCACCCACAACCAGTTGGGTCTCCTGTGAACCTATGGCAGCAACTCCTCCTCCTGTCCCATCCCTGCATTGGGCAAATGTCTCACCACTGTGCTTTTCCCTTGCAGCAGAGCTGGAGTTCACCCAGATCATCATCATCATTGTGGTGGTCACTGTGATGGTCGTGGTCATCATTTGCCTGCTGAGCCACTACAAGGTTTCCACACACTCCTTCATTCAGCAGCCAGGCCCGGGCAGGCGGCAGGGGGAAGCAGTGCTTCTGGTAAGTGTGGGCTCTGGGGTCCTGTTGGTCTCTGCTGTGCATGGCCTGCAGTTCACTGAGCCTCATGCTAGGAAAACCACTCAGGTTTCCTGGCACAAAGGTCTCCACTGCCTGGATGTCATCCATTAGCGCAGACCTTTGTCTGGCACAAAGGTCTCCACTGCCTGGATGTCATCCATTAGCGCAGACCTTTGTCTGGCACAAAGGTCTCCACTGCCTGGATGTCATCCATTAGCGCAGATTAGCATTGCCTTTTTATTTGTTTTGTTGTTTTATTTTATTTTTGTGGTACTGGGGATTGAACCCAGTACCTTCACACTGAGCTGCCTCCCTAGCCCTTTTTAAAATTTTGAGCACTTTAAAGTGCAGCTGTGGCTGCAGGGTGCCCCCCGATGGCCTCTCAGGTGCATGCCTGTGCATCCTGGGGATCCCTGGTTGAGGAAGCCTTGAGGTCCTGGTATGGGCTGGCCCTGCTCTCGAGGGACAAGCATCGCCCTGTCCAAAAGGAATAGCCGACTCAGACAGGATCAGGGGCTGCATCGTCATCCCTCTCTGAATTCTCTCTGAAGACAGGTGAGGCCAGCTTCTTCCACCCCCTTCCTGGAGCCACCCATGTTGGCCCTTTATGTGGGAAGGCTGTCGTAGCACTGGAGGGATGTGAAAAGCAACTGTATCCCTAGTGCCTCAGACACCTGTGCTCCAGGGAAGCTCAGCAAGGGGACAAAGCAGCGATTCTGGATGAATGGGCAATAATTATGAGAAAAGTAAAACCCTAGGTGGTTTTAATGGCCACCACAGAACACTAAGCTCCGTGTCCTCTGAGGCTGCCAGCCATTCTCCCCAACTCTGTGTGGAGCCAGCGTTCTGACATCCTGGCTGCTGCAGTCAGTGCCTGAGCACCCAGCTGGCCCGAAAGGTACGGCAAGAGGTACCCTCTGACCCCAAGCGACCTCTGACAGTGTGGTGCAGAGGGTGCCCCGGGCTTCTGTCCACAGAGCAGCAGTGGATGGACAGAGGCTTACACTCGTGTGAGCCACATGCAGTTGTGGCTGCTCAGCCAGATTTGGCCTATAAAAGTAGCAATTTCACTTAAAAATGAACAAAAGAGTAACACCAGAGATTTGTTCATCACCAGCTTGTGTAGGGATGGAATCCATGGTGAAATCCAGGGGCCTCCTAGTACACCCATCCTCAGAAACTTGGGGACAGAGCAAAGCTGCCCAGCTCCATGGGATGCAGGCTCTCATAGGAAGGAGGCTGGTTCCTTTATTCCCTGGCTGATGAAAAGGACTGTAACTTGGCAGCTGTGCTTCTCTGGCCAAAGTGGCTGGCCTGGGCTGCAGACAGCCCTGGACCCTGGCCTGGCCTGGGCTGCACTTAGGGTGAAGAACTGGGCACACCTGCCCAACCCAGCTAGTTGATGGGAGCCAGGCCTGGTACTCTCCATGTGGACCCTCATCCTGGCAAGCTCCTACCACTTAGTGCTATTCTGGGAAGATATTTTTTGGTGCACAGACCTCTACCATGAGGATGAAAAGAAAAGCAGATGGAAAGGAGCCACCAATTTCCAGAGAGCAGGCAACATCCTTGTGGATGCGAGAACCCTTCCAGGAAGCAAAGAAAACAGGGACGCATATCCTGCCCTGGCCAGATGTGGTTTCTGTGTCTCCTCCTCTGTGTCCACCTCCCTGGAGCCAGGTCCTTGCCTCTGTGGCTGACAATAATGAGGCGGCTGTGGGCCCCAGAGCTGTCCGCAGCTCAGCTCTGCCTACAGTGGGCTCACTCACCTTAGGACAGGGCTGCACATAGTCAGGACTCATCCAAGGGGGTCACATGGGCCTCAGGACTCACCAACAGGCCCCCTGAGGTGCATGGAGGTTGGCAGGTACTTTCCTGAGCTGGCCATATTGCCCAGCCTGTGCATGTGTGTGGCCCCAGTCATGTCCTGCGTCCCCAAGGGCAAGGGCAATGGTGGAGTATAGCACCCCACTCCTTTCTCTGTGACAGAAGGCACACAGATGCCTTGTCCCCATCCCACTTCAGGTTGTGTTTAGGGAATTATTTGTGCCATGGTGGGCATGGATTGTTTCAGGAAAGTTAAGAGTGAGCTGCAAGCTATGTCACACCATAAGTATCACAGCCCTGACTCTGGGCTGCTTCAGGTAGGGTTGGAGGATGTAGTAACAGCCATCCTGATGTAAGAAGGGATAATCTCTCCCTACTACAGACCAGGTTCTTTGTGGACTGTGTTGTCTGTGATGGTGCCAGGCAGGTCCGCACCTCCCTGAGCTCACACTCTGACTCAGCACATGGCAGGGGGTCCTAGCCCTTCACCCACAGCAAAGTCCTCATAGCTCACGGTCACATATCATGGTCTTTCAGTATGTAATATTATATAGTTTGGATGAGAAATTACCAGAGATGCAGAAATATAAAGGACTAAGAGAGGACAGTAATCAGAGGCCTCAATGAAGTTGGCAAAGTCTTAGAAATATTCTTCCAAAACTGATTCATAAAGAAGTAGAGAATCTGAATAGATTTTAATTACTAGTAAGTAGAACAAATAATCAAATGCTTTCCAACAAACAAAATTGCTGGGCCAGAGATATCACTGTTGAAATCTTACTACACATTTAAGAAATTGACACCAACCTTTCTTAAGCTTTTCCAAAATGTAAGAGAGGTGTTAATACTTCTCAACTGATTCTCTGAGAGCAGAGTTCCAATACAAAGCCAGATGAAGACACAAAAGAAAAAATATAGGCAAATACCCCTTGAGGATATATGTAAGGATAGCAAATAGAATCAAGCAGGATATCAGAAGGATTATCACCATGACCAAGTGGGACTTAATTCTAGAATGTCAGGATAATTCAGTGCATGGAAATTCATGACACACCCTATTAATAGAATGAAACAGAAAGAAGCCATGTGACCATCTCATTGATATAGAAAAGGCATTTGACAGAATTCAACACCCTTTCACTATAAAAGTGCTCCAAACAGTAGGATGCAAGGAAAGGAAAGTTCCTTAGCCTCATAAAGTCACCTGTGAAAAGCCCACAGCTGCCATTGTAATCAACAGTGACCAACTGAAAACTTTTCTCCTGAGATCAGCTACAGGATAACAATGCCTTCTTTCACCATTTCTAGTCAGCATAGCGTTTCTTGGAACTCACAGGCAGAGTAGTTAGTTAAGAGTATTAAAGATCATTCCAATGGAAAAGGAAAAAGTAAACTTATTTCTGTTAGTAGATGCTATGATCCTAGAAAACTCAGAATATTCAACCAGAACAAAACAAAACTGTGGTGGAACTCTGTAGTAGTCAGTTTTTCTGTGGCTGGACACAGTACCCCATCCCACAGATTTGAGGAGTCTCATTTGGCTGGTGGACTCAGAGAACTTAGTCCCTGACCTACTGGGTCCACAGCGGGAACCTTATGGCAGAAGGTTGCAAAGCAGCAAAGAACCCAGATACATACAGTACCTGGAATCACACCTTGTGATCACCAGAAGTGCCTTTCTAAGCCCTGAGTGTTTCTTAAACAGGTTAGGTTGATGTATCAGGACTAATAGCTGCAAAATGATAAATTCAGCACAACAGCAGGGTTGAACTCAGCATGCAAAAATCAACTGTATTTCTCTGCACTAACTATGGTAATCTGATCTTAGAAGGAAATTAGGAAAATAATTCATTTATAACAGTCTGAAAAAGTATATTATGCTTAGAAGTAAAATTGAGAGATGACTTGTAAACTAAAAACTACAAAATATTGCTAAAAATTAAAGCAGACACAAACAGAATGATATCCCATATCTAGATTGGATTTTTTTTTTTTTTTTGGTACTGGAGATCAAACTCATGATCTCGAGCTTGCCAGGCTGGTACTTACACTGCTGAGCTAACTCCCTGGCCCTAGATTGAATCTTTCTTTTTATTTAGTTAAAGAGAAAAAACAAAATAAAACAGTAAAGGGTACAAGTAATACAGAATTTCAAGAAAAAAATGTACAGTAAGAAATCACTAGCTAATAATTACGTATTGTCATCTTAGAAATAGTGGTTCAAATTACAAAATTAAAGTATATAAAGTGGACATTCCAACAGTGAGATTGCAAACAGTTCTGTTCAATGATTCAACAAAAACTTAGTAATATGGTTTTCTATTTACACACTTCAATATACATGCAGTTATATCCTTTAGATCACTTTCTTTTCCTCTTTTTTACAATAACAATTACACATTTTGGGTTTTATTACACCCACAGTTCTTATTACTTTTTTTTTGACGAGGAAAAAAACCAAATGTGACAAAGCAAAACAGAGTCAGTTAGAACAGAAGGATGGACATAGTACACGATGTAAAAACAGAATACAAGGTGATCAACAGTGGTTACCATTATGCCTCTTGCTATCTTAAAAAGAGTTGCCTATATCATCAGGTATAATAGAATTGAGCAAAACAGTACAGAACAAAACCAATAAAACCTAAACATTGGAGACCTTACAAAACTCCAAAAGAAGATAATAGTCAAACCATAATGGGCATCAATGTGAATCTTATTGCCTTCAAAGTGGTTGCCTATACTCTCAAACTTGATACTATCAAACAAAAGAGAATAGAGTAAAATCAGTCAAAACAAGATGGGGAGAGCAATATAGGGGTTCAAATTAGGTTAATAGGAAAACAAAAAAGTTACTATAATATATTCTGCTATTTTTTAATTTATTTTTTCCTTAATTAAAAAATACTAAAAAAATTTTTTTTAAAAAAAGGAGAGAGATTGAGATAAAAGAGGACATAACAACATAACAACACAGGTCAGAACAGAGCAATTTAAGCATCATAGTGTTTCACCACTAGATAACCTAGTGGTGAAATCTACTACTAGATAACCTAGTAGTATTAACCATAGTGTCTCTTTCTTTGAAATATATATATTTCAACTTCATATACTATAGCATCAAACATATCAAGACAGTGTGAAACCATTCAAGAGCATGAAAGTATTACCGGGTATTTAGAAACGGTTTCTATATTATCTCTTTGCCTATAAAAAATTTTGTTTATACTACCACATATATTAAAATATAATAAGATACAACATGTTAAAACCAATGGAAACAGACGAACAACAGCTTGATGGGACTTCAAAACAAGATGATATTAAATCAGCACTAGCTATTATGATGTCTTGTTTTCTTCAAAATAGCTATTCGTACTATCACAGACAATAATATCGAACAATCCAGATTAAAATCATTCCAATTAATGAGTGAAAACAATATATGGCTTCAAACCAATATAATTGGGAATCATGATTACCACATACTTTTATGTATTCTTATTATTTCTTACACTAGGGAAACTATTCGGTATTTATACATGTGAGTTTGATTTATTTAACTTATGAGTATGGTCTCATACTGCACCCATTTATTGATAAATATCTCAACGTGATCATTCTTTATAGCTGAGTAGTACTCCATTGTAGAAAAATACCACAACTTTTTTATCCATTTCTCAGTTGATGGACACTTAGGTTGTTTCCAAGATCTGACAATTACAAATTGTGCTGCTATAAACATGGGTGCACATATATCACTGTGGTATGATGCTTTCAGTTCTTCTAGGAATATGCCTAGAAGTGGGATAGCTGGGTCAAATGGGGTTTCCAAACCCAGCTTTCTGAGAAATCTCCAGACTGACCTCCACAATGGTTGCACCAGTCTATACTCCCACCAACAGTACAGGAGAGTTCCTTTTTCCCCACAGCCTCTCCAGCATTTGTTGTTGGTGGTTTTCTTGATCCTGGCCATTCTTTCAGCAGTGAGATGAAATCTCAGTGTGGTTTTAATTTGCATTTCTCTAATGACTAATGATGATGAACATTTTTTAATGTGTTTATTTGTCGTTTGTATTTCTTCATCAGAGAATTGTGTATTCATCTAGGATGCCCATTTTTGGATTGGGTCTTTGAATTTTGGGGGTCTGAATTTTTAAAATTCTTTATAAGTTTTTGACAGAAGTCCTTTGTCTGAGGGAGAGTTCACTAAGATTTTTTCCCAGTTTTTGGGTTTTCTTTTCACTATGCTGGAGATTTCTTTTGACATGCAGAAACTTTTTAATAAGAGATGATCCCAGTTATTGATTCTGGGAAGTATTTCCTGTGCGGTTTGAGTCCTATTCATGAATTCTCAACTTACTCCTATGTCTTCAAGGTTTTTACCCAAATTGTCTTCCAATAGATTCAGTGTTTCTGTTTTAATATTCAGATCTTTAATCCATTTAGATTTTATTTTAGTACATGGTGATAGGCATGGGTCTAGTTTTCGTTTTCTGCATATGGAGAGCCAGTTTTTCCAGCACCATTTATTAGAGACTGTCATTCTTCCATGGAACATGATTGGCCCCTTTATCAAAGACAAGGTGGTTAAGTGTGTTTGTAGTTGTGGTTGTATCTTCTAAACTATTCCACTGATCTTCGGCTCTGTTTTGGTTCCAGTAACATGTTGATTTTACTACAGTTGTTTTGTAATATAACTTCAAGTCAGGGATTGTGATGCCTCCTGCCTTGCCTTTGTTGCTTAGAACTGTCTTTGCTATTCTAGGTCTCTTCTCGCTCCAGATGAATTTTAGGAGTGATTTCTTGAGATCTACGAGGTATGTTGATGATATTTTTATCGGTATTGCATTGCATCTGTATAAGAGTTTTGGGAGAATGGCCATTTTCACAGTATTTATTCATTCTATCCATGAGCAAGGGATGTCTTCCCATTTTCGGAGATCATCTTCAATTTCATTTTTCAATGTGTTATAATTTTCCCAGTATAGGTCTTTCACTTCTTTCATGAGAGTAATTTCTAAATATTTCATTTTTTTGGTTTCTAGTGTGAAGGGTGTAGCTTCTCTTATTTCTCTCTCTGTGATTTTCTTGTTAGTGTAGAGGAATGCTATTGATTTTTGAGTATTGATTTTGTATCCCGCTACATTACTGAATTTATTTATTATATCTAGGAGTCTTTCAATGGAGTTTTGGGGGTCTTCTATGTAGAGTATCAGGTCATCTGCAAACAATGATAATTTAACTTCTTTTCCTATCTTTACCCCTTTTATTTCTCTCTCTTGTCTAATTGCTCTGTCTAGTATTTCCAGTACTATATTAAATAGCAGTGGTAATATGGGACATACTTGTCGTGTGCCCGATTTTAAAGTAAAGGTCTTCAATTTTGGGTCATTTAGTATGGTAATGACTGTTGGTTTGCCATTTTTGGCCTTTATTATATTGAGGTAAAGGCTATCTATTCCAATTTTCTGCAAGGTTCTTATCATAAATGTATGTTGGATCTTATCAAAAGCTTTTTTGCATCTATAGATATCATCATGTGATTCTTACTTGTGGTTTTATTGATGTGGTGGTTTACATTTATTGATTTATGTATGTTGAACAATCCCTGCATGACCCAGTTGGTCATGGTGTATAATCTTCTTGATGATTGGCTGCATACTATTTGCCAATATTTTATTGAGGATTTTTGAATCTGTGTTCATTAGGGAGATTGGTCTGTAGCTCTCTTTTTCAGTTGGGTCCTTCTCAGGTTTTGGTACTAGAGTAATATTTGCTTCCAGGAATGACTTAGGAAGGATTGCTTCTCTTTGAATTTCATTGAAGAGTTTGAGGAGTGTGGGCATTAAGTCTTCTTTGTATTTCTTGTAGAATTCTGCAGTGAATTTGTCTGGGCATGGGCTCCTCTTTGTAGGTAAGGACTTAATTATGTTTTCAATTTCATTAATAGAAATTGGGTTATTCATCAGTTTTAAATCTTCTTGACCCAGCTTTGGTACTTCATATGCTTCTGGGAATCTGTCTGTTTCTTCTGTGTTATCAAACCTTTGAGAGTAGAGGTTTTCGAAATAGGTGTTGATGATCTTCTGTATTTCTATAGCGTCTGTAGTGATTTCACCCTTTTCATTCCTTATTGCATGAATTTGAGCTTTTTATTCCCCTTTTTAAATAAGGTTGCCTAGGGGGTGTCAATTTCATTTATTCTTTCAAATAAGCAACTCTTTGATTCATTGGATTGTTTTCTTAGTCTCTATTGCATTGATTTCTGCTCTGCTTTTTATAATTTCCTTTCTTCTTTTGGCTTTGGGCTTGACTTGCTCTTCTTCTTCTAGACTTTTTAGGTGTAACATGTTATTTATTTATTATCATTCTGTTTTCCTGATGTGGGAACTCAGTGCAATAAGTTTTCCTCTGAGGACGGCTTTCATTGCATCCCACAGATTCTGGTAAATTGTATTTTTGTTTTCATTTGTTTGTAGATATTTTTTAATGTCTTTAATTTCCTCTGTTACCCACTGATTACTCAAGAATGTGTTATTCAGTTTCCATGGTTTTGTGGGATTTTTGCAGTATCTTTTATCATTAATTTCTAATTTCAAAGCACTATGATCCGATAACATGCAAGGGAAAATTTCAGCTCTTTTGCATTTATTTAAATATGTTCTGTGAGTTTATATGTGGTCTATATTAGGGAATGATCCACGTACTGCTGAGAAGAGTGTGTATTCTGTTGTTTTTGGGTGGAATACTCTCTATATGTCTATCAAGTCTATTTGTTCACAGATGTGATTCAATTCTTTTTCTTTGCTGATTTTCTGTCGGGTTGATCTGTTCATTGGTGTCAATGGTGTGTTAAGGTCTCCTGTTATAATTTTATTACTGCTAATTTGGTTTTTCATTTCTGTTAATACATATTTTATATAACTGGGTGCTTCGGAATTTGGTGCATATATATTTAAGATACTTATCTCTTTCTCTTCAAGTTTTGCCCTAACCAGTATGTTGTGACCTTCTTTATCTCTTCTGATCATTATTGGTTTGAAGTTCACATTGTCTTCAAACAAAATAGGTACCCCCACTTTTGGAGGGGGTTCCTGTTGCATGTAGTATTGTTTTCCATCCTTTGACTTTCAGTCTGTGAGTATCCTTTTGGATTAGATGGGTTTCTTGTAGACAGAGTATGGTTGGATTTTGTTTCTTGATCCATTCTGCCAGTCTGTTTCTTTTAATTGGTGCATTGAGACCATTTACATTAATGGTTATAACTGTTACATGTGGTTTATTGTTGACGTTATCTTTCTGCTATTGCATCTTTATCTTTCTGTTCTGTTTAATTGTCTGCTTTGTTTAGTGGTTTTTTCCTAAGTGTATCTAAACTGTGTTTCAGTATTCCTGCAGGGTTAGCTTGGTGATCATGAAGTTCTTCAGCTGTTCTTTGTCATGGAAGTATCTTATTTCTCCATCAAATTTGAAGGACAGTTTTTCAGGGTACATCAGTCTAGGTTGGAAATCATTTTTCTTTAGGATCTGAAATACTTCACTCCATGCTCTTGTTGACTTTATTGTTTGTGCTGAGAAGTCTGCTGTGATTCTGATAGGTTTTCCTTTATAGGTGATCTGTCTTTTCTCTCTGACAGCTTTTAATATTGTATTCTTTTGTTCGATGTCTCAGATGGTGATTATTATATGTCTGGGTGTAGTTTTATTTTGGTTATGGCTATTTGGAGCTCTATATGCTTCGTTGATCCTGATATCAAGTTCCAGTCTCATGTTTGGGAAATTTTCAGCTATTACTTCTCTAAATATCCTCTTGACATCCTTTATGTTGTCCCCTTCTTTTTCATTTAGCCCTATCGACCTTATATTGTTTTTCTTTGTGTCATCTTGCAGGTGTTGAATTGTTATTTCCTGATTTCTTGTTATTTTTAAAAGATCTTTCCTTTCCTGTTCACTAGCTGCAATCTTGTCTTTGAAGTCTGAAATTCTATCTTCACATACATTGAGGAGGTTTTTATAACTTTCAGTGGAATTTTTGATTTCCTGTATATCTCTTTGCATCTGCTTTCTTTATTTTGTTTGTTTCTTATATTGTTCATCCAGGGATTCTTTTTGTTTAGTTCCTCCCAATTTTTAACTGTGTCTTCTTTAGATATGTTCAGCATCTCCTGCATTTCTTTTATCATTTCTTCTTTTACCTGAGAGATTATTTCTACTTTGAATTCCTTTAAAGCTTTGGGGTGTTGATTCTTTATTTTGGTTACTATTATTTCAGGTGTTTCAGGCATATGGCATGTATTTTCTTCTGTGTACATGGCTCATAGGCTTTCTTGGGATGGCGTGGATGTCTGAGATTGCATTTTGGTCTTTCATTTTGTCATTTTCCTGTATTTCTGTGTTTCAAGTGTTGTTTCAAAGCGTTCCCTGGGCATGTTGGAAATTGTCCCTTATGTCCTGGGCTCCTGGGACTCCTCTGGTAGTGTAGCTCCCTCCTTGGGCAGCGAGGCCCCCAGATTAAAGGAAGGTTGCCAGGTTCCTCTCAGGTAGACCTAAAGCCTCCTCAAGCTACACAGCTCCCCACTCTGGCAGCAAAGCTCCACTGAGTGAAAGAAGGCCACCTGGTGTGGTCCAGGCAATCCCAAATCCTACTAAGCCCAATCTAGTGTGGCTGCAAGCCCAGTGAGCCCCCAGCCCCGTAGATCAAGGATCTCATACTCTCCTGGGGATTGGATGTTGGATCCAGCACCTTGGATGGCAAAGCTCCCCAGGCTGATAGAAGGTCCCCCTATGGCCTAGGTAGGCCTCAAACCTCCTCAGCAGGGCTGCTCCCTCCTCCAGGCAGTGGCAGTAATGCTGGGGCTCCCCAGGTGGAAAGAAGGTCGCAGGCAAGGCCGGAGCAGGTTCCTGCGGCTCGGTCCAGCTCCCTCTTCCAGGCGGGCAGCTGCGGTGTGCCCTCCGGGTGAGAGAGGGTGATCAGCAAGGCCAGAGCGGGGTCCTGTGGCTCGGCCCATCCAGATTGAATCTTATTACTGTTAAGCTGTCAGTACCCAAGCAGTATAAAAAAGCCAATTTTTTTTTTCAGAGTTAGATAAATATACCATGGGAATCATGCTATCTGTAAGTCCCCTGAAGATACTAAATGATTTCAGAAAAGAGCAATAATGTTGGAGGGCTCTGAATTCCTGATTTCAAAACTTACTAAATGAATAGTTTTCAAGACAGCTTGATATTGGCATAACGACAGGCATAGATTAGTGGGACAGAATGGACAGACAGAAATCATATCTGCATTTATGGCCACAGGGAGACAACAGCCTTCAAAACAGCACCAAAGAAATTGGAAATCCACTCGCAAAAGGATGACACAGGGCCCTTCTCTTATAGCAGCAATTATAAGAAATACTGAAAAACTGATGGGATTGCCATGAGTTTAAGGCCAGCCTGAGTTAGCAAGACACTGTCTCAAAAAACAAAACAAAGCATAACAAAAAACAAACCTCAAAATGGATGAAAAACCTAAGTGTAAGATTTAAAAATAGCAAAATTTGTAAGAGTTTACAATTACAAAATTCTATCTTAGCTTTTATATCCAAGTGCTGTGTGTGGGATGGCTTATAAACAGCTGACCTTTGTCTGTCACAGTCCTGGGAGCCACAAATGATGGGCTTTGGTGAGGGCTCCTTCTGGCTGCACACAGTGACTTCCAGTAATCTTCTCAGGGCCGGAAAACAGCTGGTGGGCTGTCTGTCCCTTCCAACTCTTCTCATCAGGGCACCACTCTCATGACTTTCTCACCTCCCGCACCATCACCTTGGAGTATTTCCTACCTCCCACCCCAGATGTGGAAAAGGGAAGTCCCTGAACTCTAGATCTGCCAGTGATATACCCTACTTACTGGTCTAACAAAGGTGATCATTTGGAAGATCAGAATTTTTTCTCTAATGCAAACACTATAGTGTCACCAGATTGGAGTTGTAGAAAGTTGTGGACCATTCAGAGGAAGCAAGATGTAAGGTATGTGCACATGCTAGAGGCAGGAAGAAAGATCAAGACTCAGGCAGGCTTTCTGACAAGCATCCAGCATTCAGGTGCCCCAAACTTGGGTTGCCTAGGGCTCTGGCACCAAAGCAGAACAGCCCTGTTGACTTCTTGGAAGATGGCAGAGTAACAAACAGAGGAGAAACAGCCTCTCTGAGGTTTGATGTCCAGACATTAGAATATAGCAACATGAGAAAGAGAAAAAAGATAGGAGTGGGTCTCTGGGACATATCTAAGATTTGAAGTGAGAATTGAATCCCATTGGGAGAGCAAAGAGACCCCAGTGTGGAAGAAAGAGGTGACAAGTGGTGATTTCTCTCTGGGCCTTAATTCACTGCAGGGGAAGGGTGGCCCACACCTGCAGATGTCTGGTGATGGCTATAGACCCCTGCGGTCTCCATGGAGAAATGGACCAATAGAACAGAGAAGTAGACAGAGCAGACTGTAGTGGCTGGTGAGTTATTTGGGTTCAGATGTCCCCCAAGAAGAAGGTGACTGTCTGGCAGACATCTTGGAGAGGGACAAACTGCACTCTGAACTCAGAGCAGCTGTGACTTGGCTCCATCTAGCTGCTCCCAGTGTTGAATTGGAGGAGGTCAAGAGCCAAGTCCAAGCCAGCAGGAGGCACATGGGCTGAATAGGTTCAAATCTCATAGCCAGAAATTAGCCTGAACTTCAGTGGAACTGAAGGCGCAGGCTTGCTGGGATAAATCAACTTGGATCTGAACTTTGTCTGCCCAAGTTGTCTACCAGTGACAGCAGAGACTCCTCTTGCAGTGGACTTTTTTTCTTATTTTTTCTTGTTTTTGTTTCTTGTTCTTGTTTTGCATGAATGTGAACACTGTTTCTAGTTTTTGTTGTTATTGTTCTGTTCTTGTTTTTGTCTTCCTTCTCTTTTTCCCTCTGACTTCTTAACCAGTTTCCCAAAGTTTTTGTAATCTTCCTTTGTCCTACAGCCTTGCATCTAATCTCTTCCTCTTCTTCTATATCTTTATTTCCCCCAACCCCTTTCATATTTCACCCAAAGGTAAAATCACCATAGTGAGGGCTTATTTACTGCATATAATTTTCTAGATTGTTTTATATTTTGTTGTATTTCCACAAATCTAGTTTACATGGTTAAAGGTGGAAAATTAATAGTTATCACATTTTGTCATCTTCTAGACTATGTTTGATGCTATTGTTATTGCTGATTATACTACTTTGTAAAACAGCTAACATGACAGTGACATAATTCTAATCAGTTGTCCTTCCTGATATGCCAAGATTGAGATTACCAGGATCATAAAAATACTGTAAGTCAGCACCAAATAATCAGAATCTGGGCCAAATAGGCAGCAACTTCTCATCCCCAATAAATTGCAACAGACTCCCAACAAGCCAGCTACAATTGGAAGACATCTCTGAAAAGTAGTTATTTCCTAAGGGTTCTAAATACAAGCAAGAAAATTACCTACCATAGGAAATTTACAAGCACCAACCCAGAAATTAAACTAAACAAAGAAAGACAGACAGACAGACAAGACAATGAGAAGGCACTTAAACAAGATGCAACCCCAGACTTTCAGCTCAACAGAGGCAAACCCAAGGGGCGATGACTTGGAACAATTCAAAAGCTGCCCACCTGGCCTCTTTCAAGTGGTAACATGGAAGTAACAAACCAGATAAATGAAGTTATATAATCAAATCAAATCAAATAAAATAATAATAATTATTTTTGATTTGAATCAGTGATCATACTGAAAGATATGACTCTAACACAGATACAGTTGAAAAAAGGTATCAAGCAAACAGATGTCAAATGACCTCTCACTGTTCTCCCTGTGGCTCCATCACCCTGGATCAGCTGGCCTTCTGACTTACTGAATTTGCTCCTGGCTACAGTCAGGACTGCAAGAAGAGCCCATGCCCTGAGCAGTTTCTAACAGTTTGGGGGCATTGGTCTGCCATTAACCGCCCCCTTGGAGCACACAGACACAGCGGTTTATGGAAACTGGGAGAAGCACAAGTATGGAAGAGGGTGTTGCCCAACTTGGCCTGAGGGTGGGTCATGTTGAGTCCCCCCTGGAGCAAGGCTGGGGCCACCATTCATCTCAGCATGGCAATTCTTGGAGACACAGTTAATCCTTTTTAAGCAATCCAGATTTAAATTTTTTTCTTTCTTTTTCTTTTGTTTTGTTTTTGAACTGGATCCTCACCCTGTAGTTCATGCTGGGCCTTAAATTATGTAGCCCAGGGTGCCTCACACTTGTGATCCTCTTGTCTCAGCCTCCCGAGTGCCGGAATTATAGATGTGTGTCACTCTTCCTGGCTGATCTGAGTTTTTTATTTATTTTATTTATTTAAAAGGAAAGAGAGAAAAAAAAAGCAGAACAAAACAGTGTAAGGGTACAAGTAATACACAACTACAAAAAAAAACAGTAAGCTATCACCAGTTAATAGATTACATGCTATCATCTTAGAAACAATGTTTCAGGTCACAGGATCAAAGCATACAAAGTGAACATTCAAACAGTGAGACTGCAAATAGTTGTGTTCAGTAATCCATTCAAAAATATTAATATGGTCATCTATTTAACACACCCAAACACCCTTGCTGTTGTATCCTTTAGGGCACTTTTTTTCCCTCTCTTTATTACAACAGAATTTACACATTTTGGGATTTATTGCTCCCTTAGATCTTATTACTTTTTTTGTAAGAGAATAAAATCAAGCATGATAAAACAAAGCTGTCAGTCAAAACCAAGGATAGACATAGCACATGATGTAAACACAGAGTACAAGGTTATCAACAATGGTTACCATAATGCCTCTTGCTTCCTTAAGAAGAATTGTCTATCTATTGATAAATATCTCAATGTGATCCTTCTTTATAGCTAGACAATTCTTCTTATAATATCTAATGAGATAGACAATTCTTTTTAAGGAAACAAGAGACAACGTTGATAACCATTGTTAATAACCTTGTACTCTGTTCTACATCATGTGCTATGTTTATCCTTGATTTTGACTGACAGCTTTGTTTTGCCATATTTGACTTTATTCTCTCCCCCCACAAAAAGTAATAAGAACTAAGGAGTAATAAAATCCAAAATGTGTAAATTTTGTTGTAAAAAAGAGAGGGAGGAAAAAAAAAGAGCTCTAACGGATATAACAGCAAGTGTGTTTAGGGGTGTTAAATAGCTGACGATATTAATGTTTTTGGATCATTGAACACAGCTGTTTGCAGTCTCTCTGTTTGAATGTCTACTTTGTATTCTTTGATACTGTGATGTGAGCAACTATTTCCAAGATGATAATATGTAATCTATTAATAGGTGATTTCTTACTGTTATGTTTTTTTTTTGTAGTTCTGTATTATGTGTAACCTTACACCACTTTGTTTTGTTTTGTGTTTTTCTCTTTTTCCTCTTAAATAAAATTTAAAAAAAAGAAGAATTGTCTATCTCATTAGGTATTATAAAGTTGAACAAAACAGTAGAGAACAAGACCAATAAAACCTAAGCATTGTAAATCTTACAGAACCTCAAAAGAGGATAATAGTCAAACCAGAATGGGCATCATAGTGAATCTTATTGCCTTCAAAGTAGTTGCCTATACTCTGATACTTGATACTTTCATACAGAGCAGAATAGAGTCTAATCAATCAAAACAAGATAACGGGAGTATTACAGGACTTCAAGTTAATAGGAAATCAAAAAAGTTACTATAATATATCCTGCTAGTTTTTTTGATTTTTTTCCCCTTAGTTTAAAAAAGAAATTTCTATACAATGGAGTACTACTCAGCTATAAAGAAGGATCACATTGAGGTATTTATCAATAAATGGGCGCAGCTTGAAACCATACTCATAAGTGAAATAAATCAAACTCACATCTGTGAACACCGAATAGTTTCCCTAGTGTAAGAAATGATTCAAATATATAGAAGTATGTGGTAACCATGATTTCCCACTATGTGGCCTTGAAGCCTTATAAAGTTTTCACTCATTAATTGGAATGGCTTTATTTTGGGCTATTTGATATTATGGCCTTTGATGCAATGAACAGTTATTTTGAAGAAGACATCATAATAGCTAGTGCTGATTTAATACCATCTTGTTTTGAAGCCGCACCAAACTATGGCTCTTCTGTCTCCATTGATTTTATCATGTTGTATCTTGCTGGATTTTATCATATGTGTTAGTATAAACAAAAATTGTTATAGGCAAAGAGACAATATAGAAACCATTGTTCATTTTTCTGTTAGCTGGTTCTAAATACTCTACAATGCTTTCATCCACTTGAATGGTGTTACACTGTCTTGATCTGAGTTTTTAAAGATCTGGTTATAAACACAGCCTGAAGATGCATTCCCTACAACTCACTGGTTGGCAGTGGAGTTGGTGGCCCACCTTTCTATAGGAAGGCAGCCAGCATGTGCGGTCAAGAGCAGTGTGACTAGATGGGGACCTGGAAAGCACACAAGGATGGAGGTTTGCTTCACTGACATCGGCCCATGGTTCTGTCACAGCTGGCCAGGGTGGTGTGCCAACCCAGAGGGATGGCACTTCCTGTGCAGTTATCAGGCTGGCCATGTCACAGCAGCCAGGTGGACCTTGTTCTGGAAAGCCAGGGTTGGCGTGTCTGGGTGCTGCTGCTAGGACAGGAAACTAATGCCTCTCTCTGTCCCCAGGAAGGGTACATGTGGCCTTCAAATGGTGCTGTGCTACGGCCCCAGGCCTCAGAGGTAAGAGGGGCATGGGGTAGCAGGCCCTAGGGAAGGTACCCCTGTGCATCTGAACCCCCACAGAGGACAAGCTGAGACTAACTGTGATTGCCAGAAGCTGCTGGCGTGACCAGTGGGGTACCATCCCTGCATCAGGACTAGCTCCCATCCCAGAGTCATCCCCAGTGCTTGAGAGGAGGTGCATTTGCTATTTGGTTGGAAATAGTGGCAGGATTCTGGGGCTGTCTGTGCACACACATGTGTGTGTCAGTTAACTGCAAGTCCATGTGCACTGATGTGGTCTCCTGGGAGCGACAAGGTGGTTTTGGGAGATGCTGTCTGGGCCCATGCTGGAGAACAGATTTACCAGCATAATTTGGGATACAAGACAGTTTTTAGGCTAAGGATGAAAAATAACTCCAGGAAACTTTATCCAGTATTTAATAACCGGGAATCTAGAAACCAGAAAGGAAAAAGAGCAGACCCATTTTTCTGGATTTTTCCAAAAAGCGATGAAATCATTTAGCCGCAGCGCCCCTCCCCACTTTTGAGTGCTGTAGGGGACCTGGGCATGGACTCTCCAGAGGGCCTGGGGTCCCTTCCCTGGGTAGCCCATGTGCACCCACTGTCCCCCGTTTGTATGTATCCATGTCTTCTGTCTGACCTCTGTCTCAGACTGACCCATCGCCTCTCTGCCTGTCCCTCTGTCCCCCAACTGTCTCGTCTGCGTGTAGCATCTGCCCTCATGTCCCCGTGACCCCATTCTCCTCTGTTCGTCCTCTCTCCGTCCCCTCTCCGTCCCCGTGTCCCCCGTGCCCTGTCTGTCCCTGGGTCCTGCCTGATCTTGTGTCCCCCTCTCCCATCCCTGTCTGCTTGGCCCCTTCTGTTCCCATGCACGTCTGACCCTGTCCCTGTCAATCACCACAGCTCTCCTGTCGCCCCTGCAGGCCACCATCATGCCGCGGGACCGCTTTGGCAGCCCCACGCTGGCCCCAGCCCTTTCGTACGCGCGGCCTGAGCTGGACCTGCCGCCCACCATCTCGCTGGCCGATGGCGAGGAGCCGCCGCGGTACCTGGGCGCCTGCGCGACCCGAGCAGCAGCGTGAGCCCAGCCGCCAGTCAGTGCACGCGCCACCCAACCGCACGGCGTTTGCGGGCGGCCCTGGGGCCTCGCGCCCGTGCCCGCCCAGCAGCCATGCGGGCGTCAGTGCTGGCTGCGCCCGGGGGCACAGCGGGCCGGCGGGGGGCAATGGTGGGGTTCGCGGGGCTGGGCCACCGCCGCCCTACAGCGAGGCGACGGGGACCCCAGGGAGCGCACTGGGCCAGGACCGCAAACCTGGGGGGCGCCACCTGATCCGGCCAGTATCCCTATTTCCTTCCTGGTCTGACCACACTAAAGCGAGGCGACTCCCGCCTCCCCCTCGGTGTCCTTAAAGACAGCAGCGTAGAGAGACCGTCTCGGGGAAGAGGCCCGAGAGGGTCGGGTGAGCAATAGCTCAGGCTGTAACAGGTCAGGGAACCGGGAGGCCACATGGCCACACCTCTCCGTTGGGCACACCCGCTGGTTGGACCCCGGACCCCTGTGCCCATGCTGTGCGAGGTTGCCCCTCTCTGTGTGATGCGCAGGTTGGAGCTCAGGCTCTGTGGCTGGCGGGGAGATTGGTTTCCTGGGTCCCCGGCTATGGAACCACTCCCCTGAACACAAGTGGTCGCTGTGCAGCACTTCCCTCAAACAGAGCACATCGCTGGCCAGGCCTTGGGGTGGGAGACAGGACCCCAGCACCCCCAGTTCCAGTGTCACCTTGCTGGTCTCACATGCAGGTCACTACCACTGTGCCTGGGCTCTCACACTGCTCTCATCCTCAGGCAGTGTGTTTTCTCGGTTTAACTCCTTTCCCCTGTAGCTTGGATTTTGTTCAGATGCGTACCTTTCGTAGTCACTGTTGAGATGCAAGTGGTTCTATTGAGCCGGGAGGAAGCCTATGCCTAGGATCCCAGCTGCTGGGCAGGCAGGTGGCGCAGTGGTGCTGCAGGCCAAGACGTCTGCCCTGGGGTGAGCGCTGGCGAGGCATGGGGATGTGGGTGTGAGTGCCTGGCGCTTCCTAGTGCCTCACACAGCACCACGTGGACAACCTCATCGTGGACCTGCCCCAGGGTGGGTGCTGGAAGGGGAGGGGACCAGAGGGGGCCAACTGTAGCTGAATGAGCAACTGGGCCAGAGTGGGTGCAAGTCCGGCCAGAAGCCCAACTTAACTGTGGGGTCCTCGTTTTAGTATTCCTACTGTTTCAACTGTTCATCGTTACATACAATGAAAAATAACCTCCTGCAAATGTGAGCACTGCTTTGAGGAGCAGAGCTTGCACGGGGGTTGTCAGGACCTTTCCAGGCCCACACGGGACATGGGAACCAGGTTGCTGACTTGGTCATGCAGTCAATGTAGCTTCCACCTGGTCAGCATCTACTGCTGCTTGTTTGTGTGTCTGTGTTTCTGGAGGCGACCCTTGAGGGACTCACCTAGGTCCTATGTAGCCTCATCTCTTTCCTGGTGTGTATCCTGGTAACAGGCCATAGGATGGAATCACTGTGAGATTCACCTGTGCACACACAGAAGCATCCACAACCATAGTAGACTGGTGAGACAAGGATCAGAGGGGCTATTGCTAGCTCTGGCTGAGGTACTGCTTAGCAGGGCTCTGGGTGAGGGCCGTGAGGGAAACTGAGGCTCATTTTGGTACTGCCAGGAGAGCCCTACTCTCAGAGCAGAGATAAACTTCCCCCATTCTGGATCCCCTGGGCCTCCTAGTGGGGAAGTGGCTGGGAGGTGGTCAGTGTCCCTGGCACACAGGTAAGGTCTTCACTCTGAGTCATGCTTGCAGGTAGGGGAGCAGGGGAGCTGTCCTCAGTGTTCCCATCAGTGTTCCCTGCAGAGAATGACACCTGAGACCTAGTGTGCCCTGTGACTCTGCAATCCACAAACACTTTGTGGATCCTCAGAGTATTAAAAAGAAATCATTGAATTCAAGTCCCTTAGAAAAGAAGTTCCTACCCCATTGCTTCTTAGGTCATTGGTTGTTTGAAGACACACACAGCAAGTGTGGCCTGGAAAGGTCTCTGAGGCTGGGCCTCTGTAACCAGTAGCTAGACTAGTAGTCTCCTTCCTGTTGGTAGCTTTTCTACCAGGCTGGTGTGGCCCAGCCTAGTGCCTTCTCTTCTAGTGTTACAAAAGTTGTGCTTCTGACCCAGGACTAGTTTAGAGCAGAGGTGTGGGTAGCATGACAGATGTGAGTCAAGATTACTCTACAGAGCAGGCATGTAAAGGGCTTTGTCGTTGAGAGGGGGGTGGTAGAGATGCCATGCCACTTATGCTTGATCCAAGTGTGCAGGGCTGTGACCCAGAGGCACACAGAACCCCATCAGGGGAAAACTTTTCCCAAACATGAGGCCATTCAGTGACAAGATTGTGAGAATCACATGCCTATAAAGTAGATGTTTTCTGTCCTATCAAGATAGATAAAATGTACCCCACCCTCCACCTGTGGATACACCAGCCCACAAGAGCCACTGGGCAGCAGGGGGATCCAGGAGCAGCGGGGGAATTAGCGGACTGCTGTGTGGGGCAAGAAGGCCTAGCAAGCCTTCCCCTGAGTTCCATCTCCCTAGGAATAAAGTGCTTGACCAGAAACATTTCCAGGGATGCACTGATAGGAAAAATCATCACATTTTGGCCCTCAGTATTGGCTCCCACCCAGGGGACTGCCTTAGAGTCTGTGTGAAGTGCTTACCAAAGTGTAGACACATGCTAGGGTGCTTTGAGCAGCAGGATTGACTTTCTGTACCATTCCTTGTGCCTATGTGCAGCTTTGTCCTCTTTTGTAAGGATATTTGCAAATGGATGCATATAAAGTCCATGTAGTTTATTTTCCTATTAAATGTTGATATTGTAATACAAGAGAAAGAAGTGTGAACAAGCAAGAAAGTTTATGACCAGCATCTATTCTGCAACTGAGAGTGGCTTCTTTGCTATAAAAACTCACAGCTTTTTGGTGGCCATTAAATGGCCCTTACTTTACTCATTTTAGAAATACCAAGTTGGACAGTTACATTTTAGTCAGCAAAAAGGGCTGAGTCCAGCTTTTTTCTTGCTGTGGCATAGCAAAGGCTCCAGTGAGAGGCCCGAGCTCATGTTGTTAAATCAGCAAAGCAAAGAACTCTGCAGTCTGATGACCGCTCAGCTGTGGAGCCAGAACTGGTCAGGCCAAGGCAGGATTGTGATCGTCCCTGTTGACATCCTGCTGTATTCTGGCCTGAAAACCTGCCCAGTGCTGCCAAAAGTAAGAGAGCATGCAGAATGACCCTCCCCTCCAGCTCAGCTGAGTTTCTGGTTGGGATCTCTACACTGTTCTGCAGCTATTCCAGCACTTCTCTTAAGCACAAGACACCCCCACATCACTATGTCCCTTCAAACCACTGCTGGTTCCTGGGTGTTGAGCACTGTCCACGAAGGTGGTCATGGATTCTGCCATTTGACTCACACTTCCAGGTTCGTCTGCCACCATGCACCATTCTAATAAAGCCTATTTTTATTTTCTGTATGGTATGTGTACATTCTGCCCTTGAGAATCAAAGTAGCCTTCAGAAAATGAGGCATCACAGATCATCCTCACCTAGAAATGCCTACTCCAGCTTTTCCCCTGCTGCTGCTGGGAAGGACAGGGTCCCTGGGGCCCTCAGAAGCTCATGGGCATGGGTTGTGTCCTCAGCTTCCATCAGCAGAGCCCCCGTTTCTGTGCTGGTCCCTTCTGACATGCCATCAGCAGATGGCTTGTTTTCATCTCTTGACTTTTGAATCATGGTTTTCTAATTGTGTACTTGCCTAGCTTAAAGCTGTTTTAAAATACAGTACTTTCTACAGTATTTCATTCACTTAATTTTTATTATAAAGCAATCCACTGAAAGTATGACTGTACTTAAGCTTTTTAGTCTTTGTGAGCTGAGTCATTAAAGTCCTTTTTAAAAAACAATGATTTGTGCTTACTTTTCAGCATAATTCTCAACTTCAGCAGTGGTGATATGGGTGTTTGGCCTCAGGTCTATAATTACAGTGCTTTGCAGAAATGTGTTGTACCAAGTGCTATTTGTTGTAAACTTAGGTTTTTCTGCTTGTCCTTAAAACTTTGGTCAAACCATAGCACACAAATCATTAAAAAAAATCAGTGATATATCTTTGTCCCCTGGATTTATTTCTCAACAACAATACACATGGAAAAACCAATGGATCAAAGGCCTGTCTTGGAGAAATAGTACTAAGCTACGCTGGCTCACACCAATCATTTTACTGGTCCCTCATCCATGTCCCACCAGCTCTGAGTCACTCTGACCCCCTAAGGATCACTGTTTCCTGGTCTGCTGTCAGCAGCTCTGGTCAGATCATGGCATCCTCTTCTGGCTGGGGTTTCAGCACCATTTCCAGAGGGAGGGCCAAGAAGAAGTCTCAGCCATGAGGACACTGGTGACAGTAGTGAGGAGATTTAAGTGTGTAGATTCTGTGTGGATGCACCCCCTGGCAGAGCTCTTCATCCCTTCTTTCCTGGATGGCCTGTTTGTATTCCCTGTCCCCTCAGGCAAAGGACCAGCCCAGCTGCTCCCAGACAATAAACTATGAGATCAGGGAGGAAAGAAAGAAGGTGTCAGGCTCGATCATGCTCTGCCAACCCAGAGGCCATGCTCTGTGGCTACTTGTCCTTTATCTGAACAACAGCTGGCATAAACTTCTCACTTTGTGGTTGTCTGAGGACTAAGATGGCACTGAAGACTCAGGAAGAGGCCCTGAAACAGAAAAGCTGAGAACTGATGTCCAGTGGGACTTAGCCAGGCTGCAAGGTGGGGGCTTCAATTTGGAGAGTGGAGGGGAGTCCACAGCTTTCCAGACTGGCTGACCTGGTGCCCACCCATCACCCTCCTTCCTCAGGTTGCTACTGCCTGCTGGAGCCCGCTAGGCTGGTGACAGCCTTTTGAACTGTGTAATGCCTCCAAGATGGGTCTTCCTGTTCCGACTCTGTGATGACGGCCTGCACGTCACAGTTTATGAGCCTGTTAGGACAGCTTATACACACTACACACTGTTACAGTGATCTATTCTGTTTAAATGGATTCAATTAAAATACACATTGTACAACCGCAGCCACTGTTGTGCTTTTAAATTTAGTTTCTATGCCATGTTTCTACCAAGACTTCAACGTTTGTGATAGACATGGGCCTCATTTTAGTCGTTGACATATAGAAAGCCAGTTTTTCCAGCACCATTTATTAAAGAGGTTATCCTTCTTCCAGTGAACATGTTTGGCCCCTTTGTCAAAGATCAGGTAATCAAGTGCATGTGGAGTTGTTTTTATATTTTGTAATCTCATATCTGTTTTTTTCTCCAAGCACTACACTGTTTTTATCACAGTAGCTCTAATTTCAAGTCAGGGATTGTGATGCCCCCTGACTTGCCTTTATTCCTGAGAATTGGACTAAACTAAAATCAAAATGGATCAAAGATCTAAATATTAAAACAGAAACACTAAATCTGCTTGAAGATCGAATAGGCAGAACTCTGGAAAACATAGTTGTAAACAAAGACTTTATGAACAAAACCCTGATCACACAGGAAGTATCTCAAAAAGTCAACAACTGGGATCTCATCTTACTAAAAAGCTTTTGCACAGAAAAAAAATCAACAAAGTGAAAAGATAGCCACAAAATGAGTTTATGCCAGCTGTTATTCAGATAAAGGACTAATAGCTAGCGCATACAAAGAACTGAAAAAAAAATCAGAGTCTTCAAATTCAAAGAGCCCAATTCAAAAAATGCGCATCTGAAATGAGTAGACATTTCTCAAATGAAAAGTACAAAGGGCAAATAAATATATGAAAAAATGTTAAACATTACTGGTCATTTTAGAAATGCAAGTTAAAATACTGCCAAGATTCCATCTCACTTCAGAAAGAATGGCTGTTATCAAGAAAATAACTAATAACAAATGCTAGTGAGGCTGTGGGGAGAAAGAAACTCTTCTCTACTGTTGGTGGGAGTGTGGACTGGTACAACCACTGTGGAAATCAGGGTGGAAATTCCTCAATAAACTAGTATGGTAGGTCCCGATCCATCCATCCCTTCTGGGTATCTTCCCAGAAGAATTAAAAGCATGATAACAAAGCAATATATGTGCACCCATGTTTATAGATGCACAGTTTGTAATAATAGCCCAAATGTCTATCAGCTGATGAATAGATAAAAAAGATGTTTTTTAATATAATTGGAGTATTAGCCATGAAGAAAGATAAAATTGAGACATTTATAGCTAAATAAATGGACCTTGAGACTGTAATCATAAGTGAAATAAACTGAACCTGTATGTAAATATCACCTTACTTCTCTGATGTGAGAAATTGAAAATGTAAATAAGAGAAAAAATGTACAGCAGATATTGTGAAATAGGAAGAAACTGCCCAAAAAGAAAAGGGAACTAGGGAAGGGGCAGGGAGAAAGGCAGGAAGGGAAAGAAGAAATGAGAAAAGAAAGATTAAATGAAAACAGAGCTTTGTGAACAAGGAGGAGAAGGGAACTTGAAAGGGGAAAGGGGATGAGAATACAAGAGGAGCCAAGATGCACTATGTACAAATGCAAGTCCTTCGTAATGAACGTGATCATTACATATACCTAAACTGTAGCAATAAACTTAAACTACAAAAAGATCTAATCCACAAATTGTTTGTAACCATAATAAATGCAGAATTTAATAACTGAAAAAAAGCATTCAGCTTTTGACTAATAATGCGAACTTTTCACCCTACCTCAAATTCTCCCTGTGGGAGGCCAGGTCTTTGATGCTGCCTCAGGTTTCCTCCATTAAATACGACGGTGAACAGTGACGGCGGAGCATGTGGGCATCGCTGCCTCTGCTAGAACTTGATGCTCTAGATTTGACTTAAAAGCAGTTTGCCAGCACAACAGATTGGAGCCCCATTTACTGCTCTCCCAGCTGACAACATGACCACACTGTTAGGTCTGAGAAGGGAGAGGATGGGAAGAGGAAGAGGTCCGTGGAAGGAGTGGAGCGGACGGCCGTGAAAGCAGTGGGCGGTGGTGGCTTTATTTCGGGAATGCGGGGAGAGGAGACTGGCGCACTGGCCGCTGGACTCTGGCGATCTCTCTCGGACACGTGGCGTGGGGGAATATAAATAGCCTAAGCTTAGGGCAGTGCCCTAAGGCCATTAGAGATGCACAGGTATTTCATTGGCACACGTTTAGCGCCAGAAACAGGTTTCTAGGGGTGGGGATAAAGGGTTACAGTTAAATCTATAGGGGGCGGGGGAGGCAGGAGTCCCCTAACTTGGCTGCAGCTTTTTCCTGGTTAAAGTGTCCGGTCTGGGCCAGCAACTCTTTCACACACCAGCCTGGATTTGTCCTGCAACAAGACCTCTTACACTGAAGGTATTCCATGAGCAGTTCCAAAGCTCCCTTCTCCTGGGCTTTAAATGAAGCACACCACTTTTACTCCAGAATTGTGAATACATGGGGATGTGTGTGATTATGGTTAAATCTGGAGTCTATTTGGGGAACAGATTCTTCCTTCTTCCTTCTGGTCTTACTGCCCTACCTCCCTATCCCTTCTGCCTTCTGGAGTTCCCTTCCTTTTTCTTTAGGTGGATCCCAGGGAGACCCTGTTGACATTGACTGGATCTTTGGTCTAGCATCCTCTCCCTGCGCAAGCTGAGGACCAGAGAGATGGATCTCCTACCCCAGCTCTGCATCCCTCTGCACTCTGCCTTCTGGAATGAGAGCCACAAGCCGTGATAACCTGTTCCCTCTGACCTCTGATGGGCATTTCCTATATTTCTCCCAGCCATTCACCACACGCAGGGCTATGTGTACATGTTAGAGCCACACAGAGTGAAGACAGCAACAAGAAAGACTGCTCTCTGTTCCCAGCTGCCATGCAATGAGCTGTTTCTTCTCTGCCAAGTTCCACTGCTTTACTAGCCAGCCTTAGAGCTAGCTGATTATGGACTGAAACCTCTGGCTGCTGCCAGTGGGTCCTCAGATCCCCACAGAGTCCCGGTCCCCAACTCCTGCTGGATCATGAAGGTGCCCTGACACCTGGGAACAGAGGCAGTGCATCCACAGGATTCTCCAATGCCAGAAGTGGTGAATGCTGTCCTTGCACATGTCTCACATATGCCCAGATGGAGGGAGCTTCACTGCATGTTGCTCTTCCCTGTCATGGTAATGCATGAAGGGCTGGGTATCCTATTTCATGTTCCACTGTGGTAGAACCCTTACCATGAGGTGCACATCCTGGCATCTGCCATTACATGCTACCGTTGTGTTTTAAGGTTAATTTCCAGGAGTCTTAGAGAGAGTATCTGCTGAATACTGGGGAAAATGAGTCATTCTTACAGATATTCTGAGCTTCTGAGTGGTGAAGTTTCCTCTATGTGCCAGCTTCTGGTGGCTTCAGATGTCCAGTGATTGACAACCACCTAGCGGGAAATTCCAAGCCAAGCCTGCCTGTCATGAGACAGTCACAGCTCAGACACCATGACAGTTTTCATCTCAAGCTCAGGGAGGCAGGCATGGCAAACTCATTTTGAACCAAGGGGCAATGGGAATCTTCCTAAGGCCCAGTCTTCCTTAGACGTATGAAACATGTAAATGTATTATATGTAAAAAAGCCAGAATTCATTGCTGATGCTGTTTTTCTTTCTCAAGCATGGATTCAGGTATGAAGATAGATCCTGACCTGCTTGCCAGGTCAGGCTTGCTTGGACCATGACAGATGGCAGCACTCGTCCCAGGACCTCCATCCTGCTACCTATCCCTGACAATGGAAGTGAGCCAGGGCAAGACACTGGCCACTGTTTTCTTCTTGAGTCAGAAACTGAGGCCATGGAATAGTCTAGCAACGGACAAAAATAAAGGTAGCTAGGAAGTTCAAAGCCAAAACATGAAAGGCAGCAACAGGTTGACAAGGATGTGGGATGTGAACAAGTTAGGATCTTGGCTGAGCTTCTGTCTCACACACACAGAACTCAGGCGTGTCCCGAGGCCAGGAGGCAGCACAAGCCAGAAGCAAACACCTGGATTCAGATCTAGCTCCTGGTACCTCTTTTATCAGCAAGAATTGTGGGCCTCAATGCTCTTAGAATTCACTCAGTGATAAGCTCTGCAATTGTTTAAGCCTAGACTCTGAGTAGTGACTGAAAAAAATTATGGACCAAAAATACTTTAAAAAATACTTTCAAAAACAGTGAAGCTAATGAGCACTCTAAATTTCTTAAGAGTTGCATCAGTTTTTTGTGAATATACTTGCTCAATAATATTTTCATCTTTTTAAGGGAACAGTGACTTGTCTTATTTCTGGACTAAAAGAGTTGAGGACTGCAAGTTACGTGCTATGTGTTCTACATCTGCTTCTGAAGGAACAAAACTACCTATTGATGGAGCCCTATGGCCCATCAACCACCACATCTAATGCCCAGGCAGTAGGGCCTAGTGCCTTTTCACCAGTACCAGAGCCAGTATCATCAGAAAATAAAGCAACCTAATCATGATGTTAAATGATCAAAGAAAATGCTGGTTCAGACAGAACACAATACATATCAGTAAAACTATATTGTTACAGCATCTCAGAGCCACATACAAGGTGACAGGTGAAGTACATGTGCACATGAAAACATCCTTTCTACAAGCACTGAGCTCCAGTTCTGGGGAGCTAAGCATCTAACTGGTAGAAGGAAAGGTAAAGAGTCACTGCTATTTCAAGTTCTGGTTGCCATGAAATTACCAAAGCAGAATAAATAGTTGACTTTTACTATGTATTTGATGAAAAAGAGAGTGGAAATTTGATCTTATTGACATGGGAGGATGAAGTTTAGGGTTTAGTGTCACAAAAGGCAGCAGCAGAGCAGTCAAGAGCAGTCTTCGTACCTTGCCCAACATTTCAGTTGGGCACAACTCAAAGAGAAAAAGCTGGATACAATAAAAGAGGAAGTCCAGGTCCTATGCTGCACTGCGCTTGGGGCACTGTCCCACATGCACTTCTCCAGTGGTCTGTCTTTGCAAAGCTGGGCTGAGAAGGACTTGCTTGGCTGCCTCTACCTCCCTAGAGGCCCCCCCCCCCCGCAAACCATAGGACTTCCATGCTCCTTCTTGGTACTGCCTGAAATCAGGAAGCATCCTTCCTAGTAAGAGCATTTTGACCTAAACTTCCAGTTAATCGCACAGAAGACTGAGGCTGAGGGTGCTCCTGACACAAAAGCACACAGCTTGATTGTCAAAACAGGATAACTACCACCTTGCTCTGACTGGTCAGAGGAACAGACTGAACAGGAGCCACACAGGAAGTCACAGAGAGAAGCCACACTCAACTTGCCTCAGACAGCACCTCTGTCAAGAACCAGAAGCCTTAATCCATGACCAGATGACCAGACCATTCCAGTCAGCAGGGGAGGACAGAGTCTTGACCCTTACGGTCCCTCAGGTGTACAGCTCTTAGCCATCTTACCCAATACAAAGGTGGCACTATGTGATGTGCCAGTGGGCCACTGGAAACAGAATGCAGTTACTGTTTGCAGAATGAATAACTAACCCTCACATTTTCCTATTGTTGGTTCCCTCTATTTAATTGTTTACCCTACCTGATTTTTTTTCTCTGTTGTTCTGAGAATTATGGCCATTTTTATCTCTCTCTAGAATATCTTTTGAAAGTTCAGGGAGACCGTAATCCACACAAAGATGATGGAGACACTTTGCCATGAAGAAGAACTTTATTTGGTGCAAGGGAGGGGTCATCTCATGGACAGAGATCAATCCCAAGGGGGAGAAGTTAAGTGCTTATATGTGTGAAAACCACAGTGAGGGGAATGGGCGTGCAGGCCAGAACAGCGGCTCAGGAAGGCATAAGAATACATTTAGGAGTGGAGTTGTGAATCACAGGAATGCCATCAGTGTCCATGGTCACTGCAGTTCTTGGGAAAGTACACAGGTGTCTTTTTGTTCAGTGCTGTCCTTGCAAAAATCTGCAGGGGTGGTTGGGCTGCAGTCTTTAACTCCCTCCTTCCTGCACCCTGGAGCTCGCTGCTCCTTCATGTCAGCCTTTTGTTATAAAGGGAGGGAAAGGCTGGTCACTCAGGAACAGGTGGAGTGGGGGATTGGGTACATTGGATGAGGGGAAAAGAGTTGGAGGTCTATAGGAGGGAGAAGGGGGACAAGTCATTGTTTCTCAAGACTTCTTCGAGCATGACAGAAGGGGCTGTGCAGACAACCTAACGTAAGCAAACTGAGGATGTGGAAGGCCTGGCAGGGCCAGTGGCATTGATGTTGCTGGCTCTGTCTAGGGAAGGTCATGTCACCGTATGGCTCTTGGGCAATTGGAGTATATTGAATCATCAGGACAAGCTGCCTGTTTGACATAGAGTGACCCTGTCCTTGGATGAAATCTGTTAGGCATCTTATTAAACAGATGTCGACCAGCAGCAGAAGCAAGATAGGGGCCAAGGGGCCAAGGAGCCAAGGATGGGGAGAAGCCATGATCACCACTTGGACTGAAAGAAGCTATCTCTCCCTCCCAGGCACCCCTTGCCTGCTTTTTGAGCCTGGCAGCTTGGTCTCAAAGATTTTGGATTGTCTGGTGAATGAAGCCTGACCTGTTAATATAGAAGCAGCCTTCTTCCCCAAGGAAGGTGCAGGTGCTTCCCTTTTCTGTGGTGAGCAACTCCAAGGTGTGGAGGTTTTGGAGGGCTACTCCAGTGAGGGACCCCTTTGTAAGTCTATGATGGAGTAGGAACTTTTGTTAAGCCCTTCCAATATTTCTTCTGACAGCTGTTGATGGGTTGTGGCTGACAGGGCCACTCCTGCCACATCGGCTCCCACACCTGTGGGAACTTCTAAACCTATTAGCAAGGGAATGAGGATTGGGACCCAGAGGGGGGTGGCTTCTGGCATGGGTTAGGGCTGAGAGTGTTGTCCCATTGACTACATCTATTTTGGGAGTTAAGGATATCAGTGTGCAGGTCCCAGTCCAGTTGGCAGGGAGGCAGAGATAGGCAGAGGTTCCACAGAGCCAAGCCAGTCCTGAAGTATTTAAACAGAAACGATTATGCATGTCCAGAAGGTGACATGGGTCTTGTTTACTGGTTTCCTTTTTCCAGATCCCCACAGTGATGGCTAGGGCTGCCCTGGTGAAGGGAGAAATTGTGGAGGTTTTTATTACATCTGAGTCTGGTTTGTTTGTTCACAGTGGAGTCCCTGGTCTTGTTTATCCAAGCCAGTAGGTATTACAGAGATGGGACAAGGTGCTGAGAGGTGTCTACAATAGGGGGCCTGTTATGTGGTAGGGGTCCTGTTCAGAGAGGGTTTGAAACCTAAGGGGAAATAGGAGGAGTGATCTCCATTAGAGGGAAGAGGTGGAGTGTTAAAAGTAGCATGGTCCAGAGGCAAACATAGGGTAATGGTGAAGTTACAGCTCAAGAAGGGTAGGTGTCCTGAGGGACTCCTAGAAGGCCTTCACGGGAGATGCAAAGACAAGCTGAACATAGAGATTATGAGCTTTACAATAGGACAGTGTGGACAAACTGTTTGAATGTAGGCAGAAGCTATGTCAGTTTTTCTGTAGTCTTATTTTTAGCTTTTGTCTTTTGGATTTTTTTTACATTGTAGGTAGGGTGTCAGGAGGACTCACAAGAATCCAAGTTGTGAGTTGGACAGGGGTGGTCTCATAGGCAGAAGTGGACATGGAGACACAATGCCAATAGTTTTTAGCCAGGGAAGGATTAGATTGATTTAGCAGAGAATGGGCCAATTGCAGGGTTCTGAAAAGGTATTTAGGGATCTCTGGGTTAAGTGAGGAGGGGCCTCATCTGGGTTAGATGAGGTTATGGGAAGGGGAAATTTAGTTAGGATGAGGCCAGAGGCAAGCAATGAGAGGTTGATACAGCCAGGAGCCATCTCAGGGAAATGTCTGAGATTGCATAAAGGAAAGGGATTGCCGTTGTGAAAAGAAAAAAGGTGATGGCCAAAAGGCTCTTTTTTGGTGAGGTTCCAGTTAGTTGGAGTGACTCCAATTAGGGCAGCTGCAAACAGAAAGACCAAGGGTAGTAGGCAAGGAGGAAGGGAAGGTGGCAATACATGGAGTTATCTAACTTATTGGATAAGGGGGCAAACTGGGGCTGAGGCCCTACGCAGGGTGAGAGGTAAATTAGATTGTAGCCAAAAGATTAAGGGCTAGGAGATACATGAAGGGCTGCAAGGAAAAGGGCTAGAAGAATGGTGGAGTCTAAGAACTGAAAGAGGGAGAGTTCTGGGTAGTAAGATGTTCTACCCAAGAGAGTATACATTCAGGGCTGTCTATCGGAGGATAAGGGAAAAGGAGGGTTTCTGTTCAGGGAAGAAGAGGTCTCAGAGGATGAGACTGAGGGAGGTAAGCAAGGGCTTGTCTTAACACACTTGTGAGGTGACAGATAAAGGAGGGCATTTCTTCCTCAGGGATGTCTGTGAGGCGAAGATGCATCGGGCACAGTAAGGTAGAGGACTAGTGTTTTAGCTACTTTTTACTCATTGTTGAGACAAAATACATGACATCCAAAGTTAGGGAACGGAAGGTTTATTTCTTACAGGTTGGAGGTTTCAGTCTATACTTAGCTGGCTCCAAGTGAGGTGACATGACAGCCACAAACAGCAAGCTCAGCCAGCAAGAGTGCAAGACATACCCTCTTTCTGCAGATACGTTATATCCTGGGTCCACCCTGGGCGAGTAAAATACTCACACCACCAGTCCAAGTTCCAGGCAACAAACCAATCACAATCTATGATTGCATGAGGTTTAGGGCAGGGCCACAGGAACACGTATCACAACAACCAGGGAGACTTATCTGGAGGTTGCTCACTTGTGGGAGGGGCCTTTTCTAGGTTGGAGAGATGTATCCAGGCAGATTTGCCTAAAAGCTTGGTTGCTGTAGGGGTGTTCAGTACCACCCCTGTATGTGTGTGGCCTGGTCCTCTTGGGCTTTAATGGCAATGGGGTAAGGTCTCAGACCCACATTTGATCTGGTGGGACCTGTAGGGAAACTGGGGAGTCAGTCAGTTGGGACAGGTAATAGTCTGTGTGGGCTCATAGCAGATTACATAAAAGAGAGAGGAGAGGAAGATAGTTGGCAAGTGGCAGGTTGGCTCATCAGGCAATTATGAAAGCACAAAGGGGCATCCATACATAAGCTCAAAAGGGCTTAGATTGGTGGGCTTGCAAGGGATAGCTCGTGGCTGAGTAAGGGCCTTAGGATGGCAGATGGGCCATGACTAGTGAGTTTCCAAGGCTAATTTGGTAAGGCAGACCTTCAAGAGATTAGTTGGCCTTTTTGACTTTGCCTGAGGACTGAGGATTGTGGGGCACATGTAGTGCCCATTTTATTTTAATGGCATTGGACACTAGTTGAATGACCTTAGAGACAAAAGCTAGCCCATTATCAGACTGGAGGGTGGGTGGGAGACCAAATTAGAGTATGCTTTGTGAGAAGAGGGTTTGGCAGACTACTGCTGTCTCATGAATGATGGGGAACCCCTCGATCCATCCTGAGAAGATGTCTATTAGGGTTAAAAGACATTTAAAGTTTTTATGTCTAGGCATATGTGTGAAGCTTATTTGCCAGTCCTGTCCCGGCAGGCATCCTCTGAACTGATGTGGTTAAAAGAAGGAGGAGGGGTCCTAGAGAGCCTCCGGAGTTGACCTGGGAGCAGGTGGGGCACAAGGCAGATGTGTCCTGAAGGGCTTTGGTTAGGCCCTCAGAGTGGATGATTGGTTTGAGGTGGTGTTTTAGGGATGCCATCCTATGTGCAGGGAGTTGTATGGATCTAGGAAAAGCTGAAAGGCTGTTGAATCTGATAGGCAGTATCAACTCCTGAGTAGCAGCCAGTCCTGAGTGCTGGGTTGGGTGCCCAATTGAATGAAAATGGACTTTTGGGAGGGGGAATAGATTGGCATTTGTTCACCATAAGGTGTACTTGAAATTACTGTCATAACAGGGGAAGTCTGCCAAGGATGAAGTGCTGCCTCTTTTGCCTTGGCAACAGCTAGGTTGTTTTTCTTGTTTATCTAGTGGTTATCTTTTTGGTGGCTTTTGCAATGTAAAACAGCCACTTTTATTGTGGACTGTAGCAGCTTTTTTATTAAGGGTTCATTTTGGATGGAAGTGCCTCGAGTAGTGAGGAATTCCTGTTCAGCCCAGATAGAGGCATGATGATGAACTATGTGGTATGTGTATTTTCAGTCAGTGTAAATGTTTGCAGTATGACCTCTTGCCAGGGTAAAAGTATAGGTAAGGGCCATGAGTTCTGCCTTCTTTGAAGTAGTGCCAGAGGGTAAATGGTTGGCTTCAATGACTTGCTCTGGGGAGACTATGGTGTGTCCCACTTTTGTTAGACCAAAGAGGCTTGGGTGCAGCTGCCATCTATGAACCAGGTGTATTGTGATTAGTCTAGTGGCTGGGAGGTCACTGGCAAGAAAGAGAGGAGGAGGTCATTAAGAGACTTGTTGCAGGAGTGAGTCAGAATGTTGTCAGAAGCAGGTAGTAAGATAGCAGGGTTAAGTAGCACACAGGTGGCCAGGGAGATTTGGAGTTTTCTATAAAGGTCAGATGAAATAATTGGAGTCAGGAGGGGGCAAGGAGATATAGTGCCCAATGTGCCAAGAGGTCTGTGTGGGTCAGTGTGAAGAGTGCACGGTAATGGTGCCCTTAAGTTTGAGCTTTTGAGTCTCTTTTGCTAGTAAGGCAGCTGCCACCAGGGCTTCAGAGGCAAGGGAACCATCCATAGATAGTGGGGTCCAACTGTTGAGACAGGTGTGCCACAGCTGTCTGAGGGGGACCCTGGAATTGGCAAAGGACTCCCAGGCTACTCCATGGTTCTTGGTGATGTATAGGGAGTATGTGGGTGGGAAGGGCTAAGGCAGGAGCATGGAGAACAGTTTATTTTAAAATCAAAAAAGCTTGAGTGTTTGGATGTGTGGGATCAAGAGGATCTTCTGGGGGCATAGGCTGCCTCGTATAGTGGTTTAGCAAGAAGCGCAAATTTTGGGACCCATAGGCAGAAGTAGCCAAGGAGATCTGGAAGGACAGGATTTGTTTGGTCATCAGTTTAGGTATATCCCAAATTGCTTGTTGCCTGTTGAGGGTCAGATCCTATGTCATGGACATGAGTGAAAACCCTAGATATGTGACTGACTGGGCTGACAGTTGGGTCTTGTGGTGGGAAACACAATATCCTTTGTCTCAAATTTAAGAGCAGGCTAGTGTGTTTGTCAGAGAGGTATAGGGGAGGGGTTGCATAATAGCAGGTCATTGATGTATTCGAGCAGGAAGCTGAGGGTTAAATCTGAGGATGTTAAGGGCAGATGCCAGGAGCTGGCTAAAGTAATGTGGGCTATCCCTAAACCCCTAGGAGAGGACTGTCCAGGTCAGTTGAGAGGCCACATGAGTGTTTGGGTCCTCTCAAGTGAACACAAAGAGGGGCCTAGAGTCTGGGTGTAAGGGAGTGGTGAAGAAAGTGTCCTTGAGATCTAGGACAGTAAAGTGGGTAGTTGAGGGGGAGGATGGATCTCAGGAGTGTGAGGGTGTATGGGTTGGGGTGTATGGGGGTACCTGGACATATGGCTGAATTAATGATGTGGAGGTCCTACTACTAACCTGTAGTCCCCATTAGGCCTTTTTACAGGTAGAATGGGAGTGTTTCAGGGTGAACTAATGAGTAAGAGGAGCTTTGCTTTTTGTAATCTATCTATGATGGGCTTGATGCCATTTGGTGTTGATGGAAAATATGAAATTGGGCCTGATTGGGGTATATATGTGTGTCTTTGATAGCAATTTTGACAGGAGGATGGTGTGTAGCTATCATGGGGCTGTGTGTGTCCCAGACTTGGTGGTTTATTTGTTTCAAGGGGAATTTGGAATTGGGATCCCTGGTAGAACTGAGGGAGGAGAAGGAATGGTTAACATTATCACCTAAGAAGAGAGGGAAGAATTTTTCATAATGACAGGGTTGCTTGCAACTTGTGTAGAGCATCTCTTCCCAGTAAAAGTGTCAAGAAAGTAGGGAGAATGTTATGGTTTTTGTCTGTGGCCCCCAGGCCTCATGAGTTTGCATTGTGCGTTTGTGATTGGTTCATTGTCTAGTGCTTGGATTGATGGTGTCAATACTATACCCACATAGGGGTGGAGCCAGGATGTAATGTAATGGCAGGAAATAAGAGTGTCTTGCTCTTTGCTGGTTCCTGCTTGCTGTCTGCAGCTGCCATGAACTGCGGTCCAGCCATGCCTCCCTGCCTCGGAGCCAACTAAAGTGTGGACTGAAACCTCCAAAAACTGTAAGAAATAAACCTTTCCTTTCCCAACTTGGGCTTCAGGTATTTTGTCTCAGCAACGAGTAAAAAAGGTAACTAAGACCGAGAATTAACTGGGAAAGTGTCGAGAATTGATCTTCAATTATGAAGGAAAGGGCGCCTGTAGTAGATGGCCTATGAGGTTTGTCTTCAACCCCTATAACAGTGATCTGTGAGGGAAAAGTTTTCTGGGGTATGAAGGGAGAATTGACCAGGAAGCCCCATGTCAAGGAGAAAGGAAATTGACTTACCAGCCACCTGGGCAGTTACCTTGGGCTCCTTGGAGGTCACTTGTACTGTGGAGAGGTCAGGCATTGGGGCCGGTAAGCCAGGGCATCTTCAGTCTTCTTCCGCCAGGCCAACTAGATCGATCAGTGCAGCTTGTTGTGGTGAGTAGAGGGCTTATCCTTCTTTGAGGAAGGGCAGTCCATCCCCCAATGACCCTTGCCCTGTGGTGGACAGGGGTTAGGGCATTCTCTAGCCCAATGTCCCATTTTCCTACATTCTAAACAAGGCCCCTAAGGGGGTCTTGTTGTGTATAGTCTTATTGTCAGGGGCTCTGTGGGGCTTCAGAACAGCCACTAGGATTTGATATTTTTGTTTGATTTGGGTAGGTTTGTTCTTTTGTTTCTGTTCATCTTTCCCATTGAAGACTTTAAAAAGCCAGGTTAATTAGATCACTTTGGGGGAGCAGTATTTGGGCCATCCTCTAGGTGCTTTAGTTTTTTTCTGGTGTCTGGTGCTGATTGATTTATGAAATGGTTATTGAGGACTAGTTGTCCCTCTTTAGAGGTTGAATCCATCCTGGTGAATTTGGTTAGAGCCTCAGTGAGGGGGGACATGAATATGGCAGCATTTTCGTCAGGCCTTTGTGTGACCTCTTTGAGTTTTTCCCATTTAACTGCTTTGTGGGATGCCTTCTTGAGAAGACAAAAGAGCATGCAGTCTCTTGTCCTGGACCCTCTGACTAGCAGGCTGACAGTCACAATCAGAGTCCTGCCTGGGGATGGCTTGGGCCCCAGTGGGACAGTTGTGTCTGTGGTGATGCATCTCATCTGCATGGGCTTGGATGCCCAATCGGATGGCCTCCTTTTCTTCAAGAGTGAAGGTAGAAGACAAAAGACCATAGATATCATTCCAAGTTAGTTGATAAATTTGGATTAGGTATTTGAATTGTTTGATGTTATTGGGATTTTTTGTGAAGGACCCCAGTCATTTTTCAATTTGGGATAGGTCCAAAAGTGACCAAAGTTGGAATACACTGAGTAATCCTTTTCCTCTTGTCGCCTGTCTAAGAGGGGATAATTCTCTTTCCTTAGAGGTCTGGAGGAAAGCGTAAGAGCAAGTGTGGGCCAAAGGACGGGGGCAGGGGATCATAAGGTGGAGGTGCTGAAGGAGGTGTGGAGGCATGTGCTGGGGAAGGTGAGTGTGGGGATGAGGACAAGAATGGGGATGGGGAGTGGAAGACGAGGAGTGAGGAGACCCATGAGAGTGGCATGTGTGTTGGGGCAGGGGCTCATCAGGCTGGGAAAGTAATGAGTGGGGGTCAGGGATCTAGGGTCCTCATCAGGAAGGGGCTTGGGCAAAGCTTTAGTGAGGAGAATTTGGTTGGGGTTACAGGACATACAGAGTTGTGGTTGGTCACATAGGGCAAAGAAAGCCTGAACATAGGGAACTTTAAACCATTTCCTGTGGTGTCAGTAGAAATTATCTAAATCTCTTAGAATATTAAAGTCTAGTGTGCTTCCTGGTGGCCAAATAGAGCCATTCTCCAGGTGGTACTGGGGCCATGCAGTCTGCAGAGAAAGATTAGGTGCTTAGGTTTGAGTTTGATAAGTCTGAGAGGTTTTCAGAGGACAGCCTTAAGGCAGTCTAGGATTGAGACCCCACAAGGTTGCTGGGAGGATTAGGTATTGCCCATATTGGTGAATGAGTGACAGAGAGATGGGGGTGGGGAGAAGGGAAGGAGTCGGGGCTAGCAAGTTGAGGAAAAGGGGAGTGTCACAATGATAAGCGTCAAGCTCCTGGGGAAGACCTTCCATGAAAAGGAAAGAATAGTGTTAGAATGTAAGCCAGCATAAAGAGAGTTAAACATGGAACGTGACCAGGCCTGGATTTTAGAATCACAGTTCCAAGTGAGAAGATAAATGGCAGGGGCAGGGGGGGAAAGAGAATTATTTGAAGTAGAGTCACCTGGTGCAGTCAGCAGCAGGGGCAAGGAACAACCAGTCCCACATTGTCCATCCTGGTCAGAGACTAAGGAGTCTCAGAAGGGAAACACCTGTGCCACCTGACCTGCTCGGGTGGTGCAGGTGTCCCAGAAGGACCTGGGACCAAAGCTTCCCCAAGCAAACATTCCCAGCTGGGAAGGAGGTCAGGAGCAGGTGTTCAAATCGGTATGCCAGCATGACTTCCAAGAATGAGAGGTGACCTTAGAGGTTAAAAGAAGATCATAGATGGCCTGGACGCAGAAGAACTGCTGACTGCTGGTAGAGAAAGAAGAGGAAGTAAAAGATGAAGGAACAGAAAGAGAGGTTGTCAGGAGAAAAATCAGAGTAAGTCCCCTGGAAAAATTCACAGGTGAGCCAATGTAAGCAGTCCTCAAAAGAGGGAAAAGAGGAGGGCAAAGGAAAGTCTTGGAGAGTGTGAGATGTAATATGAGCAAAAGACAAGATATTGAAGGTGTTCAGGAGGGGGGAGATAGGGACATAAAGGAGACTGTCTAATTAGATAGAAAACGTTGAAAGCCAAATACAAAGAACACTTAACTCACTGGTTAAGTGTCTTCTTTATTACTTTTTTTTTGGTGGTACTGGGGATCAAACTCACAACCTCATGCTTGCCAGGCAGGCACTTATGCCACTGAGCTAAATCCCCAGCCCTGTTAAGTGTCTTTGAGTGCGATGTAGTCAAGCAACGGGAAAGGATCCTGAAGCCTTCGTGGTCTGTGCAGTTTCCGTCATCTGTGGACCTAGGAGACTTATGGCCCCGGTTGGGAGGGCCTGGCTGGAGGCCTTGGTGTCCCTCCTGGGTTTTGGCACCAATGAAAGATCAGGGAGACTGTATTCCATGCAAGGAGGGTGGAGACACTCTGCTATGAAGAAGTTATTTGATGCCCAAGGGGAGGAAATGATGGGTTTGTATGCCTGAAAACCACAGTTTTCACAGGATACATTTAGGGGAGGAATTGTGAATCACAGGAAGGCCACCGGTCTCTGTGGTCCCTCAGTTCTTGGGAAAGTATGCAGGAGGTGCGGTGCTTGCAAAAATCTGCAGGGGTGGTTGAGCTGCATTCTTTAACTCCCTCCTCTCTGCCTCCCTCCCCCCAGCTCTGCTCTTCATTGTTCAGCACTCTTTGTGGGGTTAGTTTGGTGAATCTCTTCAGTTGTTCTTTGTTAGGAAGTATCTTATTTCTCCAATAATTTTGAAAGATAGCTTTGCAAGATATATCAGCCTGGGTTGGAAGTTGTTTTCTTTTGGTTTGAAACGCTTCACTCTAAGCTCCCCTGGCCAGCAAGGTTTGTGTTGAGAATTCTGCTGTAATACTCTAATGAGTTTCTCTTTTGAAGTGACTGTTTCTGTAACCACTTTTAAGATTTTGTGTTGGACTTTTAGATTTTTACTTTGTATTGTGGAGAAGAGCTTTGCTAATTGTAGCTATTTGGGATTCCATATGCATCATTTATCTGTACGTTAAACTCTTTTTCCTTATTTGGAAAGTTTTCTGCTATTATTTAGGTAAACATATTTTTAAAAATCATTTTGTGTTGTCTTCTGATTTCTCACTAACTCCAATTAATCTTTGATTAATCTTGTGGCATCTAGATGTTGGATCCATTTTTCATGTCCTGTTGTTTTTAAGGTATCTCTCATTATCTGGCCTCCACACCATAGCCATGTCTTCTAACACTCTGTTCACATTGGTCACTTTTGTCCCTCATACCTTCAATAGAATTTTTAATAGCCTGAATTTCAATTTGGAGTCCTTTTATGGACTCGTAATTCCTTTTTATACTGGCCATTCATTTTTGCATACTTTTGTTTAGCTTTTCTATTAGTGTGTTGTAGTCAGGGTTTGCAAGGGAATAGATTTAATGCAGGACACACAATTTATAGGATTATTTTATAACATTCACCCAAAAAGTCAAATGCAGAAGAGTGTAAGAGATCTGTCCATGCACCACAGACCCAAAGAATCCATCTGAGGACCTGGGTTGCAGAGCAATGTCCTACACACATCCAGCTGAAAACCTAGAGTTGATAGCAGTGTCCTCCCATGAGTTCAGATGGAAGCCTAGAGCCCATGACAATGTCTCATGCAGGTCTATATCAAGGATCTGCACTGGAAAGGCATAAGGATCAGTGGGGGAAATTAAGAGACCTGCACTAGCAAGATGAAGGATCTGTGCCAACAGGCTAAGGGATCTGTGCTACAGCCAGGAAGCAATGCTCAACGTAAGGACTAGAGCTCCCCTGAAGAGAACTGTAGCCATCCTCAGTGACAGCAAGGACCCAATCTCCTCTGACAATGAGAACAGCTGAGTTGATATCAGGAAAACCAGCACGACAATCTTCTCCAGGAGAATCAAAGCACACCATCTTCCTGTCCAGTTCTTCTCTTGTGCTGTTGGCAGTTATACTCAGGTGAGTCTTTCATACCCAGAACCACGCTGACTCATTTCAGCTGGATGTTACAAGTTGACCATTAGTTAATCCACTACATAGTATGTTTTATACTCATCGATCATTTTATTTATCCCTGTAGCTTTTTGCTTATATTGTCTGTGAGTTTGAAAAATGCTTTATTGATCTGCTTTAACCTTCCCTTATGTCATTTCAAATAATTCAGGGGCACAGCTTTTGGGTTTTTTCCTCTTTGGTGCTCCATGGATCACCTGTGGAGGAGTTGGCAGCTTTTGGAGGCATTTTGTTGGCTTGTCTTACGCTACTATTATTGTGTGTATGTGTTAGGTCTTGTGGATTGATTATAGTGGAAAGCCTTGTTTCTAGTATGAAGATTGGTCAATATCTACTTTTCATTGGTGTTCTCTGGGCATAGCTAACTATTGGCCTTTGTTTGTGTCCCAGGTTCTAGTCACCTCTCTTTACCTGAGATGGGAGATTGAGCATACTTGGCCCAGTAACAGGTTTTCCAGGAATGGGTCATAGTACTGTTAGTGAACCCATGGCAACCCAGATATTGCCATCCCATGAAAACCAATTAATAGCAACAGGTATATTACCTTGGCTATTATGATAAAATTGGTACCAATTATAGCATAATATAGCATAATGTTATAATAGCATGAATTGAATAATGACAAAACCTAAGAACCAACATTGCACCATCCTTAAGTGTAGGCAAGAGATCTACAGTTAGTCTCAACACTAAGACAAACCAAATGTTGGCCTATAGTTACCCTATAGTAAATACCCACTAAATGGAACAACTTTGTCTGTACTAATGATACAACAGTATTCAAAAGCAATACTGCAAATTTAACTAGGTATTTTGAAATTTAAGAAGTTTAAGTTATACTAGTAAAAGAGGGTGGGAAGCTGGGGAATGAAAAAAGCAAAATTTAAAATATTACCCAATGGGATATGAGCAAGCAAAAAAAGTGAGGTGGGCATACTATTTGAAGAGTAGAAGAAAGTTAATAGTAATAGACAACAGTTGCAAGAAAGGAACAAAAGGTAAATAGTTCAAAAAGAAAAGGAAGAGAAAAACACTGAAAAGAGAAAAGGGGAAACCCAACAAAAACCTGAAGGAAAAATAGAAAAAAAAAAAAAGATTTAGTCACAGAAAACAAATGAGTTCTTCCCAAAATCTGCAGTCTTGGGATCCACACAGTAAGTTTTCTATGGTTTTTGAGGTTCCATCCGTACACTAGAGACTCCTCTATCTGTTTGCCCCAGACTGAGTTTACCATGCAAGTCAAGGTAGGTCCTTGCACTGGTTGGTAGATATGGAATGTGATCAGTCCTCTGGTCTCTACTATTTTGGCCCTGTAAGTTAAGGGTAGGAGTGAGAGTGGGTTGTTGGACTTAATGTCCACAATCATGGGGCCTGGTTGTTCCTTTCTTTCTCTGGGCATTGTCTTCATCCAGGATCAGGTTGACTGGGTGCCCCATGACATAGGAAAGCATGATATAGAGCTGGCTTGGAGCTCATGAATAGTCGTGCCCTTACATAGAGGACACTGCATGTACAGTGAAGTTCTCCCATTTTTCAGCTGTTCATTTGCTAACAACTCCGGTCTATTCATTTCACATGGGCAGTCACTGCCACGGCTGCCACCCAGTAAGGATGTACATCCCAGCGCCGTGCTCTGGTCTTACAACTGGAGGTCACAGGTGTTAGCTGTGAAGGAAAGCTCCATACACAGCATGCAAACATGGGACAGATCTCTGACAGCTTCCTGACCTTGACACCTCCTGCTATATACTGCTGGCCTTCCTTCAGGAATACTGTACATTCAACACACCCTAGGTCCACCTAATTGCCTACGGCCTACCACAGGACGGTCCCAGCATTCTGACAACAGCATTTTCCTAACATTCCTGACATCAAAAATAACAAAACCCTCAGGTTTCAAAGATAACAAACAGTCCACTATAGGATGCATGTCATAGATTCATCACCACTGTCCCAGGCCTTCAGAGAAATGTTTGTGAAAGACTTTCAATAATTAGGTAACTAATGGTGACAAACACAAATGCACTGGAGAATAGCTACAGAAAAAGCAATTTCAACCTTTGGTTTACAGATGTTCCTTGTTTAATGACCTATCTATTTAATGACTGTTCAGACTTATCACCAAGATTCACTGTTCGGGCTTATGACCCCCCCTTCCCCCCTTTTTGGGTACAGTTCTGTAATCTTACTTATAGAGCCTCGGTGTCTTTGTCATACAGTACACCTTGTTTATGTAGTACTATAATCTTTACTGATTGTACTGTACAGTACAGTAGTAGTTTTATATTATTATATATAACAGTAATGCATGTAAGAGGTATGTAAATAAAAGCAAAGTCATTCAGTGGGAGTTTCCTTTGACTATTTCTTTGTTGTGAATATTATAATAATGTACATACTATATGCAGTCCCTCATTTAGCAACCAATTCATTTAGTGACCTAGTCAAAGGAATGAAACTTGATTGTTCAATGAGAATGTTTGTAGTAACTTTTTTTTTGGTTTTTATTTTTTTCAGTACTGGGGAAGGAATCAAGGCCCTCATGCATGCTAGCCATGTGTTTTACACTGGATTATATTCCCAGTCCTTTTTATTTTGAAACAGGGACTTCTAAAATTGTCCAAATTGGTTTCATATTTGTGAGCTTCCTGCCTTAGCCTCCTGAGTAGATGTTACAGGACATACTACCATATCCAATAGGATTACGAGTTTCTAAGATACTCAATTTATTCCCAGTAGACAATATGCCCTGTGCAATATAAAAAGGAAAGGGAAACTATTTTAGGATAAGAAAGTTCATATAACATGTATATATACATACATATATATATATGTATATATGTATATATATATATATATATACATATATACATATATATATATATAATTTAAAAAAAAAAATTTTAAAATAGGATCTCACTAAGCTACCCAGGGCACTGAAATTCCAATCCCCCTGCCTCATTCTTCTGAGCAGCTGGGATTAAAAACTTGTACCACCACTTCCAGCTCCATAGAGCACATTTTAACACAGGCAGTCTCAAGTGTTTTTAAAACAACAACAACAATAATAATGAAAAGCCCCCAAAAAATAGAAATGAAAAATTTGTTCATAGCTTATCATTTAGTATCTGAATTTAATAAACATAATAAAACATTTTTACTGAATTCAGGTGTGAAAATGTCCCATGGACATGAAGCTATGCACTGAACTCTGCATCTGGAGATAAATCATGTTGACCAAGAGTGAGGACTCAGATTCCATCTTGAGACTCCCCAGCTCCCAGAAAGACTTCAACTACAGAAAATTCATTTAAGAAGTACCTAAATACAGAGGTCAGATGTAGCAGTGTAAACATTTTTTCCTTTTCAACTATTTTCTAAACTTTGCCAAACTAGGCATTTGACACAAAACCCCTGCCAAACAGCCAGGCATGGTAGCCCACACTTGTAATCCCAGCATTCTGGCAGGCTGAGGCAGGAGGGCTGAAAATTCAAGCCCAGGCTGGACAATTCAGCAACTCAGCAAGACCTTATCTCAAAATGAGAAGTGAAAAATGAGGTGGGGGTGGGTCCTGCCATTGACTGGAAGCTGCTGCAACTTGTAAGAAAGGGTTTGGAAACGGGCTTCTGTTCTCGCCATTGACCAAAATAAATCCACACTTGACATATAATAATCAAGATCCCAGAAATCCAGCATGAAAACAGAATATTAAAGTGTGTTAAAGAAAAGAAACAGATCACCTATAAAGGAAATCTAACAGAATCATGGCTGGCTTTTCAACACAAATGCTCAAGTCAAGAAGAACTTGGAATGAAATATTTCAAGCCCTGAAAGAAAACAATTTCCAACACAGATTGATGTACCCTGAAAAAATATCTTTCAAAATTAATGGAAAAATAAGATACTTCTGTAACAAAGAACAACTGAGTAAATTCACGACTAGCTAATTAATCCTACAAAGAGTACTGAGAGATATTCTAGATAGACACAAACATGACCACAATTTCAAGAACATCATCAAAAAGAAACCATGGCAGGGTAAGCAATTAAACAGAGGGGAAAACCAGGGAACCAACAAAAGGAAAATAGCATGCAAAGATAAATCAGTACATATCAGTTATAGCCATCAACGTAAATAGCCTCAATTCACCAATGAAAAGAAACACATTGGCAGGATGGATTAAGAAACAAGATCCAATAATGTGCTAAATACAAGAAACATATTTAACTTAAAAAGAAACTAACACACTAAAAGTCAAAGTATGGCAAATAATATTCCATGCAACAGATTCTGAAAAAAAACAAGGGGTAGCGGTCCTCTTTGCAGACAATGTGAACTTCAAAACAAAAATGATCAAAAGAGATAAAGAAGGTCACTATATACTTGTTAGGGGAAAAATTCAAGAGGAAGAGATAACAGTCATAAATATATATGCATCAAATATGGGAGCACCCAACTATATAAAACATAATAGACATGAAAAAATCAAATAAGCAATAACACAATTGTACTGGGAGACTTTAATATCTGATTATTACAAAGAGATAGATTAACTAGACAAAAATCAACAAAGAAATAACAGAACTGAATCAAATATATGAACAAATGAACTTAGTAGATTGTTTACAGAGTATTCCAACCAATAATATCAGAATACACATTCTTTTCAGTTGCACAAAGATGTTCTCTCCATTTACTAGCCCACAGAACATCCTTAAGTAAATGTAAAGAAACAAATTATTTCATGCATATTAGCACACCACAGTGCAATGAAATTGAAATTAACGTCAAAAGAAACTGCAAAAACTCCACAAACACATGGGAATTAAATGACACCATCCTGAACAACCAATGGATCACAGATGAATTTAAAGATGAAATTAATACCTACAATCAAATAAAAATTTAAATACAACATACCAAAACCTGTGGGATGCAATGAAAGCAGTCCTACGAGAGCAACTTAAAGCAGTGAACTCTCACATCAGGAAAACAGAATGAGCACAAAATAAACAATGTAATGCTACACTCAAGTTTCTAGAAAAAGAAGAGCAAGTTAGGCCCAAAGCCCATAGAAGGGAAATTATAAAAAGCATAGCAAAAATTAATGTAGTTGAGACTAAGAATACAAAGAATTGTATAAACAATATAATGAATTGAAGAGTTGCTTCCTTGAAAGAATAAACAAAATTGATAACCCCTAACGAACCTTAGGAAAAAAAAAAAGAAACAAAGAAAAAACTCAAATTCTTGCATTGAAAAAAGAAATCACTACAGGTCCTGTGAAAACTCAAAAGATCATCAATACCTAGTTCAAAAATGTTTACTGGGACAGGATGGAAAATGCAGAAATGGATTCTTAAAAAAGTATGAAATATCAAAGCTGAATCAAGAAGATATAAATATTCAGAATAACCCAATATCAGTTAATGAAATTAAATGTGTCATTAAAAATTTACCAACAAAGAAAATTCCAGTCCTGATGGATTAACGACGGAATTCTACAAGATTGAATTCAGGTAAGACCTCACGATACTTCTCAAACTCTTTAAGGAAATTGAAAAGGAAGCAATTCTCCCTAACTCATTCCTAGAGGCAAGTATTACCCTGATACCAAAATCAGAAAAAGACTCAAGCAAAAAAGAGAACTACAGGCCAATCTCTCTAATGAACATAGATGCAAAAATCTTCAATAAAATACTGGCAAAAAGAATGCAGCAAATCATCAAAGGAATGCAGGGATGGGTCAGCATACACAAATCAATAAATGTAATACACCATGCTACGAGAGTCAAAGACAAAAATCACACGATCATCTCAATAGATGCAGAAAAAGCTTTTAATGAAGTCCAACACTCATTCATAATAAAAATCCTACAGAAAATCAGAATAGATGGTCTTTACCTCAATCTGATAAAAGCCATTGATGACAAACCAACAGCCAACATTATATTAAATGGACAAAAACTGAAAGCTTTTGATCTAAAATCAGGAACAAGACAAGGATGTCCACTATCATCACTCCTATTCACTAACTTCTGGAAATGTTAGCCAGAGCAATTAGACAAACAAGAAATAAAAGGAATAAGGATAAGAAAGGAAGAAGTTAAATTATTATTTGCAGATTGCATGATACTCTAGATACAAGATCTCAAAAATTCTACCCTAAGACTATGAAAGTTAATAAGCAAATTCAGCAACATAGCTGGATACAAAGTCAACACTCAAAAATCAATAGCATTCTTATACACAAACAACAGACTCACTGAGAGAGAAATTGGGGATCAACACTTTTCACAATAGTGTCCAAAAAATGAAATACTTAGGATTCAACCTAAGTATTAAGTATTAAGAAAGTAAAAATCGATACTGAAAATTAGTTCTTTGAAAAAGGAGATTGAAGAGGATCTCAGAAAATGGAAAGAGATCCTCTCTTCATGATAGGAAGAACAATATTGTGAAAATGGCCATACTCCCAAAACTGTTATACAGATTTAATGAATCCCAATCAAAATACCATTAGCATACCTTACAGATCTAGAGAAAACATTCCAAAAATTCATCTAGAAATGGAAGAGATAGCAAAGGCAATAGCAAAGGCAATCCTGGGCAACAAAGGCAAGACAGGAGGCATCAGAATCCTTGCCTTGAAATTATACTACAAAGCTACTCTAATAAAATCAGCATGGAACTGGCAAAAAACAAACTACCCCCCCCAAAAAAAAACAGACCCGAGGATAAATGGAACAGAATAGAAGATGCAGATAAAACTACAAACACATTCAACCACTTCCTCTTTGACAAAGGGGCCAAACATGTTCACTGGAAGAAAGAATCTTTAATAAATGGTGTTGGAAAAACTGGCTTTCCACATGTGGAAGACTTAAGATTTGACCCAGGAATATCATCATGTAGTAAATTAAAGTCAAAATGGACCAAAGTGCTAAATATAAAAACAGAAACACTAAACCTACTGGAAGACAAAGTAGGTAGAAATCTTGAATACAAAGGAATAGGCTTAAGAGTTTGTGAACAAAAACCAAACTGCACAGGGAAGTACTTCAAAGAATCAACATTTGTTAAAAAGTTTTTGTACCTCAGAAGAAATTAACAACAGTGAAAAAAACACCCACAGATTTGGAAAACAATTTTGCCAACTGTTCCTCAGACAAAGGACTTCTATCTAGAACGTACAAAGAATTGAAAAAACTAGGCCCACCAAATTCAAATAGTCATTCCAAAAATGGGCAGCTGAATATACAATTCTCAGATGTATCTGGCAATCTGAGCAACTGTTCTCAAGATAATAATATACAATGTAACAACCATTGTTAAATTCTTACCATCTTGTCTTGAAATTCTGTATTGCTATCATTTGGGAGTTTTTGTTGTTGTTGTTGGTTTCTTTTTTCTTTAAAATAAAAGAATAGGGGAGAGGCCTGGGGATGTGGGAGAGTGCAAAGGCTCAAGTGTCATAGTACACATAAACAAATCCTTGCCAGACAGCAGCAATTGGACAGGACATCTGTGTGCTGCACAGTAAGGACTCTAACCACCCCTTGTTGTAGCAAGTGGGTGTCTAAAGAGGCTATTTCCTCCTCCTCCAAATCAATCCAAGGGTTAGAATTAAAGTAAAAGCTGTTAATGCAAAATATTCCCAGAATCCCATTAATTTCCTCTCTGACAACTGCTAAATTTAATTTTCAAGTTTGATTTTATTTTTTAGAGAAAATCTCACTGTGTAACCAGGTTGGCCTCAAACTTCCAATCCTCTCGTCTCAGTCTCCCAAGTGCTGGGATTATAAGCATTTATCACCAGGCCTGGCTGAAGCAGATACTTTAATAGCAAGTTTGCTATTAACATGTTCCTGCTGGCTTGAACCACTGGTGGTATATGGATAACTGTCCCACCGAGCAGCTTGAACTACTGGTGGTTAGCAATATAATACTAGACAATGGAATGCCAATCGGAAGTGAGACATACAAATCACAGCTCTTTTGGGAGCATGTTAATACAATTAAGTAAAATGCCTGAGCAATGATATTTTCCTTCATTATTAAGAGAAATCACAGAGGCCATTTTTTTTTTTTGTCATTGGGGATTGAACTCACGACCTTCCACTTGCCAGACAGGCGCTTCAGCCACTGAGCTAAATCCCTGGCCTACAGAGGCCACAATTTTAAGATTCACTCCATAATAAATTAATAGTAACTCAGATGAAGATGCTGGGAAACTACAGGGCTATGCTGAGTGCAGTACTTCCTGGGCAGGGACAGCTCTCCCCATGGCAGCATGGCACCACAGGGTTGCCCAAGCCTCCAGGGGCTGGAAAACCTCATGCTTGAGTCACTCTTCTTCCAAAAGGTCAGCTAAAGCAGCAACAAATGATTTTAAAAATGTTCTAGTGGCCACTACTGACATAAACCCTTAAAAAGTACTATGGCCATGTATTTGCTTTAAAAATGTAACTGACAGGCTTCAGGTAAAAACTTGAAGGCTTTGTTTTTCATTTACATATAACCAATACATCTAATCTGCATACACAAGACTGAATTTTTATTCAACTTTCTTCATACAATGTCTCTTTTCCATGGTAGGAAAGTGTTAGATGCTTTTTATAGAAAGACTAAATTCTCCTCCTATTCACAGAGAGCCTGGGGGTGAAAGCTAGTTCCCCACTGAGCAGTGGATGCATTAAATCCTAGTGAATAACAGAAAGACCGTGTATGACCCAGTGTCGACAGCCTGGCTGCGGGCATGCCACACCAGTTACCCAGTGCCAGCTTCCTTGCCTGCACACACTATAGCAGGTGGGAGACAGCAGCACAAGTGTGCCTGCAGATCGGGGAAGACAGCCCTGGTCAGAAAGACATTAGCCACTGCTTATTGTTTCTACAATGTAATGTTCTCATATTGGGTTCACGTCTTTAAAAAAAACACTGATTTTTCTGATAATATTTAACTTTAAAAAGGTATTCTAGTTCTTTAACCCTCAGCAAACTGGTATTTTTTAGCAACTAACCAAAAAAATCAGAAGTATGTATCTTCGCCTAAAGCTCCAGAGGGTTAAAGGGTAGAAAATATTTGTAAGTTGTGTTATATAAGGCACCCTATTCCACTTTTTTCTTGAAGGAAACTTTTTCTTTGGTTTCTTGCAATTTTTCCGTGAGTCTGTCCTTGGTTTCCTCCATCTTCTCTGTGATGAGCTCCTTGGTCTCCTCCATCCTGTCCTGCAGATACTCCTTGACTGGTGGTGGAGTTGACATGTAGCCACGACCACGTAGATATTTCACCATGAAGGATGTTCCTCCCAAGGTCACCGTGTATCGGGCAGGCGTTGCAATCTTTAAAAGAAAGCAACCAGGCAGGTCAACATGTGATTATGACTAAAATTAAGTTGGGGTTTAGTACTAAGCAATAACCAGTCGGTGTAAATTCTTCATTGTCTCACAAGAGCAGCTTTCTTCTGTACATATTCTGTGAATGTCTGTACTCATACGACCTAGCCCAGATGCATCCTTGGTCACATGCGAGTGAGCTTTGGGATAGGATGACCTGATGCCCCACCAGCCCCAGGACCCTCCTTCTTCCACCTCACCTCTGCCAAACCCTGAACAGGCTTTGCAGGAGGCAGCAGGAGATGCGGTTGCTTGTCAGAACATGGGTTCCTCGAAGTACGCAGGACAGCCCACACATCTATAGATGGATACTAGTGTGCCAGCATGCCTCCACGCACAGCCTCACACCACCCCCCAGACCTGGTGCAAACACATGGGAGGAAGGTAGGATCCTCAATTTCCAGGGGCTGCATGTAACCAAAAAACCCCCGTCAAGTTTCAAGACCTGGTCTTGACAGGGCTGGGCATGACAAGGCCTGGGCATGACAGGGTTGAATTGTGGATCACAGAAAGGTAGGCACAGTCAGTTACATTACTATTAGGCAGTTGGATTAGCAAGTTTAAGCATGCTCTCTATAACTAGGAACTTGATAATTTATTAATTCAACACATTTTAACGCTTAACACTTTAGCCTTCTAGACAAAAGTACAACCAAAGAGAGAATATCCTAGCATTCCAGAGGATTCTAATAGGGATGGCAGAATAGAATAATGCTACTTTTGAGTAACACTATAAACTGCAATTCTAGAAGCTTTTATACAACAGAAGTAAAATCAAATAACATCTAGGGACAAAGCATTTTCTACTTGTTTTCCTTCTTAAATAGAAGCATCATAGACTCTTATGAGATTGTTGTCTGTTGTGAAGAATGGCATTAAAGTGGCTAAATTACACAGTTTATAATGAGTCTTTCCTTCTAAAATAAAGACTCATAGGTGTAGAAACTTTATAATGTCTGAATCTAGAAGACAGTCATGCTATGAATGTCTGAAAGCACAGCTAACTCCTGGGCTTAAGGGCCATCACAGAAAATAATTTGTGTTTTATTAAACTTACGACTTTACTAAGAAAAGATGAACTACTAGAAACAGTAAAATAAATGTTAAATGTCACTAAGAAGTTGGGTGGCATGAAGCTATGATTAAACAAAACAAAACATTAACAGGGGAAACATCACGAGTGTGACTGTCATCTTGGTCACATAAGCCAGGTGCTGGGGAGGATGAAGCCTGTGTACAAGGCACCTCCTCCTGAAGCCTCATTGTATTAACATTTGAAAACATTATGTGAAGGGTGAAATACAATATTTTAAGCTTAAAAATAAGCACTGTGAGCTCACAAAAGTTCTTTGTGGAATGAGCTGGTAGCACCCACCTTGAACATGGCATAGGCCGTCAGGGCATTTCCACTCTGGGAATTTTTCAGGATGTTCACAACACTGTCAGGTAACCCGATGAGTTCTAGAAAAGGAACAACATTCACTCCTCTAGGAAAGAAAGAAAGTTTCAAGTAAATAAGATTTTAAGGATAAATATCTTCAAGAGATTATTACTGTATTTTGTGCTAGTTATATTTTGTTTATAGTTAAGTTGATTCTGCATTACTGAACACTTTAATTTCACCCTAAGAATATCTTATTTGAAGTACAATAGTATGCCCAGAGGCATCAATGTTCAGTTGTATCTTACAATCTGCATGAGATATTAGTGTACTTAGATAGTAAGGCAGAGGTAGGAGAATCACAAGTTGAAGAACAGCCTAGAAAACTTAATGAGACGATGTGTCTTAAAATAAAATAACATAACATAAAATACATATTTATTTTATAACATAAAATATCGTAAAATGAAAATAATGTAACATGCTGGTGCAGTTGTGCAAGGTCATAGGTTTAATGCCTAGTACTAGTGTGTGTCCTGTGTGGAGGGAGCAGAAACACTAGAGCAAAATTAATAACCTTAAACTAAGAAAACAGGGTCAGAATAATTTACCCGACTTTTGTCCCCTCACTCAATACAACTTCCTCAGAATGCTCCAATTCACATTCAAGACTTCAGATTTTTCCTCCTGCCTTTAACATTCACAACAGGGTAGACCATTTCTGTAAAGCAGGGATACTTAAGTACAGTAAGTCCCCGACTTACAAATGAGTTCCATTCTAGGAGAGTGTTTATAAACTGGATTTGTTCATAAGTCCAACAAAGTGACATACTTGGTGACCTACCTTTGACACTAATATACAATGTACATTGTTTTTAAAATTAAAACTAGACCTGTATCTTTCATCATGCACTAAACTAAAATCTAAATGCATCAAAGATTATATGTTAGAACAGAAAGACCAAATCTCCTGGGTGATGGTATAGGTAGAACACTTGGAGGCACTGGTGTAGGCAAAGACTTTATAAACAAAACTCCAATCACATGGGAACTATCACAAAGAATCAACACCTGGTATCTCATATTAAAAAGCTTTTTGCACAGCAAAAGAAATAGCCAACAGAATGAAGAGACAACCAACAGTGTGGGGAAAAATTTTTACCAGCTGCTCCTCAGACAAAGGACTACTATCTAGAACATATAAAGAATTAAAAAAAAAAAGGACCAGACCCCCAAATTTAAAGACCTAATCCAAAAATGAACATCTGAAAAGAATAGACACTTCACAGATGAAGAATGACAAAGGGCAAGCAAATATATTAAAAAATGTTGAAAATCACTGGTCATTTGAGAAATGAAAATTAAAACAATGCCGAGATTTCATTTCACCACAGAAAGAACGGTTACTATCAAGAAATCAACCAGTAACAAATGCTGGCAGGGCTATGGAGAAAAAGGAACTCTTCTTGATGGGAATATAGTCTGGTACAACCACTGTGGAAATCAGTGTGGAGATTCGTCAAAAGACTAGGACTAGAGGTTCCATTTGATCTAGCTATTCCCTTTCTTAGTGTCTTCCCAGAAGAATTAAAAGTATCATACCACAGCAATATATGCACACCCATGCTTATAGTGGTCAAGTTTGTAATAGCTAAATCTTAAAAACAGCCCAAATGCTCTTTTACCACTGAATGGATAAAGACAATATACTTTTTAATATAATGAAGTACTACTCTACTATAAAGAAGGACAAACTTCAGACATTTCTAACAGATGGATGCACCTTGAGACCATATTCTTAAGTGAAATAAATAGGACATACATGTGTAAATACCATGCTGTTTCTCTGGTGTGAGAAACTGAAAGTGTAAATAAGGACTAAAATGTACAACAGATATTGTTAAATACAAAGAAAATGTTCAAATGGAAAGGGCAACTAGGGAGGGGTGAGGGAGAAAAGGAGGAAAAAGAAAAAATGAAAAAAGGAGGAAAAAATGGAAACAAAGCTTTTGTAAATAAGGAGAAGTGGGGTAATAGGGAGGGTAGGGGAATGGGAAGAAAAAGAAGCACGTTGTACAAGCACAAATTCCCTATGAGAATGTGATCTTTTCGTATACTTAAAATCTACCAATAAACTTAAATAATTAAAAAAAACTAAGGGCAATTCAAAAGACTTTTATAAATATCAAATATACTCTAAAGTGATTCTATGACATCCACCCTGAATCTTCCACAAAGAGAGGCACAGTTCCTAAAGATGAAACACAGCAAATGGTACAGTGAGCAGCGCAGCAGAACAGAGGGATGGACAGAAGCAATCGCCAGGTCAGACAGTGCTGGGAGCCTGTGCTTCCCAAGGACCATCCTGGGAAGTGAAAAACTTCTGTGTGGGTAAGTCACTGACAACTGCTCTGTCCATCAATGCCTTCACCTCAGGCATTCAGTATCATCACTGAATAGCAGTGCATTCTGGAAAGTATGGCGACAGTGGACACAGAGGAAGAGCTGACACAGGAGCTGAGTACAGCTTGGGCAGAGCACCAGTATCCCTGCTCCTAAGCAACATGGCATGTATTACTTGGGAGGAAGGTACCATATTTAAAAATGATGCATTTAAAATGTTATATTCCACAGCACTGGAGATCAAGCCACCAGGTACTTTGGAAGGCCTGACTTTGAAGTCATGAAGTAAGCAGTATCAAGGCATGTTTGAGACCTGCTCATATTTTGTTTTCCTGATAGAAGCCAGGCTCTGCCAAGAGGTACTTCATGAATTTCCCTCTCTAGTCGGTCATAAAGCAAAAGAGCTATTTGCTTACATTTATAAACACTCTAAGAAATATGTAAGTACAGAATTTGTGGTGCTGGCGAGTTTCTAAGATCAGTACTCATCTCCATGGTCCTTGTACCTGTGGAAGAGCTAACAAACAGGGTTTTCAGCCCAATCCCACCACCCCTCCCCTGCCCCGAGTTCTTCCTACTTCAGCTGGCCTAGACTGTCTCCTCACTCATTAGGTGGGAAAGACTATACCACCTGCTTCTTATGGTTACTGAGGGTTAAACAAGACGAGCCACAGGGAACCGTTTAGCACAATTCCCTTTCACAGCAAGCATTAGCTGTTCACGTTCTTAAAACATGAAAAATAGCTTCAGAGAGTAGTTGCTCTCTATCAAAGAAAGATATAAAAGCATTTTAAAAAAACTTAAGGGTTTCAATCAGCAGAACAACAAAGGAAATTAACACTGATAAACAAAGGTGGCCAAAGAAGCAAAAACTTACTTTATAGCTGCATAATAAAAAGTTCCAAACCAAACACCAGAAGTTATTAGATGCACAGGAATCAAAACCTTCCCATACTGTCTAAATGTCTTCTTAAATCGCTGATAAAGACCAATAGATTTGTCTTGCAAAGGATCAGGCTCCTCCTTTTTATCTGAAGGCGTTGCCTGAGTGGTGCTGGATGATAAGCCCCTGGTAGATGAAACATCCCACAACTGTTGTTCATGGCAAAGGACCCCGGGCCGAGGAGGCTGTGTTGCCAGTGGCTTTCTTTCCTCTGCCCGGCAATGGGGTACAGATGAGTGCAGCAACTGCTCCTGGGGGCTTTGTGCCCAGACCACTCTGGACTTGGCATGGTGTAAAAGTAATGGTCCCTTCACATGCTGATGGTGTCCAAAAAGCCCAGCTGTCTGTGACTCCAAGCACATCCTGGGTGCCAGCCAAGACACAGTCCGTAGTACATTCCACTGCATTTTGAAGGATTGGGATGGGCTGCAGCTTCTACAGACACTAGGTTTGGAAAAGAAAAAGTATGTTATAATAGGTTTTCATTGTAAACTGATCCACTTAAATATTAACCAACTACTGGCTCATAAAAAGACAATACTGCTACCTAATGTATAAGAAACTGTTAAGGTACAGTTTTTAAGCACTATAACTTTTAAATTTCATCAACATATATCCTTTAAATAGGACACAGTAAACTGTCCTGCAGTCATTATGAAAGCTGGTGTTTACAGGCTCACCTGGAAGCAGTATAGCACAAGACCTGGGCTGGGTGTTAAGGCCACATAATTCTGCCTGATTGCCTTTCAGACTCTACCCCAGGTCTACTGCACAATGAGGACTTTGTCTCAGGGCTGTCACAGGAATCAAATGAATCTGCTGATGTATCAGAGCTCCTGCAAATCAATCAACATCACACAAGTCCAGGTGTGATGCGCAGTTATAGCAATATGACCTAGTCTAGGATGCCTTGAGAATAAGTGACATAAAAGCTATAAGTTATACTTTACCAGAGCTTGAGATGAGACAGCCTGAGGTTTATCTTTTTTCCCTTTATATCATGAGTGAAGAAAAAAAAGCATATACCATTGTTTTATTATTTGATTCAACATCCCCATGGATTTAAGAATTATAAGATACATTAAAGAATAATTTTTCCCAAGGAATGCAGTAAAATGTAATTGTAAAAGACCATGGTCTTTGGAATTAGACACACTCAACTGAGCCAACAGCTTTGCAAAGGACTCAGCTTCTCTAGGCGGGCCTCCCCATGGCAGATTCCTAAACACACTTCATCCCTGGCCTCCAACCTGTGCCCTACCAGCCACCTTACTACAGTACTTCTAACGCATTGAGAATAGATGATTTTCTTTTCAAATTGAGTCAGATTTGAATTAGCACCCCAATAAAGAGATACTTTATTTTACCAAGACTCATTTTCTGGGGAACAGAGTTGACAAGAAAAGTGAAAACTATTGTAGACTGCTATGATAAGAGCTAAGGTCAGTAAAGAATCAGACCAGTTGTGGAAAATGGGATATGGGTTTTTTGGATGGCATAAGGAAACAGAGGTGCACTCTGGCAAGGTAGAGAAAGGTTTTATTTGGTTGGCCTGGCTCAGAGAGGCTCGTACCTCATAACCTCTGAGTCCTGAAGATGGTGTCACAAAGGTCTTTATTAAACTGGTGGCAGAAACACAAGTCCAAAACAAAGGCAGTTATTAAAAACGGCAGGTGTATAACTCTAGCCATTCAGCCAGTCTCAGGTAGAGAATCTAACTTAAAATGAAAGAGGCTTTGGCCCCACACTAGTGTATCAAAGCGTTGGCCTAGGCTGGTAGAGGGGGTCAAGAGTATGCTCAGCCAGGACAGAAACTAGTGGGGTCCTGGGAGACAGGATCATCCTTTAAAATACACCATCCTCTTCTTCATTATAGCCATGTAGGAAAGCTGTAGGGATCATGTAAAAAGAATGAATAAAATTTGAAAGAGCTGAGAAAGTCACAGAGGGAAAATGATTCAGCCTTTTATTAGTGTTACAAAACTGAGCCTTGCTAATATTACTGTGTACAAGGGAAACGTGGGCAAAGGCTGCCTGTTTTCCTATCTGTATTCCTGCATCTATGCATATTTTGAGCCTATGCCAATGGGGAGTACATCAGTTATTGCAGTTGGGATTATTTCCTAAAATTTGTGAAATGTAAAGTTTAGTTTGATTTTTTCACAATAAAATTCCTTTCCAGGGCTGGGGATTTAGCTCAGTGGCATAACTGCCTGCCTAGCAAGCGTGTGGACATGAGTTTGATCCCTGGTACCAATAAAAAAAAAAATTCCTTTCCAACATTTCGCTGAATTTTGGTCCCTGGCAGCATTTATTTTAAAAGTCTCCTCTAGCCACACTATCTCCATGGGGTCCTGGACCTGACTTTAGCACAAGTGTTTGCTGAACCTTCTCTTAAGCCTTTTTCTTTTACAGGATAGTATTCCAGTTGTGGAAGTTCCAGGAGTCTCTCAGGTACCTAGATTATCAGGTGTTTATATGTCTGAATAAAATAAAGAAAAAAGATTTTTAAAAAAGTATTTTTCTAAGCTTCCAGTTTACACTTTCTCCTTGATCCCCCAACTATCCTTTCCTAATTTTGAATAAATATTTTGGTCTTCTCCATTTTTTATTGCCTATTTTTAAAACACCTTTAAGGCTACCCTTCTTTTTTTTTTAAATTTTATTTAAGGAGAAAAAAGAAAAAAAAAACAGAAAAAGGGTAGAAGTTACACAGAATTTCAGAAAAAATAAACAGTAGGAAATCACTAGTTAATTGCATATTGTCATCTTAGAAATAGTTGTTGAAGTTACAAAATTAAAGCATATAGAGGGGACTTTCAAACAGTGAGACTGCAAACAGTTTTGTTCAATAATCCAACAAAACTCAGTAATATGGTTATCTATCTTATACACTTAAATAAATATGCAGTTATATCTTTTAGAAAACTTTCTTTTCCTTTCTTTTGTACAATGACAATTACACATTTTGGGGTTTATTACTCCCACAATTCTTATTACTTTTTTTTTGAAGAAAGTAAAACCAAATGTGACATACCAGGACAGAGTCAGTCAAATCAAAAGGATGGACATAATACATAATGTAAAAACAAAATACAAGGTGATCAACAATGGTTACCATAATGCCTCGTTATCTTAAAAAGAATTGCCTATATCATCAGTTATAATAAAATTGAACAAAACAGTAAAGAATAAGGCCAATAAAACCAAAACATTGGAGACATTAGAGGACTTCAAAAGAAGATAATAGTCAACCAGAATGGGCGTCACAATGGATCTTATTGTCTTCATAGTTGTTGCCTAGACTTTCAAACTTGGTACTACCTAGCATAACAGAATAGAGGAAAATCAGTCAAAGCAAGATGGTGAGAGCAATACAGAATTTCAAATCAAGTTAATAGGAAATCAAAGTGGGTTACTAAAATATATCCTGCTATTTTTTATTTATTTTTCCCTTAATTAAAAGGATAAAAATGAAAAAGTAGATAATGAAAAGGAGATTGAGATAAAAAAGAGGGCATAACAACAAAGCAGTGCAGGTCAAAACATAGCCATTTAAGCAAAATAGTGTTTCACCACAAGATAATCTCGACATAATAGTAGTTACCATAGTGTCTCTTCCATTAAAATCTTTGGATATAATCTCGTATACTGTAGCATCAAACATATCAAGACAATGTAAAACCATTCAAGAGAATGAGAGTATTACAGGGTATTTAGAATCAACTAACAGAAAATGAACAATGGTTTCTGTATAATCTCCTGGTCTATAAAAGTTTTTGTTTATATTATCACATAGGCTACCCTTTTAAGGTATGGAAACCAGAGAGTTTGGTCCAGTCATAGCTGTACCATCACCATGATGGAAGTTTAGGACATTTCCGTCATCAAAAGAAGAAACCCCTCGTTCATTAGTAGCACTCCTACCCTCCACTCCCAGCCCCAAAAACTATTCAACTATTCCATTTGTCTCCCTGTGTATTCTCGGCACCTCCTGATAGGCACAGCATAACTTGGTCTCTGAGGCTGTCTTCTTTCTTTGACAACCAATTAAGGGTCATCCCTCCTATCTCAATACCTCTGTTCTTTTAGAAACCTCCCGCCCAGTGGCCTCCAAATTAAGCATCAGAATCATGGGAAGAGAAGTCTAGGGAATGTGGAGTAGCTTAAAAATACAGATTCCTGGACATTATCCAGTGTAATTAGTCAATCTCTAGTGTCTGGAAGTCATTGTTCTAGTTGGCCAGAGTCAGAAGTGACAATGTCATGTATCGTAAGGACCTGCACCACACATGAAGTTCACAGTGTTATCTGAAGGTGTACATAAAATGCACACTGGAGTGAATGTAGTATCTACCCTTGGCAATGAAAAGGATTAAAACTCTTACCAAAGGAAATTTAACTTCAGTTAAAGACATTTCCTATAAATAGTCCTAAGCAATAAACCTTTGTTTTATTATTTTTTTGGGGGGGGATACAGATTTGTAGTATATCATGATTGCATTTATTGGGGGGCAGTCTTTACAACAAATCTTTTGAATTACGATCCATTCATTCTCTCAAAGACATGTATAAGCCTCTTTATCTCTTTATCTGAAGCTAAAGACCTTATTGTAGCTACAACTGGACAGATAATTTCACATTCAATAGGTTCTTCTTTAAGGTTTGTAAAGTGCTTGGATCATTATCCAAGAAAAAGAAATTCACCAGCCTGGCCCACCCCATTAGCCCTCCTATACTATAGGCCTTATCAAAAGATTGATGAAGAGATAAAATCAAGCTGCTTCCCCCTCTACAGTAGCTTGTAGTGGGGACTGGAGAGTGGTTCCTGCACCAAACAGTCCTGTGGATTCTTCACCTGGTGTTTCCCAGTTCTGATGTTACCTACCTGAAGACAAAGTCAAACTCCACCCCCAGCTTACAGAACTCAGGGAACATGTGCTAGCTTATAAGAAGAACATTACAGAGAATACAGAGGTCTGACTAGATGGGAGGAGGCACAGAGAAATAATGCAGATCTTTATATTTGCTGTATCACTTCTAGTTATTTTCATCTTCAGCTCATTCTGCTTTCTTGTGAAAAACAAGGCTCAATAGCTTCTGAGAGCTGGCATCTGCATATTCTGTCACTTCTTTTGGACTAAAGAAAAGGGGATAAATAGGAATTGCTATGTCCTCAGCAAAAAAAAAAAAAAAAATTTAAGAGTTCCATTTTATAGCATCAATTACAGCCCTCTCGAGGCTAGGGTGGGGGCTCATCGTGAGTAACTGCAACAGCATAAACTCAGGAGTTATCAAAAAGGCTTAATATTAATATCAAAATATGTCCTACACTTAAGAAATTCCAGGCATTTTAGGAGCTCATTAACAGGAACAAGGGGAAAAAACATATTTCCTGTTCTATCTGAAGAGTGAAGTTTTGGGAAACTAAGATATTGGGGTGTGTGGGTAGGAAGAACATTGTGAAAATGGCCATTCTCCCAAAACTCTTATACAGACTCAATGCAATCCCAATAAAAATACCATCAACATACCTTATAGATCTAGAGAAATCACTCCTAAATTTCATCTGGAACCAGAAGAGACCTAGAATCGCAAAGGCAATTCTAAGCAGCAAAGACAAAGCAGGAGGCATCACAATCCCTGACTTGAAGTTATACTACAAAGCAACAGTAGTAAAATCAACATGGTATTGGAATCAAAACAGAACCGAAGATCAATGGACTAGATTAGAAGATACAACCACAACTACGAACACACTCAACCACCTTATCTTTGATAAAGGAGCCAAGCAGGTTCACTGGAAGAACGACAGTCTCTTTAATAAATGGTGCTGGAAAAACTGGCTCTCCATTTGCCGAAAACTAAAGCTAGACCCATGTCTATCACCATGTACTAAGTTAAAATCTAAATGGGTCAAAGATCTGAATATTAAAACAGAAACACTAAATCTATTGGAAGACAAATTGGGTAGAAACCTTGGAGACATAGGAGTAGGTAGAGAATTCATGAACAGGACTCAAACCACACGGGAAATACTTCCCAGAATCAATAACTGGGACCACTTCTTATTAAAAAGTTTCTGTATGTCAAAAGAAATCTCCAGCATAGTGAAAAGAAAACCCACAAACTGGGAAAAGATTTTAGTGAACTCTCTCTCAGACAAGGGACTCTTGTCTAAAACATAAAGAATTAAAAGAACTCAGACCCCCAAAATTCAAAGATCCAATCCAAAAATGGGCATCTGAGATGAATACGCACTTCTCAGATGAAGAAATGCAAATGGCAAATAAATACATGAAAAAATGCTCATCATCATTGGTCATTAGAGAAATGCAAATTAAAACCACACTGAGATACCATCTCACTCCTGAAAGAATGGCCAGGATCAAGAAAACACAACAAATGCTGGAGAGGCTGTGGGGAAAAAGGAACTCTCCTACACTATTGGTGGGAGTATAGACTGGTTGCAGCCTTTGTGGAGGTCAGTCTGGAGATTTCTCAAAACGTTGGGATTGGAAGTCCCATTTATTCCAGCTATTCCACTTGTAGGCATATTCCCAGAAGAATTGAAAGCATCATACCACAGTGATAAATGTGCACCTATGTTTATAGCAGCACAATTTGTAATCGCAAGATCTTGGAAACAACCCAAGTGTCCATCAACTGAGGAATGGATAAAAAAGTTGTGGTATTTCTATATAATGGAGTATTATTCAGCTATAAAGAAGAATCACATTGAGATATTTATCAATAAATGGGTGCAGCTTGGGGCTGGGGATTTAGCTCAGCGGCATAAGCACCTGCCTTGCAAGCAGGCAGTCGTGAGTTCGATCCCTGGTACCGGTAAAAACGAAAAAGACAAAAAAAAAAAAAAAATGGGTGCAGCTTGAGACCATACTCATAAGTGAAATAAATCAATCTCGCATGTGTGAATACTGAATAGTTTCCCTAATGTAAGTAATGATTCAAATATATAAAAATATGTGGTAATCATGATTCCCCATTATGTGGCCTTGAAGCCTTATAAAGTTTTCACTTATTAATTGGAAAGGCTTTATTCTGGGCTTCTTGATATGGAAATATTTGAAGCTATAGTATATGAAGTTTTATTCAAATATTTCAAGGAAAAAGACAGACACTATGGTAACTACTATTAAGTCGGGTTATTTGATGGTGAAGCACTAGGTTGCTGAAACAGTCATGCTTTGACCTGTATTGTTATATTGTTATGTCCTGTTTTATCTCAATCTCCACCTTATTCATTAAAAAAATTATTTAGTTATTTCTTATGTTTTTTTTAATTAAGGGGAAAAATTAAAAAAATTAGCAGGATATATAATAGTAACTTTTTTTTGATTTCCTATTAAATTGTTTTGAAATCCTGTAACACTCCCACTATCTTGTTTTGACTTATTAGACTCTGTTCCATTCTGTATGATAGTATCAAGTTTGAGGGTATAGGCAACTACTTTGAAGGCAGTAAGATTCAGTAAGATGCCCATTCTGGTTTGACTATTGTCTCCTTTGGAAGTCCTGTAATGTTTACAATGCTTAAGTTTTATTGGTCTTGTTCTCTACTGTTTTGTTCAACTTTATAATATCTAATGAGATAGACAATTCTTTTTAAGGAAACAAGAGACATTGTTGATAACCATTGTTGATAACCTTGTGCTATGTCTATCCTTGGTTTTGACTGACAGCTTTGTTTTGCCATATTTGACTTTATTCTCTCCCCCCCAAAAAAGTAATAAGAACTAAGGAGTAATAAAACCCAAAATGTGTAAATTTTGTTGTAAAAAAGACAGGGGAAAAAAAGAGCTCTATAGTATACAACAGCAAGTGTGTTTAGGGGTGTTAAATAGCTGACCATATTAACGTTTTTGGTTGGATCATTGAACACAACTGTTTGCAGTCTCACTGTTTGAATGTCCACTTTGTATGCTTTGATACTGTGATTTGAGCAACTATCTCTGAGATGATAATATGTAATCTATTAACTGGTGATTTCTTACTTTTTTTTTTTTTGTAGTTCTGTATTACTTGTACCCTTACACTGCTTTGTTTTGTTTTGTTTTTTCTCTTTTTCTTTTTAAATAAAATTAAAAAAAAAAGATATTGGGGTGTGTGTGTGTGTGGCATGGGGAGTTCTTTTTTTTTGTGTTACTGATTTCTAGTCTGAGGACAGTTTACATAATTTCCATTCTTTTAAATTTGATAAGGCTTATTTTATGGCCCAGAATATGTTCTTTTTGAATACTCCAAGTAAACTTCTATAAATGACAATTAGATCAAGTTAATCAAGGTACTGTTTAGTTCAAATATCTCCTTATTGACTGACCAGAGTAGAAATTGCTGATAATTTGTCTTTTTTCTCTTTGGTCTAACAGTTTTCACATCATTGGTTTGGATTCTATTAGGTAAGTATGTATTTATAAGAATCTTTTTAAAAAAATCTTTTTGTTATTGTCAAAAGAAAAAATGAAAGTAAACCTTAGTTTTTAAAATGAGACTGGTACACTGAGTAAATGAAGCTGGTTTTAAGACAGAAAAGGGGCGAGAAAAGCAGGAACAGAACAAAGGCAGACTGGTTGATTAACAGTGACATACCGGTAAGGTAAGTTGGAGGGACTTTATCATGTGGGCTAAAACTGGATTGTTTAGGAATGTGGCTATGTAGAAAAGTGTTAAATTTACTGTTTTCTCCCTGAAGATTTGATAATTTTAATCTTTAAATAAATCAACAATAGACAGATTAACAGGGAAAAATCATAACAAATTTTCTAATGTGCCTAAATATGGGAGTCATAGATAAAAGTAAGAGAGTCAAAGGAAGGAAATATATGAAAATGTAACTTCCCAAAACCAAGCCAAGTTCTTTGGAAAAAAAATAAACAATTGATAGCACTCTATCCAGAATAAGAAAAAAATTGCAAACATTAAAAAGGAATAGCCTAACTATTGCTTCCACAGATAGTAAAACAAATACTATGTCTGATGCCGGGCACTAAGTAGCTGGGGAATAGGTGTGACTTGTTAATTACAAGATCCTGGAACACAGGGCTCAGAGCAGTTCCCAAAGCCCTGCAAGTAGATTTCTCACAAGAAGCCTGAAATTCTGGATAAGAAACACTCCACCATTTTGAAAATAAACCAATAAACCACAAATCATTTACTTGTTCTCTTGTTCTTATAAACTTAAGATTGTTTGAATTTTAATATACTACAAACAACACCCTCACATATAAAAACTTTCCACATCTTTAAGTCCTCAAAAAATTCCTTTAAGCATAAATCATGGGTTATTGAATATATTCTTAAGGTGCTTCATACAAAATTACTTAGTTCTAATTCTGATTGAATGGATATGAAAGTATGAAGACACAGGATATGTCGAGCATAATCTATGACTGTACACATTCACCTATATCCCCTCAGAAATTCAGTACCCTCTCCTGGATGACAAACTGGGCTGTCACTTCATGCTAGGGTCAGGCTCCTTATCATGGCTGATTTACCTTTAGGAAAAGGTCTTCATATTATATCTCCCATAATCTGAATGAAAATGTCAAACATCAAAATTGCAGAGAATCAATGGATAATGAAAGTATTTTATAAGGAACATGCCATATTTTTTCCTTAATGTGACATCTATAGCTATCAGGCAATACTGGATCCTTGTAGCAAACTCTTCTTATTTTAACAAATGACCCCAATTACTATGCAGCCTACTTAGAAGCTCAAGCTACTGAAAAAAACGTTAGCACTGTAAATGGTACAGAAGAGCTACTATAAACCACATTTATGTTAAAAACCAAATACCATATTTTACCCAGTTTATCTGGCTCAATAAGTTACAAAGGCAAGTTAGAAGAATGTTTTAACTTGTTCTAACTTTGTTCTAAGTTTTAAGGCTCTCTTCAAAATAAGTGTTCCTTATAAATAAAACCTTCCATATGTTCCAGCTATATCCCTTCTAAGGATCTTCCACAAACAGCTAAAAACATCACACTATAGTGACACATACATACCAATGTTTATAGCAGCACAATTTATAATACCTAACTGTGGGTCTGGGATATAGCTTAGTGGCACAGTGTCTGCCTGGCAAGTGCAAGGTCATGAGTTTGATTTCTGGTACAAAAAAAAAAAAAAAAAAAAAAAAAAAAAGCTAATTGCTGGAAAGCCTTGAATTACCACCAACATTTTAGTGTTGAGTTATGAATGCTGGCTGCTTGTGTGGCTATAACTAATGACTTTTGTGAAGCCAGAAAAGCGTAAGTAAGTGTGTTAGTCTGAGCCCAGATGCACATTTGTGGATGTGATTTTGGTCAGTGCACTGTATAATCACTAAGATTACTGCTATTAATGGCCCCTATAAAGCTACAAAAGAACCTAAGGAAGAAAGGGAAGGGAAAGAAACACAATCGAAAAGAAGGAAATTGTCGAGAAGTATGACAGGGGTGTTCCTATGACTGATCATGTATATGTAGAACAAGTCGAAATCCACCATCTTGACACTCTTACAGAGGAAAGATTTGTATAAAGAAGCTAGTGTAGAGGTTGAGCCTTCAGTTGTTCCTATCGTTGATGACACTGTCACCACAGCAGAGTTCACAGGCTTGCAGGTAAACAGTGGTGATGCTGAGGAACTAGTAAGGGAATACTCAGAGAAAATGTCTACAGAGGAACTTCAGCAACTTCTGGCTGAGCCACAGACAATGACATCTGAGGAGTTTTCTAAGAGGTGTGGGGGTATCAACAATCAGTGCAGGAAAGTTCTTCTGAAACAAAGGAGATCCTGAAAAAAATGTTCACTACAAACAGCTGTAGTGAAGATTCATCTATACAGAAAATGCCAATCATTACATTCGCTTGCTTAATGACAATGTCAAGTCATATACTACGGAACAGTGTTAAAGAAAAGACAGAAACAGACAACCTTAAATCAGTTTTTAGTTTTGAAAAGGGATGAGATCCAGTGAGCCAGACACAGGTCCTGGTGGGCTAGAGTCTCCCATGGAGAGAAAGGCTACCAGAAAGCCAGATTCCTGATGTTCTCATGGAAAGGAACTCTCTCCTTCCAAGCAATAACTGCCTTCCACTTAATCTTCCCCTCCTGCAATCCAAAGATGTCAACTTGAATGGTGAGTACAATATGAAGTTTTTTCTAGTAAACTAGGCACATTTTATAATTTTTGGTGAATACACTAGAAAAATTATTCACGTTTCTGTTAAATTACCTACATTATACAATTCTTTTTTACTATGAAATGCTTAGTTAAGAGGTGCTTTGGGAGCTTCAGAATGCATTATGGTATTTCTATTATTTCTTATGGGAAAAATAGTTTTTGTGGAGGACCTCCTGGATGACTCCTTGAAAGAAGAGCAATTATACTCATTTTGGCTAAACCTGACCCTATTTCCGTGTGTTGATAAGTACAGATCTGGCAAGGACACCCCTCTCTCTCGGGTTTAAGCAATATGAATCAGTCTAGCCAAGGTGCTGTCAATCTTTAGAGCAATGCAGCCGATCAGTGTTGCCCCCCTCTGTAGCTCCCAAGAAGCATGTGTAAATTGGGTGGGAGGAAAAGCCATGTTCCACACTGCTGGCTGGGATTGAGTCTTAAGAAAGAGGTCGTAACATCTCAGGGCATAAAAAATTACGTGAGAGCTAAAGCAGCAACCCCAAAACATTAGATATTGCCTAGTTATGCAGATTACTCTTTCTGCGGCGCTCTCTCTGCATATTGCAGGGGTGAGTCCAGGCCTCCTACCTAGCCCAGCTCACAATGCTCACGTACTTCCCACCAAAACTATAGTTACTCAATTCTGAGCCACTCCCTCTTGATGAATCAAACCTGGGTCTGGCCCTAGGTGGGGGCCTTTGTTCCAGTTAGCCATCATTCTAGCTGGACTTAAGACCCCTCGGCTTCCCACAACCACAAATATGACTTAGTGTCTCTATTCTTGCCATGCATTGTATTGGTGGTGGTGGGTTGGAATTAACTTGATAGGATTCCAATAATGAACTCGCTTCTCAGTCATACCTTATATGATAAACCTACCCTTAATTGTGCATTATTCCTAACCGTTTACATCCTTTCCTCTATAGTGCATGAAGGCAGCTCTTGGCAGCTGGACTTCATGTGCCTTAAGGTCACATTATGGTTCAAGCTTTGGCCAACAACCAAACAGCTAGGGGCCCTTCTAACTCCTCTCCCCAGCTCCATGTTATAACACTGAATTCAGAAGTTCTGGGACAAATCCAGCCTGTAAATCCAGCTTGATCCAACTTCATGTTCTTTCCATCATTATCCTATGCTCTTTTATCTATGTCCACATATATTCTCAAGATTTCTTTCTGTATAAATTTAAAAAAATCATGCAGTGTTTTAGGAATGTAGCATACCTCCTTATGGGTCACATTTTGCAGCTCATTCTTCATGATCTGCAGGACTTGACTCCACTATAGATCTAGAAACGAGGGGTGTTGGGGGTAGGTCCTGTGAGAACCAGCAGTATCCTGCAAGGAAACTACCTAAAGGAAGGCCACTCCATTTTTCTCATACAAAGTAGGATTAATCTTGCCTCACAGAAGGTAAAGGACTGCTTCAACTTGCAAAAAAGACTGAGCAGAGGTTAGGGCTTAACATCTCCAACTTCATCACGATCTTTCCGTTATGTCCTCATTCTAAATTTGGGGACCCCATCCTTCCCAATCAATGTCATACCAACAGCAAACACCCTGTGAAGGTGGAAATGCAACTTGCATTATATATAATTCAGCCATTTATACGATAAGACTCTGGTTTTTTTTTTTTTTTTTTTTTTTAGCAACTTCAGAGCTGAAGCTATAGGAGACAAGTGTTTTTTCTAGGATAAACACAGAAATTTTCAGGCCATTTATGTGACTCTTTGAACTGAGAATTTGAAGTCCTGAGCTCATCCTTTTCTTTTCTACTTTATCAGGCACAGTAAAAAATATGCCGACCTCATTGTGCTCACTAGTTGTTATGGATTAAGAACTGGTGGTCAACTTAATGCCAACTGGATTACATCAGCATGGCACTTAGTGAAGATGCTCTACCTGAGGAAAGTTGCCAGCATAAATAGGTGGAGTCAGAGAAAGGCATTAGGGTGTCAATGTGTTATTGCATTGAGGAATTGTGGGTTCTCCTATGAGTTGCTGTTTGAACTATTGGTTCTCCTGGAGAAGCTCTGGCCCTCACATCGAGCATTGCTTCCTGGTTCCAGAGGGGAAGACATGTGCCACTTGGTCTCCAGGATGAACTCATCACACTGGCTTTCTGGCATGTACTCAACTGTGTTTGTCATCAGAGGAGCTCAGGACCTCCGTGTATCTGAGGATGGCTGTGGTGCTTTTCGGGACAGCCCTGGTCTTCGTTGTAAGTGTGACTTCTCGGCTCCAGCGTACAACCCTTATCTCACCGGCACAGCTCCTTCACCCTGCTGGCATGGACTTTCTGGCTCCCACCTTTGGGCCTTCCCAGCACGGATCCATAAAGAGACTGGCGTGAGTCCTTCTTGTGGGCTCTGGACCTCCAGTTGGACTCGTGGGAAGCATTGTCATGAGCTCTGGGTTTTTATCTGGACTCATTTGGGACACTGCTGTGGGATTTAGGCCCTTGACTATTCTATGTCTTTGGTGTTGCAGATAGATTTCCTGCATTTTCTTGTGTTAACTCCCAGTGGCCATCATAAAACAATATTACAAATTCCATGTCCCAATTGTTCTCTGCACAACCCCTAGCTACAACACTAGTTTTGACAAAAAACATTCTAAATTATCAAATACATGATCACTCAGACCTTTACTTTCTATGAGCATTTCAGTTGGAGTATCCAGTGGGGATATTTTCCATATCTCTACGGCCATATCATGCCAAGAACTATCAATGTCCTCTTTATTACTAGAAATAGTCATTGGAGCCTTTAAATGTACTTGGATTAGAGAACTAATCTCAGATATCATAGGACCAATCAGAAAATTCATTCTTATGATTTTTTAGAACAACTCTCAGTGCAAAAGTGATGGTCCAGGAATGCAAAACCAGATACAGATGGCAATGCAGATATACAGATAGGGAGATATAGGCATAAACGTAAGTATAACTAAATCTAGGCAGACATACAGATTGTTATTGAGAGTAAATTCCTTAAGTCAATTGAGTGTTGTCAGGCATGGTGGCACATACCTGTAATCCCAGCACTCAGGGGGCTAAGGCAGGATTACTACAGGTTCAAGACTACCGTGGACTATCTACTGAGTTCAAGGCCAGCCTGGGCTACTTACTGAGTTCAAGGCCAGCATGAACTACATAGACAGTCAAACAAGTATAGATATTAGCTACATCTTCAAAGTACCATTACAGTAACACCTTGTCATGGTTTATGTCGGTGGCCCCTGGGCCTCATGAGTTTGAATTGTACATTTGTGATTGGTTCATTGTCTAGTGCTTGGATGGTGTCAGTGCCACACCCACATAGGGATGGAGCCAGGAGGTAACCGTAATGGCAGGAAGAAGGTTGGAGCAAACTGAGTATGGACTGAAACCTCCAAAAATTGTAAGAAATAAACCTTTCCTTTTCCAACTTGGTGCATCAGGTATTTTGTCTCAGCGATGAGTAAAAAGTAACTAAGACACACCTCAATTAATATTTGATTAAATAATTATGTAGCATAGTCTGGCCAACTTGACATATAAAATTAATTATGATACATTGTAAACTTGCAAATTTCTCAACCAAATATGATTTTTAACTCTAGGAAACACTTTTTAAAGAATTTTTTCCAGGGCTGGGGATCAAACCCAGGGATTTGCATATACTACCACTCTACTGCTGAGCTGTACTATTTCCAGCTCTGAACAGAGACAATTTTGGTATGGAAAAATCTTAAATGAATAAAAGGAAGACTCCTTCTTTCAGGCCTCTTTGAGGAACAAACATGACACAGACACCTCTTTACTGCCTCCACAGAACTTCATCATTCTTAGGCAGTTCCTACCATTTAAAACTTCATCATTCGGGGCCACGGATTTAGTTCAGTGGTATAAGTGCCTGCCTAGCAAGAGCGAGATTGTGAGTTCAATTGCTGATACCAAAACAACAACAAATCTCATCATTCTTAGGAAGTTTCTGCCATTTAAAGAACAAATTTATGTTTCAAAAATATGATCTTCAATTCTACAACTGAAATTATACTTTAAAACTTCACCTCTGAGAGAAATGCTGTTTATCAATGTCTTAAAATAAATTCCATCTGTCATTTTTTAAAAAAATCCATGATTTTAAAATCTTTCTTAGAGATTCATTCACGCAGTAAGTGCCAGGAGTATTCAAGCACCTAAGTTAAATCACTAAACAAAATGATGACCCTCTCTTGGCAGAGCTCATATTTTGGCAAGATAACATCCTTACATCCTTATCCAGTTATTTTTTCCTCTGACCATAATAATTAAGAAGTAACAAGCTAGGCATGGTGGCACCTGCCTGTGATACTAGCAAATGGGAGCTTGAGCAAGAGAACTGAGGATCAAAGCCTGCCTGATACTTTCGCATACAACAAGTTCAAGGCCAGCCTGCACTGCATAGCAAGACTCTCAAAAAGACAAGAACAAGGGGCTGGGGATTTAGCTCAGTGGCATAAGCACCTGCCTTGCAAGCAGGCAGTCGTGAGTTCGATCCCTGTTACCGATAAAAACGAAAAAGACAAAAAAAAAAAGACAAGAACAAAACAAAACAAAATAGTGTAGCATCAAAACATATCTTTGAGTATGTATGTCCCAGGCAACTTCTAGATCTGAAGACAGTCTTCTAACAGGGACTGTTTCATTATTAGCAGATTTTTGGTCTCTGCAGCTTGAGTCCAAATCCCCATCCCACTACTCATCAATTGCATGACCTTGGCCAAGTTATTTACTCTTCATCTGTAAAACAAATAAGCAAGCCAAACAAACAAACCTCACTGGATTACACAAGAACTAAATGAGCACAAATGTGCAAAGCACTTGGCTTTGCACATTGACAGTATTACATTGTTACTGTTATTATTTTAATTCAATTTCTAGAAAATCAGATTTTTTACAAGACTCCTAGTTAAATTCTACAAAAGCTATAAAATGTGATTTCTATATAACCCATATGCAACATTAATTCATCATAAAGTTTGTATAAACACAATTAACAGGCTTATAATCTGAGAAAAAGTTTTAAGGTCAAAATTAGATCCATTTTCTCTAAAATTATAGCAATTATTTCAAGAAACTTGAGCAACAGAACAAGCAAATACGGACAATGTTTGCCGCCCGGTTCTAGTGATTCTAGTGATTCCAGTAGTTCTAGTGATTCTGACCATGTGATTAGTACCTTTAGTCTAGCACCTACATATATCTTTGCAGTTGTCACTCACGAACTGAATTCTCAGCTTAGCTAATCACGTGTTATAAAAAGTACAAATTCAATTATCTGAAATTGATGGCTTTTCCTTATTTGTTAAAGGTAGTCTCTTGTACTGGTACAAAGTCATTACAAAGGGCCCACAACCTCAGTCTGATCGCAATTTAGAAGTGATCAGACTGTGAAGTTTATGCTTCAAATGTCACCTTCCCCAAAGACAAGTCTGTAACCGTGCCTTAAAAAAAAAAAAAAAAAAAACCGAGCATATAAAACACATTTTTCAAAGATTCTTTTAAAGGATCAATTTTGGTACAAAGTTAATTCCAAAATGAACTATAAATCTGTCATGGTTTTACACTGAAGGTGGGGAGGTGTTGAGGCACAACGATGATCACACACACGCATGCATCATAAACCTAAATTCACAGGTAGTTTGACCCAATGGAGGGGAGACAGCCCAGAACCAGGGAGCTTTAGAGTTTCGGTACAGCAAATGCCTCCGACTTTCCAGTGGAAATCTGTGGTGATGGACAAACAGAATGTGCACTGCTCCCTCCAGCCACTGCGTGACAAAGTTCAGCCACACAGACAACGCGAGGTGTTTGCCGCGAACAGGTGCAGGCTGCCCTTTTCCCAAAACCTGGCAGAGAGCACAGCCTTCTGGGAAGAAGGCATGGTAGGGCTTCCGAACACAGCGCAGTCCCCTCAGCCAGCTCCCAAGGAGGTTCCGGAGTTGACAGCTGTCCTAAGCAGGGGCCCAGTCCGCCCGCATAATGACCTCCGCAGACAGTGTGCGCCACAGCTGAAGGTGCCCTATGGCTTTCCCGCGCCCACGCAGGTCGCGGCCCCTCTACCTCTCCAATGTCCGGCTGCCGCGCAACACGAAGGGCAACCCTCCCGCAGCGACACCCTCTACCCACTCGCGGCCCAGCCACGCTCTCACCGTAGCGGCTCGCCAGCCGCGCCCACCAGCAACGTGCTCCCGCGCCCTGCTGCCCGCGCGAGGCACCACGGGACTCGTAGTTCCGGCGCGCGGGATGTGACGTCTACGTCGGGGTAGCAGCACGTGAGCGCGTCCCGGAAGTGACACAACAAGACGCGAGGGTGGCGGTCCGGCTTTTCCCCAACCAGTCGCGGCGGCCTAGTTGGTGAGTTGGGCTGTCTCGCTCAGAAGCCTCGGGTCGCGCGCCCACCAAGCTGAATGGACGCTGTTCGGAGGTGGCTAGGCCTAGGTCCGCGGAGGGTTTGAGCGGCTCCTCGAAGCCTGAGCAGAGCTCCAGGAGTCGGCCCGCGCGGGAGACGTGGGCCTGAGGGTCTCAGCGAGGGAACCAGAGACGCAGAGACCTGCTGGCGTCCAAGGCGGGCGTGGAAAACCTGCCTCAGTGTCCAAGTGGTCAATGACTGTGGGTCTGTTTGCATAGTAGCCAGCCTCAGACCTCGAGGATTTTCGGGAGACCGCTCTTCCATTTGGAGTATTTTAATTACTCGTTTTTTTTTTTTTTTTTTTTTTTTTTTTTTTTTTTTTTTGGGCGGTGCTGGAGGGCCAAGCCTGGGCCTTGCTGGTGGCAGGCAAGCGCTCTCGCAGTCAGCTGTTGCACATTCAGTTTTAAACATTCTCCCTCACTGCAGTCATCAGGACTACCATGTGATTTATTCTGATCGCTCAGTTTTTGTAGTGTTATATATCGTGGAATAGTAGCCTGTATAAATAAAATTCAGTTAAGTGCCAGAGATAATTACAGCTGAAGATAATATTGTTACATTGTTTTATTTGAAGTAAAATGTTTTTCTTTTTAGGAACTAAATGACAAAGGAAGAGAAACAGATATTTGATAACTCGGTGGCCAGTTTTCCTAATAATTGAGTTGTTCTGAGAGTTACTTTTCTAGTCCCCCCCCCCCCCTCAAGATTCATTTCTTCCTATTTGGACCTCTTATTTTGTTGCCTCCAGCGGTGGTTATTGAAGGCCACTATCTCTTCAAATATTGTCCGGTTTTGGTGGATTGTTTTTAACTCTTAGGCAGCTTACCTTTATACACAAAGGCTTTTAAACAAAACTCTTCATAGCTTTCAGTTCTGAATTTACTGAAGCTCGCAGATGTGTATGTGTGTCTGTATTTTGCTTTTCCTTCTCCACTTTAATAATACAGCATAACATTTTAATAGTCTATAGGATGTAAGCCTCTTGAAGGCATAATTCACTTTGAGCTCTTTTGTAGTATGAGCCCGGTCATTTTATTGAATGACTTACTAGGTAGACTCCGGTAATAATTCCTGTCCGATAGGTAGTTCAGTTATTTGTCTCCCATTTTACATACAGGCCCACGGACATATTAGAGAAAGGATTAAGAGTCATTCACAGGCTGAGTCTTAGAACTTGTTTAAAGCCATTTCTACTGCCTTCACTTTCTACCTAATTGGAACACCTATTATGAAGTAAAGATTTCAGAAGTTTTTGTTGTAGATTTTCTTTTTCCTTTCTTGATTCATTTAGCCCTTTAGAGCAAAAGAAATACATGTTTCCTTTATGATGAAGTATTTTAGTATTAATATTTTTGTCCTAGCAATTTTGTATCTGTATAAAAAATCAAAACACAAAAATTAGAGAAAATAGTAATGTTTTTGCTTAATTCTTTTTTAAATTTTTATTTTTATTTTTTGTGATGTCAAACTCCCAATCTCACGCTTACCAGGCAGGCACTTATGCCACTTAGCTAAATCTGCCCTTGTTTAATTCTTGAGTAAGCATCATTGTTTACTAATGGATTGTGTACATCTGTTGCGCATTCCAAAGAATGTTGGATTTGGGGATTAGGAATGCTCAACCTGTATGTGTGTATCCACTTCATTTATCAGTTTTAATGCCTCCTAGTGACTTTTGTGAATAAGATTATAGAAGTGGTGAGAAGTTATAATTAGCACTACTACATATTCAGAAATTCACATTATCCACATTAATAATGTACTCTTTACAGTGAAATTTTTTAAAACTCCCAGTTGATCACTGAAATTAAATACATAATTTCTAGTTAAATTTGGTTTTAAGTCTTTGGATTAGTGTTTATAAGTAATGTAAAAATTTTTGCTGTTCCAGGGTTTATGAAGTTTTACCACCAGTTCAAGTAATCAGAAATGGAAAATTCTACAAAATCAGAGGAATGTGAAAAGTTGTCTTTTGAAGAGGTGAAAGCATCAGTAGATTGTGAAACAAAGTCTTCACTCAATATTAATGAAACGTCAACAGCTTCTGGGACTGGGCTTTCAGAAAAGACTCCTGTCTGTGAGCAAGTGGACATAGCAAGAAAGAAGAAAAAGTTTGAGGATAGTCATGTAGAGGAAAGTTCCAGTTGTGGAGAAGATCCTCCGTCTAAGAAAAGAAATCTTGGTATTGAAATTGTCCCAGAGGAAAAAGGTTCAGGTGATGCTGATAGCTTTTCAAAGAAAAGAAAAATGGAAACTGATGGTGTTCCTTCTATTGGAGATAGCACTCAGAAAAAGAGAAAACTAGAACTTGATGATGTTCCTGAAAAGCAGAAAGTATGTTGAATGTATTTTACTTGTAATATACTATATCAGCTAGAAATGTAGAAGAGCTGTGGAATTACTAGGTTTTTATATTATTTAACTGGGTAGAATGTTTTGTTTTTAACACATATGGCTATAAGATACAGTAGGCTTTTACTCTTAGATTTTAATTCTTATTAAGGTAAAAACTTGTGCTAATGAGATAAATATTTTATTTCACAACTCTTCTTTGACCAGAAACATGAAAATCAGTTTTTATAATTTGTTTTTTCTTTATGTTAAAAAAAAAAAACAGGAATATGAGGTACAAATGCTTTACCCTTTTTTAAATTGTTCATCTCTTTTTTTTCTGAAGTACTTATGATCACTTGAGCAGATAAATTTCAAAATCATACCCAGCTTTGTGGGTTAATTGAATTAAACTATCATTGTTTCTACCTTACTAGTATAGTTAACATAGTTTTAGATAAGTGGACGTCAACGCCTGATATTTAGCAGGGAAATTATGAAACAAGGATAGCAAATCATGTACCACAATGGAAATGTTTCTGAGGCAAAATCTGGAGTTGGTGTAACAGACTAAGTAAAATTTTGCCATGAACTCTGAAGAAGAAAGTGGCAGGTAGGCCAGGCTTTTGTCATTGTTGTCCTCATAGCAAAGGGGAGCTTTGAAATATAGTTTTAAAAATTTAAAGTCTTACTCTTAAACCTGAACTGTGCAATGCAGAAAAGATAAGACACTTTGATTGAAAAGGGAAGTGGGGGGTGGGGGCTATGTACCATGGACTTTTTATAGAATACCTAGAGTTGTACAGAATGAAGATTGAAAATTGTTGGGTTAAATAAATAGCCTATAATAGAAGTCACTGACATAGAGCACAGACTACTAAAATCTAATTCCTTTATATGTATTGTTATTTTTTTGACAGTACTGGGAAGTAACTCAGTGACTGCTGAACTGCATCCTCAGCTTTGTGTGTTCATTCATTCACTTTTATTAGAGAGTCTTAAGTTGGCCTCAAATTTTTGACCCTTCTGCTTTAACTTCTGCTCCCAAGTAGCAAGGATTACAGGTGTGCGTCACCATACCTGGTTTGTTTTACTTAATCCTCATAGCAGGTTTTTTTTTTTTTTGTACTGGGAATCGAACTCAGGACCTTGGGTTTGCCAGGCAGGCGCTTGTGCCACTTGAGCTATTATCTCGGGCCCTGCAGTTCTATAATAATAAATGTGGTAACATATTTGTGTTTTCTTCCTTTATAAGAAGTCCCTTTACTGATTATCATTTATTAAATGGAACAAATCAGAACTCTGGGAGAGTAGTTTTATTAAGTAAGACAGACTAAAATTATACAGATGAAAGATTAATATATAAATTTTAAATCTGGACTGTTTTTAATGGGGAATATTAGGAAACAGATCTTTGGTTTGGTAATTATAGGATCTCTGGGAATGCTGTTTACTTCAGTAGTGTATTATGCTTTTGTAGGTCATATTCTCTGGGACTTTTTTTTTTTTTTTTTTCCTTGATCCTTAGTTCTCTTTTTATTTCCAGAAACTGGAAGAAGGACATAGTTCTGCAGTGGCTGCCCACTACAATGAACTTCAGGAAGTTGGTTTGGAGAAGCGTAGTCAAAGTCGTATTTTTTACCTAAGAAACTTCAATAATTGGATTAAAAGTGTGCTTATTGGTATGATTAGTTTTTATCTTCTATGGAGTTTTAAAATTTATTTGATCAGTTACTTTGTGTGTGTAGTGCTGAGGGTTACACCTAGGGCCTTGTCAATGGTAGACAAGCACTCTGCCACTGATCTATATCCTTAGACCTTAGCTTTCATTTATTCATTTTTTTCCTCCTCAATATTAACCATATATCAAGTTATTATATCTATTAATTCTTACTGATTTGGTGATTAAGTCTTGACTTTATAAAATGAACCAAAATTAGGCCTTTTACTGCTTGCTTTGGTTGACTTATAGGATGTTAATGAGTGTGTAATTGATACTAGTGAGACTTTCAAAGGTGGTATGCTTCTTTTGAGTTAGAATTAAGGTTATTTAGAGCTGTTAAGTAATTATTTCACTGTTTCTGCACAATAGCATTTTGTTGGATCCAACATTCAAGTTTGATTTAGTCAAGAAAATGGGCAGTGTCATGATTTTATCTCTAGGCTTTTAGTGATTTAGCATTAATGGTCCACTGAGCTTGCTCTTCTCACGTGGTTTCTTGAGAGAAATAGCGTTTACTTTGAGGATTGATGAAGACATTCAGCTTTTTGGAGTGGACATCCCCTTTGATGTTAAAAGGAAGTGAGTGGAGAAAATAGGACTTAGAATATAATTATTGCTTTGTATATCTAGTGCATTAAGTAAATATGCTTAATTATATGTACTAGAAAGAATAAAGTGCTAACTTTTAGTATTAGTTTTGATGACAATTTAGTGATTTTCAAAAAAAAATGATGCATTCTGAGAAGTATTAGAAGAACTAAATTCAAACACATTTTGTGTTTTCTTTCTCACTTTTGTTTTAGCATTCATGTTAAAACATGATTTGTGAGATTCTGCCAGTTGTTACCTGGAGATTTAGCTCAGTGGTGTAAGCACCTGTCTTGCAAGCAGGCTGTCGTGAGTTTGATCCCCAGTACCGATAAAAAAAGAAAAAAAAAAAAAGAAAATTAAAAAGTAAATGAGTAGCTGCCTTTTTTTTTTTTAAAGATTAATACTAGTATTATGCAGTTTTCAACCTCTACTCTTAAGGTTTTCTGTGCATCCTAGCCCTAATTTCTTTTCCACTTTTCTCTGTTTTCCTTACTATTCTCATTTGAAGCAGATCATTGGAGTTTTCATAATTATCATTTATTTCTGTTTTTAAGTTGAGGGTTTTTTTTTTTTTTTTTTTTTTCAGATTTTTTTTTTAATTTTGGATTTTCCTTCGACTTGATCGAAGAATTTTTTTTTTTTTTCTTTTTCGTTTTTATCGGTACCAGGGATTGAACTCACGACTGCCTGCTTGCAAGGCAGGCGATTATGCCGCTGAGCTAAATCCCCAGCCCCAAGTTGAGGGTTTTTTAGTCCATTTCACATGTTATTTTTGTAATTAGGAAAATTGGTTTTCAAGATGACATTTGGCAGAATTCTCTCCGTCATTTGATACTGTCTTCTTCAGTGTTCCATAACTCAGTGAATGCTTTGTTACCTGCCTTTCTGGTCCCAGTGCTGTCAGTGTGTTCTATGCCATGCTCCTCCGTTTGTCTTTTCCTCTCTCTCCTCAGCAAATTCCTTGTCTTTCATTTTCTTTCATCTTGGTGCTCACAGCTTAGTAGTAACTGAGAATATTTCATCTAAGTGTGATGACATTTTTTTTTGAAAATAATGCTTCATGATGATTTTTTCCTTGTTTAGTCATACTTTATAGAAATATTTTATTAGTATTTTTCACAGTTTTAGTTTTTATGCTATTAAAATTTTTGACAAAAAGTTAAATGTGGAACTTCTGTTGGAGTTACTTCAGATCTTAACCGACATTGAAGGCAGAATTTGTACAAAGTATTTTAACCATCAAAATTTATACACATGAACGAATAACTGTTAAACTTAGAGTGATATAGTCAAGGAGTGTAGATCTAGGATTCTTTACTCTATAAATACATAGTTTTAGACTTGCTAAATTATCTTTGTCTTAGAATGTTAAGTCTTTAACTGATATTTGAACTATTTGGCTGCTGCTATCTGGAGACCTGTGATTTTATCTGTTGAATATTGATGTGATTTGGTAGATTAGAATGTTTTAAGAATTTTGATGATGGTGAAAATAAAAGATAGCTGTGGACTTGTGTATGTGTTTGGGAGTAAGCCTAACCAAGCACTGTTAACATTCCAAAACTGCTTCAGTTTACTTAGATATATAAGAAATTAAATGTCTAGCTATGTAAAGAGTAAGTTAACAAAAACAATTGTTTTTCACTTTTTTTATCAGAAGCATTAGTCTATATTTTAATTAGAATTTGAAACATCTTCAATTCTTAATTCTGGAAGTAACCTTCAAAAAGCTGTCTTAACTTTATAATACACCATATACTCTTCTATCTTTTAACACATTCACAATGGAACTATAATTCATATATCTTGCTGCCAGGCTGATTGAACCACTGGTGGTACATTTATGACTGTACCATCAAATGGTTTATACCACTGGTTGTAGAAGTTGTGCGGTCATACCTATACTATCAGTGACTTAAGTCTGTGGAAACATGTTAATGATACATGATGAACTTATTTATATAGTATTTTGAAACAGCAAGTTTCAAAATATATAAACATAATAATTTATGTTATATGTGGAGGTTAGAAAGTTGTTAAAGGTAGCCATTTGTGCTTTACTAAAGATGAACAATAGTTAATTGATTGTGATTGATTTTTCTCTTTTAGGGGAATTTTTAGAAAAGGTACGACAGAAAAAAACCCGTGATATCACTGTTTTGGACCTGGGATGTGGTAAAGGTGGAGATTTGCTGAAGTGGAGAAAAGGAAGAATTAGCAAGCTAGTTTGTACTGGTAAGATAAATACCGGTATTGGAAAGAATAATTTGTGACCAATTATGTGAATAGGAAATAAGGGTTTCTTTACCATCACAATGCTGGAATATCTTATAGCAAGTCTTCTGGGGGCTGAGCATGACACACTTCTCCCATTTTCAGATATCGCCGACATTTCTGTCAAGCAGTGTCAGCAGCGGTATGAGGACATGAAAAATCGTCGTGATAATGAGTATCTTTTTCATGCAGAATTTATAACTGCTGACTCTTCAAAGGTACAGGAATTTTTTAAAAAAATCAACTATTTGTTAAAATGTGCTTTGAAACATTAAAAAGCTTCGGACATGCATTTTCAGTTTCAACTGGAAATTCTTTTATCATAGGTCTCCGTCAGCAACCCAGTGCATACTTCTGGGAATTTGCTTTTAATAATTTGAGTGGTTCAAATCACTTTGTTGCTTTTTGGTTTGAATAAGATTTATTTTCTAGCATAGTCGTCCTTCAGAATTTGCAGGGATTGACTCCAGATCCCCACGGATACCAAACTCCAAAGGAGCTCAAGTCCCTCATATAAATGATATAATACAATGTTTATAGGTAACAGGTACACACTCTCCAGTGTGCAGTGTGCATACTTACTTACAGTACTGCTATAGTGTTGGTGCCATGTTGACTGTATTCTTTGTGGAGTAATGACAAGGAAAATGTCTGTGCTGACATTGTCTCTTTTTCCTTATATTTTCAACATGCAATTGTTTGAACTCATTGATGCAGTGCCTGAGGCTACTAATGACTGACTGTGTTTTGAAATAGAACAACTTAATAATGTTTTGTTTACCATGTAGATAATAATATTAATAAAATTAATAAAATTTCCAACATTGAAATCCTTTTGCTTTTTCCACCTTCAGTCTGTTTCTGAACTGTGTGGGTGAGGATGCACACGAGCACACATGTGTCTGAGGATCAGACCTGGGCCTTTGTACATGTTAGGCAGGCATTAGCTTGTTGAGCGACAATCCATTTTTGAATTTAACTGGAATTGAAGGACTACTTGAATGCGATGGTGAACTTGATGAGCATTGTCTGATCTGCTAGCTTACTTAAAATTGTAGATACTTTTAGTCAATTGTACACATTTTGCTTGCTGTTTTGAAAATGAAAAAGAAATGTAAAATATTGTTAGAAAGTTGAAAACATAGCCAGGTGTAGTGGCACAGGCCTATAATCTCAGCACTTAGGAGGCTGAGACAGGAGAATTGCTGTGAGTTTGAGGCCAGCCTGAGTTACAAAGTGAATTCAAGGCTAGCTTGAACTGCATAGTGAAATCTTGTCTTAAAAAAACAAAAAACAAAAAACAAAAAAAAAAAAAAAGAAAAGAAAGATATGAAAACCTTTAAACATTTTTATTTCTTTAAGAGTCCAGTGTCAAATGGATCAATGTTAAATGTTATATCTGATGGTTGTTTGTTAGACATTGATTTCAAAATCCCTGGATCTGTAAGGTACCATGCAAATAGGAATCAAATATTTTTTGAGCTAGAGTAAAAATTATTTCATTGCACTGCTCATACATAGCAAAGGAAAGGAGAGCTGAAGACTGTCATGTTAAGGACTGGTTGATGGCATGGCTTATCTACTTTTAAGAATTATAAATTCTAGGAATTCATGTACCAAAAAGCTTTTCATCTGTGTTATAATTGCTTCAGAATATTAATCCATTTTAATTTGTTTCAGGAACTTTTAGTTGATAAATTTTGTGACCCAGAAATGTGTTTTGACATCTGCAGTTGTCAGTTTGTCTGTCATTACTCCTTTGAGTCTGCTGAGCAGGCTGACATGATGCTCAGAAATGCTTGTGAGAGACTCAGCCCTGGAGGCTACTTTATCGGTACCACTCCCAATAGTTTTGAACTGATGTAAGTACTTTTAAATGTATGTGGTTTACCAAATATACAGTACTGAGTAACAAATGTTTGTCACAAAAGTTCATAAAACACACTAGTCTTTCTTGAGCACTTAATGTACTGTATTTGAGTATATGCTCAAAGATCTAAGATCACTTTTTAAAATCTTACATGTAATTTGGAGATTGAAGTTATGCTGAACCAGAGGTAATTATAGTAGACAAATTACCAATCATTATTGAGGACCAGAGACTTTAACCAGTCTAACTTTTTGGTAAGATCATTAGTGATATTTTAGTATATTTCTGCTGAAAAGTAGCTTGAATACAATTAAAAAACTAATAAAAGTGTATTTCATAAATTGTATCATGTACATTTTCAACATGCATAATCTCATCAAGTTGAGTACTTTAATCACTTTAATCTTTCTTATTTTGGTCGGGGGCTACCCTTATAGAAGACGTCTTGAAGCTTCAGAAACAGAATCATTTGGAAACGAAATATATACTGTGAAATTTCATAAGAAAGGAGATTACCCTTTATTCGGCTGCAAATATGACTTCAACTTGGAAGGTGTTGTGGATGTCCCTGAATTCTTGGTCTATTTTCCATTGCTAACTCAGTAAGAATGTCATTAATCTGTTACTGTTTTTTCTTTTTCGTTTTGTAAGAAAAGGGAAAAGGCGAATCATTATTTCTACTCATTCATATTTTAAATGGCACTGTAAGAAATCTAAATGTGTAAGAAAATATTGTAGCCTCAGGACCACCATTGGTGCCATGAGTCTCTGAGAATCTTGCTTAGTTTTCTTTCATTTCTGGAAATTATTTCATCCTATAGATAAGAAACAAGCCAGTTGCCTTTCCTTTGTGGGAGGAAATACTAAACCTTACATACAGCAAAAGCTTTTGTTTAAGTGACTGTTACAACTTTGGTAGTGTGAAGTGAGTCTTTATAAATCAAAGGTCCTCCTTTTATGATAGAGGTAGGTGTCAAAAGTTTCCTTTTCAGTTGTAACTTTGAATGGTCTGTCAAGCAGTGTTGATTTTTAAAAAAGTATGGTTCAGGACTGTATTCCCCCCTACTTCTGAATTCCTAGGACTCCTGGAAAAGTAGACACAGGAAGAGTTGTGGTACTGGGCTTTATATTTATCCCATAATGCTGCAAGGCCTTATAATATTTCCTCGCCTTGGGGTTTCCCTACTTACTTGGAAGAAAACTAGAGTCAGCTTTAATGGAGGCCTCATCAGAGCTGATCATGCATAACTTGCTACTTTTTAAAAACAAAAATCTTACTTTGAATATTGAATGAGAAGAACCAAAACTTTATTATGGTTTAGTTTTGATTGGTGATGGTTTGAATTAGGACTCTGCTTATAAAATTATGGATGTAGAATTTTTAGTTTCATACTAATTGTAAAAATTTCAAATGGTAATATAAGAAAGGTAGGTAACATTGTGACTGGACATAAGAAAAGTAATGCATAATGTTATAAGTGTATGCTATTATAAATTAAATATATTTTAATTTTATTAAAATTCACAAGTTAGAAAAATGTTACTACTTTTCAGCTGTATAAAAGCAGAAATTAAATGTTTTTCATATATTTCATGTTAGCATTTTTGTTTTTGATTTATGTAGTTGGTTTTAGAAAATCCAAAGAAATTAGATATTTTTAAAATGCTAAGCAGGTGGGGCTAGGGATTTAGCTCAGTGGCATAAGCGCCTCCCTTGCAAGCAGGTGGTCGCAAGTTCAATCCCTGATACCCGTAAAAAAAAAAAAAAAATGCTAAGAAGGCTTAGGAATCTTTTTACATCATCTCATGATAAATTTATAAAGATACAAGTCGACATTAATGTCTGATTTAAAAAAATATGTTTTGAGGAAAATTATTCATGAAAGTGAATATTTGGTGAGAGAATCAGAAAGTGTATAAAGGCTCTTTTGCCTTTTCATTAAGACTGAACAAAAATTTAATTAGGTATTATTGTAGAATCTATCCTGATAGTTCAGCTTGGGTTTCTTGTAATTGCAATATTTTTACATTATCAAACTTAGTTTTAAATCTGAAGGCTGTTTTGGAGCTATCCGGAGTAGAGGGACTGAGCTTTGCTCTTACTGTCCTTCATGGAGGACTGGGTAAGGTGGCAGCCCTGCCTTTCTTTTGTTCTTTGTTCTTTGCACACCAGCCACACAACTCACATGTGCCTTATACACAAGCCCTCCCTTGCCTTGTGAAGATCGTTCTCTTCCTCTGCCACACCCTTTCCCTGCTTCCTGAAATCATTTCCTGGCTTTCTAATTGTGGTCAGCAGACCATAATTATTCATTTGGCAAATGCAGTGGGGAAAGTCAACCTTAAGGTAATGGGAGAGCTACTGCAGTGAGAGTTTTAAGGAAGAAAGGTGGTGGAGAAATGTGATATATCAGTCAGGATGTACAAAAGATGGACAGTGGTAATGGGTGGTGTGTGAAGCCCCATAGTGGGAAGGCTTGTGGGTGCGTATTAGGGAACCAGGAACCAGGCAGCACAAGCGGCAGCAGAATCCCTTGCAAATGCTACATTCAGAGTTTTTGAATCATGTCCTAGGTTTGTTGGAGCCCGATGAAGGGTATTCAGGGTGGGTTGTCACATTGACTGCATCTGCATTTTTGGAAGCTTAATCCCACTGCAATTGGGATATTTTTTGAGGGACGTAAATACTGGAAGGCAGGGGACAAACGAAGAGGTTCCTGGAGGCACAGCTAGCCAGATGGTGGTGGTCATTGGAATAGAGTGGTAACAGAGTTGGAAGTGAATCTCTTTTAGAGAACTTGGTGTGATGTGGGCTTGTGAGCATGAGACAGGTAGGTTTACTGCAGTAATGAACAGTGGCAGAAAGAGTCTTGTGAGGTTCAGTCTTAGACATGAGAAGGTAAAGAATGTCTGGAACACACACAAAGGAGAGGTCTGATAAGTAGTGGAGTAAATGGAAGCGACAAGAGAGCAGACCTCCCAGGCAAGGTTGATAAAGACTACTCCAGACCCACCTCTTCAAACCCTGAGATTTAGAAGTTAATAAAACAAAAGCCTGCAGAGAAGGAGCCCAAGATGTAATAAAAATTAAGAGACTATAAAAGATAAAAGTGAACCTTCTAAGAAGGAAGTTGGCAGCTGTTTTGTTGCAGCTGTGGGGGCTACAGTAGAATAGCATGGAATCAGTCTGAAAATACTCCCTCAACCTTACTCCATCTTACATTCCCCCAGGTTGGCTCTCATTATACTTTCCATCTGTGTGGTACATGGAGCGAGCTATTCATAGCAATGCTTAATCACACAGGTGTAAAATACCCAACCCATGTGTTTGTTACTGATCAGAATCGGGTAAAGAATTATACGCCTCAGGTTAGCATCACATTTCAGAGTGTTTGTTTGATTTAGAGTGTTCTCATCAGTACTTTAAGCATACCCTGCCCCTGAGATTTAGAATGCATGTGTCTTTATAAATGTAGTTACTCTTAATTTTGCATTTCTTTGTGGTCAGTTTATGAAGGAAATGGTGGCTTTCTTAGTTAAGTCCAGAAGATGTCACTGTTTTTACAGCAAAGTAAGCTATTGAGGCATTACAGCTGTTTTGGTAGTCATTTCACTGTGTAATTTTTTTGGACAGAATGGTGAAGAAGTATAATATGAAACTAATCTACAGAAAAACATTTATGGAATTCTTTGAAGAAAAGATTAAGAACAATGAAAATAAAATGTTGTTAAAACGAATGCAGGCCCTAGAGGTAAGTACTTAGAAAACTTATAAAAATTCCAAGTCACAGTGAACTTATTTAACTGTTATTGAGGTCCTTCCAAGGCTGTTTACTTATAAGTATATTACATAGTATGGTAACTACTGTGTACTCTTCGGCTCCTAAAAAGAGCCAGACAGAAATTTCCATGGCTTGTGCTTGGTAAATACCTGTTGGATGAGTGATGCAGTAATCCAGTTCTGTTTTCTGAGTTGAGTTGCTTTAGAATAGATTTTCCCTGTCACTGACTATAGGGCTGGGAAGATGCAGCTCTATTGTTTCTGGCCTTGCACCATCCCATGCCTCAATTGTGACAGCCATGGGTACATGTCTGCTGCTGAATCAGTCACCCCTAGTTAAGAACACCCCTAGTTAAGAACAACTTACCTACCAAGTACATCTGTAGGTTAGAACCTTTCTGACCAGTGTCCACACCAAGGTCAACCACGTGTAACTATTCCTTGATGATGGCCCAGACTTTAGTCCTCTGGAGTATAGTACTGAGACCTGCTCTCCCCTTGGAGCCCTGCACAGCAAGGGCTTGCAGCACACAATGTAGATTACTTTTCTCCTTTACCATGCATACTTACTCAGACAGATCTAAAGTATCCCAGCTCATGTGTTTGTTACTGATCAGAGTTGGATACCCCTCAGGTTAGCATCAAATTTCAGAGTGTTGGATTTGGAATATTCGCATCAGTACTTTAAGTGTACCCTGTCTTATTGTCCTGAATATTCTGTGAAGTAGGCAGAGTATTAATTTTTATGACTTCTACATGGGCACTGAGGCCCAAATAAGATTGTATTTCAGGGCCACAAAGACACAGTTCTGGATCAACAAATCCATTGACAGTACATACCAGTCTGTGTACATTTTAGTATACATTTTGAAATGTATACATACTTTTTGAAAACAGTCAGTTTTATAGCTGTACATAGTCATGTATTGGTTGATCTTTCAAAATAAATGATCAGTGGAGGAGAAGCAAGAAATGTTCACTGGCAGGCAGCTAAACAGGTTTTTAGTAGAATAGTTTTGACAGCCATTCAAAATAAAATCTCAAAGCTTTGTAATATGGTGGAACTACAACTGTGAGATTAAATTATTAGAAAACTTAGCTATTACTGGTTTTTTTATCCCTTAAGAGGTAAGGTAATAAAAAGTAAAAGTTGCTAATGCTAACTATGTGAAAGTTCCAAATCATTCAGTACTTTTAAAATATCAAATAAATACCTTGATTGCTAATGCATGAATATGGTATGGGTATTTACGAAGAAAGGGACAGTAGACAAGTAGGCATTTGTGGGTCTGTCCCTTAAAAGTTCTTTAAGGAAACCAAAGTTTCAGAGTGGTTCCTTGCTACCTGGTTTGCCACAATAAGGTGACGGTATTATAAAGAATGTATACCCTTTGTAGGCAAGATGGTGGTATGGCGAATATTTTATGTGACTTCTGTTTCAAGTTACATGTATTAGGGAAAATATTTCATAAGACAAAGAGAAAATACCTAAATGGGATTAATATACCACCAAATTTGAAACAATAGATTTTTAAATTATTTTCCCTGAACTCACATCTTTTATTGTCTTAAATGAGTTTCTCTGTTGATTTTTTGATTATTTCTGATTGCCACTTATATGGCTACTGAGTTCCTGTCATGTTAATACTTAGCTCTTAACTAATACCTTTTTTAAGCCTTGTAGTATAACAGAATCAGCTCTTGACCTTCAGCAAAGAGGATACCAGCTATATGCTGCCGAATGACCACCTTTGGTTGTGAATTAAATCACAGTTTACTTTTGTTGTATGTGTTCCAAGATGGTGATAAAAGCTAACTGCAATAGCTACTTTAAAAGATAATTCTTACACTTGCCTTTTTTTTTTTTTCATATTTCAAAAATGTGTGTAGCTTGTAGTCTTCAAGTAATTTTTAGGGATTCTTTTTTTATTTCAGTGATTTATGGTGTTAAGTTCTAAATTGTAAATTTCAACTTAACACAGTCCCTTTAATGGGAATTTTGTTTTCTTTCCAAGCCGTACCCTGCAAACGAGAACTCTAAACTTACCTCTGAGAAGGCAGGTGACTACGAACATGCAGCAGCATACATGAAGAACAGTCAAGTGAGGTTACCACTAGTGAGTTCTCATTTTCACAAGTACTTCATTGGGAGTGGGGAAAAGCATGTTATATGGAGATTTAGGAAATTACTGCACTTGTTTATAATACTTGTGCTCTCTGAATTTCAAATCAAATATACAATAGTCTGTTTCCCCTAAGTTGATGACTTGATACCAATATGTATAGAAGTAGTTTGTTTCCCAGAGCCAAGAGAAGAGTGCTGTGCCTGGAGAGGTGGGGATAGAGGAAGGCCAGAGGCTTTGTGGCAAGCGTCCCTGCTCTCCTGAGCACTGCTGACTTAGTATTCCAAGAAACAATTCAGAGTTTTGTGCACTTAAATGGGAAAGGGACTTCTTTTTCACTAACTTCTTCGTGAATCACCTTTTGAAAAATCATGATGTAAACATGCCTGATGTCTGCTGTAGCTCAGCCTTGTCATCAGTAGATATTGTGGGTATTCTCATGGCACATGGCTGCTGACGTCCTAGAACAGTGCTCACATTTGTTACTTCAGATTGTTTAGTTTCTAGAACTGCCACTGGGTCTTGTCATGTTGATAGCACCTGCATATGTTACTGTGTTGACATGTTTAATATAATTTCCTTTGTATCATGTATTGACCTTGTGGCTTGTTCAGAAAAACATGAGAATGTTATTCCCTCCTCTAGTGCTATTTGTTGAGTCAATATAGGCTTTTATTCATTTTCCAAGCTAAAAATTTAACTTGGATGCCTTTTTCAGTCTTCATCCTCCCTTCTGTCTCTCGCTCATTCTCACTGTCTTTATATGCACACTCCCTCTCAAGAGGGCATACTAGTGAAAAGGTGGCATTCAGTTAGCCTCAGATCATAATTCTGTTGAGTAAATTGTGTATATGTTCGAAGAAGCTAAGGAGTTTTGGCCACTTCAATTCACAAGCATATAGTTATTTCCATATTGAATCTTAACATTTTCTTTCTTTTCCTAATTTCAGGGAACTCTAAGTAAATCAGAATGGGAAGCTACAAGTGAGTATATCTGTCTGTCTGTCTGTGTACCACCAATGCAGGTTAACTGACAGCTCTAGAGGGTTACAGAGTTTCTGTGGCATGTTTCAGTTTGTGCGTTTTTGGGTACTGTGTGCCAGTGCCTGCCCTGTGAGTCTAATCCCCTTTTTTGCTCAGTGTGGTAATGAGGAAACCATGTAACTGTGGCTCAGGAGCATGTATAACATGTTTATTGCCTGCATGTCCTGAATGCTCTTCATCTGGTGTCTGCCTTGGAATTCCACTGGACTCAGTGGCTTGTATGAAACCTGCTGTTTCCTAATCCTGGTTGTGCTGATGCTGATGTGAACGTACAGTGCTGGATGTAAGGCAACAGCGAGAGGTGCAAACAAACAAGATGCGGAGATGCCTTGGAGAGCCTGAGACCTGGTGGGGCCCAGCGGAGACTCCCTCAGCAGGGCCACAGTCCCCATTGGGTGCCTAAGGCTCCTCTGTCTGCATGTTTCCATCCATTCCCCATCCCTTCCACAGTGAAGTGTTTATGGCTTATGTTGACATGAAACAAACTTCAGAGGATAAAAGAAAAAACAAATCTTTGCCTTGCACAGTTCAGTGGAAGAAATAGGCACTAGTAAAGTGTACTCCAGGCAAACCTCATAAGTGCTATAGTTATTGTAATGGGAAAAATGTGTAGAGAGTGTGATGGAGAGAATGAGGTCTCAGCATAACACCTTAGCTGATAGCAGCTAAGTGACTGATAGCGGCCACTTGCTGGTGTTGCTGGAGCTGGCCTCTTCGACTCACAATGGCCTCGCAGTACTTCCTGAACACACAGTTTATGGTCATCATATGTCCCTCCCATAGGTGAGGGAGCAGCAAGAGGACCTTGTGAGCAGCCCAGGGCAACTGTTCTATATGACCTCATGAAAGTCCTTGCTATGAGCGGGACTTTTAGGAGTTAGAGTTACTAATTGTGCATCCCAAATCAGACTCCAGCTTATGTTAGAGTAAGGTGAGAGACTTTATGTTAGGCAAAGGATGCTGAGGGCTGGTTTGCAAGTGGCTTTGGATGTCTCTGGCATGAGCAGGGTGGCACTGCCAGAAGGTATTGGGTTGGAGCTGAGGTGAGGAGTCTGCAGTTTTAGAGCTTATGAGCTCTCTGCTTGCTCTTGTGTATTGGCCTGTGCTGACAGCCACAGTTACTGCAAGAGTGACACTAGTCAATAAGGAGTAGCCAAGAAATTTCTCATGAGGCTAGGACAGCACTGCTGTCTGGGTTCATTGGAAGAGTGAAAGCTCTGGAACCTGTCTCAGGCCTTCATCTATCTGTCCCGCCTTCAAAGACAGCTCAACTTATATGGCCTTTGTTTTGATTGCTACTGAATATCCTACTCTGTGCCCCAAACAGCTGGTAATGTTTTCAGGGTTAGTCACCTTTTGAGGAAGTTTTTTGCCATGCAGTCTGTGGGTATCTTAATAGATGTGGCAGGGTAGACTTTGCATGATGTGCACAGGAAATCATGTTTCTGATCTGTATGTGAATGTGTAGGGAATATTGTTAGGACTGGGTACTTGCAAAAATGTCACTGCAGGGCCAGGTGGTTGGGTTCTCTGAGCATCTTTTGCTGTGTGCCTTACAACTCTCTTTCCTTGCTAGGTTCTGCAGCACAGCAGCGAGGTAACTGGGTAGATTTTGCTGTGTCTTGTTATGTTTTTGTATTTCCTCTCACTAGTTTTACATTGTGTATACCCTATATAAGTTAAAAACATTATTAGTTTTAAAAGTTTTTTAATAGAAAAATTATTGCTGCTTATTATGTAATTATTCTACCTACCTTGTGCCAGGTAAAAAGATTTGAGTCATGTCAGGCTTTTTAGTTTTCTTTGTTTTTATACTTTTAGGTTGTCTTATGTTAAGGCATTTTTAGAGTTTGTTAGGGCTGCTGAGTTGGCTTTTCCATGACCTGTATTTTCTCTTTTTATAATAGGTTGATACTGTTTTGAAGTAAACATAAATGATTCCAAAGCTGCCTACTATGACTTAAATAATAGAACTCTTAAAATTAATAAAGTGCTTTTTCCTCAAAAGCTGCTTGAAAGCCTAAGTGTATTCTCTAAGCTATGAACAGGACTGAGTTTGTTGTATTGTTACTCTGAGGATATGAGAAGCTAACCTGACTTTCCTGTTTCTTCCTCAGGTATTTATTTGGTCTTTGCCTTTGAGAAGCAGCAGTAAGTTCACAGGCACCGGGGAAGCTCTGTCCCGTGCAGATTTGAATGTCCATCTCAGACAGACTCAATAGCACTCTCTGTGTGCATTATAATCATAAATTTTAAATGTGCAGGCTGCTGCTGGAAACTCCAGTGTATCTTAACATTTGCTGTCTGTGACAGATCAACTTTGCGTGTGTATATAAAGATGGTTGGAACTTTCAACTTTAAAATTTATTTTTAAGTAATGTCCTAAGAATTCGTTTGCCTCTACTGTGTCTGCTGATAAAAGTTACCATATGACATACAAAAGCGGCTGAATTCTACACAGTGCTCTGGTTTGTCGAATGTGTGTTTACAGTGGTCCACTTCCTGTAGCTGTCACTGTGGTGATAGAGCACACTGGCTTGCTCATGTGTGGGCTCATCTCCACAGTTTTGTCACATAGTAATTTTAAGACTAAATGGGTCATGTTGTGTACATTTGAATGTAAATGTTCAGTATGTATTATTATAGTTGTATGTTTAAACCTTGATATTAGATTGTCATAAAATTACTTAGCTAGAATTTTTTCTGTTGTATTTCTAGATAGCTATTTGCTAATATGCTGCAGTTCTGGAACTGTTTAGAACATTGAGGTGGCAACTTAGAGTTATTTTGGGATTTTTCTGACTTTCTGTTAAAAACCTTTGGCCATAGCAATCATTGCACCCAACCATTAGGATTGTTACTAGGCACACTATGCCTGTCCTCTTCATTGAATAGGGATGACGTGGTGTAGCTTTTCTTCAGATTTAATGACACTCCCCCTCCCATAAACTTGCTAGATTTTTTCAAATTTCTATAGGTAACTGCATTAGAAATATGGGCTTTGGATTTCTCCTGGCTGATGTTAATCCAGGTTACTGATGCTGAATACCCACTGTAGTCCAGAAATAAGTGCTTCCTGTTTCTCAGTTATATCAGTGCTTTTACACAGTAGGAGCCATTGTCTGATCACCATTTTGGATTTTTATTTGCCATTTCAGAATCATTAGCAGATTGGCATTTGTAAACACCTGTATTTCAAGCTACTCAGGAGGCTGAGGCAGGAAAATCAGATCAGGCTGGGCAACTTAGTGTTCCAAAATAAAAACAGAAGGGGCTGGAGTTGTAGTTCAATGGTGGAATGTGTGCATAGTGTGAGGCCCTAGGTTCAATCCCAACTACTTTAAAAAAAAAGTCAGTTATATAACTGACAAATTTTTTTCAGAACTGATTACATGAACTGTTGTCCTTACATTATGTCAGGATTTAGGAAACTTTCTGGTGTTTAATACTAAGAAACTAAGAACAGAGCAAAGCAAAATAACTATATTCTTTTTAAAATCACTTATTTAAAGCATGGCTTACAAAAATGTTCCTTTCTATAATTACCTATAATACTTGTTTTTAAAACAGTCTTGCTTTATATCTGTTGTTCATAGTGTTAGATTAGCAAAGTCAAGTAGCAGACTTGCAGGTGGCTGCCTGTGGCCAGGCAGGGCAGCTGGTAGTGCTGGGAGAGGAGCTCTTGCTGAGGTGCAGGCTTACCTCATCGGGGCCGATGTCAGTGCATGTCTGGAGAGTTTGGCAGGTGTGCAGAACATTTTCATCCCGTCCTGTGCTGCCGTTATTTGGCCTCAGTTAATAGGCAATACATGTAATTTTAGTCTTGTGTAGTCCTTTCCTCTGCATGGGTCATTTCAAGGAGAAAAGAATCTCACCGGCTTAAATAATTGGTGGTAAAACAAAGCAGAGAAGAGAAAAGGTGGGGTTACTGATGCTTTTGATGTGGAAAAGGGAAAAGCTAGCTGGTAGCAGGAGGGCTCTGGGCACAGCCACGTGTTACAGATGCTAGCACTAGTGCATGCACCAACAGTGTTCCTGGAATTGTTGGTCCCTTGCTTTATCTGTTCTCCTTGCTGCCCCACTGCTCTGAGTTTGAAGTGATGGGGAAGGTCAAAGTGGCAGGGTTGTCCTCCTGTACTCTGCAGGCTTTTCCTGTTTGGGTCTCAGTGGGGAGACAGTTGTCCACTGGTTCAATATCTGCCACCTGATATGCAGCTTATCCTTTGTGGTGGAGTTAAAGATGAAGATCTGAGCAGCTGTTTATAGAATGGCACAGCCTCGTCTGGGAGCAAGGTTGCATTGTGTGTGGCCATAAGCACTGACTTTGAGTTCTTTGGCCCTGGGATCTGCCTCAGGGAAAGGAATAGTGGCCAGTGTTCAGGGTGAGACACTGGCAGTAGCAGTTGCCACACTGGTGGCACCCTCTGCTAGTGAGAGTGGGCAGGCCTACAAATCACCCAAACCATCTGCATTTGGAGGATGCACAAGCAAGTGGTCTAATGTGACTCCCAGGGACACTTGACCTTGGACAGGAAAGGTGTTGAAGATGACTCCCACTAAGGAGAGTGAGCCTGGGTAGACTGGAAGGTTGGTCATGGGTACAGTGATTCCTGACCCACCTCCCTGTCCCACACTTGGAAGTCAAAGAAACAGGATTGCTATCTGATTTTACCTGTTCGTTCAGGATCAGAGGAGAGGGTTACAAACTTTGATGAGGTTGAGGCAGGGTACAGTGTGATCAGCAGTCTTGTGGGCCACAAGAGCTTCAGATCCCAGCCACATTAGCTATTTTGGGAAGGTGCCTGGACCCTGTCTTGATTCATTGTGTAAGTTGTTCTGCATGCATGTGGGCTGTCTCTGGTGAAGGTCTGGCTTGTTAGGCCTGCAGGTGGGGTGGAAATGGCCATTGTGGACATTCTAGCTGCTGAGCATTATTTTCACTGCATAAACCAGATCTCTGTTGTCTACCTCAGACTCTGTATATTTGAGTTAGCTGGAACCAGTCATTGGAAAGGTCCTTAAATCTAAAGTAGAGGCCAAACCCAGGCACTTGGTTCCTGATAGAAGTTGTACCAAAATGCTTGTGTTTTGTGACTTGGCTGTGGGAAATTTGGTTGAACCCCAAGTCCTCTCCCTAGAACTACTTGACTATGTTCCTCAGGAACAATATTCCTTGCATGAAGCCAGGTTAACAGCTCATGTTTGTGAAGCTCCTAACTGTGTCATTTGCTAGATATTTTACCTGTGACAGCTCATTTCAATCCCTTTAACAGCTCTGAGGTAAGTACCATCATTCCCATTGCAATGACAAGAAAGTGAGGGAGAGAGGATGCTGACCAGGTAGCTTGCAACCTGGCTGCATGTCACTGGTAAGTCTTCACCTGTTGTCTGAGCTGTTCTTTGGGGGGGCTCCAGTATTTTGACTTAAAACGTTGGTGCATTTTTCCATGTTCCTTGACAGGAGTTTTGATTCCTACATGAAAGGCTTTGGAGGGAGGGTAGAGAGCTCTCCAGCACTTAATGCACTGGCAGGAGGCAGAGAACCTTGAACTCTGCAATAGGAAGAAGACCTGCTTCTCACAGCCAAGCCTAAAGATTGCTCTTCTAGTGCTTTTCGCTTTTGCTGTGAAATTTCACCAGGAGGCTTCCTTGGCCTCTGCTGAGGACCAAACAGACACAAATGTAGCATTTGTACAGTCACATTAGTGATTTTCACAAGTTGATCACATGCATGCAGTTATGTCTTCAACCCTATCAGGCTCCCTTCTGGTGACATCTTCCCTTGCTGTAACTAATCACTGTCTGGTTCTTGGAGCATTATGTGAATGGAATTAAACATGCATTTGTTGTATCTGGTTTCTTTGGCTCAACCATATGTTCATGAGATTTTTATTGCATTTGCACATAGTTCATTCTTATGGTTGTGTAATATTCCAATGTAAAAATAAACTACATGTTATCTGATAGAAGTGTGGTTCATTTCCAACTTGAGAGCTGCCCCAAATTATTAGTGGCACCTTGGTTCACAAATTCAGTTCTCTCCATAATTGTGGTAGCAAATCAAACAGGATGAGAACTGAATCAAATTTCCCCATGAAATCAACACTGAACCTAACCATTGAATTGGTTCTTCTCTGTTTGTGACCAGAATCATAGAAAATCAAGTTCCTGAGTGAAGGTAACACTGATTCTTTGTGAACATAGGTATGAAGAAGTTCCCCAAAGAGAAGATGGGGACCACAAGTTGGTCACCTCTATGGAGTAGGTTCATTGACTCTATAGAAAAAAGAACTTGAGGCATAAGACATTTATCAAGCAGAGCTGATGAAGTACACAGAGAAAACAAGGTGGTTGGTGCTTAAAAGAGAAATGCACTGGGGTTGGGGATATACACAGGTTGTGACTTAAAGATACGGTAATGTTTAAACTTGAAATTGTTACAGTAAAAGACATTGTCATTAAAAGCTCTCATAAATCCACTTTCTTTTGAATGTACTTACCCTGTTATTCCTAGCACCATCTTCTCTTGGTATCTACATTTGTACAGTTACTCTGCATTAAGAATCCTGAACTGATTCAAAAACATTTACCTTTAATAATCATTTTGATATTGGGCAGGAGGCAGAAGTCATAGTGCCAGATCTGATGAATAAAGTATTATAAATAAACTGCTAAATAAGCCAATTTAGCAAAAAAGCAGGAAGCAAAATCTGTTCGAAATCAGTTGCACTTCTGTACACTAAGAATGGACAATCGGAAACTTAAGACAGTTTCATTTACAGAAGTAAAATGCAGGAGGTAAAAAGACTACTTGTACAATGAAAACTACAAAACATAAGACCTATCAGTCCTCGGACAAAATGTGAAGTGAGACATAAATGAATGGGAGGTGTGCCCATCGTGACTTACACTTCAGATTGTTAAAAGTATATGTCAGTAGTACCCATGGTGATACACAGATTCAGCCCATTCACTGTGAAAATCTCAATGATGCACTTTGTGGAAATAAAAACATGTGGGGTATTGGTCTTCAGCAAGGCTGGAGGGCTTACACTTCCTGATTTTAAAACTGAACTACAAAGCTGCACTAATCAGCTTGGTATTGATTGGCATAAGGTCAGATACACTGACCAATGGAAGAAAGTAAATTGTCCAGAAACAAAGTCTTACATATATGTAGTCAAATGATTTTTGATAATATCTTTCTTTTCTCTCTGTCAACACCCACGAGTTGAAGGAGAGAGTTAGCTTACAGTTATAGAGGTTTCAGTCCATGATCAGCTGGCACCAAGGCAGAGTGGCAGAGGGACAACGGTTCATGGCTGTGACAGCAAAAACAATGAGAGATGAGAATTTCTGTCCCTTATATGCAGATTACCTTAATCCCAGCATTGTACCATGAATCAATCACAAATGCTAGATTCAGCCTCCTCCGAAAAGCCTCCCCTCCCTGTGACTGCATGATGCTTTGGAAGGACATCCAGCCACAATAACAGACAAAGATGTCAGTACAGTGTAATGATACAATCTGTTAACAAATGATGCTGGGAAAATGACACCTACATGCAAAAGAATGAACTTAGGTCCTTACCTAACACAATATAGAAAAATTAAGATGGCTCTAAGACCTAAAGATGAGACAATACTGTAATACTAGAACAAAATACAGAAAAAGGCTTCACGACATCAGATTTGACAGTGATTTTTGGATATGACATCAGTGGCACAGGCAATAAAAGAAAACAAGTTGAACTTCAACATTTAAAACTTCTCTGTGTCAAAAACCTATCACCAGTAAAACAGTCTTTAGAATGAATGTATTTGCAACTCATTACTGTTAGGGAATAAATATCCAGGATACATAGAGAAATTCTAGCACTGAAGAACTACCAAAATAGAGAAAGGAATATGGAGTGGAGGGAAGAAGGAACAAGCAAAGAAAAGAACTAGAGTGGGGGGAAATTTGAACATTTAGTTTGGTGGCATGTGCCTCAAGTGTCAAATTTGAGATCAACCTGTAAAATGTAGGAAGAGCTCGTTTGTAAGTCAGGAACTTACTGTGTCAAACTATTCTACTGTGTATATGCTCAAAGAATTAGAAACAAAGTCTCAAATATTTTTTCTCTTTATAGAAATACTAGTCAGAATAGCAAATGTTGAAGCAACCTAAGTATCCATCAGTGAATGAAAGGGTAAGTTAATTGTGATATGTGTGTAAAGGGTAGTGTTATTCAGCCTATAAGGAAAGAAATTTATGACAATTTCTTAGATTGGATGAACCTTGAGGGTATTCTGCTGAGTAAACTAAACCAGTCACAAAAGGACAAATGGTGTATGGTTCCACTTACATGTGGTACTTAGTCAAAGTCATGGACACAGAAAATGGAATGCTGGTTGCCAGGGGATGGGGGAGGAGGATAATGAATGCTATTGTTTAATGTCAGTTTTGCAGGATGTAAAGAGTTCTGCACATGAATGGTGGTAATAATTGCACAATACAATGAATGTTTTTTATGCTACCAGACTCGGCTTTAAAATGGCTGAGATGGTAAATCTTATGTGTATGTGTTAGCCAGGGGTCTCCAAAGAAAAGGAACCAATAGGATATTTTGGTGTGACCCTGAGTACCAGGTGTGACCCTGAGTACCAGGCAGAGAGGGAGAGTGAACTCCTGTAGCTCTAAAGACTGGAAATGCTGCTGAGCTGGGGAAGATTGTCCTCTGATCTAGGAGGAAGGGCTCATTTACGTTTCCTCTGCCATCTTGTTCTATCTGAGCCCTTCTGACGCTGACCTTGGATGGTGACCACCCACCATACTTGAATGAGGATGGATCGTGCCCTGCTCAGTCCACTGACTCACATGCCAAGGGCCTCCAGAAACACTCCAGTCAGATATATTCCTGAATTTAACCATCACAGTGTATTTCAACATAGTAAAAGTATTTGAAAAGGTGTAAGATATTTTACTATGATAAAAATTTTTGAAAAATGTAACATACCATACATGACTCATAAAGCCTAAAAATTTACTCTGGGCTAGACGGTGAGGAGCTATTGGGTCTGAAGAGATTATCGTGGAAGTAAAAGACATGGTCTGGTTAACAGGAAGTTTATCATTTGTACAAGAAAGAGGACAAGTACATTCAAAAACAGAAGCACAGCAGTTTTGAGTAGATAAAAGATATTTTTAGAGTTGTACGTTGTTGTGTTAGTGTGGAACCTAGAAGTTGATTTAATTTTTTTGTGGAAGTTCTTTGCATACGGCTGTTAGAATGTAGATCTGAGAGCGCATGTTCCTTTCTTTGCCTCACTATTACCCTAAGTCTTCTATGAAAATTACTGAATCCACACAAACCTAGTGTTTGTCTCTTTTTTTGAAATTTAGGGAAATAAAAGCATGTAAGGACTTACAACAGATTTTTCTACCACAACTTTTTGCAATTTCATTAATTATTCTTGGCTGCACTGGATTTTCTGTAATATTTATCATCATAGTATTAATGTTGATAGTAGACTACATTATTGGAGAAACATTAAATTTCAATTAGGAGTTGTCAGTTTTCTTCAATTGGTTATTTAAGTGTAGACAGTAAGTCTCTATACTTAATGAGCACAGTAGTTAGTAACAGACTTAGAAACCCTCCTATTTGGGATTTGGGGAACTTAGGTTCATTAGGGAATTGCTTTGAATTGTGGCGCATAGGGTATAATTCAGAGCTCTTAGCACTCTGTAGATGCATATTGAATGAAAGTGAATGTGAGCTTGCCCTGAACTTGAGACTACCCAGAAAAGTGAAGTTCAACCTGGGACAGTCATGTGGTATTCTCTTTCTGTATTTTCTTTCCATTCTTAACTCCTCCTACCTGTCTTGCCTCCAACAAAAACTACTCTTAGAACCTCCCTATCAAGGAGGTGCAGAAAAATAAGTCTCTATGTTTTGATGGAAAACATATACAGTCTTCCTGGTCATCAAATTTGACCTCTGTTTATTGTCTTTGAGCTATGTAGTAACTGTAAATTGTACTAACTCATGGCTATGCAAACTATGACTTGTTAGTTGACTCCCTTTCTCTGCCCACTATTATAGACAGTCTATTTTAGGGACTTGCTTATAGATTTGACTGGATTCTGCCACTACCATTGCCCAAACTGTTAATCCTTATGAAATCCTCAGTTCTTCCCATTTCCTTGAGTCTGGCTACAACCCTCTGAATGACTAATTTCCCCTCTCCTGCCTATCTATGACTACAGCCTAACTACTCATACCCAACTGAGTGGCCTTTCAGCTAGTGAGTGCAGGGTGAGGGAGAGTTCTGTAAGCAGAGCCCAGATCACAGACAACAATCTTAAGAAACTCACCAATCAGGCCCCACTGGCTGACCTCTTCCTGGACAGGTGCTGTCTGTAGTCTGCAGAAGTCTGATAAAGTGCTGGGGCCAGTGACACCTTATGTAAATAAGAGGTGACCAACTGTGGACATCACCAAGAACTTTATATGCCAGCTTAAAAGCCTGAATCAAATCTTTGTGGTATGGTGTACAATGGATGGGTGCCAGGAATGAGTCTGACTTCAGGGAACCTTGCAATCCCTATGCATTTGTTCTTCTAAATTTCTCAGGCACCTTGACAGCCAAGGACTCCACTGTAGACAGAAAAGAAGGGATCTTCTGCAAGCTGCAGTCCTCTGGTTCCTCAGTTCAAGGCTTCTGGAATCCCCAGGACACTTTCAAAACTCACCTCCTGTTCCTTTAATACAGCTTTTCATAAGATGTTTCTCTTTTCATTTTGGCATCCCTCTTTAATATACATGATCTCCTCTATCCTGAAACAATTGGTTTTTACCACTGCTCTCAATAAATGGCTCTTGTGGCTTTATATGAGCAAGGTTAGCACCCTTCCTGACTATGGTGTCTTACCTAGAGAAACTTGTGCCCCTGAGTGACTCAGCAATGAACAGATGTTACAGTGTTCAACTTCACTTGAGTATGCTCCTGGGAAAAACAAATCAGCAACTTCATTCTATTTAAGTACTGAAAAGTAGCTAATTCCAGAAGAGCTTGTGCCTCCTCCCCCTAATTTTGAGAAGGGTGCAATAAAGTCAATTTATCCTTCCTCATGAATGCATCATTATTTGCTTCTGTAAAGCTTCCTTAGTTCTCTACCTTACTTCTTGAGCACTTCCTCTTAAGTTAAATAAGCATGAGAACATTGCCCTGAGGCTTTCTTCCTGTTTTTGAGTTTCCAAGTGAGGAACTGCAGCCTAATTTAGTACCTGTATGCACTAAACACCTATGAGAGGACAGCGTGGAGCAGGGGCACAACCAACTCCAACCAATCACAGGCTGCCACCTGATGAATTTATGTTACCACGTGGCTGTGACCAGTCCCTTGGTTCTGGTCCTTGTGTCCTATCCTGTGGAGAGGAACTCTTTGATTGATTCATTGATTGTTCTCCACTCAGATCAACCCTGCTAAATTTAATCTGTTAAAGTTGTTCTTTTAACACACTGCTAAGCATCTTCCCTGTTGAAATGACCTGAATAAAGTCAAACTCTTCATTGTCCAGTGCACTGTTTCTCTTACCATGGCAAACTGAAAACAGGTCACTAGCCATCATCCTAGTTGCTGAATTTCCATTGAGGTATTGAAGTGTTTTTCCAATGAAGGAGGGAACTTGCATCAATACCAGAGACTGGGACTATTTTCTTATTTTTGTGCACATACAAAAAAGCAAATGTGGTAACAAGAGAAGAGCATGTGACTGTCAAGGGAGTTGACTGTCACTAGAAAATACGTGGCAGCCTCATGGGTAAAAGGTGGATTTCTCCTTAGTGGGTTAGAGATGAGAAGAAGAGAGAACGAAAGGGGAGAACAAAAGTTGTATTAATGGAAATTCTCCAGTGTTTGTGGAAGGAGCTACAGGTCTAAGACAGGAGTTGAGAGATGAGACAGAGATGGCCAATAGCGAGAGGAGGAGCTGGGCGGATCCGGAGTGTCTGCAGAAGCCCCTTCCTTTGTCTGAAGGACTGAATATTTCTGCAAGCAGGGAGGGATCGCAGGTTCCTGAGGCACCTCAGCCTGTGGTGAGTGCCCAGCACAGTCTGCCCAAATCTCAGACTGTTCCGGACCCCCCAGGCTTCTGGGTGCAGTGAAGTGGAGCAGTGGGTTAGAGGCCACTACAGCTGCCTCCCCATCTCTCCTGGCTACACTTGGAAGTCTGCTGAGCTCCTGATGGATGGGCGGGCCTACACTAACCCCCGAGCCCAGCCACACCTAGCCATCTGCCTGCAGAGGAGGAGCTGGGCGGATCTGGAGTGCCTGCAGAAGTCCCTTCCTTTGTCTGGAGGACTGTGGATATCTCTGCAAGCAGGGAGGGATCACAGGCTCCTGAGGAACTGCGGCCTGTGGTGAGCACCCTAACCCGGCTGCGATTGAAGAGCTGTGGATCTTCCAAGGGGCAGGTGGGCGCACAGTGTCCCTGAGGCCCAGCTTGTCTGGAACTGCAGAGTTCTGAGCAGGCAGAGGAGGGCCACTGGTTCTGTAGGCCCAATGGCTTGGGGTAGCGTGGTGTCAGAGTCTCAGTAGCTCCAAACATAGAAGGGGATTTTCAACAGATCCGGAGGAAGCTTTCAAATAACACTTGAAACACAGAAATATAGAAAATGACAAAATGAAAGACCAAATTATAACCTCAAACCTCCAGCCCATCTCAGGAAACCCTAGGAGCGATGTATATAGAAGAAAATATATCCCATCCACCTCATATATCGGACATAATAGCTACTGAAGTTGACAAGCAACTCCAGGAAGCTTTAAAGAAATTCAAACTTGAAATAATCTCCCAGATAAAAGAAGAAATGATAAAAGAAATGAAAGAGATTCTAAATATATCTAGAGAAAACACAGATAAGAAATTGGAGGAACTAAACAAAAAGATAGAGTCCCTAGACGAGCAATATAAGAAACAAACAGAATACATAATGCAGATGCACAGAGATATACAGGAAATAAAAAACTCCACTGAAAGTTGTAAAAACCGCCTTAATGAAAGTGAAGATAGAATTTCAGACCTTGAAGACAGGATTGCAGCTAGTGAACAGGAAAGGAAAGATCTTTTGAAAATAACAAGGAATCAGGAAACAACAATTCAACAACTGCAAGACGATGCAAAGAAGAATAACATAAGAATGATAGGGATTAATGAAAGAGAGGGAGACAACATAAAGGATGTCAAGAGGATATTTAGAGAAGTAATAGCTGAAAATTTCCCAAGCATGAGATCAGAAACTGACATCAGGATCAGTGAAGCATATAGAACTCCAAACAGTCATAACCAAAATAAAACTACACCCAGATATATAATAATCTCCATCCAAGAAATCCAACATAAGAATAGATTATTAAAAGCTGTCAGAGAGAAAAGACAGATCACTTATAAAGGAAAACCTATCAGAATCACAGCAGACTTCTCAGCACAAACGATAAAGTCAAGAAGAGCATGGAGTGAAATATTACAGATCCTAAAGCAAAATGATTTCCAACCAAGACTGATATATCCTGCAAAACTATCATTCAAAATACATGGTGCAATACGATACTTCCATGACAAAGAACAGCTGAAGAACTTCATGAACACCACACCGACCCTGTAAAAAATATTGAAAGACAGTTTAGATACACGAAGGAAAAAACCACTAAGCAAAGCAAATAATTAAACAGAACAGAAAGATAAAGATGCAACAGCAGAGAGATAACATTCCTACAATTAACCAGCATTTAACAGTAATAACCATTAATGTAAATGGTCTCAATGCACCAATCAAAAGAAACAGACTAGCAGAATGGATCAAGAAACAAAATCCAACCATATGCTGTTTACAGGAAACCCATCTAACCCAGAAGGATACTCACAGACTGAAAGTCAAAGGATGGAAAACAATTCTTCATGCAGCAGGAATCCAAAAAAAGGCAGGAGTAGCCATTCTGTTTGCAGACAACGTGAACTTTAAACCAACAATGACCATAAAGGACAAAGAAGGCCACTACATACTCGTAAGGGGAAAACTCCAAGAGGAAGAGATAATTATCTTAAATATATACGCACCAAACTCCAGAGCACCCAGTTATATAAAACATTTATTAACAGAAATGAAAACTCAAATTATCAGTAACACAATTGTAACAGGAGACCTTAATACGCCACTGACACCCAGGGACAGATCAACCAGACAGAAAATGAGCAAAGAAATAACAGAACTGAATCACACCTGTGAACAAATGGGTTTGATAGACATATACAGAATGTTCCACCCAACAACATCAGAGTACACATTCTTCTCAGCAGTACATGGATCATTTTCTAAAATAGACCATATATTAGCTCACAGAACATATTTAAACAAGTGCAAAAGAGCTGAAATCATCCCTTGCATGTTATTGGATCATAGCGCTCTGAAATTAGAAATTAATGATGAAAGATACTGCAAAAATCCCACAAACACATGGAAACTGAATAACACACTCTTGAGTAATCGGTGGGTCACAGAAGAAATTAAAGAAGAAATCAAACAATACCTAAAAGAAAATGAAAATACAGATAGAACTTACCGGAATCTGTGGGATGCAATGAAAGCCGTCCTGAGAGGAAAATTTATTGCACTGAGTTCCCACACCAGGAAAACAGAACGAATACAAATAAATAACTTGATGCTACACCTCAAACAGCTAGAAAAAGAAGAGCAAGTCAAGCCCAAAGCCAAAAGAAGAGAGGAAATTATAAAAATCAGAGCAGAAATCAATGCAATAGAGACTAAGAAAACAATCCAAAGAATCAACAAATCAAAGAGTTGGTTCTTTGAAAGAATAAATAAAATCGATAAGCCCTTAGCCAACCTTATTTACAAAAAGGGAAGAAAAAGCTCAAATTCATGCAATAAGAAATGAAAAAGGAGAAATCACTACAGACCCAATAGAAATACAGAAGACCATCAACACCTATTTCGAAAACCTCTACTCTCAAAAGTTTGATAACACAGAAGAAATAGACAGATTCTTAGAAGCATATGAAGTGCCAAAGCTAGATCAAGAGGATGTAAAACTGTTCAATAACCCAATCTCTGTTACTGAAATTGAAAATGTAATTAAGTCCTTACCCACCAAGAAGAGCCCAGGCCCAGATGGATTCACTGCAGAATTCTACAAGAAATACAAAGAAGACCTAATGCCGACACTCCTCAAACTATTCAATGAAATTGAAAGGGAAGCAATCCTTCCTAAGTCATTCCTGGAAGCAAATATTACTCTAGTACCAAAACCTGAGAAAGACCCAACTATATAAGTGAACTATAGACCGATCTCCCTAATGAACACAGATGCAAAAATCCTCAATAAAATATTGGCAAATAGTATGCAGCCAATCATCAAGAAGATTATACACCATGACCAAGTGGGATTCATCCCAGGAATGCAAGGATGGTTCAACATACGCAAATCAATAAATGTAATCCACCATATCAATAAAGCCAAAAATAAGAATCACATGATCATTTCTATAGATGCAGAAAAAGCCTTCGATAAGGTCCAACATTCATTCATGATAAGAACTTTACAGAAAATTGGAATAGATGGTCTTTACCTTAATATAATAAAGGCCATTTATGACAAACCATCAGCCAGCATCATACTAAATGGCCAAAAATTGGAAGCCTTTACTTTAAAATCGGGCACAAGACAAGGATGTCCTTTATCACCACTCCTATTTAATATAGTACTGGAAGTACTAGCCAGAGCAATTAGGCAAGAAAGAGAAATAAAAGGGGTAAAGATAGGAAAAGAAGAAGTTAAGTTGTCATTGTTTGCAGATGACATGATACTCTACATAGAAGACCCCCTAAGCTCCATTGAAAGACTCTTAGATACAATAAATAAATTCAGTAATGTGGCTGGATACAAAATCAATACTCAGAAATCAATAGCATTGCTATACTCAAACAACAAAATCACAGAGAGGGAAATAAGAGAAACTGGACTATTCACATTAGCAAGCAAAAAAATGAAATATTTAGGAATTACTCTTACGAAAGAAGTGAAAGACTTATACAGTGAAAACTATAATACACTGAAAAAGGAAATTGAAGATGATCTCAGAAAATGGAAAGACATCCCTTGCTCATGGATAGGAAGAACACACATTGTGAAGATGGCTATTCTTCCAAAACTCTTATACAGATTCAATGCAATCCCAATAGAAATACCATCAACATACCTTATAGATCTAGAGAGATCACTCCTAAATTTCATCTGGAACCAGAAGAGACCTAGAATCGCAAAGGCAATTGTAAGCAGCAAAGGCAAAGCAGGAGGCATCACAATCCCTGACTTGAAATTATACTACAAAGCAACAGTAGTAAAATCAACATGGTATTGGAATCAAAACAGAGGCGAAGATCAATGGAATAGATTAGAAGATACAACCACAACTACGAACACACTCAACCACCTTATCTTTGATAAAGGAGCCAAGCAGGTTCACTGGAAGAACGACAGTCTCTTTAATAAATGGTGCTGGAAAAACTGGCTCTCCATTTGCCGAAAACTAAAGCTAGACCCATGTCTATCACCATGTACTAAGTTAAAATCTAAATGGGTCAAAGATCTGAATATTAAAACAGAAACACTAAATCTATTGGAAGACAAATTGGGTAGAAACCTTGGAGACATAGGAGTAGGTAGAGAATTCATGAACAGGACTCAAACCGCACGGGAAATACTTCCCAGAACCAATAACTGGGACCACTTCTTATTAAAAAGTTTCTGCATGTCAAAAGAAATCTCCAGCATAGTGAAAAGAAAACCCACAAACTGGGAAAAGATTTTAGTGAACTCTCTCTCAGACAAGGGACTCTTGTCTAAAACATATAAAGAATTAAAAAAACTCAGACCTCCAAAATTCAAAGATCCAATCCAAAAATGGGCATCTGAGATGAATACACAATTCTCAGATGAAGAAATGCAAATGGCAAATAAATACATGAAAAAATGCTCATCATCATTGGTCATTAGAGAAATGCAAATTAAAACCACACTGAGATACCATCTCACTCCTGAAAGAATGGCCAGGATCAAGAAAACCAACAACAACAAATGCTGGAGAGGCTGTGGGGAAAAAGGAACTCTCCTGCACTGTTGGTGGGAGTGTAGACTGGAACAGCCTTTGTGGAAGTCTGTCTTGAGGTTTCTCAAAACGTTGGGATTGGAAATCCCATTTATTCCAGCTATTCCACTTCTAGGCATATTCCCAGAAGAACTCAAAGCATCATACCACAGTGATTTATGTGCACCTATGTTTATAGCAGCACAATTTGTAATTGCCAGATCTTGGAAACAACCCAAGTGTCCATCAACTGAGGAGTGGATAAAAAAGTTGTGGTATTTCTATACAATGGAGTATTATTCAGCTATAAAGAAGGATCACATTGAGATATTTATCAATAAATGGGCGCAGCTTGAGACCATACTCATAAGTGAAATAAATCAATCTCGCATGTGTGAATACCGAATAGTTTCCCTAATGTAAGTAATGATTCAAATATATAAAAATATGTGGCAATCATGATTCCCCATTATGTGGCCTTGAAGCCTTATAAAATTTTCACTTATTAGTTAGAAAGGCTTTATTCTGGGCTTCTTGATATGGAAATATTTGAAGCTATAGTATATGAAGTTTTATCCAAATATTTCAAGGAAAAAGACAGACACTATGGTAACTACTATTCTTTAAAAAAATTATTTAGTTATTTCTTATGTTTATTTTAATTAAGGGAAAAATTTAAAAAAATAGGATATATAATAGTAACTCTTTTCGATTTCCTATTAACTTGTTTTGAAGTCCTGTAATACTCCCAGGATCTTGTTTTGACTGATTAGACTCTGTTCCATTCTGTGTGATAGTATCAAGTCTGAGGGTATAGGCAACTACTTTGAAGGCAATAAGGCTCACTAAGATGCCCATTCTGGTTTGACTATTGTCTCCTTTGGAGGTCCTGTAATGTTTACAATGCCTAAGTTTTATTGGTCTTATTCTCTACTGTTTTGTCCAACTTTATAATATCTAATGAGATAGACAAATCTTTTTAAGGAAACAAGAGACAACGTTGATAACCATTGTTAATAACCTTGTACTCTGTTCTACATCATGTGCTATGTCTATCCTTGGTTTTGACTGACAGCTTTGTTGTGCCATATTTGACTTTATTCTCTCCCCCCCCAAAAAAGTAATAAGAACTAAGGAGTAATAAAATCCAAAATGTGTATATTTTGTTGTAAAAAAGAGAGGAAGGGAAAAAAAAAGAGCTCTAACGTATATAACAGCAAGTGTGTATAGGGGTGTTAAATAACTGACTATATTAATGTTTTTAGATCATTGAACACAACTGTTTGCAGTCTCTTTGTTTGAATGTCTCCTTTGTATTCTTTGATACTGTGATTTGAGCAACTATTTCCAAGATGATAATATGTAATCTATTAACAGGTGATTTCTTACTGTTATGTTTTTTTTTTGTAGTTCTGTATTATATGTAACCTTACACTGCTTTGTTTTGTTTTGTGTTTTTCTCTTTTTCCTCTTAAATAAAAAAAAGAAAAAAGAGATGGCCAATAGCAAAGCAGAGCTGGGTCCAAATGAAGAATTTTCCCAAAACCTTATATAGAAACTTTTGTCAATCTTTGGCTCTTTTTCTACCTTAGCCCTGGAAAGAGGGGAGAAAGAATGAACTCCCTTGCTTCTTAAGACTCCTGTGCTTCTTAAGGGCCCCAAAGTTGTAGGGTTTAAGGAATCTTTCTTCCAGACTTATAGTTTGCCCCTTTCTTGTAGATTCTTCTTCTCTCAGAGGTCTTCTGTACTGGAAACTTGGTGACACATTTCTGGTTAGATGCAACTGTTCATTCTTCATTCCACTGCTTCATTCCTTCACTGTGTTAAGGCTTCAAACACAGGGTAACAAACCTGATTGCAACATTTAAGATTCCTTCATTCTAGCTATTGTGGTAACGAACAATTTTTGGGGTGAATGAAACTCCCAACCTACCATATCTGGTACGAGTTCATGTTCTCTAAAATCAAAGAATGAATTTTAGGAACAATGGAGGTTAAAAAAAGAATATATTTATTGAGAAAAAGAAAGCTTCTGTCTGAGAGAGAGACTTATAAAAAGTCTGAACAGGTTGCCAAAGACTTTATCTTTTTTAGGGACTTTAATAGAATAAAATCGTGAGGTTAGATGGGTGGAGAAAAATGGAATTTGCAAAGTGGGTATAAGGCGGGACAGGACTGTGATCAACCAATAAGATTAGTTGCTCAGGTAAAATTGATTAAATTAGGAGCAAATGGGGGAGACAGTTGCACAGTAAGCTGGCATGCTTAACAGCAGAGACTCTTCCTGTTAGGGGGGTTGGATGCTGACTCCTGACTTCCTCAGGGTAATAGAGAACTATTTGGACTGTGGATCCTTAGGATGTGTTTATATTTGCCTTGCCTTTTTGTCTTGAGATCTGACCCACAGCAGGAGGTGATTGTCTCTGTCAAAGGCTGCAAGGTATCTGAACTGCTCTGGCTCCTTTGAGGGCCCTGCCCTGTCTGACTGCCTATAATATTTCTAACTAGCTCAGCTGCCTGTAACATGGGAACCTTACAAGTTCTGCTTATAAGTACTTTTCAATGTATGGACTCTAGTTTTGTTTAATAAATGCTGTTAGTTTTTCCATCATCATAGCAAATACCTGAGATAATCAGCTTTGAAGGAGAAAAGATTTATTTTGGCACACAGTTTTGAAGGTCCTGGTCCATGTTTGGGTGGACCTATTCTTTTAAGCTTGAGCAGAGTTGCTGATGCTAGTTTCAAGGAGTACGTGGTAAAGCCAGGCTGTTCACCTCATGGCCAGAAAAGACAGGATGAAGAAAAAACTGGATAGCATTGCCTTCTGTAAGGACACACGCCCGTGACCTGGTGCCCTTCATGGGTTGAGGACCAAGCTGTTAACATACGGGTTTCTGGGTGACACTCCAAACTATGGCAAATGCTTTCAATAAATCACTGAACTGTTTAAAAATTTTTGTACATCAACCTCATCCTTGACATTGTCTCAAGGATGACATAGTTGGTGCTCTTCTATAATAAAACTTCAAAAATACTTCTTTATTTTTAATGTCCCTGACAAATAAAGGGGGATGCTTTCCTTTTTGGCATTTACTTTAGATAGAAATCACCTCATCTATTAGAAATATGGACTCACTAAATTAGGAGTTTGGAGAAAATTGAATTTTTCTTCAGTCATTAAATTCTTAGATGAAAAAAAAAATGAATTCTTAGATTGTTGTAAGAAATCTCCAGGAGTTGTTGAGGGACTTTCACTGCTTGGGTGTTTTTCAGGTATACATATGTTCAGATATGTCTGTATGTTCTTTGTCACTAGTTTTATACAATTTGATTATGATGTTTTCTTCATATTATACTTAAAGTTCATTGAGTTTCTTGAATGTGTGCATTTGTCATCTCATCAAATGTAGAATTTTGTCCATTATTTCTTTGAAAAGTGTTTTAGTTTCCCCTAGTGTCTTCCCTCTTTTTGGGGCCCCAGTTGTATGTATGCACATGGCTTAACATATGCCTATAGCTATCCAGTGTTCTAATTGGTTTGTAGTAGTCTCTCTGTGTTCTATTTTAGTTAGTTCTAAAGTTCACTTTTGAACTTTTAAATTTCATGAATCTCTTTTGCAGTGTTTAATCTGCTATTAATTTCATCCAGTATATTTCTCACTTGAATTATTTTAGATTTCTATAAGGTTCATTGCCCCAGGTTATCCATATAGCTAATTAATGTGCTTGCTTCTATCTCCAGCTTCATAACAGATAACTTGCAGTTATAACACATTTTAATATTTTTGGCCACTAATTCTAATATGTATGTCATTTCTGGGTCAGTTTGTATTAAATTTTCCTCCTCTAAATGTCTGATAGTTCTTCATTTGAATGACATGAATTATAAATTTTGCCTTGTTGGATGCTAGATAATTTTGTATTCTTTTTCGTTTTTATCGGTACCAGGGATCGAACTCATGACTGCCTGCTTGCAAGGCAGGCGCTTATGCCACTGAGCTAAATCCCCAGCCCCGATAATTTTGTATTCTTATATATATTTTACATATTTTGAGGTTTGTGTTTGGACTTAAATTCCCTGAAAAACTGTGATCTTTGAGGTGTTGTTCTAAAAGCTCTTTCCAGGCTCTGAGTCCCTTCACATGTATGTACTCTCAGGATTAGATCTGAGGGGCATCTGCTGCAGACCACCAGCATGCTCTGCTGTGCAGCAGTCTTTCCTCTGGTCTGCTGCTTGAAGAACTCCAGCCACTCTGACTCCTGGTTTTGCTTGATGCTGATGAACTGATTAGCCTATGTGTCTGACTTCTAGACTCCCAACTCTGCTCTTCAGCTCAGGGAGATGGTCACAGTGTGGGAGTTTTTTTCAGACAGGTCCTGGGTCACCACAGAACTCACTGTATTTTTTCCCAGTTCCCAATATCACTGTTCTCCATTGCTGTGTGTCCTGTATCTCGAAAAATCATTGTTTCACATGTTGTATAAATTCTCACTAGAGAAACAGATTTCAGGTAAGATATATATGGATAGATTTACAAGGTAGGCTCACAATGGTGACACAGCCAGGTGTAGAAGAATGCAAAAGGCAATCTGCATGCTGGAGACCCTAAGCATCCAGTCAAAAGTTGAAGGCTTGGAGCTCATCGTAGTTCTGTGTGAGTCCATATCAGGAAGCTGAAGAGTCTGAGCTGCAAGAAGACAAACGTCCAAGGCAAAGGTGAAGACTGGAGTCCTGTTAAAAAACAGAAGTGAGCCTTCCTTCTTCTTTGCCATTTTATTCCATCAGGGTTGCAAACCTTTTGGTTAGTGCCACCCATGCCCACAGTGGATCTTTCTGCTTCAGTAAATCCATTCAGCGATGTCCAGAACTATGTTAAACCCGTCAGGTGGGCGTTTCTTACTCAAATTGACACAACAGTTAGCTATCAGACATATTTTGTCCAGGTTTTGTTATTTCAAGCAGAAGGAATGCTGCAGTTAAAACATGGTTTGTCCCTACCCAGACTCATTTGAAACTGACTGCCAGTCTAGTGTGTATGCGGGGGGGGGGGTTAAGCCCTTTAAGAGGTATCAGTTCACACTTAGGGACCAATGCCTTTCCTGTGCTAATACTTACCATCATGGGGCTAGTTAAGCTTTTAGGAGAGTAGCTGTTAGCAAGCCTGCTGAATGTTGTTTGCTTTTTTACTTTTTATTTTTGGATTTTGTTTTGTTTTGGTTTGGTTTTTAGACAATGTCTCACTATGCAGTTCAGGCTTGCCTTAAAGTCATTATATAGCCCAACCTGGCCTCAAACTCATGTCAATCCTCCGGCCTCAGCATCCTGAGTGCTGGGATTAAAGGAGTGCACCCCACAACTGGCTTGACTGTGTTTTGTCCTTCTGACATACATCTACTGACCCTTCCATGTTCCACCATGAGTTGTAACTGCACCAGACACTTAACAGATGCAGTTGCCTTGTCTGTAACTTCCAAGCTTCCAGAACTGTGAACTAAAATACTTCTTATTTTATAAGTGTTCTATTCCAGCAACAGAAAATGCACTAAGATGGGCATCTTGGCTCCCCTTACTCCATTTCAGCTGGAGGAAAAGCTATGCCTGGGTGGCTCTTGAAAGCACTTAGTAACCTGCAGTGCTTGAAGCACAGAAGCCTGCAGTGGCTGGCCAATTAAAAACAAGACAGTGCTGGGGGTATAGCTCTGTGGCATTAGTGCCCTCCTGGCAAGCACAAGGTCCTGAGTTTGATTCTCAGTACCAAACAAAACGAAACGAACAAATAAAATAGACTTCCAGGCTACTCCTAGGCCAGAGTGGCATCGTTCTCAGGATCAAGTCACTCATAATGGCAATTTCTTAATTCCATTTTTATATTATTATTGAATAATATTTTAATAATTCCATGAGACTGTGTAAAAATAAAAAAGCATGAATTAAAAAGCTCTTTGAAAACTAAGAAAAACATGACCTTTTAAATTCTGTGGTTTTATTATTTGCAACATAAAATTATCTCCATCTACCTGCCAAAATTTCAATATTCCAGAGCATGACAAGCACTGGGGACCAATTATACCTGTGTGATTCACACAAAGTCAGTACTTTCTTTTGCTTCGTTCACATTTTGTTTAATTAACTGGAATTAGAAAACTTTTTATGGAGCTTATATGATGTGGGGTAAAGGGTAATATGAGCCTCAAAACATACTAGTTCAAGAGAAGAAATTATTGGTATGGAAAACAAAGATATGTGGTCTAGGAAAACATTATAAAACATAAAGCAAAAAGACCACCTCTTCCTAGTTGAGTGATCTTAGTCAAATTTATTTCTTTGATGTTTAATTTCTTACTTGTATAGAGCATATAACTACAACTTAATAGATCTGGTATTAAGTGGTATATCTCTGTCTTTGCTGTCTTTGTGTCCATCTATCCTATATATCTTCATCAGCACCTCTATTAATCAATAGTTCATCTTTAATGTTCTAGTGTCCCTTTGATAGGTGGTAATTAATATTAAAAGGTTTTCACATCTTTTTTAATTTTATAACATTTTCTGTCAAATTCATGAAATATTCACCCTTTCAAAGCTTTACAGGGCAGTGGTTTATAGAATATTCACAGAAGGGTGCAGTCATAAAATGGTATCTAACTTTAGAAATTTCTGTCACTCCACAAAGCAACCTTTACTGTAAGCAGTAACTCTTCCCTGCCTCTTCCCGAAGACCTACCAGGAATCTGCTTCCTGTCTCCATGAGCGTCCCTTTTCTGGAACCTCATGCAGTAAGAATTATATATTATGTGGCCTTTGATGACTAGAAGAGACCCCCGCCTACCTTGTCCCCTTTTCTTTCCTTCTCCTTTTCCTTTGCCTTGAAGATCAAACTCAGGGGTACTCCATCACTGAGATGCACCTTGAACCCCTTTTATTTGAAGCAAGGTCTTCAAATAGTGGCCCAGTCTTACCTTAAACTTGTGATCCTCTTGCCTCAGCCTCCCAAGTAAGTGGTTGGGATTTTGATCAGATTTAAAATTAATCTCCTTGCGGGCTGGGGATTTAGCTCAGCGGCACAAGCACCTGCCTTGCAAGCAGGCAGTCATGAGTTTGATCCCCGGTACCGATAAAAAAGGAAAAAAAAAACCAAAAAAAAAAAATTAATCTCCAGTAAGTGTGGAGAGGACTGCCATATTAATAGCACTGTGAGGGTCAGTGTGTGCACATGAGTGTCTTTCCATTTGTTTATGTCTTTAACTTCTTTCAACAGCATTTCATAATTGTCAATGTACATTTTGTATTTTTTGTTAAATTTATTCCTAATTATTTTATTCTATTTGATACTATTATAATTGGAGTTATTATCTTAATTTTCAATTACTCATTGCCAGTTCTAGATAGAATTGATTTTTGTATATTACCTTGTATTTTGTTTATTAGCTTGTATTTTCTGGACTTCTTTGTTTTTAATGGCTTTATAATTTACTCAACATTGTAAGAATCACCTGTAATGTAGCAATAGTAAGTTCATTTTTATTGTTATATGGGATTCTGAGTATTAAAAGAATGCTTCTATGAAAAAAACCTACTGTATTAGGGTTTCTATGTACAAAGTCATGTTTTCTGTAAATGGAGATAGTGTTATTTTTTCCTTTCCTATATAGTTGTTTTTAGTTTCTTTACCTTGTTGAATTGCCCTGGTTGGAACCTCCAGTACAGTTCTGAATAGCAATGTTGAATGACCATATGCTTGTCTTGTTCCCCTCTTTGGAGAGAGCCTCCAGTCATCCTCATCAAGTATAATGTTAGCTGTGAAATTTTCATAGTTGTCCATAATGATGTTGATGATGTTTCCTTCTATGTTTAGATTTTTTTTTGGCAGTGTGGGGATTGAAACTAGGGCCTTGAGCATGCTAGACAAATTCTGTAACCACTGAACTGAATTCTCAGACCCTCTATTTCTTGTTTGCTGAGTTGTCTTTTCTTCTTCTTCTTTTCATTTTTCTGGCACTGGGAATTGAACTCAGGACCTTGCAATTGCCAGGCAGGCACTTACACCACTGAGCTATATTCTTAGCCCCTCTGAGTTTTTTTTTTTCAATTGTAAAAAAGAGTGTTGTTTATAAAATGGTTTTTCTGAATCTATTGAGATGATCATTTGATTGCTTCTTTGTTTCCAGTAGCACAATATTTCGTATTATATTGACTGACTTTTATATGTTGAACTTTACTTGCATTGCTGGAATGAATATCACTTGATGAAGGTATAGAATTCTTTTAATGTACTACTGGGCTTGGCTTGCTATTATTTTGGGAGGATTTTTGTGCCCATATTTACAGTTTTTCTTGTGTTATCTTTTTCTATCCATCCTCATTCAATGAGCCCAGAAATGTTCCTCTTCTCTTGGAAGAAGTTGTGAAGGATTGGTGTTAATTATTCTTTAACCACTTGATGAAATTCATCAATTAAACCACTTAAGTTTGGGTAGGAAGTCTTTCCTTATCACTTAAATCTAATTACTTATTTTAGGTCTGTTTAGATTTATTATTGCTATTTATTCTTGAGCCAACTGCAGTAGCTTGTGTCTTTGCAGGAATCTGCCCATTTTGTCAAAATTATGTAATATTTTGGTGGATGTTGTTTATTTCCTTTCACTTCATTTTCATTTCTGTGAGGTCAGTATGGTTGCCTTTCTCTTTCAGATGGAATTTAATAGTTTGAGATGTCTATGTTTTTCTTTTGTTCAATCCAGTTTAAAATCATTTCAAAGAGCAAGTTTTTGATTTCATTCGTCTTCTCTATGATTATTCTATTTCATTTGTTTTCACTTTAGCTTTTTAAAATTCCTTTATTATTCCTATAGTCTCTTTGTTTTGGATTTTGTTTGCTCTTCTTTTTCTAATTACTTAGTGCATAAAGTTAAGTTATTGATTTGAGATCTTTTTTAATGTAGGCATATACAGATATAACTATTTTAAGCCCTGCTCTTGCTGCACAGCATAAGCTTATGTATGTAGTTGTTTCAATGAATTTGACTATTTTAGATACGTCATATAAGCAGAACCATACAGTATTTTCCTTTTTGACTGGGTTGTGGTACTTAGCTTAATATGCTCAAGGATGTATAATGGCATTTCCTTCCTTTTTAAGTTTGGATAATATTCTATTCATATATATGTATATCACATTTTCTTTAGCCACTCATCCATTTATGAATATTCAGATTTTTCCCACCTCTTGACTATTATGAATAATTCTGCAGTGACCTTGGGAAATGCTATGAGCTCTTCAAGATTCCATTTTCAGTTATTTTGGCTATATACCAGAAATGAGATTTCTCGTTTACACAATAATTCTATTTTTGACTTTCTGAGGAACATATATACTCCTTTCCCAAGTGGCTACACCATTTTATATTCCTACTAGCAATGTAGAAAGTTCAGATTTCTCCATCTCTTTACCAATACTTATTTTCTGTTTTCTTTTGTTTTATTTGGCCCTCCTAACCGCTGTAAAAAGATATTTCACTGTGGTTTGCATTCCCTGACGCTTGCCAGTGTTGAGCAAGAGTAACTGACTGGTGGGTGGAAGCCAAGTGTGGACAAGCTCAGGAAGACCTCCCCATACCCTCTGTGTCCCTCACAGAACCCTGTCTAGTTCTTGGGACATTGGTGAAGGTCACAGCCACAGGGCACAAGCTCACTGACATACTAGACGACCCTGGGATCATAGCCCTCCCTATCTATTAAACCATACTGTATCCCCACCTTAACAGGGTTCTTGCAAAACAGGATACTGTTGAAGCGACCGGAACTTTTACTCTCTGGGTAGGGAGCCTCTCTCAGAAACTCAGACCATAGGCATACTGGAGGAATTTTGGAGCAAGTGGCAAGCACAGTCTAATTCCTAGCCAGGTAAATATAAGACCTTACCTGCAAAGTTTTCTTATCTCAATGTCTTTTACCTAGCACGGCATGTGTTAAATAAAAGCTGCAAGGCAAAAGAAAAAACAAACCAAACACCAAAACTCCAAATGGAAACAGAAAATCAAAAACACAGCTGAAGAGACAAATAAATACAAGATTCAAGCTTAGTATGCAAGAGATTTTATAGTCATCAGACCAGTTCTAAAGTAAATATGGTTAATGGAAGAAGTAGACAACTTGTGAGAAGGGACAATTAACTTATAGAAGCAGGAACTACAAAAATCAAAATAGTCAAATAGTCAGTTCAAAAGGAAATGGTACAGATATATCTATGATAAAAGTTTAATTTGTAAATTAGGCAAACTAAGAAATTAACTACAATAATTAACAATAAAGTAGAACCATGATAGCAGTGTACCATAAAGGAATTGTCAGCATCATTACTCTGGCACTTTGGAGCCACTGTTAAGTAAAATAAGGGATCCTTGAATACAAGCTGTGCCTTCCTAAGATAGTCAAACTGATAACCAAGAGAGATGCCAGTGACTAATGGGAGGGTGGTATGTTTAGTGAGGATATACTGGATACAGGGGTGACTCTCACCTCAGTGGGATGGAGTAGAACACTAGAATTTTATTATGCTTCTCAAAACAGCCCATACCTCAAGACTTACGAATAGTTTATTTCTGGAATTTTCCACTCAGAACTTTCAGACTATGGTTGTTATGGGTGACATCTAGAATATCCCCTAAAACTCTCCTTAGTGGGGCTTTTGGAAGGTAATTGGGTCACACTGTGTTCATTGGGTTGCAGTGGGATTTATCCACTGAAGTGTTAAGCAGGTGAGTGTATTGTGGGAGGTGGGCCATGGTTGGAGGGTCACTGGGATGAGACCTAGAGGGGCTTGTCCCCCTCCCCAGATCCTCCCTCTCTGCTTCCTGACCACTGTGACATGACTGCACCTTTCCTCTGTGGTAGATTCTTTTACCTTGCCCTTCCCACCTTGCAGCCAGCTGATTCATGCAGAGAGTTCTCAAAAAACCATGTGCCAAGATAAACCTCTGCTCCTGTAAGTTTGGGTGTCAGGTATTGTATCTCAGTGACAAGAAAGTACCTAAGACCTTGGTTGACCACCAGTAACTGAAACTTTGGAAAGTGAAGCTGCAGTTTGTGGGGGGACTACTATGTATGCACACATGTTGGGGAGAGACACTCAAATCAAATGGAAAGATGCTCTGTGCCATACGTGTCTACCCCTGGGCAATGGCATCTCCTTGAGTTGTGAATCACAACAACCATCCCACAAAGGGCACCTTCTTGACTTGCCGACTCAAATTTATGTTTTGTCAACATGCTTATCTTCGACCCTGAGCACGAAGAGATACAGGGGCCCAGTTCCTCAGTGGTGAGAGTCCAGGACCCTTCCTTAGCTCCAAGAAGCCCATTTATGAGGCACTGGCAGTAAACAAGTGAGTATGTATTGACTGGTCATTGAGGATGAGTCCAGAGGTTTGCTGGACAGATGTCCTTGAGTGATGAGGCACTGTCTATAACTGGTGTGAGACCCAGGGTTTAGTGTTGCAGGCACAGTGGCCTCTAAATTCATGCAGTAAGAATAGACTCTTGACTTTACTAATGGTCAGGACAAATGCTGTGGCCCAGTGTCTATCTAGAATGGGGTAATTTGTCTCAGATATCGATTGAGATGATCAAATAGGATCTGATGAGTGTTTCACAGAACCAGCTTCCATTTGTATTGGCATATCAAGCCTGGTGACAATCCAGCCCTCATTCTCCTAAAATAAATAAACTGTCACTATATCTTCAGTAAGAGCCCCGAGAAGTTACAGTCGGCACAGTGTTTCCACTGCTAGACATCCCCTTTCCCCAAGGCCTTATTTGTCTTTTTTCTTTTTTATCGTGGGCTATAAGTTTCTCATCTGTTTCCCAACTGGTAGCTCCAAGAGACCAAAGGGCCATTATTAAACTTTCACTGGGGTTCCTGGCTTTTAAATGCTTATGCTAAGCCTCCAGGTATGTGACATAACTTCAGGCAATTCATTGTGTCAACAAGGAGCAGCTGCCTGTGCATTTGGCTGCATTTAGAGTCAGTGAGAGCCAAGGCCAGCACTCTGCTTCTCCCACTGAGCCTGCTGGGGTGGGGCTGATTCTTGGGAGGAAGGAGTCTTTTTAGGACTTTTGTAAGCACCAAATTGGGCTCATCTGCACAGAGGGACCCCTTTCTGTAACTGGCACCAGGTGACATGCCACATAGACTGGCTCAGTCTGAGTGATGCAGTCAAGCATGGGAAATTTGATACAGCACTTTGTTCAGTATAATAAAAAATTCTGATTTAGAGTTTTTTTTAAAAAGTAGACTGCTTTCTCTCTCCAGCTTTTGTTTGAAAATACTGGGCTGTGAAGGTGCCAGCTGCTGAGTCATGTTCTTTAAGCTCTGCAACAGGAGGGATAAGGTGGTACATGCTAGTGGCTGCTGTGGGGTGGTCTATGCAGAGTGGTGCTCTCTGCTCCAGCAGTGGAACCGGAGTGCACCACATGGCCTTGCCAGGCACAGCTGGAGCTGCCTCTGTGGTGATAATGATGATATGATGATGACGATGATGATGACGATGACGGTTTGATTTTGGGGGTGGAACCCAGGGCTTTTTGCAACCTTGGTCAGTGTTCTACCACTGAGCCCCACTGAGATTAGGGATTCTTAGAGTCCCTGGAGAGATTGTAGACGTTGGGACATCTGTGGTATGCTCTGTGCCCCCTTGATCGAGAAAGCTCTTGGCATATCAGGATTAAGCCTGGGCACCTGGAAAAAGGGCTGTGTTCCTTAGAGTGAATTCAGACCAAGAATGGTTCAGGACAAAGAAGTTAATTCTCTCCTGTGGGCTGTCCAATGTAGAATGGGCCTTAGCATGGATTTATCAGAGATAAATCAAGACCTTATGTTATTTCCAACCTCTGTCTTGACACACCCAGCACTATATTGGTGCCCTGGCAAGAATAGGTTCCCACATCTCCAGAGCTTGTGCCTACCTGTAGCTCCAGAGGAGGATAAGGCCATGTTGCAGCCTCTGCTGAGAAAACAACCCAACACCCCTTGGCAGCCCCTCCTATTTTTCCAACCAACTGCAAAGGCCCACTCGGAGGGGTATGGGAGACCAGCGTTCTTTTTTTTTTTTTTTTTTTTTTTTTTTTTTATTTAAGAGGAAAAAGAGAAAAACACAAAACAAACCAAAGCAGTGTAAGGGTACACGTAATACAGAACTACAAAACAAAACAAAACGAAACAAAACAAACAACCAAAAAAAAAACATAACAGTAAGAAATCACCTGTTAGTATATTACATATTATCTTCTTGAAAATAGTTCCTCAAATCACAGTATCAAAGAATACAAGGTGGACATTCAAACAGGTAGACTGCAAACAGCTGTGTTCAATGATCCAAAAACATTGATACAGTCAGCTATTTAACACCCCTAAACACACTTGCTGTTATATCCGTTAGAGCTCTTTTTCTTTTTTTTTTCCCTCTCTTTTTTACAACAAAATTCACACACTTTAGATTTCATTACTCCTTAGTGCTTATTACTTTTTTTTTTGGGGGGGGGAAGAATACAGTCAAATATGGCAAAACAAAGCTGTCAGTCAATACCAAGGATAGACATAGCACATGGTGTAGAACAGAGTACAAGTTTATCAACAATGGTTATCAACGTTGGCCCTTGTTTCCTTAAAAAGAATTGTCTATCTCATTAGATATTATAAAGTTGGACAAAACAGTAGAGAACAAGACCAATAAAACTTAGGCATTGTAAACATTACAGGACTTCCAAAGAAGACAATAGTCAAACCAGAATGGGTATCTTAGTGAATCTTATTGTCTTCAAAGTAGTTGCCTATGTCTTCAAACTTGATACTACCATATAGAATGGAACAGAGTCTAATCAGTCAAAACAAGATTGTGGGAGTACTACAGGACTTCAAAACAAGTTAACAGGAAATCAAAAAGAGTTACTATTTATATATCCTAATTTTTTGAATTTTTTCTTTAATTAAGACAAACATAATAAAAGACTAAATAATTTTTTTAAAACAATAAGGGGGAGATTGAGATAAAACAGGACATAACAATATAACAATAGAGGTCCCAGCATGACTGTTTCAACAACCTAGTACTTCACCACCATATAACCTGACTTAATAGTAGTTACCATAGTGTCTTTTTCCTTGAAATATTTGGATAAAACTTCATATACTATAGCTTCAAATATTTTCAAATCAAGAAGCCCAGAATAAAGCCTTTCTAATTAATGAGTGAAAACTTTATAAGGCTCCAAGGCCACCTAATGGGGAATCATGATTACCACATATTTTTATATATTTGATTCATTACTTACATTAGGGAAACTATTCGGTATTCACACATGCGAGATTGATTTATTTCACTTATGAGTATGGTCTCAAGCTGCGCCCATTTATCTCAATGTGATCCTTCTTTATAGCTGAATAATACTCCATTGTATAGAAATACCACAACTTTTTTATCCATTCCTCAGTTGATGGACACTTGGGTTGTTTCCAAGATCTGGCGATTACAAATTGTGCTGCTATAAACATAGGTGCACATATATCACTGTGGTATGATGCTTTCAGTTCTTCTGGGAATATGCCTAGAAGTGGAATAGCTGGAATAAATGGGATTTCCAGTCCCAACTTTTTGAGAAATCTCCAGACAGATCTCCACAAAGGCTGTACCAGTCTACACTCCCACCAGCAGTGCAGGAAAGTTCCTTTTTCCCCACAGCCTCTCCAGCATTTGTTGTCGGTTTTCTTGATCCTGGCCATTCTTTCAGGAGTGAGATGGTATCTCAGTGTGGTTTTAATTTGCATTTCTCTAATGACCAATGATGATGAGCATTTTTTCATGTATTTATTTGCCATTTGCATTTCTTCATCTGAGAATTGCATATTCATCTCAGATGCCCATTTTTGGATTGGATCTTTGAATTTTGGAGGTCTGAGTTTCTTTAATTCTTTATATGTTTTAGACAAGAGGCCCTTGTCTGAGAGAGAGTTCACTAAAATCTTTTCCCAGTTTGTGGGTTTTCTTTTCACTATGCTGGAGATTTCTTTTGACATGCAGAAACTTTTTAATAAGAAGTGGTCCCAGTTATTGATTCTGGGAAGTATTTCCCGTGCGGTTTGAGTCCTGTTCATGAATTCTTTACCTACTCCTATGTCTCCAAGGTTCCTACCTAATTTGTCTTCCAATAGATTTAGTGTTTCTGTTTTAATATTCAGATCTTTGACCCATTTAGATTTTAATTTAGTACATGGTGATAGACATGGGTCTAGCTTTAGTTTTTGACAAATGGAGAGCCAGTTTTTCCAGCACCATTTATTAAAGAGACTGTCATTCTTCCAGTGAACCTGCTTGGCTCCTTTATCAAAGATAAGGTGGTTGAGTGTGTTCGTAGTTGTGGTTGTATCTTCTAATCTATTCCACTGATCTTCGGCTCTGTTTTGATTCCAATACCATGTTGATTTTACTACTGTTGCTTTGTAGTATAACTTCAAGTCAGGGATTGTGATGCCTCCTGCTTTGTCTTTGCTGCTTAGAATTGCCTTTGCGATTCTAGGTCTCTTCTGGTTCCAGATGAAATTTAGGAGTGATTTCTCTAGATCTATAAGGTATGTTGATGGAATTTCTATTGGGATTGCATTGAATCTGTATAAGAGTTTTGGGAGAATGGCCATTTTCACAATGTTTGTTCTTCCTATCCATGAGCAAGGGATGTCTTTCCATTTTCTGAGATCATCTTCAATTTCCTTTTTCAGTGTATTATAATTTTCACTGTATAAGTCTTTCACTTCTTTCGTAAGAGTAATTCCTAAATATTTCATTTTTTTGCTTGCTAATGTGAATAGTCCAGTTTCTCTTATTTCCCTCTCTGTAATTTTGTTGTTCATGTATAGGAATGCTATTGATTTCTGAGTATTGATTTTGTATCCAGCCACATTACTGAATTTATTTATTGTATCTAAGAGTATTTCAATGGAGTTTAGGGGGTCTTCTATGTAGAGTATCATGTCATTCTGCAAACAATGATAATTTAACTTCTTCTTTTCCTATCTTTACCCCTTTTATTTCTCTTTCTTGCCTAATTGCTCTGGCTAGTACTTCCAGTACTATATTAAATAGGAGTGGTGATAAAGGACATCATTGTCTTGTACCCGATTTTAAAGTAAAGGCTTTCAATTTTTGGCCATTTAGTATGATGCTGGCTGATGGTTTGTCATAAATGGCCTTTATTATATTGAGGTAAAGACCATTTATTCCAATTTTCTGTAAAGTTCTTATCATGAATAAGTGTTGGACCTTATCGAAGGCTTTTTCTGCATCTATAGAAATGATCATGTGATTCTTATTTTTGGCTTTATTGATATGGTGGATTACATTTATTGATTTGCGTATGTTGAACCATCCTTGCATTCCTGGGATGAATCCCACTTGAGACCAGCGTTCTTGAGCAGGGCAGTGGGGCCACCATCTGGGAGCTGTTGGGAAGAAAAACATGGCCTGTGTGTGGGATGGGTGATCCGGTGGAGAGGCTCCTGCTCTGAGCTACTAGAACCCTGGGCTCCTTCCCTCTGTTCCTCCTGACTTTCCATGAGCCCCTGAAAGGGCAAGGCTGGAGGAGCCTCAGTTCTTGTTCCTGATATCTGCAGGCACATTTCCAGTGTGACTTAGAACAGGGATGATTGCCTCTGAACTGGTAAATGTTTTGGGGCTGCATGGTCCGCAAGAACTCTGGCTGTTAGAAGGAGAATCTCTAAGAGGCTCCTGGGCATTCGTGTGATCCTGTTACTAAAGCATCTTTAAAATTCTGATTGTAAATGCAGAGGTAAGGAAAAAGCAGAAACCTGACTTTGCTCATTGACAGAGCTTACAATGTCCCTAGTGTCCTAGTGATACAGGGGAATGAAACTCCCGACCTACTATGTCCAATAGGAGTTCTCTAAAATCAAAAAATCAGTTTAGGAACAACGGAGGTTAAGAGTAGAATATATTTACTGAGAGAAAGAAAGCTTCTGTCTGAGAGACAGAAGGGGTCCTGAGCAGATTGCCAAAGACTCTGTCTTTTCCAAGGACTTTTATATAGAATAAAATCATGGGGTGAGACAGGTTCAAGGTGGGGAAAACTTGGGAACTCACAAGGCAGATGGGCATAAGGTGGGACAGAACTATGATTAACCAGTAAGATTAATAGTTCAGGTAAATGATTAAATTGGAGACAAATGGGGAAGTGAGTCACGTAGAAAGCGGGCATTCTTACAGAGCAGTGACTCTTCCCTAAGAGGTTGGAATGGTGACTTCTGACTTCCTCAGGTGATAGGGAACTATTTAGAATATCAGACCTTAGGATGTGGATGCATTTGTTTGATCTTTTGTCTTGAGGCCTGGCCCATAGCAAGAGGTGTCTGTCTCCCCCACAGTTGCAAGGTATCTGGGCTTCTGCACTGGTTCCTTTGAGGATATAGCCCTGTCTGACTACCTATAATATTTCTAACTCAGCTTCCTGTAGCACTAGCATTAAGTTCAATGGCTTTTAATAATAATGTTTACAATGATAACCTTTGTAATAATATTTACAAACATTTCTAGCATGAGGCCTGGTGTAATTTAGGTATAACAAATGCTTTGCTGATTGAATCCCTCTGTCTCTCTCTCCTTTTTTTTTTTTTTTTTGGTACAGGTAATCAAACTCAGGATTTTGCCTTTACCAGGCAAGCACTGCACCACTGAGCTGTATCACTGGCTCTGACTGAATCTCAAACAAAAACAAAAACAAACCTCCAGCTTTGCCATTCTATCAATCATAATAGGTATTGTCCCTTAATCTCTGAAGTATGAGACAAAATATCCTCTCTTATTAGGATGCTTCCTAGGGATTTTAGGAATGGTCAGCTGTATTCAGTCAAGGATTTTCTTTGACAAAGTCAACATGAGCTTTATGTTTTTGGCAGTTTGTTGGCCTGTTCTCTCAAAATCCTCAAATTGCCATGGAAAGAGATATCTCTTAGTGTCTGCTTCTATTGGTGAAGTTTGACACTAGGAACAATTATAAAGTACTTCCAATAGCATTTCCAGTAATCCTCTACATGCCAAATATCCTTGTCTGAGGTGAAGTGGTGATGAGCAATCACATTTTGTGGCTTCTTAGGCTCCACATTTGCCAGGAAGACAGCATGATTTTGTTTGGTACCCTCTGTGTGTTTAAAGGATAAAATAGTTTTCCCGTATGACTTCTAAAGCTGCCTGAGTAGCCACAGGCCAGGTCTTTTCTGACAATTGGGTATTGGCAGCTGAAACTGAACCTCAGGAGAGGGCAGCAAAGCTCTAGGGTGGAATCCACTTAGGATTCCAAGGAAACAGCAGAATCCATGCTGTTTCCTTGTGAGGTGAGGTTAGTGGTGTTGGATTTAAAAGGAACTGGATGGGCAAGGCCAAAGGATTCCAGTGAGAGGTTGTCCAGCCCATACTCAATGCGATCAAGAAAGACCAGAGGTTATGTTGACAGGTTGCTGAGAAGCAGCTTTTTAATGTTACCAATACCATTTATCGCTGATGATTACAGAGGTGAAATACATTAATTGGAAAAGATCTGGAAACTAGGGCACACTGTACAGAAAATAAATCCAACTGCCATTGTACTGATGAGGGAAACAGTTGTGTTGTGGTTTCTAACAGCTGAGTTTGTGTATAAAGAATCTATCTTCCTGTACCAGGCCTAGATAATACTCTATTTTTTGCCATATGACACCAATACTTTGCCCTGCAATTATATATTTTACAGAACATTAAAACTCCAACACCACACTTTTCCTCCACAAAGCACCTTATGACAGAGTCCAGCCTGTCTAGGTGGGGTGGGTGGCCCTGGGACTCTGCCACCCTCACAATGAATTCTTTATGCTCCAGAGCAGGCATTATGAAGTTAATAGGTGCACAGTTTGGGAAAAATGGGGAAAATTGATGATTTTTGAGTTCAAAGTGCCTTATTTTCAAGTTTTATTTCCTGCTGTTTTTGAACAAATAAACATGATTGCAATCTGATGTGCCCAATGTACGTTTGCATATTATAGTATAACATTTAAAGACTGATTATTCGCAAAATCTTTAACGACTGGGTCATATTCTTCTCTGGATAGAGAATGCTTTGTTTTGTCATCCTATTGTTACTTTTTTGGCTATGCTGAGACCTTCTGTTGTGAACTTCTTTATAATTCCAGCTTTGCTGTTTACCTGCAGTACTTTCCTCACTGTGTGCCTGAATGTGTTTCCTCTTGCCTGGGGCACTTGCAGCTGCCAGTGTGGATCACAATCCTAACCTTACCCTGGAGTTTCCCACAAAACAGCTTGTTTTATTGTGATTTTCATGTCACTCCAGTGTACTGATAGTCTTTGGAATGAAAGATATTTATTTATAGAATTTTGGTTTTAGTAGTTGTGGGAAGCCGCCTATGATGGCGCCCATTTCCTGCTTCCGGGTTCTTCCCGGCCTGAACAAGCCCGCCAAATTGTCATGTCTGCCCAGTTACCCGTGACGCTAGCCTATCAGCTTGTTAGACGCGCTTCTCTGTGATTGGATACTGCTTCCCCTTATAAGAGGCTGTTCCTGCCCCCAACGGGTGGAAGAGGAACCAACACTGAGGGTGGCGGACCTTGTTAGGTCCGGTTTGCTGTACGCAATAAAGTTTGAGAGCTGATCCTGCTCGAGTTTGGTCTCCTGTCTCCCGCGGCTCCAGTCATCTGGTGGCCCGTACGGGGAAGGTTCAGCGACGCGCGGGCGTGACTGCTGTCACCTGCGGTACGACGGAGAACCCGGTCCAATAACAACGGAAGGCCCCGAGCGCCTCTTCTCTTCACCCTGATTAGCTACGTGAGATACAGCGGTTCCCGGGACAGGTGAGTACTGGATCGCCTGGGTTGGGTGGACGCACCTAACAGATTTTGAGCGCCACACGGGTGGATGCCGGTCTTTTTTTTTCTTTTCCCTTGCATTTGTTTCACTTTCGCTTCGCCATTATGGGCAACGCTGCTCGCAAACCCCTCGCTGACTCCCTAAGAGTCCTGCTGCGGACCCGAGGCATCTACATAAACCGGGTCACCCTTTCGAGATTTCTGGATAGTGTTAATGAAATTGCCCCCTGGTTTTGGCCCACGGGCTCTCTAACCCTCCCGTCATGGGAGAAGTTAGGAGGGGATCTTAGATGCGCCCGAGAAGAGGGACGCTTGGATCCCATGGTTTTACCCCTGTGGGAACTGATTAGGGCTTGTCTGACGGACGAACAAACCCCCGGGCTTTGTTCAGCCCGACAGGCTCTTGACAAAGCTCGATCCGAGTGCTCGGAGGAGCCCAAAGTCACACCTGACTTTGGGCCTCCAGAGAAACACAAGGGCTCCGATTCTGATTCGGATTCGGAAGGCTCAGAAGAGGAGGTCGTCTTTGCTAAGCATGACCCTCCTACACTGTTAAAAGAGGAACTTAGGGCTCGGGAAGATAAAAAGGGGAACCAAACACCACCCTGCCAGAGCTACTCCGCTTTGCGGGAGGAACTTAGGTCCTTCCGCTCCTTGGCAAGCTCGCGACCCATGGTCGCCCCCTTTAGGACACCAGGCCCTACTGCACCGCCGTGGCCGGAAGAGGAGTTGCTCCCTGGGCTGCCACCTCCGCCCGTGGCCGCCGGAGGGCGCCCACAATCCATGGCACCGCCCTGGTTAGAGGGAGAGCTATTTCCTGGGTTACCTCCTGCGCCCCCTTCTGGGGGAGGAGGAGGACGTTCCTTCCACCAGAGGGTGTGGTCGCGACTTCCCTTTGAATGTTTTGGACTTCACGCCTTCCCGGTACAAGTAGGCGGCAGGGGAGGAGGAGGATATTATGAGCCTTTAGAAATTAAACAGCTCAAAGCTATTAAAGATGCTGTCTCGGCCTACGGGCCCAACACGCCTTTTACTATGGCCCTGTTGGAGGCCCTGGCTGGCCTGTATTTAACTCCGGGAGATTGGACCCAGCTGGCGCGTGCCTGCCTTTCCCCCGGACAGTATTTAGATTGGAAGTCTTGGAATGAGGAATTCTGCGTAGAGCAGGCGGCGGCTAACTGGGAACATGGCCAAAGAGATTGGAACAGAGACATGTTATTAGGGCGAGGAGCTTTCGAGGAAGATCAGACCCAGTACCCTCGCCAGGTTTATGAACAAATCAGTCGCTGTGGCCTCCAGGCCTGGAGACGGCTGGCTGGAAAGGGGGAGCATACGGGCCACCTCACAAAAATTTTACAACAGCAGGGGGAGCCCTTCTCCGATTTCGTGGCCCGCATGCTTGAGGCCGCTAACAGAATTTTTCCAGACGCTGAGGCGGCTCACCCTCTCATAAAACAACTGATTTTCGAACAGTGCACTAAAGAGTGTCGTGATGTCCCAAGGTCCAACAAAAATAGGTCTTTAGAAGAGTGGACACGCCTGTGCCGTGAACTGGGCGGCCCGGTAACTAATCATGGGCTCGTTGCCGCCATGGTCGCTGCCCTTCAAGGCGCTGTCAACGGAGGTAAGCCTCGGGTAGGGGGCAATAGAAATAAAAATAAAAACAACACTTCTTGCTTTGGCTGTGGCCAACCAGGACACATTAAGCGTAATTGCCCCAACAAACAGATCGGGCAGGGAAGAGCCCCTGGCCCTGGATTATGCCCAAGATGCCAAAAAGGTAATCATTCAGCAGCCGAGTGCCGATCGATATTCGATAAAGACGGCAATAGGCTTTCAGGACGTCCAGACAATCAGCCAAAAAACGGCTGACGGGGGCCCCTCCTGCAGGCGGGGCCCCCTCTGGCCCAAACCTTCCTTCAGTTCCAGCCCCAGCAACCACAAACACCCCAGGTCCCTTTAGGCGGGCAACCCCAGGCTCAGCAGGGCTGGACCTCAGTGCCACCTCCGACCTCCTATTAACACCCGAGATGGGAGTACAATTAGTTGAAACCTCCCTGCCAAATCCCCTTCTGCCAGACACGGTCGGACTTCTATTGGGGAGGTCCTCGGTGGCACTCAGGGGCCTTACAATCATCCCAGGTGTAATTGACTCAGATTTCACTGGCACCATCAAAATTATGGTTCAAGCCCTACAAGGCACGATTATCATTAATAAAGGAGATAAAATAGCCCAGCTGTTGGTTCTACCAAGCCTTCATAAAAACTTCCCCGCGAAAAACCTGACCCGAGGCGCTCAGGGCTTCGGCTCTTCCGGGGATACCTTTGAAGGCTTACATTTGACATTGCAAGAACGTCCTATGCTAACCATTGACATCAATGGCAGACCCATTAAAGGCTTGCTTGACACAGGAGCAGATCGCTCAATCATTTCACAAAAAGATTGGCCTAGCTCTTGGCCCACAGATGTGGCATCCGAGAGCCTACAGGGGCTTGGGTTTGTCCACGCCCCTAAGGTGAGTGCTTCGCTCCTGACATGGCGCGACAAGGAAGGTCATTCTGGTCACTTCCGTCCCTTCGTACTCCAGCTTCCCGTATCTCTATGGGGAAGAGATATTTTGACAGACATGGGCGTCACCTTAACTAACATCTACTCCCAAAAAGCTCACTCCATGTTGCTAAAACAAGGGTATATCCCTGGAAAGGGCCTAGGCATTCACCTACAAGGCCGAACCTCGCCTATTCAAGGCAGCCCCAAACAAGACAAAAAAGGACTGGGTTTTTCCTAGGGGTCACTGAAAGCCTTCTCACACCCGAACCCATAAAAATTACTTGGAAAACTGACACCCCTATGTGGGTTCAACAGTGGCCCCTACCAAAGGAGAAGGCAGAAGCCTCTCTGGAGCTAATTCAGGACCAACTCCAGGCGGGACATATCAGACCATCAACCCCTATTTTTGTCATTAAAAAGCGCTCGGGAAAATGGCGGCTCCTCCATGACCTGAGGGCAGTCAATGCTCAGATGCAACCCCTGGGTGCGGTTCAAAGAGGCATGCCTGCACTATCAGTGCTCCCACAAAATTGGCCGGTCTATGTCATCGATCTTAAAGATTGCTTTTTCTCCATCCCTCTTCACCCAGATGATTCACCTTGCTTCGCTTTTACCTTGCCCACTATCAATCAGGAAAAGCCAGACCTTAGATATGAGTGGATAGTGTTACCCCAAGGGATGACCAACAGTCCCACTATGTGCCAATTGTTTGTCGACGCTGTCATAGAGCCCATAAGACATAAATTCCCAAAAAATAGATGCCTCCATTATATGGACGACATCCTAATATCAGGAAAGGACCTCCCGAGCTTAGAGCAAATGCTTAGACAGCTGGTCTCTACTCTTAGAGCCACTAATCTGCACATTGCCCCAGACAAGATCCAGCGGTCAGAGATAGCCCAATATTTAGGGACAAAAATTACTTCCTCTCAGGTATCACCATTAAAATTGGTTATCCAGCGTGATACGATCCTAAGTTTACATGACATGCAAAAATTAGTTGGGGATATCAATTGGATCAGGCCGTACTTGGCCTTACCTAACAGCAAATTAAAACCCCTGTTTGACTTACTTAAGGGAGACCCTGACTTAAATTCATCCCGAGAACTTACGCCAGAGGCAGAAGTGGCACTACAAGCAGTAGAGCGGGCCCTGACCACGGCCGCATTAAGGCGTATTAATCCAGAAAAGACCTTCGCCTTGTGCGTTCTCAAAACAGCTAGACAACCTACGGCTGTCATTTGGCAGCAAGGACCCTTGCTTTGGGTCCACCCAAAAATGTCTCCTGCTAAGGCTATTGACCATTATCCAGACGCGGTCGCTTCCCTTTCTCTAGAGGGCATCTCACGCGCTATACAACATTTTGGGGTGCCTCCTTCCTCCCTACATGTGCCATACACAAGAGATCAAATTGAAACCTTAACAACATGCCTGGATTCCTGGGCGATCCTTCGGTGTACTTTCCAGGGAACCATAGATAATCAATTCCCAAAAGACCCCCTGCTCCAGTTTGTCACCGTGCATCCTGTGATCTTTCCTAAGGTCACGTCCCCACACCCCATAGCTGGAGCTCCAATAATATTTACAGACGGCTCCAAGTCAGGCATAGGCGTGTATGTGGTTATGGGTCAAGAGCCAGAAACTATCCAATTTACTCCAGACCAACCCCAGGTGGTCGAGCTCCAGATAATACAGGAGGTCTTACGTCGCTTTCCAGGCGATGTTAACCTCCTGTCGGACTCCAAGTATGTGGTAAATGCTCTCCAAGTTCTGGAGACGGCGGGTCCCATTAAACCCTCTTCAACGGTAGCCTCCATATTCCTAGGTATTCAACATCAGTTATGGAATAGAACCTCAAAAGTGTTCATCTCACATATCAGAGCCCATACTAATTTACCTGGGCCCTTGGCGGAGGGCAATGCCTTGGCAGACTCGGCCACGCGCCTGATATGGGTCTTCACCTTTCTCAACCCTCTGGAAGCAGCCCAAAAATTCCACTCTCAGTTCCATGTTAATGCCCGCACCCTCATGGCGCGCTTTAACATCACGAGAGCACAAGCACGAGAGATTGTACGGTATTACCCAGCTTGTGTGATCTCTTCACCCCAACAATCTATTGGCATTAACCCAAGAGGACTTCGCCCAAATCATATTTGGCAAATGGATGTTACACACATCCCAGAATTTGGAAAACTTAAATATGTTCATGTTTCGGTAGATACCGCCTCCCAGGTTATGTTTGCCTCAGCAGAACCCCGAGAAAGGGCCACCCACGCTATTAATCATTGCCTGGCAGCCTGGGCTGCTTGGGGAAAGCCCAATATACTAAAAACAGACAATGGTCCTGCCTATACCAGCAAAATTTTTATGACATTTTGTCAACAAATGGAGGTCACTCTTAAACATGGCATTCCTTACAACCCCCAAGGACAAGGCATCATTGAGCGATCCCATTGGACACTCAAGGGTGTCTTACAAAAACAAAAGGAGGGAATAGGCCATGGCCTAACGCCCAAAGGAAGAATATCATTGGCACTCTTTACCATAAATTTTTTAAACCTTAATCACAATAATCATTCCCCTGCCATGGAGCATAATAACCCGTACCCGGCCGACAAAGGGCTGGTGAGATGGAAAGATGTCCTTACAGGACAATGGATGGGCCCGGATCCAGTGGTTAGCTGGACCCGAGGTGCGGTTTGTGTCTTCCCACAGGAACCAGGCTGCGAACTGCTGTGGGTCCCGGAAAGATTGACGCGAGCAGTAAACTCCCCACCAGTTCCTGATAAAGCACAGGAGGATAAGCCCGCGGACACAAGTCAACTCGACCCTTCTGGGACCGATGCTCAGCGCCCGAGACCATCTACAAACTAAAATGTCTGGTTTGGAGCTTTTTCTATTCTGTGGGTTCCTATTAATCACCCCTGTTCGCACAAATTTGACCAACACTGTTAAAAATATGACAGCTTGGCTGCAAGACACCTACCTACCTAAGTTTCACAATTTGTCCCTCATAGTCGGTCAGGAACTTGACAATATGGACGGTATCCAACTAGGTCCAGTCAGGGGTTCTCCTGGCCCAACCTGACTACTTGGATCCTGATTGCCGTGGCCATCCTAGTGGGGCTTGTGGTTATTAAATGCTTGTTAGATCGCCTCATACAAACTCAGCAGCAGGTTAAGATCACAGCTATGGCAGCCATGCAAATGGCAGCAGGTGGCCCATCAGGCCAGCAGGCCGCCGCATATCTCCTTCACATTGCAGAACATCAGCTATAAGAGCTGAGTGGGCAAGCCAATGATGGGTAAGACGGGAAAAGCCCTCCCGGTCAACCTAAGACAGGCTCCACTCAGATATACATGGCCTATAAGGCCAGGGGTCCCTCCCGGAGTCAAATTATTGGCATTGAGATGCGAGACCAAGGGTACTGCAGTGCCATCCGCCCCAAAGGTTGGGGGGAAGGCAGGAATGAATGTCTATATGCATCCAGGTTCAGTTCACAAAAGCCTGGCCCTGTGAAAAAATGAACCACTCACCTTGAGCATGGTCCTGGCGCAAGGATATGCACAAAACAGGGTGATGCACAGCAGGGTATAGACCTCTACATTCTCTCATGCCTCGGCCTACAAGGTAGGCCCACTCCTAGGTGTCTAACAGCAACAAGGTCATAGACACCTTGGAGGGACCCACAGACCATCCTATTTTAATAAATAAAAAAGGGGGAGATGTGGGAAGCCGCCTATGATGGTGCCCATTTCCTGCTTCCGGGTTCTTCCCGGCCTGAACAAGCCCGCCAAATTGTCATGTCTGCCCAGTTACCCGTGACGCTAGCCTATCAGCTTGTTAGACGCGCTTCTCTGTGATTGGATACTGCTTCCCCTTATAAGAGGCTGTTCCTGCCCCCAACGGGCAGAAGAGGAACCAACACTGAGGGTGGCGGACCTTGTTAGGTCCGGTTCACTGTATGCAATAAAGTTTGAGAGCTGATCCTGCTCGAGTTTGGTCTCCTGTCTCCCGCGGCTCCAGTCAGTAGTGGTTTTCCATTTAAAAAATATAGTAATTCTAGATCACTGAAAGTTAAATGCTAGCAGTAACTGTACTTTTTTTTTCTAAGTAGGAAATACTACTGAAAGCATACAAGAGGTGAGCCCGATGATCCTCTAGCGGGATGTGAATATCAGCTGCTTACCTTCATTATTTTGAGATGAGATTTACATTGATTCTGTTATTTAGGGTTTTGGGGGGGCTAAATTTAATTCTTATTACTAGAAAGCATGTTTAACTGGATAGTAACACAGTTTAGAAAAGAAATTAACAAACTTTAAATGATCTGGTGCTACATTTTTGTGGAGATATTTTTTCATAGATGTTCTTTTTCTCCATATTTCATTCTAATATGACTAAAGGAACTTAAGAAAAAACTAAAAATTTACACACCAAGACTAACACCTGGCAAAGCCTTTCACATAAGGGGAGGGGGTGGATTTTCATGACTGTGGAGCTTTTATAGACCACTACCTGTTCTACATGAATATTAGATTATTTTTGGTAATGAAATGAGTCAGTAAATGATAATGTGTAAGTATGTAATGGTAGTATGTAAGTAGAAAGTAAAGGAAAAGACTGTGAATATTCTTCTATAGATACACCTGTCTGCTGAAGTGTAAGGAAATGCAGGAATTCAGCAATGATGTGTGATGGTGGAGTTGAAAACTAAGATTCTGATGAGTTTTCTCCATAAGGATTTGAATAAAAACAGATATGATCCATTGAATAGATCTCGAGTGCTTTGTTCTTTGTGACTAATTGGCATTAGTCACATTGTTTTGTATAAGAGCAACTGTAAAAAAGTTTGTGACTAAAACTCTCAAAAGAATGTCTAAAATTAGAAAATTTGCCATCACTGATCACATGCTGTGGAGACTGAGGAAATATGTTTCCTGCCCTGCACACATTCACACCACACTTTTGTTAGCAGAGGGCTCTTGTTTGTATCATTATAATGAAGACTTTCATTGCCCATTCTGGGCATTTTAAAGAAATAGGTTCCATTGTACTGATCCTTTCCTCTTTTCTCATTTTCTTCCTCTTCACTCCTGAAGAAGCCATGCACTGGGAAGGAAGACACCTTTAGATGAAATCTTACTGAATTCGCCCTATGCTTACTCCCCAAATCACTGATGTCCTTGAAATAAAACATGTATATAAAATCTTATAATTCGTTTTGATTGTTCTTTTAAATTTCTTCTAGAAATAAACAGGTTACAAGTTAGACTTGTCTCATGTGCTAAAGTTTCTTTTTTTTTCATTAGTATGTGTTTGCAATGCATAATGTGCCCATTCCTCACATGGAGTTGGTCCATGTATATAACACATTTTAATTCCCCTTTTCATCCCCGTTTCCTTCCCTTCTCCCACCTCTCTCCATCTTTGGGGTCCCTTTCCCATTTGACAAGGATCTTTCTCCAGACTTCCTATTATCTGTCTTTTATTTTGGTCTTATTTATAATTTGGGTTTCTCATATAGGAGAAATCATGTGATACATAAGCTTGTGTGTCTGATTCATTTCACTTAAGATTATGGCCTCAAGGTGCATCTGTTTACCTAAAATGTCTCAAGTTCATCTTTTTTTTATGGAAAAGTATTATTCTATTTTCCTTATCCATTCATCTGTTGATGAACATTTAGACTACTTCCAAGATTTAGCCATTATGAATTGTGTAGCTATAAACATAGGTATGCATGCGTCACTGTAATTTAATGTCTTTTAACTCTTTTGAGAAGATAGAAGAGGAATAGCAGGGTCAAATGGAATGCCTAGTTTTAATTTTTAGAAATCTCCTTGCTGATTTCCACAGTTTTACTAATTTACATTCCCATTAACAATAAAGAACTTAAAGTCTTGCCAGCATTGGTATTATCTGATTTCCTAATGATAGCCATTCTTTCTGGATTAAGATGGAATCTCAGTGTTGTTTTAACTTGTATTTGTTTAATGGCCAGTGATATTAAACTTTTCTTCATGTGTTTATTGGCCACTTGTACATCTTCCTCTGTGAAGTGTTTATACATTTTTCTTTCCTATTTTTTTGGATTGGTTCTTTTATTTTGGGGGTCTAATTTTTTAAAGTTGTTTATGTGTCCTAGATATTAGTCCTTTGAGGAACAGATGTCAAGTATTTTTCCTATTCTGTTGATTGTCTTTTCACTCTGCTGCTTATTTCTTTTGCTCTGCAGAAGCTTTGTAATTTGATATCAATTTGTTGATTCTCAATACTATTTTCTGTGCAACTAGGGTTCTCTGTTCAGAAAGCCCTTGCCTATCTCTATGACTTTAAAAATTTTACCTATTTTATCTTCCAGCAGGTTAAATGTTTCTGTTTTAAGATTAGTTCTTGATTCATTTTGATTTTAGTTTGGTATATGCTAAGACATACAGGTCTAGACTTTATACTGCGTGAGTATAGTTGGTTTCCCTGGCATCACTTATTAAAGAGGATATTTTTCCTACAGTATGTTTTTGCCCTTTGTCACAGATCAAATAGTTAAATGTCATCCAGTTAGAGTTTATGTATGACTTTCATGGTCAGAACTTTCCTCTCCAGATGTGTTATTGGAGTGTGGAGGGGACACTTGGCACCATGGACCTGCACACCTGGCTCTGGGGCTCTCAGCTGGGTCAATCCCATTGTCTCCTGGGAGCCTGAGTGGGATCACTTCCACCAAGGGGTCAGTCTCTTTGTTTCCCTCATTATGGGTGCTTCTCTGGCTCAACTTGGCCTTCTGCTCTGTAGCACTGTCCCTTGTTCTCAGATATGTTGCCCTTGTGGGCGCTGGAGCAAGACTTGAGCAGTCTAGTAGCAGTATGATGCTGCCCAGTATAATAATGAGACAAGAGTCACTGCTAACAAAAGTGAGTCTGAAATCTCTGAGCCTCACTGAGCTGCATTTGAATTGAATCTGAGAACACATGGCTTTTGTGTCAAGCACCTGCATTTTAGGGTGGCTTATTGCAAGGTGATGGCTGACACTTGTAATCATTTGGTCATGGTTCACGGAGATGGCAGGATGTTCAGGCCTTGACTTGGGGTAGCCACTCTGAGGGCTTTTTGGAATTTCAGTCACGCTTACTGGGGGAGATGAGTACAGCTTTGTAGCAGCTGTCTTCAAAGAAAGAAAATTTTTTCCTTAAAAAGCATCTGTGTTCATCTCCTTTGCTTGAATGAGTCACATGCCCACCTTGAAATAAACCCTACGAAGACTACTCTAGCCTCTGCGTGGGAGGGCTGGTCTTTGTTGGTCACCAGAGTCACCAAGAGGTCCTCCCATGCAGGAGGCCACAGGTCACAGGGCATCAGACAGGCAGGCAAGAAGAGTAGAGCCGGGAGCAAGAGCCATGTAAGTGAGCATGACTGAGCAGTACGGCAGGATGTGTGGACCTGGGAGCTAGAGAATGGTTAGGCATTCAGTGGTCAAGAAGGGGAGAAAGTGGAAAGAAAGTCATGCCATAAAAGAGCAGCATGGGAGCTTAAAGTGCAACGAATGTAGAAAGAGAGTGCCCTGGAGCACAGCACCACAGTGGCAGCCAGGGCAGCCTGATTTTAACACTGGCAGTGTCTCTCCTCACTGGATCTGGAATAAGTTTCTCCAAGAGCACCTGAAGATTGGGCTAAGAGGTCTTGGTATCCTTTGCTGAGACACAAAATCCTCTAAGGGGAACACAGTGAGTTCACTTTGCTTTGTAGGGTCTATCTGCCCCTCTCTAATATTTTTAGCTTTATACCAAGTACAAAGCACACTTGTTGAATCCTGTTCAAAGATAAGTGTCCACAGGATTTAACAAATAACTCTACCCCTGGATTGTAACCTGCTTTTGCTGCCATGTTTTTCTGGTGGTGAAAACAAAACATTAAACACAAAAAGATAAAATAATCCGAAAAGCCTCCAAATCCCACACTTAGCTGGTCTTTCTTGAGTGGCGTGGGGCAGTTTCACTGTGCAGGTAGAGATCAGGTGTTCAGCCCTTGTGGGGCATTGAGGTGCAGACTGTTGAAGAACTTTGTGATTTTACTGCTGCTACAGTTTGATGTCAGTGGAATGGGCCAGAGATCAGGTGGACAGCAACTCAGCTCAGGGCCTCTTATCTCCTGGGAGATACTCCCTTGGGCCCACAACCCCTCCCTTCCTGTGTTCCTCCAGAGGAGAGCTCAGAGCTACCAGGCAATGGAGTCTCAACTGCACACCCCATGGTCAGCCACTCTCAGGAGGTGAGGGGTGTGGCAGGTGTGACCTGGACTGAACAGGGTGCTGCCCAGGCCCCTCAGCTGGGCAGGTAGCAAGGGTAGGCAAGCAGCCAACTCTCAGAGACCAGAGGAAATGTCCCTAGGATACAGAGACTAGAGGAAGGATTGGTCTCTGTACCGTAGGGACATTTTCAGGCTCCTGCTGGTTCCTTCCTTTCACTCTGGTCCCCCTACTTGCTATTGGTGGGTCCTGAGACTCCTGGGTACTGTGACAAGCACAAGCTTGCATGTCCTGGAGAAGATTCATAATCAATTCAGGACTCTTGACTGCTCTGGGTTTGGGTTTGCTAATAGGAAAGGATAGAAAAAAGGAAGGAAGGCAGGCAGGCAGGCATCAAGGAAAGTGGGCAGCCAGAAAGGGAGTTAGGAAAGTAGGTAAGAAGGAAGAAAGGCAGGCAAGAAGAAAGGAAGGCAGGAATAAATGAATGAATGTATAAAAGGAGGCAGGAATGAAAGAAGGAAGAAAGAAGCAGGAAAGAAAGCAGATAAGAAAGAAGGAAGGCAGGAATAAGGGAAGGAAGACAGAAGTGCAGGCAGGAAGGAAGGAATGCAAGAAGACACGCAGGCAGGCAAAAAGGCAAAAGGAGGAGGGTGATGAGAGCACAGACCTTCTGGCTGCTGGGAGGACTTGCTGCATTGTGGACTTGGGGCTCCGCTGTGAACAGTGCTCCTCTCCGTTTCCTGTTGTACACTGGAAGCTCTGAGGTCTGTACAGGGACTCTGGGTGGGAAGACCTGATCTGCCAGCATTAGGAGTCCAGTTCCAGTCAGCTCTGCTGACTTGAGGTCTGCATGGAAGAAAAGATTTGGCAATGTTAGTCCCTCCTCACTTCCTACTGGTCAGATAAACTGACAGACAAAAGCATTAGCAACTCTTGCAGTTTTGAAGCACAGTCAACTCACTCCGTACAAGACTTTAATTTTGCATCCTGGCTCACACTTGTTCCTTAGGGTGGGCACAGTGATGGTCCTCACTGAGAGTTGGCTGCTTGCCCACCCTTGCCGCCTGCCCAGCTGAGGGGGCTGGGCAGCAACTTGTTCAGTTGGTGTCGTACATGCCCGACCCCTCGCCTCCTGACCGTGGCTGACTGCAAGGTGTGCATTTGAGACTCCATTGCCTGGCAGCTCTGAGCTCTCCTCTGGTGGCCCTGCCAGAAGCTAGCCTGAGTGTTCCATGGCCTGAAGGTGGATTGTCCACAGCAGCCCTGACCCAGACTCTTAGGTTCTAGCGACTCTGTTCTGGAGCCTCCCCTGCATGAACTGAGCCTCTGCTTCATGGATCTCTTCTGTGTGATGCTCTGGGATGATAAGGACACCCTGCTGTCATGGTTCAGGATATAAAACCTCTTGGGCTGCCACATGGTTGCTATGTCCTCCAACAGAGAAAAGGATCTCTTACGTGGGGCTCCGTGGCTTCCAGAATGCTTTATATTGCTCCATTAAGATGCTGCTGGGGGACAGAAAGTTGCTTTTTGTTGTCCAGCGATAGAGACAGCAGAGAGCTTAGTATATGTCTTCTTTGCTCTTTTGACCTGTATTCAATATTTTCCTGCCCCCAATTCGATCATTTTAGAATAGAGAAGTAATCAAACTCTCTGCCCAGCCCATTTAACAAAGTCAGAGTAACTAAATATCAGAGTCAAATAAAGACCAAAACATTGCAGACAAACCCAGACCCATTTATTTATTTATTTATTTTAGGGTGGTTATGTGTTTATTATAGCTGTATTCACATACAGACGATCCTTAATATATTAATTTTTCTGTATAATAAAAATTTTATAAATGCTTTTACAAATCTTACAGATGAAATAGTCAGTCTATCAGACATGAGACAGATGATACCAAAATGACTTATGATTCTATAGAGGAGTCTTTTTTTTTTTACTTTTTTTTTTTTGTCTTTTTCCTTTTTATCGGTACCAGGGATTGAACTCAAGACTGCCTGCTTGTAAGGCAGGCACTTATGCCGCTGAGCTAAATCCCCAGCCCTAAAGGAGTCTTAAAACACTATATGACACTACATTCCAAATTATGTGACACAAAGATTTTAAATATTAATGTTTTAAGTAGATATCTAAGCTATAGCCTTTAATTCTGCAGGCTGCCAATGATAAAATATTATAAGAAGATACAATTTATTTTGTGGTCTGACTGTTGTTTTAAATTTTGTAGCATATTTTTCACCTATACCTCTATTGATTTTTGGTTTTTACTCTCAGTATTTTAATAAAATATTTTTCTAAATAAGTTGTTATCAACATTTTATCAGGTTGAATGGACAACTATTGTGAAGATAATGAGATATACTGTGATACCTATTACTGTTATCCTGGTATCCTGCTGTGAAGTTCTGTACCAGTTTCACTGCATTGTCTCGGCTGGCTCTGTTCTGTCTTGTTCGGTTGTATTTTACTACTTTCAAAATTAAAAAAAATATTTTATCAGGCAACATTTTAATGTTAAACAGAAAACTTGCTGAATGTGAAAGTGAATATTTAATTAAGAAAGAAAAAGCAAAATACCTTCTTTAACCACAAAGATTCAAGCACTGTCTACCTAGACATTTTAAGTAGAAGTCTTGAGGACACAGAGTAGGCAGAGAAACAAAACCCAAACTGCACAGGAAATACTTCAAAGAATCAACAATTGGAATCTCATTTTACTGAAAAGTTTTTGCACATCAAAAGAAATCACCAAGAGTGGGAAAAAAATTTAGCCAACTGTCTTTCAGACAAAGAACTTCTATATAGAACATCTGAAGAATCGAAAAAAGTCAGCCCCCCCCCCCCCCACTCAAAGACCCAATCCAAAAATGGGCCTCTGAGAAGAAGACACACTTCTTGGATGAAGAAATACAAATGGTGAATAAATATATGAAAAAACCGTTCAACGTCATCAGTCATTCGAGAAATGCAAATTATAACAACGCTGAGATTCCATCCCAGACCCATTTCGGACGAGTGACGCCCGACTGCCCCAGGGTCAGCGACACCGTGCCCAGAGAGCACTGCCACAGCCCGGGGTTGCGCCCGGTCCCGGCTCTGCTCCCGCCTTTTGGGACGGGAGCTGGGAGCACGCGCTGCTGAGGTCCAGGCCGTTCCTTCAGAATTCCCCAACCTCAGCCCTTCACCGGAAGGCCAGAATCTTCCGCTGAGCGCAGACCGGACCGCGATGACCCAGAGGTCGCGCGACTTCGGGCTTTGCCTCTGCACAGCACAGCGCTGCTGCCCGCCAGGACACTGCCGCCCCGCTCGGCCCGCGGCGGACGACCCTCCCACTTCAGTAACCACAGGGCGCCCCCTGGAGCCCGGGGCTCGGGCCCTGGGCACGGTCTCCCATGCTCTGCGTCTCTCCCGCGGGGCTTCCGCAAGTGGGAGGGCGGGAAGGCGGCCACGCTCTGCGCGGACGACTAAGGAAGGCGTGGTACACTAAGCTGGGACTTCAGCACACGCTGCACCAGGACAGTCGGGAAAGGTGCAGACATTTTGCACAGGACGAGCTTGGCGCTTAGCTTGGAGACCTTCCCTCCTCAGGGCTCAGCGGTCTGGCTGGGCGGGAGTCTGCTCTGCAGCTTTCTGCTGGTGGCTATCAGGAGCACAGGTGGGGACAGGAAACGGGGACCCGGGGTAGGGTGGAGGGGAGACCAGGGAGGGGATGCAATCAGGAGGGGAAGAAGCCCAAAGGTGGGGCACAGACCCCTGTGCGGTGAAGATGGGGGAGGGGTGCCGGGAGGGAGACTGAGACCCAGACGGGTCCCATGTGTGCACGTGGTTAGCATGGATTGAAGACAGTGATGTGCACATACATTGCTCCAGACCACTGTGTTCAGTCTCAGCTTCGACCTGGAGCTTGGGTGGTGGTGGATGTCGAGGCTGGGACTTGTCTTTCCCAAAAGAGTACAAGTCTATGTGTTCTCCAGAAATCTGAGCTCCCGACTTTATGGCAGGGACTTCATGGGATTTTATAAGGTGTAGGGGCCACTTTGGAGCATAAACTCGGGACCAAGATAACAGGCATAAAAGGTGCCCCTGTCCTGGGCCCACAGACATGGCACCCCTTTATGGAGAGGTAGGCAAGCCTGTGTGTTGGAGGGTGTATCCCAAGGCCTGGAGCCTCTAAAAACTGTACCTGCCACCCCTGCTCTTAGGTGGTGCTTGCTTTGGCATGCTGTTGGATTTTATAAATACACTTTTAACCTCTTTGCATCACACAGAAACCTGTTTTACAGTAATTTTGCTGCATTCAGCGATGAACACCTCATTTCCCCTGCATTTCCTGGATCTCCACCTGAATGTCACCCATAGCAACTTCTCAGGAGTGGAGAGTGGGAACAAGTCCTCACCATGTGAAGACATGGGCATTGCTGTGGAGGTGTTTCTGACCCTGGGCCTTGTCAGCCTCTTGGAGAACGTCTTGGTCATTGGAGCCATCATGAAGAACAAGAACTTGCACTCCCCTATGTACTTCTTTGTGTGTAGCTTGGCAGTAGCGGACATGCTGGTGAGCATGTCCAATGCCTGGGAGACGATCACCATCTACCTGATCAACAACAAGCACCTGGTGATCACAGATACTTCTGTGCGGCACATTGACAATGTGTTTGACTCTATGATCTGCATCTCTGTGGTGGCTTCCATGTGCAGCTTGCTGGCCATCGCAGTGGACCGGTACATCACCATCTTCTATGCCTTGCGCTATCACCACATTATGACAGTGAAACGTGCCACGGCAATCATTGTGGTCATCTGGAGCTTCTGCACGGGTTGCGGCATTGTTTTTATCCTATATTATGAGTCCACCTATGTCGTCATCTGCCTCATTTCCATGTTCTTCACCATGCTGTTCCTCATGGTGTCCCTGTACATACACATGTTCCTCCTGGCACGGGCCCATGTCAGGCAGATCGCAGCTGCACCCAGATACAGCTCTGTGCGGCAGAGGGCCAGCATGCGGGGTGCTGTCACCCTGACCATGCTGCTGGGGGTGTTCATCGTGTGCTGGGCACCCTTCTTCCTCCATCTCATCCTGATGCTCTCATGCCCCAAGAACATCTACTGCTCCTGCTTCATGTCTCACTTTAACATGTACCTCATCCTTATCATGTGCAACTCTGTGATTGACCCTTTGATTTATGCCTTTCGTAGCCAGGAGATGAGAAAGACTTTCAAGGAGATTATTTGCTGCCATGGCTTCAGGATAGGCTGTCAGCTTCCTAACAGGTATTAGATAGACATAGCCTTCCCCTTGCCAAGGCTCTCATTTCTCGCTTGAACATCCTCTAGGTTCAGCAAGAGAGTCACTTGCAGCTCAAGTCTGTGCTTCAGAGAAACATCTGTTCTGCGGCTGTTGCCGTGTCAGATGTACTCATATTGTAATCTGCTTTGGGGAATGGGCGGTGAGAGTTCATCATTGGCCTTTTTTGCCCTATTGCTTCTTTGCCTCCTCTTGTTTTTGGAGCTGTATCCATCCTTCATCTAGAAAGAGTGTCCTTGGCGAATTCATGATGCCCCAAATGCAAGTCTGAGCATGGATAGGCACAGGCTGCTTTTGGAAGCACAGCTAAATATCCATGTCAAGCGGGATTGCTTGTTCACCCAGAAGTGGGTCGGCACTTTGCTTTGGGAATACAGTGTGTGTTTCAGGAGGGACACACTGTCAAATCCTTTCCATTTGAAATTTCCTGCATTGGTCATGGATGTCTCTGGAGCCCCCCTTTCCTGAACTTATAGTTTTATAGCCTATAATCACAATGGTCTGAGGATGGAATTTCTTTCATTATATTTCTGTCATTCATGGTTTTACATTTACTCAGACATAAAACTTTGTGCTACAAAACTTGCCTCATGTTGTAGAAATGTCTGTGTGTTCTACTTTCTGCCTTATTCTAGTTTAATTTAGGGCTTCTCAGCGAGCGTTGGGGCTCTCTCTCTAGATCTCCCTGCACATAGTGTATGTCTACAGCCAGGCTGTGTCTAGTCATCTCACCGTGGTCTCTCCTGATGTCTGTGTCACTGCATCCTTTGTAGCATCTCAATCTGACCTGCACTGAGGGTCAGAGTCCTATTCTGTTGCTCAGGAGCCCTACCTTCTCCATCTAAATGGAGGAGTGAACTTTGAATCTATGGTCTTAAGCTCCACATTCCAGGATCCATCTCTGCTGATCTCCCAGGAAAACTGCAGAAGGACATGGAGAACTTTTTATCTTTCTATGGTATTACAGAGGTTTTTTCTATAATGAAGAAATGACCCAACTTTGCTTTCTGTCTGTTTAGATAGTCACATCTAACTGCTTTTAGTAAAACAAAGTTTAAATAAAGTAGTGAACCATGAGTCATATGGCAGTGAGCCCTTGGTGTAAAAAGGTACCCTTGTTCCCAGAGGAGAGGTTACATTCACAGCTTGCATAGACACCATGGTCTGCATCCACGGGAAAGCTCACAGATATCTGAATCTTTGGGGAGGGTACATTAGTAGGCTACTAGTACCTGAGTCTGATGGAACTCAGGTTAGCCTTTCAAGGGTCTCCTGTTCCTTCAAATGTATTGGGCAGTCCTAGGTGTGAACAGGAGTGTAAAGTAAGTGATCCCAACTGAATCACATGAAATTGCAGTCTGCTGTGCATGACATTTCTCCGAATTCCGGCTCTGTAACACTGCCATGCACTAGGGTCCTTGTTACTCACATCTATAGTCTTGAGTCTTCTGGGAGGCAGCCCAGAGGACAGAACAGGTCAGCAGATCTCTTAGACTATAGATAGACAAAGCTGTAGCCTCCCTGGCTTCCAAGGGTGCTTGGCTATAGTCAGGATGGTTCTCTGCTCTCGGTGCTTCATGACCCACTGCAAGATCTGGCCTTCCCATGAAGTCTTTCAGCAAGTGTTCCAGTGCCTTCAAGTCTTGGTGTCATCATGTGTCCAAATTTGTCCCTGGTTGAAGCAATGTGGAAAATATCTGTCAATGAGCCAATTCTTGGCACCCAATATAAAGCCCTGCCCTCAACACCTAGCTGCCAGATACATATGTTTATCCACTTCTGTAGGAAATGTATTTGGTGTAATACTATCCATTGAAAGAAAAAGTTAGTAAACCAGAAGCCTGCATCAATTAAAATATATATAAATAAAATTTTATATAAAAATAAAATGTAAGAGCTAGATCACCCATTTGGCCTTTCAGATGTGTGGTATTCCGGATTTGTGTTTTCTGCCAGTCTGTCAGCAGCTGCTACAAAATGAGGTCCATCCATCTGTGAATCTTAATGAAATTTACTTCTGTTTTACCAAGTTTATACCAACTTAGGAGATATTCACCACCAATAAAATTTCTCAGGTCACAATATTATTACCACTACAAATAAAATTATACACTTGACTTTAACATGCTGTCCAAAAATTTATCTTGGTAAACAGGTGTTTTGAAGCTCCTGTGTGCAAAATATGGAGGTAGAGGCAGGTGTTATTAGAGAATCTCTGCCATATAAAGAATCCATAGATGAACTATTTCAACAAATGAATGTTTCAAGATATGCACAAGTGCTGTCCCCAGCACAAGATCCTGCATGTAATCACTGAGGATCAATGGACTCAGGCTCTGTACCCTAACACAAGGGGTGATACCATGGACTCTGGAAGACGCTCTCCATGTGCCTGAATTGCATTCCATTGGAGGGTCGGGTATAGCTCTGAGACTTTGGGTGCAAGGGTAACTGGAAAAGGGCCCTAGTAGTTTATCTGTGGAAGCCAATGTAGAGGACAATTACCTGGTTTCTTCTCCAGGCCAACAAACAGCAGAGCACGGGGGGCCACGCAGGCACTCCTTTCCAGGACAGGGACAGCTGGGACATACGCCATGGTCAGCAGCAACCACACAGGAGTGTGTATGCCTCCCATCTGCTCCAGGACTACTTCTGTCTTTGTTTTCTCCCACATCAACCTCCAAGACTGCTAGGATTACAAGCAGTGCCACCACACCTGGCCCTCATCTTTTGCCTTAATTACTGTACACACAATCTGTTGGGCTTTGAGGAATTGGGCTTTTACTTTCCCCAAATTAGCTGTGTGGCCTCACATCAAGGTGGGCAGCAAATTCACCCCTGCTATACCCTTGATGTTGGTGAAGAGCTGCTGTGTCTGAAGTGATAGCTTGAGACCAGGGCTGTGGCCACCAGGAGTCACTGTGAGGGTTGTGTGTGGACTTATGTGGCAGGCACCTCCCACAGCTCCCACTAGCTCCTGTAGTTGATGGTCAAGCATCAGAATGGTAGAGTGAGGGAGTGGATCTGGGGTTGGGTCCCCAAATGGCATCACTGTCCCGAGAGAGGGAATATTAGAACTGTAAGGGGGAAGGCAGACCTTTGAGCTTACCGTGTGTGTTCCTGAAGGGGTGGGTTGAATTGGAATGGGTGCCTGCCTTGCAAGCAGGCAGTTGTGAGTTCGATCCCTGGTACCGATAAAAATGAAAAAGTCAAAAAAAAAAAAAAAAAAAAAAAAGAAAATGGAATTGAAATGGGTGTAGAAGACAGCAGGATGTCAACTGGGAAAACATCGAGTTGAAGTGGGTGTTTATTAGGAGTGAGACAGCTAGGTTCATTCTAAGGTTGGTTAAGAGCAAGTGGGGAAATCACTGAAAATCACTGGAAACTAGAGGTAACATTTTGTGGCCTTTGAATATAAAGGGGAACTTGTTTTCCAGGAATTAGGGAGTACCTGAGGGCTTTCTTTCAATTCCTCTCTGTTTAAGTGGATGGCAGGATCTGTTAAAAGCTGTGCTTGTGCATGTTTTTATAGGAAATTTGCACTGACATAGGTGAGATGCACAGGAAGCTGACAGAGTCCAGGAGGATGAGGGGGTCTCAGGCTGGAGGCGACAGGAAGTCCCTTTGTGGGGGAGACTTTTTTTGGATCCCCTTAATGGACACAGAATATGCAGAGGACTTCCAGCCAGACTTGACAGTTCTTACCACTATTCTGACATTATGTTGGATCCTCTTCCAGGTTCTAGGTTCAGAATCTTGGGACCCTGTACTGAGTGAAAGCTCTTTCTATTTCTCTTTGATACCTTTGGATCATGACTTGCTGTGTGTCTCTGGCATCCTTTCACCAACACATTCCTCCTTTCTTTGGCATTGCCATGCTAACTTGGAAGACAAATGAGGTTCTTCAGCCTTTTAGTCCTGGTTCTGGAGGAGAGATTTGACTATGAGTTTTCCTTATACTTGCTCCTTCCTGTGGGGCATGAGCTGTGTGTTGAGCACAGCACAGTCAGGGTGAGTGACACACGGAGGCTCTGAAGTGAGCTTCCCTTCACTGGTGCTGTGATGCATCTATCATGTTAGCCTAGGTCAGGCTAAAGCTGTGTGGCCAGAAATGGATGAGTGATGGAAATCAGGACCAGGTTCTGCACAAAGCAAAACCTCTAAATTCCCTATCATAGTGTCCTTCTCTTCTCCACTAAATTGCTGGTCTGTTTTTCCTTCTCTCATGGACACAAGGCACATGACAGCCTGGCCTCTGCTCTGTCCACCCTGCCGATGCACCATCCACCACTACAGATTGTTCTCTGCCTGCCCTCTTGCTCCATGTGCCATGATGGAAACTATTATCTATGTCTTGTAACTTCCTCCCTAATGTCCATAGCACTGCATCTGGTGCCAATGTTTGCTGGTTCTTTTTTCTCTCTACTCCCACACTTAGGCTCATCTTGTGAGCCTTTAGCATCTTTCCTTTCATTTTTTATAACTTTTCTCCCATTGATCTCATCAACTTTTTTACTCCAAGATTAAAAATTTGATTTTTTTTCTAACTTTTTATCGGTACCAGGGATCAAACTCACGACTACCTGCTTGCAAGGCAGGTGCTTATGTCGCTGAGCTAAATCTCCAGCTCCTAAAACTTTGTTTTTGTTAACATGAGTTTGTTAACATGAGATTTAAATGTTCCCCAAGTCTCCTGTGTTCAGAAGTAGTGCTATGGGAAGGTGATTGGCTCATGGAGGTGCAGTGCTTATCGTGATGCTTGCCCCACAACTACAGGAGCTGTGGGAGGTGCCTGCCACGTGAGTCCGCACATGACCACCCCGTGGCTCCTGACCTTGTAAGGGGATTCATCAGTGAGTGCCTACTGCATGTGCAGTTAGGAGGTGGTTGCTGTGCATAACCTGGAAGGATGTGTTCTGTCCCCAGCTCTTTCCTCTCTCGGTTGCCTGGTTGCCATAGGATGAATGGCTTTCCACCACCAGGCCCATTAGCCATGCTGCTTCTGCCTTGGTGCCAGCCAGCCCTGGTCTGGAACCACAAGGCAAAATAAAGCGTTTCCTCTTTTAAATTGTGGCTGTTAGATATTTTGTCCCAGCAATGAAAAAATGACTAATGCAATGTGTTAATCTTATGTTTTTATGGGGCTCAGTGTGATATTTCTACACACATGCATAGTGTGCACTGGGCTTCTTTTTGTCAATACTGCCTTCCTTTTTCTGCCTCTGGTAGTCACTAATCTATATCCAGGTTGACTTTTTTGATCATTGTTTTTAGCTTTCCCTTGTGATATATCTGTCTTTATGTGCCTATTTAATATAATGTCCTCCAGTTTAATTTATTCTGCTGTCAATGACAAGACTTCATTCTTGATGGCTAATACTTCATTGTGTGTGCCACAGTTCCTTTATCCACTCACCCAACGGCAAGCACCCAGGCTGCTCCCATCTTGGCTATTGTGAATAGTGCTGCAGTAAGCATGGGTGTGCAGGTGTCTCTTTGGAGTGCTGACTTCATTCCTTTTGGATATAGCTAGGGTGAAATAGCTGGATCATATGGTAGTTCTGTTTTTCATTTTTTGGGAGAACAACCTTTTCTCCATAATGGCCACACAAATTTTTATTCTTACCAGCAGAGGATAAAGATTCCTTTTGTTCTATGTTTTTGCCAGCATTTGTTAATTTTTGTTGTTTGATAACAGCTATTCTGAGATGAGATGATATCTCCTTGTAGTTTTGATTTGTATTACCCTGATAGCTAGGGATATTGAGCCCTTTCTTACCCATATTTTTGCTATTTGTACTCTTTTAACTTGACAAAAAAGATTCCAAAATCCATGATGCCAAGCTTACCTTTTAAATTTCTGCCCGGTGTTTAGGGAAATGCATGCCAGCATCTCAGGCTCAGCTTCCCACAGACCTTCTTCCTGCCTCCCCTGTGAATCTTCTCTCTGGTCTCTAAGTTCAGGGACTCTGGAGGCCTCTTGGGCTCTCATTTCTCTAGGAATCTCTGGAGCATCATTGCCAAATCCTGTTGTGTCTACTGTTGACATGCTGCATGATTTAATTCCCCCTGTCACAGACAGGTTCTCTTTCATCACCTTTAAGTTTGGGTTTTTGTATTACTATACAAACCTTCCCCAGATTCAGCCTGCAACCTGCTTCCAGGCCTGACCTGAGAGTGTCACTTTCTCTGGAATCCTTCCACAGCTTCCCAAGTTTTCCCTGTTAAGTACCAAATCCTCACCTTTACCTTCAGGTATCTTCAACATGTTACCTAGTCTTCTGCTCATCCTTCACATCAGTGTGAATAGACATCTCTGGACTTGGTGCTTTTCTGCTTCTGGATCTCTAGGAGCCTTAAAGTGGACTTCAAATTCCTTTTCCTCCTCAAAGCCTTGGCTATCCATATCTGTGAATTCCTTTAGGATTCCAGGAGCAGACCAATTCCTTGTTCTTTACCAGGACGCAAGAATCTTTGTGGGAAGTGACTTATATTAGGGCATGGAGATTTCTTTTTTTCTTTTTTTTTTTAAATTTTATTTAAGGAGAAAAGAAAAAAAGCAGAGAAAGGGTACAAGTTATACAGATTTGCAGAAAAAAAATGAACAGTAGGAAATTACTAGTTAATGGATTACATATTGTCATCTTAGAAATAATTGTTCAAGTCACAAAATTAAAGCTTGTAAAGTAGACATTCCATCAATGATACTGCAAACAGTTCTGTTCAATGATCCAATAAAACTCTGTGATATCATTTTCTATCTTATACACTTAAATATACATGCAGTTATATAGTACAGAGCACTTTCTTTTCCTCTCTTTTGTACAATGACTATTACACATTTTGGGTTTCATTGCTCCCATGGTTCTTATTACTTTTTTGGAAGAGAGTAAAACCAAATGTGACATAACAGAACAGAATCGGTCAAGTCAAAAGGGTGGACATAATAGATAATGTGAAAACATAATACAAGGTGATCAACAATGGTTACCATAATGCCTCCCGCTATCTCTAATAGAATTGCCTATATTGTTAGTTACAATACAATTGAACAAAACTGTAAAGAATAAAACCGACAAAACCAAAACATTGGAGACATTGTAGGTCTTCAAAAATAGATAAAAGTCAATGAGAATGGGCGTCATAATGAATCTCATTATCTTCACAGCTGATGCCTAAATTTTCGAACCTGATACTATCCAGCAAAACAGAATGGGGGAACATCAGTTAAAAACCAGATGGTGAGAGTAATACAGGGCTTTAAATCGAGGTAATGGAAAGTCAAAGTGGGTTACTATAATATATCCTGCTATTTTTTTCCTTTAATTAAAAGGATAAAAATAAAAAAGTAAATAATGGAGTGGAGATTGAGATAAAAGAGGGCATAACAACGAAACAGCACAGATCAAAACATAACCATTTAAGCAGAATAGTGTTTCACCACCAGATAATCCTGACCTAAAAGTAGTTACCATATTATCTCTTTCCTTGAAATCCTTGAGTACAACTTCGTATACTGTAGCATTAAGTATATCAAAACAATGTAAAACCATTCAAGAGAATGACAGCATTACAGAGTATTTAGAATCGACTAACAGAAAATGAACAATGGTTTCTGTATAATCTCCTTGTCTTTAAAAGGTTTTTGCTTATACTATCATACATAATAAAATCCAGTAAGATACAACCTATTTGGACCATTGGAGACAGAAGGACAAAAGCTAGATGAGACTTCAAAACAAGATGATACTAAATCAGTATTACCTATTAAGATGTCATTTTCTCCAAAATAGCTGTTCCTATCATCCAATCTTCTCTGCCTCATTTCTGTTGAGCTCTTATTCTGTCAGTAGCTGTCAGTTTGTCTTCTTCACTTTGTTCTCTGCTCCATTCGTTGTGGCCTCCATTATTTCTGGATTCTTTGTATTTTTCTTTTTTTAGAATATCCTGCAATACTCTCTGTAGAGTTGAATTGGTGGTTGCAAATTCCCCCAGTTCCTCTTTATCCTGGAAGCACCTTGTTTTTCCATCAATTTCGAGGGACAGTTGTGCAGGATATCTCAATCTTGGCTGGAGATTATTATCTTTCAAAGCTTGAATTATTTCCCCCCAAGCTCTTCGTGATTTGATGGTTTGTGCAGAGAAATCTGCTGTAATTCTGATGGGTGCTCCCTTGTAAGTGGTCTGCTTCTTGTCTCTGACAGCTTTTAATATTCTGTTCTTGTATTGAATTTCTGGAATTTTTATTATTATATGCCTGGGTGTTGCTCTGTTTGGGTTGTAGGTAGCTGGGGTCCTGTATGCCTCATACATCTGAGTATCTTTACCTTTTGCTAAATTAGGAAAATTCTCCTGGATTATTTCTGTGAGTAGCTTTTGTAGTTCATTTGTTTGTGTCCCTACTTCTTCTTTTATGTTCTTAATCCTTAAGTTATGGCTCCTCTTATCATCTTCTTGTCTTTGTATTATTGCTGTTTGTTTCTTTGTTATTTTTAAGAAGTTTTTCATTTCATTCTCCCATATTACAATTCTGCCCTCCAGTTCAGATAGTCTGTCCTTAGTTTCTTTCAAGCTGTTATGCCAGTCTTCGATAGACTTCTTAGTTTCTTGGTAGTCCCTTTGAACCTGCTTCACGTATTCTATGCTTTCCCTGTTTTCTCCATCAAACACTTCTCCCCTCTTTTTCTGTTCTTCCATTCCACCATCTGTTTTTTCTTGGGTGGTGCTTAGTATTTCTCTAACTATTTTGCATACTTCTAGCTTCAGGTCGTTGATAACTTCATTCCTGAATTGGTCTATGAGGCTCTCTATATGGCGCCTTATGTGTAATGGTGCGGTGTCTGTTATTGCCTGTTTCTCAGAATTGGGGGCCGAGGAGCCTTTCTTGTTGCTGCCTCTTCCCATATTCTCTGTTCCTTATGTATGCAAGCTTATATGAGAGGCCTAGCTTCTCTCTCTGTCAGCCACAGCCTGATCGAATTGCGCCGGTTAGGTGTTTCCACTCACTGCTGCACACCAGGCAGCCTACGCGGGGGCCCGCCCCTCCCGGCCTCCGTCAGGCTCTGGGATCTGGGTTGGGCCAGCCTACGGGGTCCGCCGGCAGCGTCACGCAGGCCAGGCACTTTTCACCAATCCCGCCCGACAGGGGAATGTGTGGCTGGAGTCGCCAGCGCGCCCTGCTCCCGCAGGACTGCCCGGGCCCAGAAAGTCCGCTGGAGTCAAACTGTGGTGGAGTGTCAGTTTCTCTCACTCACCTCGCCACAAGTCAGAACATGCCTCCCTGCCTGTCCTGTTTTCGACTCCGTTCACAGACTCCCGTTCTCAGAGTTTCCGTGCGTCTCTCTCCTTGCCGAGCCGATGTAGAGGCAGCCAGCCACCGCGCGGCGGGAAACCCAAATGGCGTGGGGTCCAGCCTCAGCAGCGAGGCTTTTCTGTTCCTGTTTTAGCACCAGGACTGCATTCCGAGTTGGTTTCTCTCAGCCGAGTTCGTTCCTGAGTCAGCAGAGCATAACTCCACCTGCTTATGTCTCTTTAGTCCGCACCATACCTGGCTTCTGAGCCTAGTTTTCAGAGAGCCTCCGGTAGTTGCTGTTATCTGTCCGCCATGTTCTCCCGGAAGTCGGGCATGGAGATTTCTACAATGACCAAAATGTTCTATATTTGCTTTGTCCAGTAAAGTAGCCACTGGCCACATGTGGCAATTAAGCCAGTGGCCAATGTGACCAATGATCTGAGTTTTTGATTTGATAATTTATATTTACAATTAACCACATGTGGTTAAAGACTACCATTTTGTGCCACACAGAGCTAGCATTTGGTTCACTATTCATGTAACAAAAAATCTGCAGAAAACTGACTGTTTCTCTTTTACAGAAAGCAGTCTGGAAGTGGTGTCTCACAGCCAGTCCTCTGCCCAGTCCACAGGCTGGAGTGGAAAAAGAATGCTGGCTTCCATCACAGTGCCACCTCCTCTGGGTCTGCTGATGGTCTGTGGAACTCTGGTCAGGCAGGTGTTGGTCCATCTGGACGGCTCCTCTGTCTCTTCATCTTTCACGTCACTTTTTCCCTCTCTCTTAGAGCCTTCTTGAACATTGTCTCTTCCCTCCATCTCTTCTGTAGAGTTTAAACTCAGAAGTTTCTCTTCATTTTGATCACTTTATTTACCCTTTCATTGTCTTCTTTTGAATGAAGAAGCCACTTTTGAATAAATGGATCCATATCTTGTTAGTTTTTCTTACAGTTTTTCAGAAATCCTGTCCTTTTATTTGAAGTATTTGTTTGCTCCAAAGTCAGTTGTTCTAATTATTGTGCTCTCTTTTATTTTCAAGGTTCCTTTTTTTCAAATGCTCCATGAATCTAGCATTTCCATCTCTACTTCAAGGGAACAGTGTTTTCTCTGGGGGCTGTGGAGTGCCAGGTAGGTTGGGAGTTATCAGTGAGGAGAGCTGTGTTCATCCTCAAGCTGCACTGAAAAGGCATTTAGGGTGGGTACACCTTGCCCCCAGCTATGATAAGGAGCTCTGTCCTGGGGTCTTGCCCTCCTCAGCATTTTGGGGCACAGTTCTGCACTTGGGTGTGGGGTTCTCAGTGGTGCTTGGTGTACAGGACACTCAGAGCTCTTTACTGAGACTTTCAGGCGTCCCCTCCTTTTCCCCTTCTCACAACCTGACTTACAACTCTGACACCCTGTGGACACCAGCAGCTTCTTTCCTGTGGCCCACAGCTGTGGTGCTTGGAGTCTGTTTGTCTGTCACCCACCCCACCCACCTTCAAGATGTGGAAATGCAGCCTAGTACCTACCCTGGAGGTCTTCTACCCTTTTCTCTGGACCTTTGCAACGCATTCCTTTGTATGTTTTTGCCTGTTCTTTCTGTGGCTTTTCAGAAGGAAAGCAGAGAAAGAGACTTGTATGGTATTTCCTCAAGTGAGGGACACTTTGAGTGGTTTTAGAAGCAGGTTGGGATCCTGGCTTTGTTTCCAAGCACAGGAGAAGGCAGAAGACACCTAGAGCCCTTGCTAAGGCCAAGTAGTGGGAGAGACTATCCTGTCATCCTTTTGCTCTGTCTTTCTTCCTGTCTTGGCTCCTAACTAGAAGGAGCAGAGCAGTCAGTCAAGTCAGACAAGAGCCAGCAGGCAGGGCATCTCTTTTTCATGGGAGGGCCCACTCTATTGTCTGTGCAGCACAACCAACCTTTCAGAGTTAAGGGTCAAACTCTTGCCCAGCAGGTGGCAGTGAATTTATCTCAGGCTTTTGACCCCCATCTGGCAGAACAGTGAGCTCAAGTTGCCTGGGTGAGACTTCTTCCTGGGACCTTATTTCTCTGTGTGTTTTGAAAGGATTAGCTCCTTGAGTTGCTTCACCTAACTTACCAATAGGTAAATATCACCACCTACATTTTACCTGCAGGAGATTGTGTGTAGGGAGATTAAGGCACTTGTCCAAGGACTTACTCTTCCAAAGGACAGCACAGTCGCAGGTAACTAACTCCCACTGTGGGCTTTGTGAAGTTGTCATGTGTCCTTGTTGCTTTAAATCCTTGACTGTCCCTGTGTTCTGTGGCTTCTTGCTGCTCTCCACATGGGTACTGTGGGATTCTTCACCTCTCCACTGGGACCCTGGCTATATCCCCATGCTGTGTGTGCATGTCTGAGATTGCTGGAAGATGGCAGATAGCTAAGGTCCCAGGTAATAGTGATTGACAAGACAGCTGCTAGAGTCTGCTGTGAAAAGCCTGGTCTACAGCTCAATGAGGTTAACCTCAGATAATTTTAGTCCCTGTGTAGGATAGCATTTCCTCAGCTGCAGAGCTTGCTCCAACCCTTCTGGGAGTGATAGGACAGTCTCCAGAGTAACTGGCAGACACAAAGGATGGGATGGGACATGAAGGACAGGAGAGAGCACGGGCAGTGGAAAGGCTGCAGCTTGAAGTGCTGTGGCTTAGGAGGTCTCATCTTCTCAACACTTCCTTTTGGGATGAGTTGACCGCCTCTGGGCTGCAGGCTATCCTTATGTCCTGCCAGCATTTGGGTTCTCCTTGGGTGTCCTCCTGCAGGTGGGATCCTATCTCCAGGCCACATTCACTCAGTTCTATGGCAACACAAAAAGCACTGAAGTTGGTGGGGCCTCTAGTGAGGAGCGGAGACTCGCTCCATGATTGGGTCCTTGCTTGTGTTAACCTGGACAAAAGCAAGGTGGTCCATTCCAAGCACAGCCACTATCTCAGGTCTGGCGGCCCCTGAGTTCCAACAGGGCACTGAGAAATGGGGTGAAAACTGGGACAGAGAAAGACAGAGGCATTTACTTCTCACCTAACAAGTGTCCACTTGCATCCACCAGCACCCACCCTAACTTTGCTTGTGGTAGGGTCAGGGCCTCTATGTGAGTGTGAGAAACTTGGGGCAGGTGTATGGTTATCTACCCTGTGCTCCTCTGGACCTCTGTGCCACATACTCAGCTGCCCTCAGACTCTGAGTGTGGGGCCTGCTCTGTCTCAGGGCAGAGTTGGAGGCATTGTGGGTTCAGGCCCAGGAGAGTGGATTCTCAACAAGACAGGGAAGTAGAAGCAAAGGTTCCTTGTGATGGCCCCCCAGCCCACACCCTGTATATCCCCATGATGACGTGGCCTGTTGATGATTTCCAGCAATGCTCCAGCCTCAGCAGCTACACACCCTCAGCTGCACATCAGGAAACTTCAGGAATTTCCCATGCCAGCTCCAGTAGGTTTCAGTGCTCCTCGTGGCTAGACGTGCCCACTTCCACACTCTCCTGTCTCACTCCTGCTCCCTCACTCTGTACCCTGGTCTTAGGGAACTGCTCTTGCCCCTCAGTGGAACCGGACTGTGCCCTGCGTCTTTTGTCTTCCTGGCTATGGACTTTTTCTGGAGGTTTTGCCTTCCCTTCCCTATTTCTCTGATATTGCTGACACAGTTGTGCAGAGAAGCAGGGTTGAGCCTCAAGTCTGGGGACCTGGCTCTGGGACTCTTGGTCCTGTCTTGTCCTTGTCTGAGCTGCAGTACCTCGTGTGAGCATTGACGGGTTGACTTCATGGAACAGCAGGCTCTGAGCTGGACATGAGGGACAGTGCTGATGCTGGGGACACAGTCATGAGCTTTCTATGGACTTCTTCAGTGAGACTTTCATTTTCTGGCTGTGGTTTGCAATGCCTGCACAGAACAGATCCTGTTGATGAATGAATAGATTTTTCCAGTCAAAATGACTTAGGCCTACTTTTGATGCTTTAATATAGAGGGCGGTTGCATATTGATAGCCCAGTTAACAAACTGCAAGAAAAGCCAACAGTCACACATCAGTTCAACATCTAGCAAACCTTTCAACAAATACACCTCAGCCACACTGCACATTAACAATCCCCCAGGATGTACCTTTTCCAGAGGATTGTAGTCCTCACCAGGGTTGAGTGGGTGTACAGGCAGGCTCCTGCTCAGCACCCTCTGCCTCTGATTCCAAGGTGTCAGCCAGTAACAAAACAGAAAGATAATTAACTTGTGAAGAGAAGAGGTTCATCTTGGCTCACAACTTTTGAGGTTTGGGTTCCTAGGTAAGCGCATCAAAGCCTAAAGTCTAGACTTATAGAGACCTGACCGGTCATAACTCATCAGGGAACTTCTGGCTAGGCCCTTTTTCCATTCTGGTCAGGTATGATTTCTTTGTCTTGCTTCCAAGCAAGCCTATTAAGAATTGACCCCCACTTGTAGGGAGCCCACGGTCACTTCCACACTTGTTTATTTTTTGGTGCTAAGGATTGAAATCAAGGACTTTCCCATGCCAAGCAGGCACTACCTCCAAACCACATCCCAGCTGTCTTTCAGTTTACTTGAGCATTTTAAATCTAGACTAGGTCCAAAAATCAGACTGTATTTGACATTGAGTCTGGCAGAAATGCCTGGGTTCAGGGACATTATGGAAAGACAGGGAACATCATGGAAGGAGGTGTTGAACTCCACTTGAGATTCCAGCTAATTGTACGTATAAAAATGATGGACCCAAACTGGGTATAATAAAACATACCTGTGATTTCAGCACTCTGGGAGGTTTGAGCCCATTCTGGGCAACTTATCAAGATACTACCTCAAAATAAAAAGAATCAAAAGACTTGGATACAGTTTAGCAAGAAGTCCCTGGGTTTGGTCCCAAATAGTGGAGAAAGAAAAAGAGGGACCCAAAATTTGTGTTTTCCTAGAAAAAGAGGTGAAATTTACCAAAGATGATTTAGGGTTATAGCAACCACAGTGGAGAAGTTTTTACTCAAGAAAGTTACTTCTATATGAGGTGCACTGGAAAAGAAAGGATCCAACAGCTTGGATAAGGGAAGGTGATGTCCTCTCAAAGATTCCTTCCAAAGAAAATGGAAAACTGGCTGTTGAAAATGCCTTCATTGTTTGATTTATTAATTAACAGATTTTATTCTTACCTCAGTAAGCTAGTTAAGAAATACAAAATGAGTTGAGACTGCTGAATGGTTTGAATTGGTAACCTATATGAAATTTTGAAGAGGCCTTAGATTAATGTAAAAAGCAAAAGGCAAATAATCATATGCTCTCATAGCTACTGAGCCAGAGAAGACCTCTGAATGGATACTGTAAACCTACACCCAGAGTTAAAAATAAGAATTCTGTGCCTCAAGATGTCTGTCTTCATTGTAAAGAGCCAGGCTATTGGGACATTATTTGATCACTCTTCCACCAGCTCACCTGGACCTACCTCTTTTGGCCGACACTGTTTCTTCACTGGAGGTCATTGCTAAGGGGCTGACTCCCAGGAGAACCATGGAGAGTAATGTTGTTAGTGGATTTTCTGGTAAACTGATTCCCATGACATCTGTAACTAATCATGGAAATCTAAGGTTAAATTTAATGGAAAATCATGTACAGTACTGGTGAATTTGGAACCATTTTACTGGCTTAAACTCAGCCCTGATACATCAGCCAAAACAGGTATTTTTGGATAAATCAAGTCCAAAAGGTTCTTGGGACATTTTCAGTAAAGCATTATTTACTAGGTGACACTAATGTAGGAGATCTACTAGGCTACAACTTGCTTTGTAAGTGGAGAGGTCACATAAGATTCTTTTGAAGAGACTTTTCTGACTCTCCTAAACCTGAACTATTTGCTCCTCACAGGCTGAAGTCAATAACTCATTAAGTCATGCCAGTGCCAGTGTTCCAAAAGCCACAATGTGCCTCTGACGGCTCCGTTTTCAGCTCTTTAAAGTTCAACTTTGTAAAGGCCTTATCCTGTCAGGGTAAACTTTTTCCAAGGCATCAGAAGCATTAGCTATCAACTCCCAAAGGAAAGCTTTTTAAAACAGAAGGCATATTTTAAAACAATTCTATGCTTTTTAGTCAATGACTCGATAGAATTACCAAAAATTAGGCATAAGCATTATTGCCTGTCATCATCATGCCTGGGATATCTTTGTTTTAGCTTGAAATTCATTATGTTACAACATAAGTGCATTGAAGAAAGAATTTTTTGTTGTTGTTCTAGTTGCTAAACTTAAGAACATCCAAATGGATCATTTACACTGGTGTTTAAATTGTCTCAGTATCTTTGGAAGTCAAGCACTATTCAGTCCTCACCAATTATAGCAAACTTTACTAAACTAGACTAATGGTTTCTTGCCCCATCTTCTATAACACTCCAACCCTACCTATTACAAAGCCTAGTAACATTAAGGAAAAGCTAGACCTTGTGCAGTAAAAAAATAAAATTATAATAATGAGGTTTCCAGATATTTCAAGTTCTAATTCAAAGTGGTTCATAGCTGGACCTTGTTTAGTGGTCCTTAGTACCCTAGTTGATGGAGAGACTCTACAGATTTACCTGTAGTTGGTAAAAGCAATAATGTAGATGACTGTCAGGCAGTAGGAGTGTATTGAGGCCCTGGTTTGTTTTTCTCAGATAGTATACCAGACTTTAAAAGTTTATAGTTCTTCAGGAGTCTTCTATCACTTCATGCATAGGTAACTGACTGCTGTATTTACTAAGGATGATTTAGAAAGATTTGATTTACTTCTTACAATTTGCTTGCAAAAGCCATGAGGCCTCCCTGGAAAGCCCCTAGTTTTCTAGAGAAAAGATTCATCTTTTGGAAAGGGACCTGACAACAGAAGGAATTTCTACCTCATCTGAAAGACTAAAAACCATTTAAAGTTTCTCCAGATCCATGACTGAAAACAAGTGTTTGTCTGGACCTGCAGGACCTGATAGGTCTTGGGTCCCAAATTTTTCTTTGCTGGCATGTCTCTTGAGCAAATGTACAGAAAACCCTGCCCACAGCCTTTACTCTAGAAGGAACTAGAAACTGGCCTTTAGCCAATCCAAACTGGCTTGACAACTCCCAGCCTCAGGACTCACAAATTATACCAAACCTTTTACCTTCTTCATTCTTGACAGTGACAACCAGGCTTGAAGAGTTCTTACTGAGAACTTCTAAATGTGGGACCTATTAACTAATTTTAAGAATATTACTTATGTGTAATTGGATCCAGTTGTTAGAGAAGATCCAAGTTATCTAACAGCAGTGCAATAGAAATCTATTCTGCACTGCTGTTAGGAAATGAACTATCTTTGCAGGCTCTGCACACTGTTCAAAGTTTGCCACATTTTCATTAGATCCACATTTTGTGGTGAGCAAGCTAACATGTTACGAAATCCTTTCCCTTTTCCTATCATTCCTGGTCATTCCCTTCCAGGTGTTTCAATCCAATTAGACCTGCTGCCTTGCCTACTAGTGGTGAGGACTAAATGTGCATGTGCACCACATCAGTGTACAGAAGGCTCCATTAAGCAATCTTGAGCTAATTTTTTTTGTTGGTAAATCTTGCACCAAAAATTCAGAAGGAAAGTCCTCCTCTGATTTATTCTTTGGTTTATTTGAGTTTGGGGCCTAGGCTAAGATGGATGTCCCTGTCTCCTTCATTTTTTGGTGTAGTCATCCTGTACTCTGCTTTCTCTCCAGAGTCTTTACACACCAGATGGTCCCTTGCAACTTTAGAACAACAAAAAGAATCTTACTTTAATGCACCTATGTTGCAACATAATGAATTCCATGCTGGGACAAAGATATCCCAGGCATGATGGTGACAGGCAATAATGCTTATGCCTAATTTTTGGTCATTCTTTTGAGTCATTGACTAAAAAGCAGAGAATTGTTTTAAAATATGCCTTCTGTTTTAACAAGCCTTCCTTTGGGAGTTGACAGCTAATGCTTCTGATGCCTTGGAAAAAGTTTACCCTGACAAACTGGACATGATAAAGAACTTAAAATGGAGCCCTCAGAGGCACACTGTGGCTTTAGAGACACTGGTATCATCATGACTAAGTCCAACCTTATGAATAATTTGGGAAGCATTGCAAAATCTGGTTGAAAAGCATCCTGTGGAGGTTCCAGTGTATGCAGACATCTCCATGACTGGGTGACTTGCTGCTGGCATTTGCTCTGCCCCTGGGAGACACAGAACACCCAGGTCCACTGTGTGCTGGCCATGGGAGGAGAGGTGGAGTTGATGAAGGAGCATACATAGTTTTCAGGCTGTCTGTCCACCATCCTCTATCTGGAGGAGTGAGAGAAGGAACCCAATGGTCACAACACAGAGGAAGAGAAAGATGAGAAAGAAGAGGGAGCTAAGGATGGTGAAGAGAAGCCAGAGAACAAAGATGCTCAGAGGAAGAGGATAGGAGCAGTGAGCATAAGAAAAAGGAAACCAATAAGGTTAAGGAGAAGTAGCTTGATCTAGACTCAGTGAAAGAGACCAAGTCCATTTGGACTAGAAGCCTATAAGATGTCACCTAGCAGGATAGGGGAGAATTCCAGGGAACCCAGCACCTGCCTGGGAAGCAGCTGGAGATCAGAGTATTGTGAGTCATCTGTTGGCCGCCAACTTTTACCCATTTGAGAGAGGAAAGAACAAAAATTTTGGACTCCAAGTTGATGCTTCCCAGGGGCATGCTTTTCAGGGGGGTGCTAACTCTGAGCACTGGCCTGAATGGCTTGGAAAAGCTCCTGCAGCCCAGCCTCAAGAATCCTTCACAAAAACATTGTTAAGAGCTCAGCTCTAAGTTGGTAGAAGGTGAACTACAAGAAATTCTATGGGGCAGTGTAATGAGTGATACATTGTGTCAATTTGAGAAGTTTAGAAGTTTTACTAAGTGACTCAGTAGGGGCCAGGATCCTCTTTTGTAAATATCCTCATCCTGTGCAAGAAGATGCTTGTGAGTGCTACACTCACCCTGGGTAGCCTGCTTATGGTAGAAAGGAGGACAAGAGGCTTGCTCTCCTTTTTTTTTTTTTTAAATTTTATTGCTTTTGCTGTCTTTCACTGCTATGAACTGTTGCCCTTCTGCCATGCCACCCTGTTTTGGAGCCAGCTGAATATGGACTGCAACTTTCAAAAACTGTGTGCTAAATAAATCTTTCCTCCTTTAACTTTGGGTGTGAGGTATTTTGTCTTAGCAATGAGAGAAAAATAAGACAGGCAGCCTCTGAAAATCACAAGCCTGCAGCCCATGAAGATGCTACCAGTGGATGCCACCTGTCCTCACTGTCTTACTGTCAACTTCTTGGCCTGGAACTGAGCTGGCTTCTTCAGACACAGAAGCCTGCATGTCAGGACAGGTACGTTGTGGGTGAGTGCAGGCAGCACAGGCTCAGTGCACTGTATGGTCAGACTACACTGAGCTGAAGAAGATGCAGCCACAGAGGGGCTCAGTGTAGCTCCTTACACCTCCTGGAGGTGGTGAGGACCAGTAGTTTTCCTGGATAGTGTACCTATGGCTCCTCTGCTGGTGTCTGGTGGTCGTGCTACTGGTGCTTACAGAAGGAGATGAGGACCATAGGTCTCAGCCTTCCCTAATGTGAAAATGGGCTTGGATGTTGTCTTAGTAACTTTTCTTATTGCTGAGACAAAATATCTGAGACCCAAAGTTGAAAGGGGAAAGATTTAGATAGCTTGCAGTTTGTAGGCGTTTCAGTTCATAATCAGCTGGCTTCACGGCAGTGTGACATATGGCAGAGGGGCAATGAAAGATAGCAAAGCCAAGCAAGGGAAGAGTGAGACAGACCTGTTTATACTGTATGCAGTCTACCAGCCCTAGGGCAAGTGTAACACTCACAGCCTTAATCCCAGCATTGTGCTATGGATCGAGCACACACTCTAGATTCAGCCACCTCCAAACAAACCCTATGACTGTGTGAGGCTCTGGGGGGACATTCAGACCAAACTAAAACAAATGTTATGTGTTATTTGTTTGTTTATTCTGTTTAAAAATTAAAGTTCATAAATAAAGAAGATATAGTTTTTGTTGTTGTACTTCTATTTTGAGACAGAGTCTTACTATGTGTCTCTGGCTGAGCCTTGACCTTCTAGCACAAGCAATTTGTCTGCCTCAGTCTTTCCAATAACTGGGGCTGCAGATGAATGCCACTGCATATGGCTAAGAAGATAAACTTTTGTACAAAAATATATAAATATATTTTTGTGAAAAATCATTTATACTTCTACCTATAATATGCCTACCTAGGCCCAGCTCTTGTATCAACACCCAAGCCACCTAAGTGCCTAAGCCTGTCCCAGAACACATACATCTGTATGTTCTTGCCACCAGGTCCAGGCTTTTGTCCACACCTAGGCCTACATCTATGCCCCTTAGCACATGCTGTGTTTCCCAACTGCCTCTCTGGTTGGATGCTAATAAGGATGTGACCAAAAGAACATAGCTAACCATCAAGCTTAGTTCTCAGACATTCAACCCTCAGTGGCTGAAATGTCTGTACTTCTTTCTCATTTGTGAGATGATATAGTTTTCTTATGCTGTGAAGCAGTTTCTCACCTATCCCTGTAGATTTTAAATAAAATAATACGTGGGAAGACTTACCTCAGGCATCTCTCAGTGCATGGAGATCATGCAAGGACTGCAGATAGGAGTGTTCCTTAGCCACAGCTGTTCCAGAGTGGCCCCTTGAGGATCCATGCAAGTGCTGAAGCAGAAGCCAGCACACAACTTTACCCATTGGACCTGACAGTGGAATTCTGTTTAGACAGATATATGTCTGCAAGGATCTGTGTGAGGAGGAGAAGGAAGGGCTGGAATCACTTGGGCAGATTCTGTATGTACCTGCTATGGCCTCAGTCTGTTTAGACAGTGTGCTTTCCTGGGAACCTCTGTGAAAACGTGAGCCGCAAATTGCACCAAAACAATAATGAGGAGAGAACAGAAGCATTTCGATGGCACACCATGATCTCATCCCAGTTGGGATTTCCTGTGCTCTGGTAACCACCATGTGGACTTGAACGGGAGCTCTGAAGCCAGGTCTGGACTTCAGGGCTCAGGCCTTCTGTTTTATATCAGCCTCTTCTGAAAAATGAGAATCATAATATGAGTTCTCGGGGGCTATCTGGAGGAACAAATGAAAATAAATAAGACAATCACTGGGTAAGTGCTAGCTAGCAGTACATAGTTGGTGAGTATTTCTGGTAAGTAGATAGAAGGACAGACAAATTGTAATGGTCTTTACCATAAACTTCCATTTGCCATGAGCTGCTATTTTTATGAATTACAGATATTTCTTGTTTATCAACGTGCCTGTTTAATTACTGTTCAGACTTATAATCTGCTATTGGACGTATAACATATCTTTGTTTTTTTTTATTTAAAGAGAAACAAAACAAAACAAAACAGTAAAAGGGTACAAGTAATACAGAATTTCAAGAAAAAAAATACAGTAAGAAATCACTAGTTAATAGATTACATATTGTCATCTTAGAAATAGTGGTTCAAATTACAAAATTAAAGCATACAAAGTGGACATTCAAACAGTGAGATTGCAAACAGTTCTGTTCAATGATCCAACAAAAACTCAGTAGTATGGTTATCTATCTTATACGCTTAAATATAGGTGCAGTTATATCCATTAGAGCACTTTCTTTTCCTCTCTTTTTCACAATAACAATTACACGTTTTGGGTTTTATTACTCCCGCAGTTCTTATTACTTTTTTAAAGGAAAAAAACCCAAATGTGACAAAGCTAAACAGAGTCAGAACAGAAGGATGGACATAGTACTTGATGTAAAAACAGAATACTAGGTGATCAACAATGGTTACCATTATGCCTCTTGCTATCTAAAAAAAAGTTGCCTATATCATAAGGTATAATAGAATTGAGCAACACAGTACAGAACAAAGCCAATAAAACCTAAACATTGGAGACCATACAGGACTTCAAAAGAAGATAATAGTCACACCATAATGGGCATCATAGTAAATCTTATTGCCTTCAAAGTGGTTGCCGAAACCCTCAAACTTGATGCTATCAAACAAAACAGAATAGAGTAAAATCAGTCAAAACAAGATGGGGAGAGCAATACAGGGGTCCAAATCAGGTTAATAGGAAACCAAAAAAGTTACTATAATATAGTCTCGCTATTTTAAAATTTATTTTTCCCTTAATTAAAAAAATAATAAGAAAAATAAATTAATTTTTTAAAAAAGGAAAAGAAAGGGGAGATTAAGATAAAAGAGGACAAAACAACAGAATAACACAGGTCAGAACAAAACAATTTAAACATCATAGTGTTTCACCACCAGGTAACCTGACATAATAGTAGTTACCATAGTGTCTCTTTACTTGAAAAATTTGATGTATAACTTCATATACTATAGCATCAAACATATCAAGACAGTGTGAAACCATTCAAGAGAATGAAAGTATTACAGGGTATTTAGAACCAGTTAACAGAAAATGAACAACAGTTTCTATATTATCTCTTTGCCTATAAAAATTTTTGTTTATACTATCACATATATTAAAATATAATAAGATACAACATGTTAAAACCAATGGAAACAGACGAACAACAGCTTGATGGGACTTCAAAACAAGGTGATATTAAATCAGCACTAGCTATTATGATGTCTTGTTTTCTTCAAAATAGCTATTCGGGCTGCTGCGCCTGGCCATCGGTGTGCAGAGGAGGAGCTGGGCAGATCTGGGGTGCCTTCATCGGCCTCTCTGTGTGTCTGGAGGACTGTGAATATCTCCGCCCAGACTGTTGGAGTCCCTCCAGGCTTCCAGGTGCAGTGAAGGGGAGAGGTGGGTTTGAGGCTTCTACATTCGCCTCCCCATCCCGGTTGCACTTGGAGAACTGCTGAGCTCCCGATGGGTGGGTGGGCCCACACTATCATCCGAGCCCAGCCTGTTTTGCTGCCATGCCTAGCCATCAGTGTGCAGAGGAGGAGCTGGGCGGGTCTGGGGTGCCTGCATCTGCCGCTCCGTGTGTCTGGAGGACTGTGGATATCTCTGCAAGCAGGGAGGGATCACAGGTTCCTGAGGCACCATGGCCTGTGGTGAGTACCCTAACCCGGCTGCAATTGAAGAGCTGTGGAGCTTCCAAGGGGCAGGTGGGCGCACAGTGTCCCTGAGGTCCAGCTTGTCTGGAACTGCAGAGTTCTGAGCAGGCAGAGGAGGCCCACTGGTTCTGCAGGCCCAATGGCTTGGGGTAGCGTGGTGCCAGAGTCTCAGTAGCTGCAAACATAGAAGGGGATTTTCAACACATCCTGAGGAAGCTTTCAAATAACACTTGAAACACAGAATTATAGGAAAATGACAAAACAAAAGACCAAATTGCAACCTCAAACCTCCAGCCCATCTCAAGAAACCCTAGGAGCAATGTATATAGAAGAAAATATATCTGATCCACCTCATATATCAGACACAATAGCTACTGAAATTGACAAGCAAATCCAGGAAGCTTTAAAGAAATTCAAACTTGAAATAATCTCCCAGATAAAAGAAGAAATGATAAAAGAAATGAAAGAGATTCTAAATATATCTAAAGAAAACACAGATAAAAAATTGGAAGAACTAAACAAAAAGATAGAATCCCTAGATGAGCAATATAAGAAACAAACAGAATACATAATGCAGATGCACAGAGATATACAGGAAATAAAAAACTTCACTGAAAATTGTAAAAACCGCCTTAATGAAAGATAGAATAGATAGATAGAATTTCAGACCTTGAAGACAGGATTGCAGCTAGTGAACAGGAAAGGAAAGATCTTTTAAAAATAACAAGGAATCAGGAAACAACAATTCAACAACTGCAAGACGATGCAAAGAAGAATAACATAAGAATGATAGGGATTAACGAAAGAGAGGGAGACAACATGAAGGATGTCAGGAGGATATTTAGAGAAGTAATAGCTGAAAATTTCCCAAGCATGAGATCAGAAACTGACATCAGGATCAGTGAAGCATATAGAACTCCAAATAGTCATAACCAAAATAAAACTACACCCAGACATATAATAATCACCATCCCAGAAATCTAACACAAGAATAGATTATTAAAAGCTGTCAGAGAGAAAAGACAGATCACTTATAAAGGAAAACCTATCAGAATCACAGCAGACTTCTCAGCACAAACGCTAAAGTCAAGAAGAGCATGGAGTGAAGTATTCCAGATCCTAAAGCAAAATGATTTCCAACCTAGACTGATACATCCTGCAAAACTATCATTCAAAATAGATGGTGAAATACGATACTTCCATGACAAAGAACAGCTGAAGAACTTCATGAACACCAGACCAAGCCTGCAAAAAATATTGAAAGACCGTTTAGATACACGAAGGAAAAAAACCACTAAGCAAAGCAAATAACTAAACAGAACAGAAGGATAAAGATGCAACAGCAGAGAGATAACATTCCTACAATTAACCAGCATTTAACAGTAATAACCATTAATGTAAATGGTCTCAATGCACCAATCAAAAGAAACAGACTAGCAGAATGGATCAAGAAACAAAATCCAACCATATGCTGTTTACAGGAAACCCATCTAACCCAGAAGGATACTCACAGACTGAAAGTCAAAGGATGGAAAACAATTCTTCATGCAGCAGGAATCCAAAAGAAGGCAGGAGTAGCCATTCTGTTTGCAGACAACGTGAACTTTAAACCAACAATGACCATAAAGGACAAAGAAGGTCATTACATACTCGTTAGGGGAAAACTCCAAGAGGAGGAGATAACTATCTTAAATATATATGCACCAAACTCCAGAGCACCCAGTTATATAAAACAATTATTAACAGAAATGAAAACTCAAATTATCAGTAACACAATTGTAACAGGAGACCTTAATACGCCATTGACACCAAGGGACAGATCAACCAGACAGAAAATGAGCAAAGAAATAACAGAACTGAATCACACCTGTGAACAAATGGGTTTGATAGACATATACAGAATGTTCTACCCAACAACATCAGAATACACATTCTTCACAGCAGTAGATGGATCATTCTCTAAAATAGACCATATATTAGCTCACAGAACATATTTAAACAAATGCAAAAGATTTGAAAGCATCCCTTGCATGTTATCAGATCATAGCGCTCTGAAATTAGAAATTAATGATAAAAGATACTGCAAAACTCCTGCAAACACATGGAAACTGAATAACACACTCTTGAGTAATCAGTGGGTCACAGAAGAAATTAAAGAAGAAATTAAACAATACCTAAAAGAAAATGAAAATGCAGATACAACTTACCGGAATCTGTGGGATGCAATGAAAGCCGTCCTGAGAGGAAAATTTATTGCACTGAGTTCCCACATGAGGAAAACAGAATGAATACAAATAAATAACTTGATGCTACACCTCAAACAGCTAGAAAAAGAAGAGCAAGTCAAGCCCAAAGCCAAAAGAAGAGAGGAAATTATAAAAATCAGAGCAGAAATCAATGCAATAGAGACTAAGAAAACAATCCAAAGAATCAACGAATCAAAGAGTTGCTTCCTTGAAAGAATAAGTAAAATCGATAAGCCCCTAGCCAACCTTATTAAAAAAAGGGAAGAAAAAGCTCAAATTCATGCAATAAGAAATGAAAAAGGAGAAATCACTACAGACCCAATAGAAATACAGAAGATCATCAACACCTATTTCGAAAACCTCTACTCTCAAAAGTTTGATAACGCAGAAGAAATAGACAGATTCTTAGAAGCATATGAAGTACCAAAGCTAGATCAAGAAGATGTAAAACTGTTGAATAACCCAATCTCTGCTAATGAAATTGAAAATGTAATTAAGTCCTTACCCACCGAGAAGAGCCCAGGCCCAGATGGATTCACTGCAGAATTCTACAAGAAATACAAAGAAAACCTAATGCTGACACTCCTCAAACCATTCAATGAAATTGAAAGGGAAGCAATCCTTCCTAAGGCATTCCTGGAAGCAAATATTACTCTAGTACCAAAACCTGAGAAAGACCCAACTATAAAAGTGAACTATAGACCGATCTCCCTAATGAACACAGATGCAAAAATCCTCAATAAAATATTGGCAAATAGGATCCAGCAAATCATCAAGAAGATTATACACCATGACCAAGTGGGATTCATCCCAGGAATGCAAGGATGGTTCAACATACGCACATCAATAAATGTAATCCACCATATCAATAAAGCCAAAAATAAGAATCACATGATCATTTCTATAGATGCAGAAAAAGCTTTCGATAAGGTCCAACATTTATTCATGATAAGAACTTTACAGAAAATTGGAATAAATGGTCTTTACCTCAATATAATAAAGGCCATTTATGACAAACCAACAGCCAGCATCATACTAAATGGCCAAAAATTGAAAGCCTTTACTTTAAAATCAGGCACAAGACAAGGATGTCCTTTATCACCACTCCTATTTAATGTAGTACTGGAAGTACTAGCCAGAGCAATTAGGCAAGAAAGAGAAATAAAAGGGGTAAAGATAGGAAAAGAAGAAGTTAAATTATCATTGTTTGCGGATGACATGATACTCTACATAGAAGACCCCCTAAACTCCATTGAAAGACTCTTAGATACAATAAATAAATTCAGTAATGTGGCTGGATACAAAATCAATACTCAGAAATCAATAGCATTCCTATACTCAAACAACAAAATCACAGAGAGGGAAATAAGAGAAACTGGACTATTCACATTAGCAAGCAAAAAAATGAAATATTTAGGAATTACCCTTACGAAAGAAGTGAAAGACTTATACAGTGAAAATTATAATACACTGAAAAAGGAAAATGAAGATGATCTCAGAAAATGGAAAGACATCCCTTGCTCATGGATAGGAAGAACAAACATTGTGAAGATGGCTATTCTCCCAAAACTCTTATACAGATTCAATGCAATCCCAATAGAAATACCATCAACATACATTATAGATCTAGAGAAATCACTCCTAAATTTCATCTGGAACCAGAAGAGACCTAGAATCGCAAAGGCAATTCTAAGCATCAAAGACAAAGCAGGAGGCATCACAATCCCTGACTTGAAATTATACTACAAAGCAACAGTAGTAAAATCAACATGGTATTGGAATCAAAACAGAGCTGAAGATCAATGGAATAGATTAGAAGATACAACTACAACTACGAACACACTCAACCACCTTATCTTTGATAAAGGAGCCAAGCAGGTTCACTGGAAGAATGACAGTCTCTTTAATAAATGGTGCTGGAAAAACTGGCTCTCCATTTGCCGAAAACTAAAGCTAGACCCATGTCTATCACCATGTACTAAATTAAAATCTAAATGGGTCAAAGATCTGAATATTAAAACAGAAACACTAAATCTATTGGAAGACAAATTAGGTAGAAACCTTGGAGACATAGGAGTAGGTAAAGAATTCATGAACAGGACTCAAACCGCACAGGAAATACTTCCCAGAATCAATAACTGGGACCACTTCTTATTAAAAAGTTTCTGCATGTCAAAAGAAATCTCCAGCATAGTGAAAAGAAAACCCACAAACTGGGAAAAGATTTTAGTGAACTCTCTCTCAGACAAGGGACTCTTGTCTAAAACATATAAAGAATTAAAAAAACTCAGACCTCCTAAATTCAAAGATCCAATCCAAAAATGGGCATCTGAGATGAATACACAATTCTCAGATGAAGAAATGCAAATGGCAAATAAATACATGGAAAAATGCTCATTATCATTGGTCATTAGAGAAATGCAAATTAAAACCACACTGAGATACCATCTCACTCCTGAAAGAATGGCCAGGATCAAGAAAACCAACAACAACAAATGCTGGAGAGGCTGTGGGGAAAAAGGAACTCTCCTGCACTGTTGGTGGGAGTGTAGACTGGAACAGCCTTTGTGGAAGTCTGTCTGGAGGTTTCTCAAAACGTTGGGATTGGAAATCCCATTTATTCCAGCTATTCCACTTCTAGGCATATTCCCAGAAGAACTCAAAGCATCATATCACAGTGATATATGTGCACTTATGTTTATAGCAGCACAATTTGTAATTGCCAGATCTTGGAAACAACCCAAGTGTCCATCAACTGAGGAATGGATAAAAATGTTGTGGTATTTCTATACAATGGAGTATTATTCAGCTATAAAGAAGGATCACATTGAGATATTTATCAATAAATGGGCGCAGCTTGAGACCATACTCATAAGTGAAATAAATCAATCTCGCATGTGTGAATACCGAATAGTTTCCCTAATGTAAGTAATGATTCAAATATATAAAAATATGTGGTAATCATGATTCCCCATTATGTGGCCTTGAAGCCTTATAAAGTTTTCACTCATTAATTAGAAAAGCTTTATTCTGGGCTTCTTGATATGGAAATATTTGAAGCTATAGTATATGAAGTTTTATTCAAATATTTCAAGGAAAAAGACAGACACTATGGTAACTACTATTAAGTCAGGTTATATGTTGGTGAAGTACTAGGTTGCTGAAACAGTCAAGCTTTGACCTCTATTTTTATATTGTTATGTCCTGTTTTATCTTAATCTCCCCCTTATTCTTTAAAAAAATTATTTAGTTATTTCTTATGTTTGTCTTAATTAAGGGGAAAAATTTAAAAAATTAGGATATATAATAGTAACTCTTTTCGATTTCCTATTAACTTGTTTTGAAGTCCTGTAACACTCCCACTATCTTGTATTGACTTATTAGACTCTGTTCCATTCTGTATGATAGTATCAAGTTTGAGGGTATAGGCAACTACTTTGAAGGCAGTAAGATTCACTAAGATGCCCATTCTGGTTTGACTATTGTCTCCTTTGGAAGTCCTGTAATGTTTACAATGCCTAAGTTTTATTGGTCTTGTTCTCTACTGTTTTGTCCAACTTTATAATATCTAATGAGATAGACAATTCTTTTTAAGGAAACAAGAGACAACGTTGATAACCATTGTTGATAACCTTGTACTCTGTTCTACACCATGTGCTATGTCTATCCTTGGTTTTGACTGACAGCTTTGTTTTGCCATATTTGACTGTATTCTCTCCCCCCCAAAAAAGTAATAAGAACTAAGGAGTAATAAAATCCAAAATGTGTAAATTTTGTTGTAAAAAAGAGAGGGGGAAAAAAAAGAGCTCTAACGGATATAACAGCAAGTGTGTTTAGGGGTGTTAAATAGCTGACTATATCAATGTTTTTGGGTCATTGAACACAGCTGTTTGCAGTCTACCTGTTTGAATGTCCACTTTGTATTCTTTGATACTGTGATTTGATCAACTATTTTCAAGATGATAATATGTAATCTATTAACAGGTGATTTCCTACTGCTATGTTTTTTTTTTTGTAGTTTTGTATTACGTGTACCCTTACTCCGCTTTGTTTTGTTTTGTGTTTTTCTTTTTCCTCTTAAATAAAATTTAAAAAAATAGCTATTCGTACTATCACAGACAATAATATCGAACAACCCAGATTAAAATCATTCCAATTATTGAGTGAAAACAATATATGGCTTCAAACCAATATAACTGGGAATCATGATTGCCACATACTTTTATGTATTCTTATTACTTCTTACACTAGGGAAACTATTCGGTATTTATACATGTGAGTTTGAATCATTTAACTTATGAGTATGGTCTCATACTGTGCCCATTGATTTATAAATATCTCAATGTGATCATTCTTTATAGCTGAGTAGTACTCCATTGTATAAAAATACCACAACTTTTTTATCCATTCCTCAGTTGATGGACACTTAGGTTGTTTCCAAGATCTGGCGATTACAAATTGTGCTGCTATAAACATAGGTGCACATATATCACTGTGGTATGATGCTTTCAGTTCTTCTGGGAATATGCCTAGAAGTGGAATAGCTGGGTCAAATGGGGTTTCCAATCCCAGCTTTATGAGAAACCTCCAGACAGACTTCCACAAAGGCTGTACCAGTTTACACTCCCACCAATAGTGCAGGAGAGTTCCTTTTTCCCCACAGCCTCTCCAGCATTTGTTGTTGTTGGTTTTCTTGATCTGGGCCATTCTTTCAGGAGTGAGATGGTATCTCAGTGTGGTTTTAATTTGCATTTCTCTAAGGACTAACGATGATGAACATTTTTTCATATGTTTATTTGCCATTTGTATTTCTTCATCTGAGAATTTTGTATTCATCTCAGATGCCCATTTTTGATTGGGTGTTTGAATTTTGGGGTTGTGAATTTTTAAAATTCTTTATATGTTTTTGACAGAAGTCCTTTGTCTGAGGGAGAGTTCGCTAAGATTTTTTTCCCAGTTTGTGGATTTTCTTTTCACTATGGTGGAGATTTCTTTTGACGTGCAGCAACTTTTTAATAAGAGGTGATCCCAGTTATTGATTCTGGGAAGTATTTCCCGTGCGGTTTGTTTCCTTTTCATGAATTCTCAACTTACTCCTATGTCTTCAAGGTTTTTACCCAAATTGTCTTCCAATAGATTTAGTGTTTCTGTTTTAATATTCAGATCTTTTATCCATTTAGATTTTATTTTAATACATGGTGATAGGCATGGGTCTAGCTTTAGTTTTTGGCAAATGGAGATCAAATTTTTCACTTATTAAAGAGACTGTCGTTGTTCCAGTAAACCTGCTTGGCTCCTTTATCAAAGATAAGGTGGTTGAGTGTGTTTGTAGTTGTAGTTGTATCTTCTAATCTATCACATTGATCTTCATCTCTGTTCTGATTCCAGTACCATGTTCATTTTACTACAGTTGTTTTGTAGTATAACTTCAAGTCAGAGATTATGATGCTTCCTGCCTTTCCTTTGTTGCTTAGAACTGTCTTTGCTATTCTAGGTCTCTTCTCACTCCAGATGAATTTTAGGAGTGATTTTTCGAGATCTATGAAGTGTGTTGATGGTATTTTTTATTGGGATTGCATTGAGTCTGTATAAGAGTTTTGCGAGAATGGCCATTTTCACAATATTTATTCTTCCTATCCATGAACAAGGGATGTCTTTCCATTTTCCGAGATCATCTTCAATTTCGTTTTTCTGTGTATTATAATTTTTCCTGTGTAGGTCTTTCACTTCTTTCAAAAGAGTAATTCCTAAATATTTCATTTTTTTGGTTGCTAGTGTGAAGGATGTGGCTTCTCTTATTTCACTTTCTGTAGTTTTGTTGTTAGTGTATAGGAATGCTATTGATTTTTGAGTATTGATTTTATATACAGCTACATTGCTGAATTTATTTATTATATCTAAGAGTCTTTCAATGGAATTTAGGGGGTCTTTTATATAGAGTATCATTTCATCTGCAAACAATGATAATTTAACTTTTTCTTTTCCTATCTTGTCTAACTACTCTGGCTAGTATTTCCAGTACTATATTAAATAGGAGTGGTGATTAAGGACATCCTTGTCTTGGGCCTGATTTTAAAGTAAAGGCCTTCATTTTTTGCCCATTTAGTATGATACTGGCTGTTGATTTGTCATAGGTGGCCTTTATTATATTGAGGTAAAGACCATCTATTCCAATTTTCTGTAAAATTCTTATCAGGAATGAATGTTGGACCTTATCAAAAGCTTTTTCTGCATTTATAGAAATTGATCATGTGATTCTTACTTTTGACTTTATTGATATGGTGGATTACATTTATTGATTTATGTATGTTGAACCATCCCTGCATTCCTGGGATGACTCCCACTTGGTCATGGTGTATAATCTTCTTGACGATTTGCTCCATCCTATTTGCCAATATTTTATTGAGGATTTTTGCATACGTGTTCACTAAGGAGTTTGGTCTCTAGTTGTCTTTTTTAGTTGGGTCTTTCTCAGGTTTTGGTAGTAGAGTAATATTTGCTTCCAGGAATGCCTTAGGAAGGATTGTTTCCCTTTCAGTTTCACTGAAGAGTTTGAGGAGTGTTGGCATTAGGTCTTCTTTGTATTTCTTGTAGAATTCTGCAGTGAATCCATCTGGGCCTGGGCTCTTCTTTGTAGGTAAGGACTTAATTACATTTTCAATTTCATTAAGAGAAATTGGGTTATTCAGCAGTTTTACATCCTCTTGATCTAGCTTTGGTACTTCGTATGTTTCTAAGAATGTGTCTATTTCTTCTGTGTTATCAAACCTTTGAGAGTAGAGGTTTTCGATATAGGTGTTGATGATCTTCTGTATTTCTGTAGAGTCTGTAGTGATTTCACCTTTTTCATTTCTTATTGCATGAATTTGAGTTTTTCTTTCCCTTTTTTTAATAAGGTTGGCTAGGAGCTTATCTACTTTATTTATTCTTTCAAGGAACCAACTCTTTGATTCATTGGTTTTTGGATTGTTTTCTTAGTCTCTATTACATTGATTTCTGCTCTGATTTTTATAATTTCCTCTCTTCTTTTGGCTTTGGGCTTGACTTGCTCTTCTTTTTCTAGCTGTTTGAGGTGTAGCATTAGGTTATTTAGTTTTATTTGTTCTGTTTTCCTGATGTGGGAACTCAGTGCAATAAATTTTCCTCTGAGGATGGCTTTCATTGCATCCCACAGATTCTCATTTTCTTGTAGGTATTGTTTAATTTCCTCTGTGACCCACTGATTACTCAACAGTGTGTTATTCAATTTCCATGTGTTTGTGGGATTTTTGCAGTATCTTTTATCATTAATTTCTAATTTCAAACGCTATGATCTGATAACATGCAAGAGATAATTTCAGCTCTTTTGCATTTATTTAAATATGTTCTGTGAGTTAATATATGAACTACTTTAGAAAATGACCCATGTACTGATGAGAAGAATGTGTATTCTGATGTTGTGAATGGAACACTCTGTATATGTCTGTCAAGTCCATTTGTTCACATGTGTGATTCAGTTCTGTTATTTCTTTGCTGATTTTCTATTTGGTTGATCTGTCCCTTAGTGTCCATGGTGTGTTAAGATCTCCCATTACAATTGTGTTACTGATAATTTGGATTTTCATTTCTGTTAATACAGAAATTTCAGTCTGTGAGTATCCTTCTGTGTTAGATGGGTTTCTTGTAGACAGCATATTGTTGGATTTTGTTTCTTGATCCATTCTTCCAGTCTATTTCTTTTAATTGATGCATTGAGACCATTTACATTAATGGTTATAACTGTTATATGTTGGTTTTTTGTTGACATGTTATCTTTCTGTGATTCTGATAGGTTTTCCTTTATAGGTGATCTGTCTTTTCTCTGTGACAGCTTTTAATAATCTATTCTTGTGTTGGATTTCTGGGATTGTGATTATTATATGTCTGGGTGTAATTTTAGTTTAGTTATGACTATTTGGAGTTCTATATGCTTCACTGATGTTGGTTTCCAACCTTATGCTTGGGAAATTTTCAGCTATTACTTCTCTAAATATCCTCTTGATGTCCTCTATGTTGTCCCCTTCTTTTTCATTAATCCCTATCAATCTTACATTGTTTTTCTTTGTGTCATCTTGAAGTTGTTGAATTGTCTTTTTCCTATATTTCTGTATTTCAAGTGTTATTCAAAAGCTTCCTCAGGGTCTGTTGGAAATCCACTTCTATGCCCGTAGCTCCTGGGATTCTGGCACCCATTTTCCCCAGGCCACCGGGCCTCTGGAACTGGTGGTGCTAGCTGCTTGCTTAGAATTCCACAGTTCCAACCAAGCTGGGCTCCAGGAAAGTGTGCACCCGCGTGGTTGCTTAAAACTCCACTGTTCTCCAAGCACAGCCTGAATGGGGAGGCAGATGCTGGCACCCCAGACTCGCCTAGTTGTTCCACTGCACCCAGATGGTGCGAGGGTCCCAAACAAGCTGTGCTCTGGAGAAAGTGGGCACCCACCTGCTTGCTCAGAACTCTACAGTTGTCCAAATACAGCCAGAATGGGGAAGTGGATGCAGGCACCTCAGACCCGCCTAGCTCTTCCAGTACAACCAGAAGGCTCTTGGTTCCCCCAAGCCTTGTGTCTCTGTCCTTGAGACTAGCCTTACTCTGGCCCTGCATGTGATTGAGCTTCAGTTTCTGCTACTCCCCACATCACCCTCTTTTCCATTTTATAGTTGTAAATGATGGGTAATTGAGACTGGAGGGACGGTGTTTGAAGAACTCTGTAGAAGATATTTTCATTCCTGAATTCTTTTCATTTTGAATGAACTTACTTGTTTAGGCTAAACATTTCTAGTCCAAGGATTTTACGTCTCTGTATTTAGTAATTTAACCTTATTAATCTATATGAGTAGCCAGTTAATAGTGTAGCTGGAAATTGTCAAAAGGAATTAGTGATTTAAATTTCTTTTAGTATCATTTTATGGCATCATTTTATATCACTTATAGCATAATTTTCTGCAAGATATTCAAGACCAATTTAGGGTAAGACCTGTATTAATTACAGTGAATCTCTTTTTATCGATCAAAGTCAGTTAAGTCTCCTTAGGAATTATCTTGAAACCATGCACAGCACTTCTTACTACTTCTGTCAGTGTCAGCCCTTTGGGTGAGTCATAACCATTGCTTGATCAAGTTAATTTCTGTGAAATCTTAGGAGATTTTTTCTCTCCTGGTGACTCTCCTTAGGCACTCTATACATCACAGATCTTTATTCTTTGTGGTCCCTCAGTTTCCTTGATCAGGAGTTTGTAGTACTCACCAGAGTTGCAGGATGTGGCTGAAAAGGTTCCCTCATGTCTTATGTCATTATTAACCTCTAAGGGCTGGGGTCAAAAGATTGGCTGTCCTATTATCCCATCTATCTTTATATAATGTCTTACCTCTATACTTCAGCTGTTGAACATCCAGAAGAGAAGGTTAATGACATAACATTTGGTAATGAGGGCAGTTAGCTTAATATCACTATTTTATCTGAACATCAATCACCTTAGAACATAAAATAAAACCATGGGTATTCTAAAAGATGAACCTCTGTAGAATTCTTACAGGAATAGTTATATAATTTTACACAATTTAAAATCAAGAGCATACATAACCTCATAGCATGATAATTGTGATGACATACTTTTTTGTGACATACTTAAATTTTCATTTAGGCATAGTATAACTCTTTTAATCAATATTCTCTATCAAATACATAAACAACTTTTACCTAATCCATTGACCTTTAATGGGATGTCACTGATGAAATTTGTTACATTACCTGGACTGTTTAGTGTTTATATATCTTTAAATCAAAAATCTTATTGTCCAGAAAATTTAATTTGATCATTTTGACAATGATAAAAGTGAACATATTACAAAAAATATTTTAATAGGGGCTGGGGATTTAACTCAGCAGCATAAGCACCTGCCTTGGAAGTAGGCAGTTGTGAGTTCGATCCCCAGTACCAGTAAAAAAAAAAAAAAATATATATATATATATATATATATTAATAAAAATTATTAGAGTATTCCCCATAAACCTGTGGTGGTTGCTAGATCCCTCTATTAATGAATAAGAACTGGCCAGTTTTACCAGGCACCTGCTTTCTTACTCATTAGTTGGAGTCCTTTCCAATAATCTCCTCTCACCCTAAGATATTTTTAATGACTTATGCAAACCCAATCATAACACTTAACATATTATTTTTGAATGAAAGACTTGCAAGTCATAATAAACAGCAATATGTATTATGTTCATGTAACCAATTTTAGCATCATTTTGACCAGCTGGCAACCCAGGTAGAAGTTTGCTTTTTAAATTTATAATCCAAAGTAAACTTTGATCAAATGATCCAAAAATGCACAAGAAAAAAGAAAAGAGAAAAAAATTGTTGAGCTCAAATTAAAAAAAGGAAAACAAAACTGTTCACAGATAGGACAAATAAAGAAACAACATATACAGACAATTCACTTACAATATTTTAGTCCATTCAAATATATTTTTGGTCAAATTAAATTACAATAATTCTTTTATAATTTTAGAAGTTTACAATGATAGATCTGCAAGAATTTTTTGTAGGTCAATTAGCAGAAATGTCTCACAAGAAAATTTGGAAGGAGCAAAATCTTTTATCTATAAGTAATATATAATTTTGTCTTATTTTAAGAATAATGGCAACTTTCATGTCCCTTTCTTTTATGTAACCTCCAAATTAGTTGTCTCTGTAACTCTGCCATTTATTCAGATCTTATTTTCCCATTTTTTTTTTTTGGTACCAGGAATTGAACTCATGACCATATGCTTGCCAAACAGGCACTTATGCCACTGAGCTGTATCCTCTGCCTACTTTCCCCATTTTTGGTTACCATGTCTTGGACATCCTGGGTCAATTTTTTTAAATGACCCCACGTCTGGTTTAGCCCCATCTCTGCCTATCAGCCATAGAGTAGTCTCTGAGGCATCACTGCCACAGGACTGAGCATCAGCTTCTTGAGAAATGGAACCTCTCTGGGGTATTCATGACAAAGTCGGACAATATGCTCTGGTACCAGATAGGCCATTCAGCATTTTCTGGAAAGACATAAGCATATCCTTGACCCAATATTAGCACTGGGCTAGCCCCCTTTCATTGTCCAGTATGAACATCTTTTTAAAGGACCCTTCCTTACTTCTTTTCCTTTACCTGATTGAATTGTCTTTCTCCTGCTACAATCCCATCCCTGGTGGGATTTTAAAAGTTAGTAGTGTGTGCTAACAAATGAAGCCTATTATGAGGTGTGAATTTTATATGGAAGGATTCCTCTTTTTGGTTTTGAATTTGAATTTTGAGTGTATGGTAAGCAGGTTTAGCAATACCTTGACCTTGAGGGTTATAAGGAATTCCTGTGGTAAGGGAAATGTGAAAAGTTTTACAAAACACTTGGAAGACTGGGCCATTGTCAGTGTTACATGTTTGTGGACAACTAAGGGTACTAAAGGCTTCCAATCCATGAACTATGATGTATTTAGCTGCTTTACCAGGATAGGGAGAAGTAAAAATAAATCCTGAGAAAGTATCCACTGAAACATGGACTCAGCATAGAGAGCCAAACTCAGGAACATGAGTGACATCCATTTTCCGTAGATGATTGGGGTATAATCTTCAAGTATTAACCCCTATAGAGAGTGAAGGAAGGTGTATGAGGCATAAGAAACATTGCTTAACAATTTTTTGAGTCTGTTATTGAGTTAAAAGGAACTGTTTGTGCAGTACAGAAGCATTTTGGTAGAAGGTGGCATGGAGGCAGAAACCTGATCAATAGTATCTGAGGAAGCAACAGTTACAGTACTCACCAATCTGCTTATAGCAACATTTCCATTAGTGATAATTCCTCACTAAGGAATTGGAATAGGAATGTAAATGACTAACAAATGGGACCTGGCATGACCAAGTAGCAAATTGGAGAATGTGAAACAAATGAAAAAGATCTTCCTGTTTAGTGTGAATGGTGGCAGTTTAAATGCAGTGCATCACACTACAAACAAGCACTGTCTGAATAAAGGTTAATTGGGGGGATGAATGATCTTGTAAGGCCCATATAACAACCTGAAATTCAGTCTTTTGTGCAGAAGAAAAGCATCCTGTATTTAGGAAGAGGAGGTTGTAACATAACCTTCCTGCCCAACGAGGAGCCATCTGTGAAAATAGACACAATTTCTGCATTGGGAATCAAGCGTATTTTTGAAGGAAGGACAAAAGGTGTGAAACAAGAAAATCATATGGATTTGTCTGGAGGATAATATCAATCAGTATCACCAGAGAAGTTAGCTAATGTGGTTTGCCAAGAGGATGAGAATGGCCATAACCACTGTTGTTGAACAGAAGAAAAGGGAACAATGATATTTTGAACTACATATCCAAAAATCTGAATAGCACATCTGCCCATGCCCAGTCAGTCCTGCCACAGCAGCATAAAAGGGAGTAATGGTTTTATGTGGAGCATATGTCATGTGTAGTCACTGCTAGATGACTGTAGTGCGCATGTGTTGAGTTAGGAAAATAATTAAAAACATTGACAAAGATGGGTGATTCTAGACAGTTGAGCATTAGAGAGAACCAGATTAACTTTGATCAAGGAAGTTTTAACTTCTGACTTAAGTGTTGGAGAAGAGGGGGCTGGGGCCCCTTAGAAAAATGTCAAAGAGTGGGGCTAAATCATGAGTTGTTAGCTTAAGAGCTGGGTGGAACCAATTAATATTACCAAGCAGAATCTGAAAATCAATTAGGGTTGCAAGATGATTAACCTTCATTTGTATTATTAGGGGCAGAAAATGTCTCTGTTGGATAAGGTGACCCAAATATGAAAAGTTTGCCATAGTTTTCCCTTGTGGGGTTGCCACCACTATCCCTAAATTATGAAGGGCATCATCCAATTCAATAAACATCTGATGCAAGGTGAATAAGTATTCATGTACTAGAAGACTATCATGCATGCAATGAATAAAATGGCAGATGGATGAGCCTGAGGGACTGATAAAATAGCTACAGCCACAAACTCTTGGCATAGAATTGGACTATTTGCCATTCCTTGTGGAGGACAACACTACTGGAAATGTTGCATAGGGGCCTGATGGGTTACTGGAAGGCAAAGTGAAGGCAGAATGTTTTTTATCTTGAGGATGGAAATGGTTTGTAAAAAGGTATCTTTTAAATCAATCACCATGAGGGAAAAATGCAAAGGAATAGCTAAAGGTCTGGGCAATCCTGGTTGAAGAGCTCCCATCGGCTCCATGGTTCAATTAGCAGCCCACAAATCCTGTAGTAATTTCCACCTTCTAGGCTTTTTTATTACAAAAATTAGTACTCCAGGGGCCATTGGAGGATTCTAGGTGTCCTGCCATCATCTGTTCATTAACCAGTATATGAGCTGCTGTAAGCTTCTCCTGAGTGAAGGGCCATTGATCAACCTAAACAGGGTCATGGGATATCCAAGTCATTTTGGGTGCTGTCTGTGGGGTCAGAGAAGAGATCAAGGCCCCTTCTGAAATGTCAAGGTGTGTAGCCTATACCATAGTGGTCCTTTTCAGGAATAACTGGAAGTGGTTCTTTCCTTCCTTGATTATTTTTACCACACCCTTGAGTGGGAAGGAAACCTTGTAACATCTGATGAGTCCCCAGAGTTAGAACTTTCCAAATATGTCCCCATATCCTGTGGTACATCATGACCCCATAGGTTGGTACATAGGGAAGGACAGAAGGTGAAAAATGTCCAGAATGATCCACTGCATCACTCTAAGTTAACAGTTTAGCACTTCTACTAAGGTAAGAAATACTACCCATCCCCTGTAGATCTGTAGTTGCTATATCTAGGGGCCATGCTGTAGGTCAAGTTGGGCAATCAACTGAAACATCTGCACCTGAATCTAAAAGCCTTTTAAATGTTTCCCTCCAATAATCTATTCCATTTTGGGATGATCTTGTTTAATCTGTAGAACCCAATAGGCATCCAAAGACCTGAAATCCTTGGATCCTCTTTCCTTATTTATAGATTTTCCAATGTTTGTCAAAGAAACAATGGCCAATTGAGCAATACCAGAGACTGGAGTAATTTGAACAGTGTTTTGAATAGTTTGATCCCTAACCTGATTTCCCTTGTATAATCAGCATCAATGACACCAGGAAACTCCTGGAGACCTTGAGATTGCTGTGGTCTAACAGGAGTCCCACTGTTCCCTTAAGCAAAGGTTCACAGACTCCAGTAGGAATAGCCTGGGATTCCATTTCAGAGGTAGTAAGAATCTGGAGGAGGGACTGAGGTCCAGGCTGCCTTTTGTTGCTTTCCAGAGGTCAACAGTGTGCTTGGCAGTAGAGGATAGGGCTGGTGAGGAATTAGGGAAAGTGCCCACACCATTTGGTGGGGCCAGGACAGACCCCGCTGGAAGTTTCCTGGAATGGCTCAGCCTTCCACAATTATTCTGGATCTGTGCTCATTTGTCCTACATTTACCTCGTCTACACTTTGTACAGATACTAGAAGGTTTTGTTGAAGGGATGAATAATGGCTGTTGTCCTTACCAGTGCAGCAGAGCAATCTTGGGCAAAATGGCCCTCAAATCCACAGTTGAAAGAACTACACTTATCATTTCATTTTCCTCTAGGCTGTCACTAGCCTGACTGATAGCTGCTTCTAAGGCAGCTTCTTGTATATATGAGGGACCAATGTCTGCATAAATCTGAATGATCTCAGACAGTGTTGCCCATTTTTCATGGGCTCCTAAGGCCTCTTTACACCACTAGTTTGCATTCCCAAAGGGTAATTGTTGAACAGTTAATTTGTTAGCCTCTGAATTGTTGATAAGCCTCTCACTAACCTGCAAAAAACATGACACAAAATTCTGAAAACGTTCATCAGGATTCTGGTGGATGGAGGGCAGATCAAGGTTACCCTTTGAAGAAAGTTACCTCCAAGCCCTTATGGCAGCTATTTGAATCAATATACTTGTAGTTTAAAAGTAATTTGATTATTTGTGCAGCAATGCTACCTTCTCCAGTAAACATCTTTCGTAGTGGCTATGTTGTGAGTGGCATTGCAAATGGCCTATTTGTGCAGTTTGAAAAATTTTCCTTCCACATAAATAATCCTCTGGACTTAAACACACTTGAGCTATTTCCTTGCAGTCACTTGGGGTCATAACTTGTTGTCCTATAAGTTGTGTTAAACCTAAGGTAAAAGTGGCTGTGGCACCACAGGTGAAGGTAGCTTGTTTTAATTCTTTCAGGGTCTTAAAAGTCATGGCTTCATGAAAATGTGTGACTTGTTCTGGATTATTAGGGATTTGTAGTTCAACAATAGGGTAGACTTGCTGAAATCTCTCCAGAGACTCCCCTGCCCATCTAGCTCTGTTTAATGCCAGTTGCAAGGGAAAACAAGACGATTATTCTACTCCCTGAGAGGCGGAAGTTTCGATTTGTGATGCAATAAGGTTTCTTGAGCTGAACAGGCAGAAGCTGCCGCTCAAGGCACACTTAGTGTTATCGTTTTTGCCTTGGGCAGCTGTGAAACTGAAGCTTCAGGAAAACACTCCTCTAGTGGGAAAAGGTTCTTTTGTGCCTCACCATTCCTTCCTGGCTGAGCAAAGCTAGAGGGTTCAAGCTTTATCAGTGGGGCTGTGGCCTTATTTTTCCTTGTCTGCTTAGGACTTCGTTTTAAAATAGTACTCTGAGCATAATCCTCTGTGGTCATCTCAAAAGGTGCAGGACCACTGACACACTCCTTAATCCAGGTTCACAAAAGAAAAGTAGGTACAGGAATCCATAAGAGAACAGGATTTGTACATACTTTTGTTGTTCTTGAGAACTTTTTTGTGTCATGCTTAACAACTGATAACATCAATATACCTTTCTCTGTTTGGCTCTTCTTAAGCCTTTGTCTCTCTTTGGCTCCTCGTAAGTCTATGTTATGTCTCTCTTTGACTTGTCTGGCCTACGCCTTTCTTTGGCTTCTCTGGCCTATTTCTCTCTTTGGCTCCTCTTAAGCCTATGTCTCTCTTTGGTTTCTCTTAAGCTTATTTCTCTCTGTGGCTTCTCTTAAGCCTAGTTTTCTCTTAGTGCACACACAGCTAGGGGTCTCCTCTTACTATGTGATGTGTTTCCTTGTTCCTTGAGTCCTTATTTAGCTGCCAATTGCCACATCTCATGCAGCTTTCGATGTTACCAGGGTGAGGATGGTGAGAGGACAGAGAAAAAGGAAAGAATCAGAATAAGAAAACTGAGGCCATGGGGAGCCCCCTCTCCTGATGGGAAGCATGAAGAAGCAGGAGAAGGAGTGAGAGTGAGAACGAGTAAGAGAGCTCCAATGGCCACAGCACATTTATTTATACACTTGGGAGACTGAGTATCATGTGAAACACCTCTGCCTCAGAGTGTATTCATGTGGCTTGTCTCAGGCACCCAGTGTTCTTGAGATTAGACCAGTTTGCCATGTGACATGCCTCAGGCATTCTCTGTTCTTGAGACTAGCCTTGCTCCAGCTCTGCACATAATTAATCTTTAGCTTCAGCAGCTCCCCACATACCTCAGCCTCCTGAGTGGTGGGATTACAGGCATGTGTCACCACACACAACCAATGTCTTTTTTGTACAGTTTGGTACATCTTGTTTATATAGTTGAATTTTTTGTGCAGTACACCTTGTGGACACAGTTCTGTAATTTTTGCTGATTGTACTGTACAGTTCTTGTCATGGTTTATGTCTGTGGACCCCAGGCCTCATAAGTTTGCATTGTGCATTTGTTATTCGTTCAGTGTCTAGTGCTTGGATTGAGGGTGTCAGTGGTACACCCACATAGGAGTGGAGCCAGGATGTGATGTAATGGCAGGAAGAAGGTGTGTCTTGCTTTTTGCTGGTTCCGGCTTGCTGTTTGCAGCCTCCATGAACTGCAGCCCAGCCACGCCCACCTGCCTTGGAGTCAACTTAAGTGTGGACTGAAAACTCCAAAAACTGTAAGAAATAAACCTTTCCTTTCCCAACTTTGAGCTCAGGTATTTTGTCTCAGCGAGGAGTATAAAGTAACTAAGACAGTGCTGTAGTTTTATGTTCTACTTTACAGTGCTGCATGTAAGAGTTACACAAATAAAAGCAAAGCCATTAAGTTGGAGTTTCCTTTGACATTTATTTGCTCTGATATTGCAATATATACAGTATATAATTCCTCATTTAGCAACTAATCCATTTAACTACTTGAGTGGCAGGAGCAGAACTTGATCATTAAGTGAGGAATATCTGTAGAAGGCCTCTGCACCCGTCTGTTCTGCATTCACAAATTCAATCAGCCAAGGGGTTAAAAATATTTTTAAAACATTGTTCCTTTGCTGCATCTGCAGTCTTTTTGAAAATTGCCATTCCCTAAGCCATACATACAACAATTATTTACATAGCATTTACATCACTAGGAATCATATCATATTTTCCCTAAAATTTTTATTAATTTTTGCTCCAAAAGACCAATATAGCTTATTTTCAGGAGATGTCTTATTTTTCCATGTATAATAATCTACATTTATTTATGTACAGTAATCCATATTTATTCATGTACAAAAAAATCTACATTTATTTAAATGAAATCATGTCATCTTCAGGAAGATCATCCAAACTGAATCTCTTGCAACTCCACTTCCTGTAGAATCATTGGCCTCAGTCTCTCATGTCCAGCAATAAAGCTGTCCTTGAAAGAGCACTTCTTGTTCATGTAGCCTGCTTTTAGTACATTGAAAACACAACCATCAGTGATTTTATCCTATGTATTCTTTATCCAAGTCACAGTCTCTGGCAGGCTGGGCTTTACAGAGTTTCCATTAAATCAAGTGTAAATTGAAGACTTATAGGACAAGAGTGGCAACAAAAATGATGACAGTTAAGAATGATGGTCCAGACATCAGCCTCCCCATTCCAACTGTGCTTGGAGAACTGTGGAGTTTCCAGCAAGCAGGAGGACGCACACTATCCCTGGAGCCCAGCCTATTTGGGACTCCTGCACCGTCTGGGTGCAGAGGAAGGGTTGGGTGGATCTGGGGCACCTGCATCCATCTCCCCGTGTGTCTGGAGGACTGTGGATATTTCAGCAAGCAGGCCAGCATCACAGGTTCCAGAGGCCCCATGGCCTGCAGTAAGTGCACAGTGCACTCTGCCCCAAGCCCAGACTGTTCGGGACCCTCCAGGCTTCCAGGTGCAGTGAAGTGGATAAGTGGGTTTGAGGCATCTACATCCGCCTTCCCATTGTGGCTGTGCTTGGAGAACTGTGGAGCTTCCAGCAAGCAGGAGGGCACACAGTGTCCCTGGAACCCATCTTATCTGGAACTATGGAGTCCTAAACAGGCAGAAGAGGGCCATTGGTTCTAGAGGTCCAGTGGCTTGGGGGAACTGGGTGCCAGAGTCCCAGGAGATGCAAACATAGAAGTGGATTTCCAACAGACCCTGAGGAAGCTTTCAAATAACACTTGAAACACAGAAATATAGGAAAATGACAAAAAAGACCAAATTACAACCTTAAACCTCCAGCCCATCTCAAGAAACCCTAGGAGCGATGTATATAGAAGAAAATATATGCCATTCACCTCAAATATCAGACATAATAGCTACTGAAATTAACAAGCAACTCCAGGAAGCTTTAAAGGATTTCAAACTCGAAATAATCTCCCAGGTAAAAGAAGAAATGATAAAAGAAATGAAAGAGATTCTGAATATATCTAAAGAAAACACAGTTAAAAAATTGGGGGAACTAAACAACAAGATAGAATCCCGGGATGAGCAATATAAGAAACAAACAGAATACATAATGCAGATGCACAGAGATATACAGGAAATAAAAAACTCCATTGAAAGTTGTAAAAACCGCCTCAATGAAAGTGAAGATAGAATTTCAGACCTTGAAGACAGGATTGCAGCTAGTGAACAGGAAAGGAAAGATCTTTTAAAAATAACAAGGAATCAGGAAATAACAATTCAACAACTGCAAGATGTTGCAAAGAAAAATAACATAAGATTGATAGGGATTAATGAAAAAGAAGGGGAAAACATAAAGGATGTCAAGAGTATATTTAGAGAAGTAATAGCTGAAAATTTCCCAAGCATGAGATCAGAAACTGACATCAGGATCAGTGAAGCATATAGAACTCCAAATAGTCATAACCAAAATAAAACTACACCCAGACATATAATAATCACCATCCCAGAAATCTAACACAAGAATAGATTATTAAAAGCTGTCAGAGAGAAAAGACAGATCACTTATAAAGGAAAACCTATCAGAATCACAGCAGATTTCTCAGCACAAACAATAAAGTCAAGAAGAGCATGGAGTGAAGTATTCCAGATCCTAAAGCAAAATGATTTCCAACCTAGACTGATGTATCCTGCAAAACTATCATTCAAAATAGATGGTGAAATACGATACTTCCATGACAAAGAACAGCTGAAGAACTTCATGAACACCAAGCCAACCCTGCAAAAAATATTGAAAGACAGTTTAGATACACAAAGGAAAAAACCACTAAGCAAAGCAGATAACTAAACAGAACAGAAAGATAAAGATGCAACAGCAGAGAGATAACATGTCAACAATAAACCAGCATTTAACAGTTATAACCATTAATGTAAATGGTCTCAATGCACCAATCAAAAGAAACAGACTAGCAGAATGGATCAAGAAACAAAATCCAACCATATGCTGTTTACAGGAAACCCATCTAACCCAGGAGGATACTCACAGACTGAAAGTCAAAGGATGGAAAACAATATTTCATGCAGCAGGAATCCAAAAAAAGCAGGAGTAGCCATTCTGTTTGCAGACAATGTGAACTTTAAACCAACAATGACTATAAAGGACAAAGAAGGTTATTACATACTCGTTAGGGGAAAACTCCAAGAGGAGGAGATAACTATCTTAAATATATATGCACCAAACTCCAGAGCACCCAGTTATATAAAACAACTATTAACCAAAATGAAAACTCAAATTATCAGTAACACAATTGTAACAGGAGACCTTAATACACCATTGACACCAAGGGACAGATCAACCAGACAGAAAATGAGCAAAGAAATAACAGAACTGAATCACACCTGCGAACAAATGGATTTGATAGACATATACAGAATGTTCCACCCAACAGCATCAGAATACACATTCTTCTCAGCAGTAGATGGATCATTCTCTAAAATAGACCATATATTAGCTCACAGAACATATTTAAACAAATGCAAAAGATTTGAAATCATCCCTTGCATGTTATCGGATCATAGCACTCTGAAATTAGAAATTAATAAAAGATACTGTAAAAATTCCACAAACACATGGAAACTGAATAACACACTCTTGAGTAATCAGTGGGTCACAGAAGAAATTAAAGAAGAAATTAAACAATACCTACAAAAAAATGAAAATGCAGATACAACTTACCGGAATCTGTGGGATGCAATGAAAGCCATCCTCAGAGGAAAATTTATTGCACTGAGTTCCCACATGAGGAAAACAGAACGAATACAAACAAATAACTTGATGCTACATCTCAAACAGCTAGAAAAAGAAGAGCAAGTCAAGCCCAAAGCCAAAAGAAGAGAGGAAATTATAAAAATCAGAGGAGAAATAAATGTAATAGAGACTAAGAAAACAATCCAAAGAATCAATGAATCAAAGAGTTGGTTCTTTGAAAGAATAAATAAAATTGATAAGCTCCTAGCCAACCTTAATAAAAAAAGGGAAGAAAAAGCTCAAATTCATGCAATAAGAAATGAAAAAGGTGAAATCACTACAGACTCTACAGAAATACAGAAGATCATCAACACCTATTTCGAAAACCTCTACTTTCAAAGGTTTGATAACACAGAAGAAATAGACACATTCTTAAATACGAAGAAGACCTAATGCTGACACTCTTCCAACTACTCAATGAAATTGAAAGGGAAGCAATCCTTCCTAAGGCATTCCTGGAAGCAAACATTACTCTATTACCAAAAATTGAGAAAGACCCAAATAAAAAAAGAACTATAGACCGATATCCCTCATGAACACAGATGCAAAAATTCTCAATAAAATATTGGCAAATAGGATGGAGCAAATCGTCAAGAAGATTGTACACCATGACCAAGTGGGATTCATCCCAGGAATGCAGGGATGGTTCAACATACATAAATCAATAAATGTAATCCACCATATCAATAAAGCCAAAAGTAAGAATCACACGATCTTTTCTATAGATGCAGGAAAATCTTTTGATAAGGTCCAACATTCATTCATGATAAGAACTTTACAGAAAATTGGAATAGATGGTCTTTACCTCAATATAATAAAGGCCATTTATGACAAACCAACAGCCAGCATCATACTAAATGGCCAAAAATTGAAGGCCTTTACTTTAAAATCAGGCACAAGACAAGGATGTCCTTTATCACCACTCCTATTTAATATAGTACTGGAAGTACTAGCCAGAGCAATTAGACAAGAGAGAGAAATAAAAGGGGTAAAGAAAGGAAAAGATGAAGTTAAATTATCATTGTTTGCAGATGACATACTACTCTACATAGAAGACTCCCTAATTTCAATTGAAAGACTCTTAGATATAATAAATAAATTCAGTAATGTAGCTGGATACAAAATGAATAGTCAAAAATTAATAGCATTCCTATACACTAACAACAAAATCACAGAGAGGGAAATAAGAGATACCACTCTTCACACTAGCAAGGAATAAAATGAAATATTTAGGTATTACTCTTATGAAAGAAGTGAAAGACCTATACAGGGAAAATTATAATACACTGAAAAAAGAAATTGAAGATGATCTCAGAAAATGGAAAGACATCCCTTGCTCATGGATACGAAAGCAAACATTATGAAAATGGTCATTCTCCCAAAACTGTTACACAGATTCAATGCAATCCCAATAAAAATACCATCAACGTACCTTATAAATCTAGAGAAATCAGTCTTAAAATTTATCTGGAACCAGAAGAGACCTAGAATAGCAAAGGCAATTCTAAGCAGCAAAGGCAAGGCAGGAGGCATCACAATCCCTGACTTGAAGTTATACTACAAATCAACAGTAGTAAAATCAATATGGTACTGGAATCAGAACAGAGATGAAGATCAATGTGATAGATTAGAAGATACAACTACAACTACAAACACACTCAACCACCTTATCTTTAATAAAGGAGCCAAGCAGGTTTACTGGAACAACGACAGTCTCTTTAATAAGTGAAAAACTTGCTCTCCATTTGCCAAAAACTAAAGCTAGACCCATGTCTATCACCATGTACTAAATTAAAATCTAAATGGGTCAAAGATCTGAATATTAAAACAGAAACACTAAATCTATTGGAAGATAAATTGTGTAGGAACTTTGAAGACATAGGGATAGGTAGAGAATTCATGAACAGGACTCAAACCGCATGGGAAATACTTCCCAGAATCAATAACTGGGACCACCTCTTATTAAAAAGTTTCTGCATGTCAAAAGAAATCTCCAGCATAGTGAAACGAAAACCCACAAACTGGGAAAAGATCTTAGTGAACTCCCCTTCAGACAAGGGACTTTTGTCTAAAACATATAAAGAATTAAAAAAACTCAGAACCCCAAAATTGGGCATCCAATCCAAAAATGGGCATCTGAGATGAATACGCACTTTTCAGATGAAGAAATACAAATGGCAAATAAATACATGAAAAAATGTTCATCATCATTGGTCATTAGAGAAATGCAAATTAAAACCACACTGAGATTTCATCTCACTCCTGAAAGAATGGCCAGGATCAAGAAAACCAACAAATGCTGGAGAGGCTGTGGGGAGATAGGAACTCTCCGGCACTTTTGGTGGGAGTGCAGACTGGTACAACCTTTCTGGAGGTCAGTCTGGAGATTTCTCAAAAAGTTGGGATTGGAAGTTCCATTTGTTCCAGCTATTCCACTTCTAGGCATATTCCCAGAAGAACTCTCTGGCACTTTTGGTGGGAGTGCAGACTGGTACAACCTTTCTGGAGGTCAGTCTGGAGATTTCTCAAAAAGTTGGGATTGGAAGTTCCATTTGTTCCAGCTATTCCACTTCTAGGCATATTCCCAGAAGAACTCAAAGCAGTGATATATGTGCACCTATGTGTATAGCAGCACAATTTGTAATTGCCAGATCTTGGAAACAACCCAAGTGTCCATCAACTGAGGAATGGATAAAAAAGTTGTGGTATTTCTATATAATGGAGTATTATTCAGCTATAAAGAAGTATCACATTGAGATATTTATCAATAAATGGGAGCAGCTTGAGACCATACTCATAAGTGAAATAAATCAATCTTGCATGTGTGAATACTGAATAGTTTCCCTAATGTAAGTAATGATTCAAATATATAAAAATATGTGGTAATCATGATTCCCCATTATGTGGCCTTGAAGCCTTATAAAGTTTTCACTTATTAATTGGAAAGGCTTTATTCTGGGATTCTTGATATGGAAATATTTGAAGCTATAGTATATGAAGTTATATTCAAATATTTCAAGGAAAAAGACAGACACTATGGTAACTACTATTAAGTCAGGTTATTTGGTGGTGAAGCAGTAGGTTGCTGAAGCAGTCATGCTTTGACCTGTATTGTTATGTTGTCATGTCCTCTTTTATCTCAATCTCTCCCTTATTCATTAAAAAATTATTTATTTTTTATGATTGTTTAATTAAGGGGAAAATAAAAAAATTAGCAGGATATATTATAGTAACTTTTTGATTTCCTATTAACTTGATTTGAAGTCTTGTAATACTCCCACTATCTTGTTTTGACTGATTAGACTCTGTTCCATTCTGTATGATAGTTTGCGGGTATAGGCAACTACTTTGGAGGCAATAAGATTCACTATGATGCCTATTCTAGTTTGACTACTATCTCCTTAGGAAGTTCTGTAATGTTTACAATGTTTAGGTTTTATTGGTCTCATTCTCTACTGTTTTGTTCAACTTTATAATACCTAATGAGATAGACAATTCTTTTGAAGGAAGCAAGAGGCATTATGGTAACCACTGTTGAAAACCTTGTACTCTGTTTTTACATCATGTGCTAAGTCTATCCTTGGTTTTGACTGACAGCTTTGTTTTGCCATATTTGACTTTATTCTCTTTCAAAAAAATTAATAAGAACTAAGGAGTAATAAAACCCAAAATGTGTAAATTTTTTTTTGTAAAAATGAGAGGGGAAAAAGTGTTCTAAAGGATACAACTGCAAGTGTGTTTAGGGATGTTAAATAGATGACCATATTAATGTTTTTGGTTGGATCATTGAAAACAACTGTTTACAGTCTCAATGTTTGAATGTCCACTTTTTATGCTTTGATACTGTGACTTGAGCAACTATCTCTAAGATGATAATGTGTAATCTATTAACTGGTGATTTCTTACTGTTTTTGTTTTTTTGCAGTTCTGGATTACTTGTACCCTTACACCGATTTGTTTTGTTTTTTCTCTTTTTCCTTTTAAATAAAAAAAAGAATGATAGTCCACACAAAAGAAAAGGAAAATTGCAAGCACTGAAATTCAGAAAGCATTTATTTCATACAAGTGAGTTAAATATATCTCTTACAACACACAGTGAATCAAGTTATGAAGATTAGTGTTACACAAACTATATCTATTCATTATCAAGTGTGTGCATTATTCATGCATTGTGTCTGTACTCCAGTTGGTCCTCTGGCAATAAGTCTTGAGTTTACCTATTTGCATAAGTATTTATCTCTCATCCAAAGACACCTGCTTGGTTATTTACTAATAATTGTAAATTATATTATCATTTTTAAAGTAATAGTGTATTAGATTATAAGTACATGTGTACATTTATATATTTATTTTATTTGTATTTATGTGTATATGTACTATTTTAAAAATAATGTATGTATATATATTTTATGTGTATTTTAAATAGTGTCAATAATATTATTTATTTATATTTATTATATATATTATTGTATATAATTCAGTATGTTCACTGTGTGTTGCAATAGATATCTGATGACATTAACTGGGTCTTATTTTCAGGGTAGGGCTTGTATTTACAAGCATCCTGAAAAATTATGCTAGGGCTTATTTTCCAGTTAGATCTCATTTTCAGGGAAATACAGTTAGGGAAACTATAGATTATTTAAAGTGTACAGGATTATGTACACAACTCCTACACAAACTTTATGCCCGTTCATGTCAGGGCCAGAGTGGATGGCTCCACCACTGTGTGTGAACAGCCCACATTTCAGTATCTGCCACAGAAGTCACGGGGATGGTGTCTTAGAACCCAAGCCTTAAGGATGCCCAGGGCCGCTGCATTATGTGTGACAATTCCTGGACAGGATGCACAGCTCACAAGTCCTTCATGAGTATAACATTGTTCACAGCCCCTCAAGTACTTTGCCTGCTCTTCCTGCACCCTATCATATCCCATGTCTGGACTCCTTCGTTAAATGGGATCTTTCTTCTTTCCAGGTATCTTTCTGAATTGTGCTCCAGGTTGCTCCTGGAAGGCCCAGTGTCTAGCTCACCAGGCTGCCACAGTTATTCACTGTGGCCCAACTTATCCTCATATCTCTACCAGAATTGACTGGGCCTCTCTGGGTTCTTGAGTGCACAATCAGGGTATGGGTTGGTGTCCTTTGAGCAGATCACAGTTCTTAGGGGGGAGTATGGGAAGCAGCCAGCACTGTGAAACTTCTCTCTACAATGTGGGCCAGGAATCAGTAGTACCCACTACTCTGTTCCTGATAGAAAGGGGGTTATCTCAGGAGCTCCTAATCCTTTGCCTCATTTTTACAAATTACTTTATCTAGACTGACACCCTCTTCTCCTTCATCTAGGTGTGATGGTTCAGCTTGTTCCTGATAGATCTTTAAAGATGAATGAAGAGCTGGCTCCATTCCCAGCACTGGGAGATAGGGTGGGAAAACCAGAAGAATGCTAGTTTCCTTTATAAAGTATCTGTCCAGTTTGATCCCTTTCACTCAGCATGAGCATGACACTCTAGCTTCATATTACAACACTCAGGTTAGATAGTCATAGGATTGTTTGGAACCTTGGAAATTATCTTAGAAAATGTGTTAATTCACAGATGACCAAATCTCTGATCTATGCTTCAGGAGACTCTACATTGTGTATAGTGTCCTGTGTCACTGTAGGCTGGTTTCTCATAGATAGTGATTAAAAAAGCACCAACCATGTGGAGAGGCACTGAACAGTGGTGGAGCCATCCACTCTGGCCCTGCAGGAGTTCTGGCCCTCCTCAGAATTGGGCCAGTCAAGAAGACCTTATCTTGAGCTTCTGGGTTCTGATTTCTTATCATTATTTCACCATTTTATCTTTGGATTTCATTTTAAACACTTTTAACTTTCCATTAAAGATGTACAAAAGAGAATTTTGAAGATGTACTTTTAATATGTCATATAATTTAATTCTAGGGGCCTGGGGATTTAGCTCAGCGACATAAGCACCTGCCTTGCAAGCAGGCGGTCGTGAGTTTGATCCCTGGTACCGGAAAAAAGAAAAAAAATGTAATTCTAGATAAAATAATTCTCAATGATATTGAAGTATGGTATTTTTAGGGCAGTTCAAGACTTCAGTGTTTTTTTTAAGTCTGTATTCATGTCCAGATTCTGCTGCTTACTAGTTCCTGAGACCATTGGTATATACTTTAACTTCTTAGTCTTGAAGTCCTCCCCTCTACATGGGTGAATATGATTAATGTGTTTGAGTTCAATAAAGTAATGCTCAACACCCAGCAGAACTTCTAATCCATAGACTGTTGTTTGTGAAAACTTTTAGAAGAAATATTGATTTAGAAATCTTTGCAAGAGGTATTTTTGTTATTTATAGTATTCTGACATATACCACAAAAATGAATTTTAATAAGCAAGCAGAGTGAAATAATTTACCTATTCACATTAAAAAATGACTACACAATATGTGTAGAAATACGATTCCCTGTAAACTTCAACTACTCAGTTTTCTAGACACACTTACATTTAGTATTAGTGACAAAAGTTGTCATAGTCTATAGATTACATTTTATTTCTTTCATTTCTCAAGTATATCTTATTGTCAAAATTCATTTAGTCACTGAACAATTGCTGAGCATCTGCAGTGTGTCAGATAGAGTTGAACTTTGGAGACACTAAAATGAGAGCGCTAAATTCTTGTCTGCACAGAATTCAGAATTGACAGAGCTATACACAGGATTATGGGACACCAGAGAGGAGAGGATCCTGACCTGAAGGAGGAGTGTAGGTTAGAAAAGTGTCCTAAAGATTAAGGTGCCTGAACTAAGCCTTCCAGAAAGCATAGAAGATAGAGTGGAAGGATTAATTACTAGTCAAGCCACAGGAGAGAAATGCAGAGAACATTAGGGTTAGAGTTAGATTTGGGGTCAGTGTTACAATCAGGAATAGAGTTGAGGTTACTGTTTACTGATCATTTTGTCCAGTCCTCATCCTACTACTCACTGAGGAAGAGCAAACCTAGATGAAGGTAGAGTCCTTAGCTCATTTCTATAGGTAGTAGAACAGAGGTTTCATCTCCAGGCTCTCTCTGGCTAGAAATGCTAAACATTTAAGTTGTAATCAGTGTGTCTATTAGACTATTTTATTTTTAATTTGTAAAGAAATTTTATTTTAAAGGAAATAAAACCAAACAAATGAAACAGAATAATTCCTATCAAAACAAAACAATGAAAGTGATACAGGGCTTCAAAACAAGACAATGGGAAATCAGCAATGGCTACCATAATGTATCTTGTTACTTCAAAAAAACTGTCAATACCGTCAGATATAATAGAATTAAACAAAACATAACAGAATAAAACCAAACCAAACAAAGCAGTGAAAATGATACAGGACTTCAAAGCCAGTTAATAGGAAATTAACAATGACTACCACCTTTCCTTTTTAGACATTCCCTCCCCTTTGATTTTCACAATATCTATTGTATATTTTAGATTCCACTAACTCCTTCAGTATTTTCTACTAGGGAGACACCATAACATTCACCCATATGATTCTAGACTATTTCACCTATGGACATGATCCCACATGGCATCATTTTCTTATATGAGTCTTGAAGTTATCCTTTGTAGCTGAGTAGTTTCCTATTGTATGAAAATACCATATCTTTCTTATCCAATCCGTGGTTGATGAACAGGCTACCTCTGCTTTTTTCTGGGTCCCTATCACATGGAGCATTGTCTTGTCTCCTGTGACCTTCAGTCCATGAATTTTCTTTCTAGTCAAATGTTCATATCAATCAATCCTGCCTCCTGATCTACTGTCTGTGTTTCTTTTTATTGATGAATTGAGGCCATCTACATTAATGGCTATGATTGACATGCATTAGCTCATCTCTACCATGCTATCCTCCTGCTGTTGGTCTCCCACTTTTCTCCTCAATTGCCTGCCCTGCTTGGCAACCCTCCTTTGTTACAGTTCCTCAAACCATGATCACATTTATCTCTCTCTAGAATATCCTTCAGCATTCTCTGTAGGGTTGGTTTGGTGGTCATGAATTCCTTCAGTTGTTCTTTTATCATGAAAGTATCATATTTATCCATTAATTTTGAAAGATAGTTTTCCAGGGTACATAAATCTGGGTTGGAATCTGTTTTCACTCAGGACTTAAAATATTTCACTCCACACTCTTGAACTGATGATTTGTGCTGAGAAATTTGATATGATTCTGATGAGTTTTCCTTTACAGGTGATCTGTTTCTTTCCTCTAACAGCTTTTAACATTCTGTTCTTGTGCTGAATTTCTGGGACCTTGATTATTATATATCTGTGTGAAGATCTATTTTGGTTATGACTAGTTGTCTAACTTATTTATATGTCAGGTCCTTTTCTTGTGCTTGGGATGTTTTCTGCTATTACTTCTGTAAATAGTCTTTTGATGCCATTTGTGTTGGCCCCTGCGTTTTCACTGACACCTATCACTCTTAAATGATTTCTCTTTATGTCATCTTGCAGTCATTGAATTATTTTTTCCTGTCTCATTATTTTTAAGAGATCTTTCCTTTTATGATTGCTAGCTGCAATCCTGTCTTCAAGGTGTGAAAGTCTATCATCAGTTTATTTCAAGCAGCTTTTCCAGTTTTCAATGGAGTTTTTTAAAATTTGTTTTTATTTAAAGAAAAACTAAACAAAACAGAAAACAGGTAGAAATAATACATACATTCAGAGAAAAAAATAAACAGTAATAAATCACTAGCTGATGTTTACATATTGTTGTTTTACAAATAGTTGTTCAAAATACAAAAATAGAACATATAAAGTGGGAATTCAAATAATGGGAATGCAAACAGTTCTGTTCAACTGTCCAACAAAAACTTAGTAACATGGTTGTCAATCCTATACACTTAAAAATACATGCAGTTTTCCATATCTTCATTTATGTTTAGATTAATCAAACTAAAGCAGGTTAACATCATTCTGAACAAGGAATAATAGTATTGCTGGATTTCACATCATGACACTCCATGATCAGCACTGGGTACTGTAGTGTCTTTTTAAAAAAAATTTAATTTAAAGAAAGACTAAACAAAACAGAAAATGGGTAGAAATAATACATAATTTTTTTCTTTTTCCTTTTTATCGGTACCAGGGATCGAACTCACAACTGCCTGCTTGCAAGGCAGGCGCTTATGCCACTGAGCTAAATCCCCAGCCCCTAATAATACATAATTTCAAAGAAAAAAACTAAACAGTAAGAAATCACTACTTGATGATTACAGATTGTCTTCTTACAAATAGTTATTCAAGATACTAAAGTGGAGCTTATAAAGTTGGGATTCAAACAGTGAGACTGCAACCAGTTCTCTTCAACTATCCAAAAAAAACTTAGAAATATGGTTATCAATCCTATACACTTAAACATACATGCAACTGCATGTATCCATCTCTTCAATTATATTGAGATTGAATAAACCCAAGCAGGCTAATATCACTCTGAACAAAGAATAATACTATTTCTGGGTTTCATATTATGATACTCCAGGATCAGAACTGGGTACCTTAGTGTCTACCTTTCTTCAAAGCATCTGTTCATTTCATCATGTGTCATATGTTCAGTTCTCATAAACTGTTTATAGATTCTACACATGCATGAGTCTTACCATGTATTTCTATCCTTTCTATATTAGAGGGAGAAACAAAACAAAGCAAGGTGAAACAGAACATATTCCTATAAACACATGAAACAAAATAAACATATAAGACTGTTGTACAAGGAGTTCTATCATAGTTCCTGTGTTGTCTCTTGTTATCTCTAATAGAATTGTCTATATCATCAGACATAGTATAATTGAATATGTCAGTACATAACAGTATTAATAAAAACACAACTTTGTATATAGTATAGAACTTCAAAAACCAGCAGTTATCAAACCAGAATGTGTTATCATTGAGTCTTGTCATCTTCAGTGTAGTTGCCTATACTCTCAGACTTGGTACTATCAATCATATCAGTTTTGAATATAATCTTCTCTGCCTCATTTTTGTTATGCTCTTTTTTGCCATCAGTTGTCTGCTTATCTTCTTCATTCTATTTTCTGCTCCATTCATTGAGGCCTCTCTGCCACTGTTCCTGGAGTCCTAGTACTTTCTCTCTCTCTAGAATGCCCTGCAGTATTCTCTGTAGAGTTGGATTGGTGGGTGCAAATTTCCCAAGTTCATCTTTGTCATGGAGGCATCTTGTTTCTCCATTAATTTCTGGAGACAGTTAACCAGGGTATATCAATCTGGATGGAGGTTATTTTCTTTCAGGGCTTGGAATATTTTGCTCCAGGCTCTTCTTGACTTGATGGTTTGTGTTGAGAAGTCTGCCATTATTCTGATGGGCCTTCTTCTATAGGTTATCTGATTCTTGTCTCTAACAGCTTTTAATATTCTGTTCTTATATTGAATTTCTGGGATCTTGATTATTATATGCCTTCGTGTAGCTCTGTTTTGGTTGTAAGTGGCTGGAGTTCTGTATGCCTCATACATCAGAATATCATTTCCTTTTCCTATGTTTGGGAAGTTTTCCTTAATTATTTCTGTGAATAACTTTTGTAGTTCCTTTGTTTGTGTGCCAGCTTCTTCATTCACATTCTTTATTCTCAAGTTATAGATCCTCTTGTCATCTTTTAGCCTTTGTATTGTTAGTTTATTTCCTTGTTATTTTTAAAAAGTTTTCCCTTTCATACTCCCACATTGCAAAATTGTCCTCCAGTTTGGGTAATCTATCCTTAGTTTCTTTCAAGCTGATTTGCCATCTTTCCATAGAGTTTTTAATTTCCTGGTGATCTCTTTGAATCTGCTTCATGTATTCTATATTTTTTTATATTCGTTACCAAATGATTCTCTCCTGTGTTTGAGTTCCTCCCTTCTTCCATCTGTGTCTGCTTGAGGGGTGCTTAGTATCTCTTTTACTAATCTTCTTATATTTTGCTTTATTTGCTAAATATTTCACTTTTGAACTCATCTATGAGGTCCTGAATTTATCTCTTTATGTCCACTGGTGCTGTGTCTGATATTGAATGTTTGCTGTTCTCATTCTTGTTTGTATTTACCTGTCCTGGGTCAATATTCTCGGGGTTGGAGACTGGGGACTTTTTGTTGTTGCTTCCTCTTCCCATCTTTTTTGCTTCTTCCAGGAGGCCCCAGTTTCTTTGTTTGTTGGTTACAATTCTTCTGCAGAGGGCTGGGGATTTAGCTCAGCGGCATAAGCGCCTGCCTTGCAAGCAGGCAGTCGTGAGTTCGATCCCTGGTACCAATAAAAATGAAAAAGACAAAAAAAAAAAAAAAACAAAAACAAAAAACAAACAAACAAAAAAAAACAATTCTTCTGCAGAGTGCTGGCTAGATGACCCTTCACACACTGCAGTGTGCTAGTGAGTTGCAGACAGGGACAGCATATGCCAGCCCCTCCCCTCCAGATCAGTGAAGCTGCTGTGGCCTGCACTACTGTATTACTTTGCACCACCTCCCCTCCGGAGCAGCCAAACCTCGGAGGCTCCACTAGGCCAGTGTGTTTAGAGTGTGACACTGCTGCAGGGACTTGACCTCAGATAACGTATTGGGTCTCAGCTGAGTCACATGACCCAGGCCTAGCTCACTCCACCAATCCCATTCGGGAAGGGAACAATTGACTGAAGTCACTGCTGTCCCTTGTACTTGCCAGTCCTTCCCGGTCCCAGAATGTAGTCCCCTGAAGCTCCACAGGTTGATTTAGGCTCCCTGCCAACTCAGCTCTCCGTTTGGCTCACTGACCCCTGAACTCAACGTAACTGTACCTCCATTGAGGAGAAGCTGCAGGACCTCGGACAGCTTGGCCAGTCGCGGCGGGACCCTGGCAAGGTGCAGTGGGACCCCAGCAAGGTGCAGTGGGACCTTGGCAAATCGCAGCCATACCCCGGCAAGTCACGGTGTCTGCCAGTTGTGGCGGGACTTGGGGTGGTTGGCAGGTCGCCTTAATTTCTTCTTGGGATGAGAGAATTCATCTCCCTCTGTTTGGGGCTCCCCACTCTGTATTATGTTGAATTCTAAGTTGACTATCTCAGGGAGCTTCTGTAGCCAGTTGTTATCTATCTGCCATCTTTGCTCTTCCTCCTCCTCAACGGAGTTTTTAATTTCCTGGATATCTCTTTGTACCTGTTTCATTGTGGTTTCCATCATTTTCCTATTCTCCTCCTTTTTTGTAATCTATGTCTCCTTTAGATATGCTCAGCATTTTTTTCATTATGTTTGTCATTTTTTCTTTTACCTGAAATACTATTTCTAATCTGATTACTTTTACAGTCTTATGAAGTTGTTTCTTCACTTCAGTTGCTATCTTTTCATAAATTTCAGGTGTGTAACTTCCAATTTCTGTGTCTCTTAGACTTGTTCTGTGTGGGATGGAGGTCAGAGATTGCCTTTGCTCCTTTGTCTTACATTTTCCTGAGTTCCTCCTGATGAGCTGATTATGGGATCCCAGGTGCTTCAGTGTTGGATTCCCATGTGTGGTGTAGGCGAATGGGTCAGACACCTGGATTTCTCCTAACCTAGGTTCCCAAGGAGGCAGTGGGATATAAGGTGGGGTTCTCCAAACATTGTGGCTACACTGAGGCTCCCCTGATGGGGGAAGGCACACTGAAGCTTGGCTGACTGGTTCTCCTGGTCTACACTGTCTACAGTTTCCTGATAATGGCTGGTGGGCTTGCAGGGGTGTCTATGTTCAGTTTTTTCTTATAGTGTTTACAGTTCTATGATAATTACACTTTGCATCCCAGAGATATGCTGGGTATGGAGCCAATTTTGGCTTCTGAATGTGGGGTTTAGGATTAGTCTTTTATCAGTAGAGTTCTCCAGAGTCCAACTGCTCTCTGTTTCCTGCTGCTTGCTGCTTTAGATACTTCCTCGCTACTGGCCTTACTGATTACTTCACCCTCCAGAGGTGTGTGTGTGTGTGTGTGTGTGTGTGTGTGTGTGTGCACTGGACTGTTGTCCTGAGTCTTGGGGCTCCTGTCAGTCTTATACTCTAGACTATTGTAAAGTGTAGAAGCTAAAGTAAACCACAGCAGCATAATGAGACAATGCAGGAATGCAGTGGAGATGTGCATGGAAACATTTAGAAGGGCTCTTAGAGCTTTGAAGAAAGCACTGAGGATTCCTAGAACTGAAAATTTTATTTGCCATGCTTATGCCAAAAAAGTGCTACCATAAGTCCAAAGAATCAGTTTTAGACCTAAATTTTTCTAGACCTAATTTGTTGCTGAGCATAGAGGCGAGCTTTATAGCTAGGAATATTTCTGAATATGTGTAAGTTACTGATTAGAAGGGCAGTGAAGGCAGACAAACAAAGTCTCCATAGAGAAAGCTCACAGAGGAGTCTTTGTGCTGGAGTCCAGGAGCCCTACTTTGTCACTAGGCACTAGAAATCACATATTCTGCACACTTCTTCCCAAACCATATGCTGAAACTTGCACTCCTGTGTGATAGTGTTAGGAGGGTGCATGAGGGTTGGTGCTCCATAAATGGAAGTAGTGTCTGTCCCTAGTGAGGACAAGACAAGAAGGTGCTGCTGTAAACCCGGGAGCAGCAAACCTGTCACCAGACAGTAACTCTGGCAGGTCCTTGGATCTGGGCTTCCAACCTCCAGAACAATGAGGAATGGATGTCTATTGTTTATGAGCCACATGGTTATGTTTTTTTTTTAATTACAGCAATCCCTACAGATGGGGAACAGCAGATATTGATGTTCACAAGAATTCACTACAGTCTGAGCATTGTGCTGAGGTTTCATAAAAATCCCTATAAGGTAAGTCATTCTTCTCCCCATGCAACTGGGGCTTGTGGGATATTATTAAAGTTAGAGATCTTACCATAGCATAAGTAAATAGCAGAAACAGCTGAGGTTGAATTCAGTGACCTAATAATCTCTCAAGACAGTCTTTTTTTTGAGGGGGCAGGAGGGTTGCCTCTATCTGTAAAAGAAAAACCTTGCTTATATCTAGACATTTCCTTATTATTCAGTAAATATTTTAGTTGTAAAAATATTGGGACATTTCCCCCCATATTTCCACTCTCTTAGGTTGAATATCATTGGAAATGTTGCTGTAGGGAAGCAGAAGAAAATGTATGCAGATGTGTATAACACATTTCTGCCCAACAAATCTCACACTGCTAAAATCTTTAGAAAACTGAACAGGAAAAAGTAGGGACAGATAAAATGAAGCATTTTTACAAGTTACATATACACTCTTAGAATTTTTTTCTTTAAGATATGGTACAATTTCTACCAGTATAAAAATCAAAGGAGTCAAGTAATATGCCTAGAAACTGGAACACAAGAAGGCAAGACCTTGCTGCTGTCGAGATGCCCTAGTGTTGCCTCTGCCAGCAGAGCCTGGGAACAGAGTCATAGTCTGACCTTTGGACACTAGGGATTGAGAAAGACATATATTCATGGCACAGGGTGCGAGGGATGCTTGGTTTCCCATGGCTTGCGGAGCATTTTCTCATGTAGCTCTGTACACAGTGTCCCATTCTTTCCATCCCCAAGCACTCATGCCTGGGGCCAGAGATAAGAACTCAGTCTCTCTCCCTGAACAACCTGGGCTCCCTGCCTCCCTAAACAGATCCTATGGGTGACTGCCAACTGAGAGAAATCTGCATCCCATTCTTCTGCTTCCTTTCACTTGTCCATTTTTGGTTAGGTCTTTTATTTGAGGAAGCCAACTTTTTCTAGTTCTTTATGTATTTTAGATGTTAGTCCTCTGTTTGAGGAATAACTGGCAATTATTTTTCATTCTTTAGGTTTTCTTTTCACTCTGTTGTTTCTTTTGCTTCACAGAGGCTTTTTTACTTTATATGATCTCATTCATGGATTCTGTACTATTTTCTGTGCAGTTGGATTTCTGTTCAGTCTTTGCTTATGTCTATGCCTTCAACAGTTTTCGCTAGTTTGTCTTCCAGTAGGTTAAGTTTTTTTGTTTTAATATTTAGTTCTTTGATCCATTTTGATTTTAGCTTAGTGCATGGTGAGATATATGGGTCTAGATTTAACCTTCTGCATGTGAATAACATTTTTTTTTTTTGTACCGTGGATTGAACTCATGACCTCATGCTTGCCAGGCAGGCACTTGACATTAATTAAAAAGGTTATGTTTCCTCCAGTATGTTTCTGATCTACTTGTCAAAGATCAAGTAGTTGGATGTGCTTGGGGTTGTGTCTGCATCCTCTATTCTGTTAAGTTGACCCTGACACCTGTTTTTGTGCCAGTACGTGCTGTTTTCATCACAGTCAATTTGTAATATAACTTCAGCTCCATGTTTGTAATGCATCCCATTTTGCTCAGGATTGCTTTTCTGGATCTCTTGAGGTCTCATATAAATTTAAGGATTACTTTCTCCAATTCTATGAAGAATATTTCTGGTATTTGGTTGGGATTGTGTTAAATAGTATATATTAATTTTGGAAATATGGCCATTTAAAATGTCAATTCAGTCTATTAAGGAATGAGACAGCTTTCCATTTTCTGATGTCTTCTTTAATTGCCTTTTGCATAATACTACAGTTTTCTTGTTAAATGTCTTTCTCTTCCTTAGGCTAATTGTAAGTAATCTGTCTCAGTGTTATTGTGAATGGTATTTTTCTCCATAATTTTCTTTCTCATTATTGCTGAACAGGAGTGCTATTGATTTTTGTGTGCTGATTTATACCCTGCTACATTTGCTGGATTTTCTTATTAATTTTAGTAGTTTTTGGTGGACTTCTTCTATGTAAAGAATCACATCATCTCTGAATAATGGTAATTTGACTTCTTCCTTTGCTATACATAACCTTTTAAATTCTTTTTCTTGCCTGATTGCTTTTGATAATGTTTTGAGTACTGTATTGAACAGGAGTGATGATAATGGACATCCTTGTCTTGTTCCCAGTTTTAGAGGGAGAGCTTTTGGTTTTTCTTCATTTAATATGATGTTGACGTAGTTTTGTCATAAATAGCTTTTATCGGAATAGGGTATACCTATAGTTTGCAGGTTTTTTTTTTTTTTTAATCATGAGCGGGTGCTGGATTTTGTCAAGGGTTTTTCAGTACCTATTGAAATGATCATGTGATCTTTGTCCTTGTTTCTGTTTATGTGATGAATTACATTTATTGATTTGCATATGTGGAACCGTCCCTGCATCCCTAAAATGAAGCCTACCTGGTTGTAGTATATGATTTTTTTTGATTGTTGGCTGCATTCTGCACTATTTGTTGAGAATTTTTGCATCTGTATTCATTAAAGAGATTCGTTTATAGTTCTCTTTTTGGTTACCGATACTTGAGGTTGAACTCAGACTCTTTGCATCATTGAGCTATATTTTCAGTGTGTTTTTTATTTTAAAATTTTGAGGCAGATTTCTTGTAAGTCATTATGCTACCCAGACTGAGATGAAACTTGCTATCCTACTGGTCAGCCTGTCAGAGTGCTGCCATTGCAGATGTGCACCAGCACATCTAGTTCAGTTTCTCTTTTAAACAGCTGGATTAGCATAGGTTCTCATGAGAATTCAACTCATTTACCCACTGGATCATGATGTAGTTTTATTTATTAGTCTGCTGGCTGAGCTGTGTGCCAAGGATGCAAAATTTGTGGGACTCTTTTCACAAGAACAGTTGACCTGTGGTTGGTTTCATGGTCAGTGAGGCTGGCTGCTCTGAAGATAGGGGAAGAGTTCTGGCTGCTGCTCAAGCTCCTGCCTCATCCCTGATCCCCAGGGATATGACTCCACTCAGAGTCTGCAATCACAGGCCTTTCAAGCCGTCGTGTCAAGTGTGTGACATGGGAATCTGGTGTGTGCTGTTAATCACGTCTCTTTAGTGCCAGAGTCAGATGGCTGTGCAAGGGCAGAGCATATTTTCTACCATGTTATTGTCTTTCTATCAGATAAGGGGGATTTACAGCAGTCTTTATCTGAGAATGCACATAAGATCCCAGTAATGTCTGCAGATCTTGGAGTGGCAAATGTGTACACCTCTGTTTTCCTATGCATACACACCTATATTATAGTTTTATCTATTTTAAGTTTTGGCTTTTTATTAGTCCATGTTTGCAGTACATAATGATTATGTTCATCATAGAGAGTTGTTACCTGGACATAATGTAGCTTAATTATTTTTACATCTCTTTTTCCTCTCTTCTCTCCTCACTCTCTCCATCTCTTAGTCTCCTTCTCTTTTTACAGAGGCCTAGTAAGAAATTAAAAACAACAGCAGCAACAACAAACTAATAACACAGAACAGTGGCATCCACAAGTTATGTGGATGTGGTCTCTCTCAGGACATCTTGCTGGACACCTTTTGCCTTCATCTTGGGATGACTTGGGATGGTGCTGTGACTGGTGAAGCCAGTGGTTAACATAGGCCTTCAGACACAGTGGTGGCCTCAGAGGACTGAACATGTTCTAAAGGGGGAGTCATCTTCATTTGGAGCTGGATGACATAAGATGTCATACAGCTCAGGAGAGGGCATAATGTAACACATGCTGTTTGTGAGGTTTTCCATACAATTATTTGGGGCTAGAGTGGACTGTGTGTGGCTGAGTGCACATATGGGGTATGAATGAGAAGAGTCTCCCTGTGAGCTCATTGAAGTATGGGGTAGCAGCAGGACAGTGAAAACACCATGTTCCCACTTGGGAACAGGTTGCAGGCATCAGAACAGGCCTCAGACTGGGCTGCAAGAGAGGCATGAAGTTCCCTTGTGGCTGGGAACACAGAAAACACCTCTGTTTCTGGAGAGTTGTTCAGGGGGTTTTCTGTGGGTGAGAATGTAAGGAACAGACTGGAAGCCTGTAACAGCAAGAGCTGAGCACTGGAGTAGTGAATGATACTCAGGGTTCACCTGGAGCTGCTGTGGATTTGGTGAGCGTGGGCCAGGGTCTGTTCCTTTTGTAGGGATGGAATCTTGCAATGGCAACTGCAAGGGCTGTGGGAGCTTTTCCTTTGGGCTATCTACTCAGACTGTGGCACAATGCTGGAGATATTCTGAGTCACCTGTGCCTCTGCAGTTTGGGTTCCTGTCCACTCTGCCTGTCCCTTTCCAGTGGTCCCAGATTTACCCTGCACACAAGGGATCCAGTGTATGGTTGCCTCCTGCATTGGGACACTTAGCTCCTGTGCCCACATTATTCAGAGAGGCTGCCTGGTACCTGTTTCCTCTGTCTGTGACCTGATGTTCTCCCTACATTTTTGCATTCTCTTCTCAGGGGTCTAAATTACATCAGTCATGCATCTTATCAGTAAAATACAATCTCTCTTGGTGTACACAGGTGACTGACTCTAGGGACACTAAAATATTCAGGTAGCTAAGCACCTGATAAAAAATGGAGGAGTATTTGCACACTGTCTTGTTACTGTAAGTCATCTTCACATTATTTATTCATATTCTGTCTTTCTATTCTGTATTGTAGGAAATAATGTCAAGAAAAGAGTCTGCATGTGTTCAAGACAGATGAAACCATAGCATGCTTAACTACATTCAGATGTGCTGTTGATTGAATTCATGGACAGGAACTAATGGCACAGAATATTCACTATAATTTCCTGTATTTTTGGTCAGTCATGTATTGTGAGTATGCATTCATCTTTTTGGTACATCTCACGCATCTTACCCATATTTAAAGCAGGAAAGCATGGTTTGTGTATTTCCTTCTGAGCCCCAGAGTTTGTCTTCTATGCTCTATGGAGATGTCACCTATGGACCTCCACCAGTCCCTGTCCTCACTGGTGCCTAGCTTTCTCTACTCACAGAGCAATTAGGATGCTTGTTAAACTAAAAGGCACCAAAACTACTACTGCATACAGGAAGTGAATAGTTCAGGCTGCATCTCTTAAAATACACAGGTTTTGGGTCACTGAGGTATGAAGCTACACATGCCTGAGGTATGTGTATGTCGAGGGCAGGTACTGGAGATTGAAACCAGGGCCTTTGAACTAAGAACTGTCCCTTTTTAAATTTTGAGACAGGATCTCATTGAGTTGCTTAGTTGCCCAGCCTGGGATCGAATTTCACATCATCCTGCCTTAGTTTCCCAGGTATGACTTTGACTCAGCCTGTCTTCGATTCTGCCCTAATCTCTGGAATGTACAGATTACACAGAAGTACAGTACTGCAAGAAATCAGGCACTACATTTGCTCCTTTGCTATTTGCTAACCTAAAGCTAAATGAACTTAGTATGTATTTATAAGGATTAACTTAACTGGCATTTAGACAGGAGTCAGAGAATACTTGATGGGTATTTGAATTGATTCCAATCTTTTGCTATTACAATTTGAGCTATATGAATACTCATTTGCTTGTATTTTACCTCTTTTTACTTTTGAAGAATAAATCTCCAGAAATTTAATGCCAGGTCCCAGTGCTTGGGTAGATAGATTTTATAACTATAGATGGTTTTGTTTCTTCCTTTTTGGGATTGTGCCAACATAGCATTTTCCCAGAAATGTGTTTGTGGGCTGGTTCCCCACAGCCTCATCAATACAGCATGCTAACACCCTTTGGGGTTTGACCCAGAGAAAAATGGGGTTGCAAATTACTTTGACTTCTCTTATAGTACTTGTGTGACTTTGCAAATGCTCTGCAATAATTTACTTGGTGCTGTGAACTGCTGGCTCAGTGTTTTTTTGATCTATGTGCAAAAAGAGTCTAGAAGGACACAAAGAAATCCCTTTCCACATGGTGGTAGGACTTGGGGATGGGCAAGACTTCACAGGGTCTGTTTTTCAAAAAATATGAAACATTCTCTACTAAATAAGAAAAGCAGTTCAAACAATGTCTTGAAACAGTTTAACTGTTGAGTACCACTCTAGACTCGGGGCCAAAATTGAACACCCATGTGCCTATCCTTCTTGCTCCATGGAGAGACCTATAGGTGGTAGCCAGGGTCCTGGGGATGGGACAGAACTTGTGGAAATTTGTCAAGAAGTGTGGTGCCCAAGCGAATGTTTTCACATGGAGCACACTTTTAGGGTGTCAGCAGAAACTCACACTTCCTGAGTTTAATATGTGAAGTTTTCTAAAGGGGTGAACAGAAGGGGAAGGCTGGATTCACCTTCATCTTGTTTCTTTGCAGGCTGAAGCTCCAAGCTGGGTCAAGGCCTCAGAGCGATGAGAAGGAATCACATCTGCTCTGTGAGCAACTGTGTGGGAAGAGAGCTGGAACTCCAACGTTGGGGCCAACTGCCTCTCCCTGTCCTAAGAAAGCCAGGGGAATCTGGGTGGGGTCCTGCCAGTGGCCATCATCTCTGAGTACATACTTGCACATCTATAAAACAGTTTAACAATCTGACAACTTGATAACAGCAGTGAGGTACACATCAAGGGAAAACCCTGAGCCTACCTCACTGATCTCCTTTATACAAACATGTAGTCTGTTTTCACTTTGAATTACGTGTGAACTGAGAGGAAAGGGCCACGCTGTATTCAGCAGTCATGAGCACTGAAGACCCCACTATGAACACATCAAGGACTTACAGTTGGAAATGCCTCTGACCAGCCTTCTTTACTACATTAAACACAACTCAACAAGGGCACAGAGAGGAATTCCAGGCCCTTCTGCTCAGATAATTGTTGTGGATGACAGCTGAGTGCTTAAGAGGAGACAGCCAGCACTGAAGAGGGCACCAGACCTTGCCAAGGGTGACACTGTGAGGCATTCCAGACCTGAACTACTTCTGGGAAAGGTTATACTCTATTGAGAACACAATTCCATCCTAGAAAACTGTGCTCTACATTATTCTTTCAAGAATAAAAGTACTACTTTAGAAAGGCTACCTGTAACACTGCACCTCAAATTTTATGCTAAATAACTTACATGCATTATCATACAAAGAAGGGATAACTGAAAATTATGGTAAATGTTTGAATTTCAACAAAATTGTTACAGCAAAGGACAAATTGCCATTAAATTAATCTCCCTCAAAATCCTCCTCACTGCAGAACTGCTCTAGAAAGTAGCAAGAATAACAAGAAGTATGTTCAAAATAAGGGGGAGGATTTTGACAAGGATTAATGGCAATGTGTCTTTTATTGCAAAAAATTTTATTTTATTTTATTTATTTTATTTTATTTTATTTTATTTAAGAGGAAAAAGAGAAAAACACAAAACAAAACAAAGCAGTGTAAGGTTACACATAATACAGAACTACAAAAAAAATAACAGTAAGAAATCACCTGTTAATAGATTACATATTATCATCTTGGAGATAGTTGCTCAAATCACAGTATCAAAGAATACAAAGTAGACATTCAAACAGAGAGACTGCAAACAGCTGTGTTCAATGATCCAAAAACATTAATATAGTCAGCTATTTAACACCTCTAAACACACTTGCTGTTATGTCCGTTAGAGCTCTTTTTTTTTCCTCCCTCTCTTTTTTACAACAAAATTTACACATTTTGGATTTTATTACTCCTTAGTTCTTATTACTTTTTTGGGGGGGGGGAGAGAATAAAGTCAAATATGGCAAAACAAAGCTGTCAGTCAAAACCAAGGATAGACACAGCACATGATGTAGAACAGAGTACAAGGTTATTAACAATGGTTATCAACGTTGTCTCTTGTTTCCTTAAAAAGATTTGTCTATCTCATTAGATATTATAAAGTTGGACAAAACAGTAGACAACAAGACCAATAAAACTTAGGCATTGTAAACATTACAGGACTTCCAAAGGAGACAATAGTCAAACCAGAATGGGCATCGTTGTGAATCTTATTGCCTTCAAAGTAGTTGCCTATACCCTCAGACTTGATACTATCGCACAGAATGGAACAGAGTCTAATAGTCAAAACAAGATCGTGGGAGTATTACAGGACTTCAAAACAAGTTAATAGGAAATCGAAAAGAGTTACTATTATATATCCTAATTTTTAAAATTTTTCCCTTAATTAAAATAAACATAAGAAATAACTAAATAATTTTTTTAAAGAATAGTAGTTACCATAGTGTCTGTCTTTTTCCTTGAAATATTTGGATAAAACTTCATATACTATAGCTTCAAATATTTCCATATCAAGAAGCCCAGAATAAAGCCTTTCTAATTAATAAGTGAAAATTTCATAAGGCTTCAAGGCCACATAATGGGGAATCATTATTACCACATATGTTTATATATTTGAATCATTACTTACATTAGGGAAACTATTCGGTATTCATACACGCGAGATTGATTTATTTCACTTATGAGTATGGTCTCAAGCTGCGCCCATTTATTGATAAATATCTCAATGTGATCGTTCTTTATAGCTGAATAATATTCCATTGTATAGAAATACCACAACTTTTTTATCCATTCCTCAGTTGATGGACACTTGGGTTGTTTCCAAGATCTGGCGATTACAAATTGTGCTGCTATAAACATAGGTGCACATATATCACTGTGGTATGATGCTTTCAGTTCTTCTGGGAATATGCCTAGAAGTGGAATAGCTGGAATAAATGGGATTTCCAATCCCAACTTTTTGAGAAACCTCCAGACAGACCTCCACAAAGGCTGTACCAGTCTACACTCCCACCAACAGTGCAGGAGAGTTCCTTTTTCCCCACAGCCTCTCCAGCATTTGTTGTTGTTGGTTTTCTTGATCCTGGCCATTCTTTCAGGAGTGAGATGGTATCTCAGTGTGGTTTTAATTTGCATTTCTCTAATGACCAATGATGATGAGCATTTTTTCATGTATTTATTTGCCATTTGCATTTCTTCACTTGAGAATTGCGTGTTCATCTCAGATGCCCATTTTTGGATTGGATCTTTGAATTTTGGAGGTCTGAGTTTTTTTAATTCTTTATATGTTTTAGACAAGAGTCCCTTGTCTGAGAGAGAGTTCACTAAAATCTTTTCCCAGTTTGTGGGTTTTCTTTTCACTATGCTGGAGATTTCTTTTGACATGCAGAAACTTTTTAAAAAGAAGTGGTCCCATTTATTGATTCTGGGAAGTACTTCCCGTGCTGTTTGAGTCCTGTTCATGAATTCTCTACCTACTCCTATGTCTCCAAGGTTTCTACCCAATTTGTCTTCCAATAGATTTAGTGTTTCTGTTTTAATATTCAGATCTTTGACCCATTTAGATTTTAATTTAGTACATGGTGATAGACATGGGTCTAGCTTTAGTTTTCGGCAAATGGAGAGCCAGTTTTTCTAGCACCATTTATTAAAGAGACTGTCGTTCTTCCAGTGAACCTGCTTGGCTCCTTATCAAAGATAAGGTGGTTGAGTGTGTTTGTAGTTGTGGTTGTATCTTCTAATCTATTCCATTGATCTTCAGCTCTGTTTTGATTCCAATACCATGTTGATTTTACTACTGTTGCTTTGTAGTATAATTTCAAGTCAGGGATTGTGATGCCTCCTGCTTTGTCTTTGATGCTTAGAATAGCCTTTGCGATTCTAGGTCTCTTCTGGTTCCAGATGAAATTTAGGAGTGATTTCTCTAGATCTATAATGTATGTTGATGGTATTTCTATTGGGATTGCATTGAATCTGTATAAGAGTTTTGGGAGAATAGCCATCTTCACAATGTTTGTTCTTCCTATCCATGAGCAAGGGATGTCTTTCCATTTTCTGAGATCATCTTCAATTTCCTTTTTCAGTGTATTATAGTTTTCACTGTATAAGTCTTTCACTTCTTTCATAAGAGTAATTCCTAAATATTTCATTTTTTGCTTGCTAATGTGAATAGTCCAGTTTCTCTTATTTCCCTCTCTGTGATTTTGTTGTTTGAGTATAGGAATGCTATTGATTTCTGAGTATTGATTTTATATCCAGCCACATTACTGAATTTATTTATTGTATCTAAGAGTCTTTCAATGGAGCTTAGGGGGTCTTCTATGTAGAGTATCATGTCATCCGCAAACAATGACAACTTAACTTCTTCTTTTCCTATCTTTACCCCTTTTATTTCTCTTTCTTGCCTAATTGCTCTGGCTAGTACTTCCAGTACTATATTAAATAGGAGTGGTGATAAAGGACATCCTTGTCTTGTGCCTGATTTTAAAGTAAAGGCTTTCAATTTTTGGCCATTTAGTATGATGCTGGCTGTTGGTTTGTCATAAATGGCCTTTATTATATTGAGGTAAAGACCATCTATTCCAATTTTCTGTAGAGTTTTTATCATGAATAAATGTTGGACCTTATCAAAGGCTTTTTCTGCATCTATAGAAATGATCATGTGATTCTTATTTTTGGCTTTATTGATATGGTGGATTACATTTATTGATTTGCGTATGTTGAACCATCCTTGCATTCCTGGGATGAATCCCACTTGGTCATGGTGTATAATGTTCTTGATGATTTGCTGGATCCGATTTGCCAATATTTTATTGAGGATTTTTGCATCTGTGTTCATTAGGGAGATCGGTCTATAGTTCTCTTTTTTAGTTGGGTCTTTCTCAGGTTTTGGTACTAGAGTGATATTTGCTTCCAGGAATGACTTAGGAAGCATTGCTTCCCTTTCAATTTCATTGAATAGTTTGAGGAGTGTCAGCATTAGGTCTTCTTTGTATTTCTTGTAGAATTCTGCAGTGAATCCATCTGGGCCTGGGCTCTTCTTGGTGGGTAAGGACTTAATTACATTTTCAATTTCAGTAACAGAGATTGGGTTATTCAACAGTTTTATATCCTCTTGATCTAGCTTTGGCACTTCATATGCTTCTAAGAATCTGTCTATTTCTTCTGCGTTATCAAACTTTTGAGAGTAGAGGTTTTTGAAATAGGTGTTGATGATCTTCTGTATTTCTATTGGGTCTGTAGTGATTTCTCCTTTTTCATTTCTTATTGCATGAATTTGAGCTTTTTCTTCCCTTTTTGTAAATAAGGTTGGCTAGGGGCTTATCAATTTTATTTATTCTTTCAAAGAACCAACTCTTTGATTCGTTGATTCTTTGGATTGTTTTCTTAGTCTCTATTGCATTGATTTCTGCTCTGATTTTTATAATTTCCTCTCTTCTTTTGGCTTTGGGCTTGACTTGCTCTTCTTTTTCCAGCTGTTTGAGGTGTAGCATCAAGTTATTTATTTGTATTCGTTCTGTTTTCCTGATGTGGGAACTCAGTGCAATAAATTTTCCTCTCAGGACGGCTTTCATTGCATCCCACAGATTCCGGTAAGTTGTATCTGCATTTTCATTTTCTTTTAGGTATTGGTTGATTTCTTCTTTAATTTCTTCTTTAATTTCTTCCACTGATTACTCAAGAGTGTGTTTTTCAGTTTCCATGTGTTTGTGGGATTTTTGCAGTATCTTTTATCATTAATTTCTTATTTCAGAGCGCTATGATCCGATAACATGCAAGGGATGATTTCAGCTCTTTTGCACTTGTTTAAATATGTTCTGTGAGCTAATATATGGTCTATTTTAGAAAATGATCCATGTACTGCTGAGAAGAATTTGTATTCTGATGTTGTTGGGTGGAACATTCTGTATATGTCTATCAAATCCATTTGTTCACAGGTATGATTCAGTTCTGTTATTTCTTTGCTCATTTTCTGTCTGGTTGATCTGTCCCTTGGTGTCAATGGCATATTAACGTATCCTGTTACAATTGTGTTACTGATAATTTGAGTTTTCATTTCTGTTAATAATTGTTTTATATAACTGGGTGCTCTGGAGTTTGGTGCATATATATTTAAGATAGTTATCTCTTCCTCTTGCAGTTTTCCCCTTACGCGTATGTAGTGACCTTCTTTATCCTTTATGGTCATTGTTGGTTTAACGTTCACGTTGTCTGCAAACAGAATGGCTACTCCTGCCTTTTTTTGGATTCCTGCTGCATGAAGAATTGTTTTCCATCCTTTGACTTTCAGTCTTTGAGTATCCTTCTGGGTTAGATGGGTTTCCTGTAAACAGCATATGGTTGGATTTTGTTTCTTGATCCATTCTGCTAGTCTGTTTCTTTTGATTGGTGCATTGAGACCATTTACATTAATGGTTATTACTGTTAAATGTTGGTTAATTGAAGGAATCTTATCTCTCTGCTGTTGCATCTTTATCTTTCTGTTCTGTTTAATTATTTGCTTTGCTTAGTGGTTTTTTCCTTTGTGTATCTAAACTGTCTTTCAATATTTTTTGCAGGGTTGGTTTGGTGTTCATGAAGTTCTTCAGCTGTTCTTTGTCATGGAAGTATCGTATTTCACCATCTATTTTGAATGATAGTTTTGTAGGATATACCAGTCTAGGTTGGAAATCGTTTTGCTTTAGGATCTGGAATACTTCACTCCATGCTCTTCTTGACTTTATTGTTTGTGATGAGAAGTCTGCTGTGATTCTGATAGGTTTTCCTTTATAAGTGATCTGTCTTTTCTCTCTGACAGCTTTTAATAATCTATTCTTGTGTTGGATTTCTGGGATGGTGATTATTATATGTCTGGGTGTAGTTTTATTTTGGTTATGACTATTTGGAGTTCTATATGCTTCACTGATCCTGATGTCAGTTTCTGATCTCATGCTTGGGAAATTTTCAGCTATTACTTCTCTAAATATCCTCTTGATATCCTTTATGTTGTCTCCTTCTTTTTCATTAATCCCTATCATTCTTATGTTATTCTTCTTTGCATCATCTTGCAGTTGTTGAATTGTTGTTTCCTGATTCCTTGTTATTTTCCAAAGATCTTTCCTTTCCTGTTCACTAGCTGCAATCCTGTCTTCAAGGTCTGAAATTCTATCTTCACTTTCATTAAGGCGGTTTTTACAACTTTCAGTGGAGTTTTTTATTTCCTGTATATCTCTGTGCATCTGCATTATGTATTCTGTTTGTTTCTTATATTGCTCATCTAGGGATTCTATCTTTTTGTTTAGTTGCTCCAATTTTTTATCTGTGTTTTCTTTAGATATATTTAGAATCTCTTTCATTTCTTTTATCATTACTTCTTTTATCTGGGAAATTATTTCGAGTTTGAATTTCTTTAAAGCTTCCTGGAGTTGCTTGTCAACTTCAGTAGCTATTGTGTCTGATATATGAGGTGGATGGGGTATATTTTCTTCTAAATACATTCCTCCTAGGGTTTCCTGAGATGGGCTGGAGGTTTGAGGTTGTAATTTGGTCTTTCGTTTTGTCATTTTCCTATATTTCTGTGTTTCAAGTGTTATTTGAAAGCTTCCTCAGGATCTGTTGAAAATCCCCTTCTATGTTTGCAGCTACTGTGACTCTGGCACCATGCTACCCCAAGCCATTGGGCCTGCAGAACCAATGGCCCTCCTCTGCTTGTTCAGAACTCCAAAGTTCCAGACAAGCTGGGCCTCAGGGACACTGTGCGCCCACCTGCCCCTTGGAAGCTCCACAGCTCTTCAATCGCAGCCGGGTTAGGGTACTCACCACAGGCCGCAGTGCCTCAGGAGCCTGTGATCCCTCCCTGCTTGCAGAGATATCCACTGTCCTCCAGACAAAGGAAGGGGCTTCTCCAGGCTCTCCAGATCCGCCTAGCTCCTCCTCTGCACACTGATGGCTAGGCGCGGCTGGGCTTGGGGGATAGTGTAGGCCCGCCCACCCATTGGGAGCTCAGCAGACCTCCAACTGTAGCCGGGATGGGGAGGCGGATATAGTGGCCTCTAACCTACTGCTCCACTTCACTGCACCCAGAAGCCTGGGGGGTCCAGAACAGTCTGAGATTTGGGCAGAGTGTGCTGGGCACTCACCACAGGCTGAGGTGCCTCAGGAACCTGCAATCCCTCCCTGCTTGCAGAGATATTCAGTCCTCCAGACAAAGGAAGGGACTTCTGCAGGCACTCCAGATCTGCCCAGCTCCTCCTCTGCACCCCGATGGCTAGGCGCGGCTGGGCTTGGGGGATAGTGTAGGCCTGCCCACCCGTCGGGAGCTCAGCAGACCTCAAGTGTAGCCGGGATGGGGAGGCGGATGTAGTGGCCTCTAATCCACTGCTCCACTTCACTGCACCCAGAAGCCTGGGGGGTCTGGAACAGTCTGAGATTTGGGCAGAGTGTGCTGGGCACTCACCACAGGCCAAGGTGCCTCAGGAACCTGCGATCCCTCCCTGCTTGCAGAGATATTCAGTCCTCCAGACCTATTGCAAAAAATTTTAAAGTTTTAAATATATCATATTAAATTTATATTTATATGTTAAATTTAAATTTATAGTATATACTAATAAACAGTCTAATGTTAGAAGTATACACTACCTTCAGAGTGGGGAGGACCAGAAAGGATTCCTATAGAACACAACAAGTGAAGATGCGCAGCAGTCTTGGCTCAGCTGGTGAAATGAGCCACAGGGAAACACTGGAAACATGCCCATCCCCTCTCCTGAGGCTGCTGCCTTCTTTGTGCCCAACATCAAGCTCATATCAAACTGTCCAGCTTGGTCATGGCAGTCTTCTCAAACTCTCCTGTCAGGAGATGCACCCAGATTCATATAACCTTAGTCATCATGGAGACAACTTCTGCTTGCTTGGCTGAGCCTGGCCTATGTCTAGGCCCTGGCACACTTGAGTTGGATGAGCATGGTGCATTGGCCATGACGCTGAGCTGTTCTTGACTGAAGTTGGGCATGTGAGTTCTTGAGAAAGGCCATTTATGTTTCAAGTGTCTAAGCCCCACTGGCCAGCTCAGCATGTCATTGCCTTCCCCTGACTTCCTGTGTTTTAGGAAACCTCGTCCCACCCAACGTCTGTCCGCCTTTCTCTTCCTCGACATCTTCCATCTTGGGCAGCCAGTTCTTATCTGCCAGGACCAGGCTTCTCTGAAACAGGCAAAATGTGAGCTCTTCCTGAGGCCACTACCCCTACTCCTCTGTCCCACTGTCACTTAGCTTCTCTGGTCCTCTCCATCCTGAGTAACTCAACCCAGACTAGCTGCTGCTTTAGGCATCATCTGCAGCCATAAAACCTGGATGAGCTAACAGTGTGTCCTTATATCCCTGTTCCAGTGCCATTTTCCCACATTGAGTATCTTGACTGTATCTGATGAACAGTATATAATTTTCCAGGGACTGCATCTGCCTTTATGAGTCAACTGGGAAACAGATGGAATCTTACTCATCACATTTTTGGGCCTTTAGAAAGACTTGCTTCTTGGTATGTTGTTTTGCTCTTGGTTTTCTCACAGGCCAAGTGTAGGATGAAATGTGTGTCTGCCTCTTTTCATATTCACAAAATGTATTTGTAATAATGCACAAATATTTGTTCAACTTACTTCAAATAATCAGTTTTCCTTCGACTTTTATGCAACCCCATATGGAACCAAATGGATTAAATTTTTATTCTCTCCTCTCATCTTTATGCTTCTAAAGCACAAGAAAATTTAGAGGTATAGAGTTTAAGTCCAGGTAACTCTGGCCTGTGTCTACATCCTGACAAATTTGAGTGGAGAACTGAATAAGCAGATAACACTCATGATGAAGGTTTGTTATTATTGGAAACTCCAAAGTGAGCATTTAACATAGTTACTTATACTCTGGATGCTTCTTGAAACAGTTGAAATGCTTTAAAGAAAGCATGCAGGCAGAGGGTGGGAGAGAAGGTACTGATCATTCCATGGCCATGGAGATAGATGCTATCATAACCCCTGGTTTACAGTAGACCTGATGGTTTCTGCCCAGAGTTGTTTGCTGCTGTGCTTCAGATAATGGCTCCCTGGAGACCCATCCATGCAGTGAAGGCTCAGGCCATAGCCTGATGTTGTTGGAAGGTGGTGGAACCTTCAAGAGGTCATTAGGAGCATGCCCTTCACAAGGACTGGGAACACAGGAAGAGAACTTCCTGTCTCTCTCTGGCTTCTGGTTGCCACAAGATAAAACCCTGCCTCTGCCATGCATTCCTGCCATGTTGGGCTGCCTCATAGCAGGCCCACAGGAATTGGGTGGTAGCTTACTGACTGACACCTCTGGATCTGAGAGCCAAGGTAAGCCTTTCCTCCTTTTAAATTGATTAATCCTGTGTGTCTTCCAAAGTAATGGGAAGCTAACTCACACTTGTCCAGCTACTATAACTTCTTGAGGCAGGCTGCCATGACCTCCAGCCCAGAAGGCCTCTCAGGAAAACTTGCTAGATATCTATGGAGCAACTATTGGGCCTGACCTGTAGCTCTCAAGTTTGTACTGCAATATGTGCTTCATATTCTGTCCTTGTTTCTGTGCTTGATATTTGATCCTTGTTTCAGGCATGTTATTTTATCCCCCAGGAATGAAGTTCTACTGCGTATATTTACAAGAAGACTGTTAGTATGAGAGCATTAGTGGGTAGTCCTCCTGTCCATAGGAAAGAGAAGGGGTTGGAAACATTAGTATTTGATGGTATTGAGTCAGGAAAGCAAGGCATGGCAAAGCTGGTTGGGAGAGCAAGCATGACCAGATCACAGGACGTATGGAAAACAATTCTGAGGACCCTACATGTGAACCCCATTGTGTGAGAACTTCTGAAGTATGGAATGAACAAAAAGACTATCATGATTAAGCACTTGTGATTGTGTCTCTTTAGGGTAGCTCTCACTATGCCCTCAGGGTCTACCTTTGTTTTATATTTATATTTTTATTTTGGTTTTTATTTTTCCTCTCTTTTACTCAGTCTAATTTCACTCTACAGAGCTAGTTTTGTTATGGCTTAACTGTAACCAATGCACCTCCTCTTGTTCTGTATGTGCCGATAGGGTTAAGTTTCTAATCCTTGTAAAAACTTAAGTTTCAGCTTCTTGTAACTTTCTCCCCCTTCTACATGTTATTGCTAATGAGCTGTCCCAAGATAATTAACTTTCTACTTTCTTCTCCGCATGTTATTGCAGATGTGCTATTCCGAGATAATGTTTATCCACAGGATGGGAGTAACGAAATGCACCAAAAGCTCCAGATGTTATCAGAACTAAGTCGACAGCTTTACAGTTTCCAGAGGCTGTCAGGACTAAGTCAACAGCTTAACAGGTCTGCAGGGTTTTTTCTCTCTCTCTCTCTTGCTTTTAAAATCCCTTTCTTCAGTCTCTGCTGCTGCAGTCTCTGGGTTGATCCTAAGGGGGCTGCATCGCCAGGCCTGAAATAAAAGCCTTTGCTCCAAATTTCTTGATTCCTTGCTTCCTTGGATTTTATTCCTGGGTCCGAGCTATCTCAGTTTCTCCCTTACTCTTCACATTTAATTTTTCCTATCTCAAATAACTGAGAAATATTACCATGGTTTTTTCTTGTTTTGTTCAATTCTTTGCTTGAAATGGAAATAATCCAGAAACCACTTTTAGGAGACTCTGAGGGTGTAGACACTGTTACACCCTCAAATCTGTAACAGTATGTTATGTTATTCTGTCTTATGACATGGTCTATCTTTTGATGATATTATCCTAGTGGATCTTTAAATCAGGAGCAGTGATTCTACAGGCACTTGCTGTAGGATATCATTCTTCTGAATGCACTTCTGAGCTCTGGACTCCGGAAGGCATAGATGAAGGGGTCAATGACTGCATTGCACATGATCAGCATGCCATTAACATGAAAAAGGGATATGTAGCAGGTACAGTAAGGGTTGTTGGGACAGAAAGTAACTAAGAGGATATGAAGGATAAAAGGAGCCCAACAAAAGATGAAGACTCCCAGAAGAATAGTCAGGGTAATGGCTCCTCTCATGTTGCCTCTGGGAAGGGTAGAGATATTCCTGGCATGAGAACGAGCCATCAAAAACATGTGTACATAGAGGCAGAGGATAAAGACCAGCATCAGTGGGAACAGTGATGTGAAGGTGAGCACTGTGGGGACATGATGGGAGAAGAGCACCATGGTAATACCACTCCCAATGCAAAAGGTCCAGATGATTGACAGGACAGCAATTGTGCGGTGCATGGTCACAATGCTGTGGTACTGTAGGGCATGGAAGATGGTGATGTAACGGTCAACAGCAATTGCCAATAGGCTAAAGATGGAGCCAAGCAAAGAGAGGATGAACATGGTATCAATGATGTCATCTGTTGTGGTTTCAAAACTGCCATGAGGCTTGAAATATCCCATGTTTCTGAACATTATCAGGATACTTTCCAAGATCTTATACAGGCTGCCTAACATGTCAGAAATGGCCAAACTACAGATGAAAAAGTACATGGGGAACTGGAGATTCTTATTCTTGATCACAGCCAGGATTATGATGAGGTTTTCTAAAACCCCAGTGATAGAAATTATGAAAAATATCTCTTCTGGTAAAGCCACATGGGGGCAATCTGAATTGTTTCTTGCTGTGCCATTGACATTTCCACTTGCATGGATAATGTGCTTCATTTCTTTTTTCTGTGCTTAAGACCTCTGGCCTCACAGAGAACTTGGTTGATTCTTTAGAATATCTTCCTCTTTGTAGCACTTGCTGGATGTTTGAGTATAAAACCATTCAGTGGCCTAAAAGAGAACATATGGAAATATCCATTGCAAAGTAGACTACAAAATTTTTAAAAAGCCACATTTGCTTTAAGATAATTCAATACCCTCTATAAATATCATAGTGTAGCCACTTCAATAAAACAATTTACTGAGCTCCCATTTTAACCCTTTGTGTATAATAACATCAGTGCAATTTTGAACCCTGAGATAATGATAAAGACAATTTTGAGTCTTACATAATGATAAAGGTCATTCTCCATCCTCTTCCCTCCCATCTGCTCTTCCTTGGAAGGCAGGTGTCTGTGTGTGTGGGAGAGGTCAGAGCAAATAGCAGTACCAGTAACAACAGAGAGAAACAAAGAAAGTCAGTGGCAGCAAAAGAAAATACAAGGCAACTTTCTCTGACTTGGAGGTAGTGGCAGGATTTGTAGATAGATAAAATGGTCTGTCCTTTTGTTTTCATTGTTCATCTTCTGGGCCACAGCCTGTCCCTACAGCTGTGGGCTACTGGAAAAGTGTTGATGAGTCATTTAAAAGTGACAGTGCTACAGATGCTACTATCTATCTGTCTTTCAAGAACTCTTACAAGCTGGGTGTGGTAGTGTATATTTGAGTAGTGTACAACTACTCAGGATACTGAGGCAGGAGTTTGAGCCCAGGAGTTAGAGGCCAGTTTGGTTAATCTGTGAAGGTCCTGTCTCAAAACAAAACAAAGTAACTTCTTAACAGTGCCATGTCAGTGATGTTGCAGTTGAATTATGGCAGCAGAAATGTCTACTTTTCTCTGAAGCAGAAAAAAAAAAAAACCAGTGACTTACAGAGGTCTGCTTAGCAAGAGAATTTGAAATCTGTGGTGATTAATTTTCCAGAAGGTGGGCTGGACCAGCGCAGTGGGTCCCAAATGGGCCTGCAGTGGCCTCCCTGCTCCTGGCAGTGCTTGGTGGACTCTGGAGTTCTAAGCAAGCAAGCAGGCACCATTGGTCTCAGAGGCTGGGTGGCCTGGTGTAAGTGCACCTCCCCCCCGCACCTTCCTCAGAGTCCAGCTAGTTTGGGACCCTTGCTCAGCCCCAGATGGGAAACTTTACAGCTTCTGGGTGTGCTGGACCAGCGTGGCGGGTCCTGAGCGGGCCTGCAGTGGCCTCCGCACTCCCCACCATGCTTGGCAGACTCTGGAGTTCTGAGCAGGCACGTGGGTGCCATCAGTTCCAGAGGCTGGGGGCCTCATGTAAGTGCCCCACACACTTTCCCCTGAGTCCAGCTATTTGGGACCCTCACTGGGCCCCAGATAGGGAATTTTGCGGCTTCCGGGTGCACTGGACCAGTGTGGTGGGTCCTGGGGGGGGGGTCTGTGGTGGCCTCCTGGCTCCCAGCTGTGCTTGGAGGACTCTGGAGTTCTGGGCAAGCAGGTACCATAGATTCCGGGGGCTGGGCTTGTGATGGCCTGCCCCACACCCAGTGACCCTCTCTCAATCTAAGGAGTTGGGTGGACAGAGTCCAAGGAGCTGAGGGCATAGAAGAAGATTTCCAACAGACCCTGGGGAAACCTTGGAATAACACTTGAAACACAGAAATATAGGAAAACGACAAAATCAAAGACCAAATTACAATCTCAAACCTCCAACCCATCAAAAAAAAAAAAAAAAAAAACCCTAGGAGCAATGTACATAGAAGAAAATATATATCGACACCTGAAATATCAGACATAATAGCAACTGAAATAAAGAAACAACTCCAGGAATCTTTAAAGGAATCCAAACTAGAAATAATATCCCAGCTAAAAGAAGAAATGATAAAAGAAGCAAAAGGAGATGCTAAACATATCTAAACAATACACAATTAAAAATTGGAGTAACTAAACTAAAAAGATAGAATCCCTGGATGAGCAATATAAGAAACAGAATACATAAAGCAGATGCACAGAGATATACAGGAAATCAAAAAATCCATTGAAAGCTGCAAAAACCACCTCAACGAAAGTGAAGACAGAATTTCAGACCTCGAAGACAAGATCACAGATAGTGAACAAGAAAGCAAAGCTCTTTTAAAAATAACAAGGAATTAGGAAATAACAATTCAACAACTGCAAGATGATGCAAAGAAAAACAACATATGATTGATAGGGATTAATGAAAAAGAAGGGGACAATATAAAGGATGTCAAGAGGATATTTAGAGAAGTAATAGCTGAAAATTTCCCAAACATGAGATTGGAAACTGACATCAGAATCAGTGAAGCATATGGAACTCCAAATAGTCATAACCAGAATAAAACTACACCCAGACATATAATAATCACCATCCCAGAAATCCAACATAAGAATAGAATATTAAAAGTTGTCAGAGAGAAAATACAGATCACCTATAAAGGAAAGCCTATCAGAATCATAGCAGACTTCTCAACACAAACAGTAAAGTCAAGAAGAGCATGGAGTGAAGTCTTCCAGATCCTATAGGATCCTATAGGAAAATGATTTCCAACCTGATGTACCCTGAAAAACTGTCCTTCAAAATCAATGAAGAAATAAGATACTTCCATGACAAAGAACAGCTGAAGAACTCCATGATCACAAGGAAAACCTGCAAAGAATATTGAAAGACAGTTTAGATACACTTAGGAAAAAACCACTTAGCAAAGCAGACAATTAAACAGAACAGAAAGATAAAGATGCAACAGCAGAAAGATAATATGTCACAAATAAATCAACATAAAATAGTTATAACCATTAATGTAAATGGTCTCAATGCACCAATTAAAAGAAACAGAATGGCAGAATGGATCAAGAAACAAAATCCAACCATAGGATGTCTACAAGAAACCCATCTAACCCAAAAGGATACTCACAGACTGAAAGCCACAGGATGGAAAACAATACTTCATGCAACAGGAACCCGCACTGCCAAAAAACAACAACAACAACAACAACAACAACAACAACAAAAACGGGAGTAGTCATCCTGTTTGCATACAATGTGAACTTTAAACCAATAATGATCAGAAGAGATAAAGAGGGTTACTACATACTGGTTAGGGGAAAACTTCAAGAGGAAGAGATAACTATCTTAAATATATATGCACCAAATTCCAGAGCACCCAGTTATATAAAACAAGTATCAACAGAAATGAAAAACCAAATTATCAGTAACATAATTGTAACAGGAGATCTTAACACACCATTGACACTAAGGGACAGATCAACCAGATAGAAAAATCAGCAAAGAAATAACAGAACTGAATAACACCTGTGAACAAATGGACTTGATAGACATATACAGAGTGTTCCAAGTGACAACATCAGAATACATATTCTTCTCAGCAGTACATGGGTCATTCTCTAAAATAGAACATATGTTAGCTCACAGAACATATTTAAATAAATGCAAAAGAGCTGAAATTATCCCTTGCATGTTATTGGATCATCGCGCTATGAAATTAGAAATTAATGATAAGAGATACTGCAAGAATCCCACAAACACATGGAAACGGAATAACACACTCTTGAGTAATCAGTGGGTCACAGGGGAAATTAAAGAAGAAATTAAACAATACCTACAAGAAAATGAAAATACAAATACAACTTACCGGAACCTGTGGGATGCAATGAAAGCCATCCTCATTGGAAAATTTATTGCACTGAGTTCCCACATCAGGAAAAGAGAATGAATTCAAATAAACAACCTGATGTTACACCTCAAATAGTTAGAAAAAGAAGAGCAAGTCAAGCCCAAAGCCAAAAGAAGAGAGGAAATTATAAAAATCAGAGGAGAAATCAATGTAATAGAGACTAAGAAAATAAGCCAAAGGATCAATGAATCAAAGAGTTGGTTCTTTGAAAGAATAAATAGGGGCTGGAGATCTAGCTCAGTGGCATAAGCGCCTGCCTTGCAATCAGGCAGTCGTGAGTTTGATCCCTGGTACCAATCAAAAGGAAAAAGACAAAAGAAAAAAAAAGAAATAATAAATAAAACTGATAAGCTACTAGCCAACCCTATTAAAAAAAAGGGAAAGAAAAGCTCAAATTTATGCAATAAGAAATGAAAAAGGAGAAATCACTACAGACTCTATAGAAATACAGATCACCAACACCTATTTTGAAAACCTCTACTCTCATAGATTCAATAATACAGAAGAAATGGACAGATTCCAGAAACATATGAAGTACCAAAGCTGAGTCAAAAAGATGTAAAAGTGCTGAATAAGTCAATTTCAATTAATGACACTGAAAATGTAATTAAGTCCTTACCTACAAAGAAGAGCCCAGGCCCAGATGGATTCACTGCAGAATTCTACAAGACATTCAAAGAAGACTTAATGGTGACACTCCTCAAACTCTTCAATGAAATCAAAAGGGAAGCATTGTTCCTAAGTCATTCCTGGAAGCAAACATTACTCTTGCACCAAAACCTGAGAAAGACCCAACTGAAAAAGAGAATATAGTCCAATCACCCTAATGAACACAGATGAAAAATCCTCAGTAAAATATGGCAAACAGGATGCAGCAAATCATCAAGAAGGTTATGCACCACGACCAAGTGGGATTCATCCCAGGCATGCAGGGATGGTTCAACACACACAAATCAATAAATGTAATCTACCATACCAATAAAGCCAAAAGTAAGACTCCCACTATCATTTCTATAGATGCAGAAAAAGCTTTTGATAAGGTCCAACATTCATTCATGATAAGAACCTTACAGAAAATTGGAACACATAGTCTTTACCTCAATATGATAAAGGCCCTCTATGACAAACCAACAGCTAGTATCATAATAAATGGCCCAAAACTGAAAGCCTTTACCTTACAATCAGGAACAAGACAAGGACATTCCTTATCACTGCTCCTATTCAACACAGTACTGGAAATACTAGCCAGAGCAATCAGATAAGAGAGAGAAATAAAAGGGGTAAAGATAGGAAAAGAAAGACTTAAATTATCGTTATTTGCAGATGACATGATACGCTACATAGAAGACCCCCAAAACTCCATTGAAAAACACCAAAAATAATAAATTCAGCAATGTAGCTGGATTCTAAATCAATACTCAAAAATCAATACCATTTCTATACACTAACAACAAAATTACAGAGAGAGAAATAAGAGAAGCCACACCCTTCACACTAGCATCCAAAAAAATGAAATACTTAGGAATTAATCTCACAAAAGAAGTAAAAGTTCTATACAGGGAAAATTATAATACACTGAAAAAAGAAATCAAAAAAGATCTCAGAACATGGAAAGATATTCCTTGTTCATGGATAGGAAGAATAATTATTGTGAAAATGGCCATTCTCCCAAAACTCTTATATAGACTCAATGCAATCCCAATAAAAATACCACCTCATACATCTAGAAAAATCACACCTAAAATTCATCTGGAGTGAGAAGAGACCTAGAATAGCAAAGACAGTTCTAAGCAGCGAAGGCAAAGCAGGAGGCATCACAATCCCTGACTTGAAGTTATACTACAAAGCAACAGTAGTAAAATCAACATGATACTGGAATCAAAACAGAGCTGAAGATCAATGGAATAGATTAGAAGATACAACCACAACTACAAACACGCACAACCACATTATCTTTGATAAAAGGGCCAAAGAGGTTCACTGGAAGAACGACAGTCTCTTTAATATACGGTATTGGAAAAACTGGCTCTCCATATGGTGAAAACTAAAATTAGACCCAGGCCTATCACCATGTATTAAATTAAAATCTAAAGAGATCAAAGATCTGAATATTAAAACAGAAACACTAAATCTATTGGAAGACAAATTGGGCAGAAAACTTGAAGACATAGGGGTAGGTAGAGAATTCATGAACAGTACTCAAACCACATGGGAAATACCTCCCAGAATCAATAACTGGGATCACCTCTTATTAAAATGTTCCTGCATGTCAAAAGAAATCTCCAGCATAGTGAAAAGAAAACCCACAAACTGGGAAAAAATCTTAGTGAACTCTCCCTCAGACAAAGGACTGTCAAAAACATATAAAGAATTTTAAAAAATCAGACCTCCAAAATTCAAAGACCCAATCCAAAAATGGGCATCTGAGATGAATACACAATTCTCAGATGAAGAAATACAAATGGCAAATAAATACATGAAAAAATGCTCATGATCATTAGTCATTAGAGAAATGCAAATTAAAACCACCCTGAGATTTCATCTTGCTCCTGAAAGAATGGCCAGGATCAAGAAAAGCAACAACAAATGCTGGAGAGGCTGTGGGGAAATGTAGACTGGTACAACCATTGTGGAGGTCAGTCTGGAGATTTCTCAAAATCTGGGATTGGAAGTCCCATTTGTTCCAGCTCTTCCACTTCTAGGTATATTCCCAGGAGAACTGAAAGCATCACACCACAATGATATATATTCACCCATGTTTATAGCAGGACAATTTTTAATAGCCAGGTCGTGGAAACAACCTAAGTGTCCATCAGCTGAGGAATGGATAAAAAGTTGTGCTATTTTTATGCAATGGAGTACTACTCAGTCATAAAGAAGGATCACATTGAGATATTTATAAATAAATGGATGCAGCGTGAGACCATACTCATAAGTGAAATAAATCAAACCCACACGTATAAATACCGAATAGTTTCCCTAGTGTAAGAAATGATAACAACATATTACTGTGGGAGTAATAAAACTATGTGGTAATCATGATTCCCCATTATATGTCTTTGAAGCCTTATAATGTTTTCATTCATTAATTGTAATAGTCTTATTCTGGGCTGTTTGATTTTATTGTCTGTGATGGTATGAACAGCTATTTTGGAGAAAACAAGGCATCGTAACAGCTGGTGCTGATTTAATATCATTTTGTTTTGAAGTCCCATCAGCTTTTGTTTTTCTGTCTCCATGGGTCTTAACATGTTGTATCTTATTGGATTTTGTTATATGCGATAGTATAAATAAAAACTTTTATAGGCAAGGAGTTATTATAGAAACCATTGTTCATTTTCTCTTGGTTGGTTCTAAATACCCCATAATACTGTCATTCTCTTGAATGGTTTTACATTGTCTTGATATGTTTGATGCTACAGTATATGAAGTTATACTCAAAGATTTCAAGGAAAGAGACACTATGGTAACTACTGTTATGTCAGGATATCTTGTGGTGAAACACTATGTTGCTTAAATTGTTATGTTCTGACCTGTGCCATTGTGTTATGTCCTCTTTTATCTCAATCTTTTTTAGTATTTATTTTTTAATTAACAGAAAAATAAATAAAAAATAGCAGGATATATTATAGTACCTTTTTTCCCTACTAACTTGATTTGAAACCCTTTATTGTTTTGACTGATTTTATTCCATTCTGTTCTGTTTGATAGTATCAAGTTTGAGGGCCTAGGCAACTACTTTGAAGGCAATAAGATTCACTATAATGCCCATTCTGGTTTGACTATTATCTTCTTTTGAAGTTCAGTAATGTCTCCAATATTTAGGTTTTATTGGTTTTGTACTGTACTGTTTTGTTCAATTTTATAATACCTGTGATATAGGCAATTCTTTTTAAGGTAGCAAGAGGCATTATGGCAACTATTGATGATTACCTTGTATTCTGTTTTTACATCATGTACTCTGTCCATCCTTTGTTTTGACTGACTGCTTTGTTTTGTCACATTTGTTTTTATTCTCTTCCAAAAATAGTAATAAGAACTGTGGGAGTAATAAAACCCAAAATGTGTAAATGTTACAGTAAAAAAGAGAGGAAAAGAAAGTGCTGTAAAGGATACAACTGCAAGTGTGTTTAGGTGTGTTAAATAGATGACCATATTACTGTTTTTGTTGGATCATTGAACACAATTGTTTGCAGTCTCATTGTTTGAATGTCCACTTTGTATGTTTTAATTTTGTAACTTGCATAGCTATTTCTAAGATGACAATATGTAATCTATTAACTAGGGATTTCTAGTTTTTTAAAATTCTGTATTACTTGTACCCTTTTACTGTTTTTTTTTCTTTAAATAAAATAAAAAAAAAAACATTTTCCAGAAGGTGGTTCAGATAGTTTTATAATATGTATCAAATTTTCCTTGTTGTGGTGGTAGATTTAAAGACATGACAGCCCTTCAGCATACTTCTCACCCTTGAGGCAGAGCTAAAGTCCTCTGCTGGAGGTGTTTGGGAAGTGGCTCTATTTCCTGAACAAAGCTGACAGGACTCAGAGTCTGAGAGTCCAGCTATGGGTACAAATCCATCAGATCCTTCTTAGAAAGGAGTCAGTTTCTTTATGAAGGAGGAGGCTGTTGGTCAAGCTTTGAGGAAAGTTTCTCAGCAAAGTAGAAACTAGGAAAGAGTGGCTGGCAAGGTTCTATGTAGGATGGTTAGCTTCTCACTTCTTTCTGTGCCTGAGACTGTGTAGGTTCTTAAACATAAAGCTGGATTTTTTTGGAGTCCTAATGCTGGAATAAATCAACATGTGGAAGAGAAGAAGGAGGGAAGTGGGTCCTTGGAACCCAGAAAGAATTTGAAGCAAGGATTTTGAACTTACAGGGAGAGGAAAAAGAGGAACCTCAGTATAGAAGAAGGAGGTGTCAAGCAACACTTTCACCTTCAATCCTGGCTCATGGAATGGGAGGGGTGCCTGAAACCTGCCTGCAGAAGCACAATGACTCCTGGTGATCCAAAGGTCTCCACAGAGAATACCAATGGAATAAAGCAGTGGACACTGTTGACTGCAGTGGCTGATGAGAGAATTCAGCACAACTTGGGCATCCCTAGGAGAGGGAGATTGGCCTCTTGCCATTTTGAAAAGGGGCTAACTGAACTTGAAACCCAGACCAGCCGTGTGTTGGCTTCATCTTGGGCTCTCAGTGTCAGGGTAAGGCACAGACATGGAGATATTCAGGGGCAGGGAGCTGAGTTCAAGCCATCAGGGAGCACTTGGAGTGTTGTGGGCTAGACAGTTTGGGTCCAAGACTTATAGCCAGAGACCAGAAGCAGTCCAGACTTCAGTGGAGCTGAAAATATAGGCTTGCTGGGATTATTCACTGCCCTACTGTATTTATATTGTGGGCTTCTGGGATCAACCAACTTAGAACTGGGCTCTGTCTGCCCTGTTTGTGTACCAGTGATAGCAGAGACATTTTCTGAAGTGAATATTGTTTCCCTTGTCTTTGCTTTTTTTCCTTCTTTCCTGTTTGTTGTTTTTATGAGTGTTCTTGTTTTATGATGTTTCTAGGTTTTTTTTGTTGCTTTGTTCTGTTCTTCTTTTTGTTTCTTCCTTATCTTCTTCAACAGTTTCCCAAAACTTTCATAATCTCATTTTGCCCCTCAGATTTGATTCTAATCTCTTACTTTCTTCTAGTTTTTAAATTATTCCTATAATTCCTTTTAAATTTTGTCTTCTGATGGTAAAATTTCCATATTGAGGGGCTATTTTCTATATAAAATTTTCTATTCTATTTTATTTAATTGTATTTATTTATTTTTCTTTTTAAGAGCAGGGAGAAAAAAATAGAAAATTCAATATTCAAACAAACTTAAAAAACAACAATATAACAAAGGGGCTAAACATGCTCACTGGAAGGAGGATAGCCTCTTTAATATATGGCATTGGAAAAATTGGCTTTCCACATGCTGAAGACTGAAACTAGACCATATGTATACTAAAATAAAGTCAAAAAGGAACAAAGATCTAAATATTAAAACAGAAACACTAAATATACTGCAAGCCAAAGTAGGTAGAAATGTTGAAGACTTAGAGGTAGGCATAGAGTTTACGAACAAAATGCAAAGAATCAACAACTGGGATCTCATCTTATTAAAAAGTTTTTGAGCTTCAAAAGAAATCACCAACAAAGTTAAAAGAAAACCCACAGAATGGGAAAGAATTTTAGCCAGTAGTCCCTCAGACAAATGACTTATATCTAGAACATATAAAGAATTGAAAACCATTAAGCCGCTCAAATTCAAAGACCCTCTCCTAAAATGGACATCTGAGATGAACACACACTTCTCAGATGAAGATATAGAAGTAGTGGCAAATAAATACATGAAGAAATGTTCGCCATCACTGGTTATTTGAGAAATGCAAATTAAAACAGCATTGAGATTTCATCTCACTCCAGAAAGAATGGCTGCCATCAAGATAACAAATGTAGTGAGGTTGTGGGTGAAAAGGAACACTTCTCCACTTTTGTTGGTGGGAGTGTAGACTGGTGCAGCCACTGTGGAAATTAGTATGGGGATTCCTAAAAAAACTAGGATTGTAAGTTCCATTCAATCCAGCTATTCTCCTCCTGGGTACTTACCCTGAGAAACTGGAAAGGTCATGCCATAGTGATATATGCGCATCCATATTTATAACAGCACAATTTGTAATAGCTAAATTTTGGAAACAACCAAAATGCTCATCAACAGCAGAATGGATGAAAAAGATGTGGTACTTTTATACAATGGAATATTATTCAGCTATAAAAAGAATGATCTTGAGGTTTTTATAGGTAAATGGAGGTAACTTGAGACTATCCTCATGAGTGAAATAAATCACACTCATGTTGTAAATATAATATTGTCTTTCTACTGTAAAAAATAAAAATAATAAAAAACTGGAGTAATAAGATCCAAAGTATATAATAGATATTGTAATAATGAAATGAAAAGAATGTGCTTGAAAGGAAAGAACAACTTGTAGGTATACACATAAAACTGTATGTATGTTAAAGTGTGCAAGATAAATAACCATATTACTAAGTTTTTGTTAGTTCACCCAACAGAATAGTTTATGCTGTCATTGTTTGATTGTCTGTTCATCTTTTATGCTTTGATTTTGTAACTTAAGCAACTACTTAAAAGATAACAATATGTAATTTATCAACTAGTGATTTCTTACTGTTATTTATTGAAATTACATATTATTTCTACCCTTTTTTGCTTTGCTTTTTTCCTCTAAATAACAACAAAAGCAAGATGACAGCAGCAGTAGCAGCAATAACAAAAACAAAAATCAATAGCTACATAGGTATTCAAAACAAGATGAGGCAATTCAACAATGGTTGTTATACTGCATATTGTAATTCTTTAAATATTTGCTCAGATTACCAGAAACAGGAATAAAACAAAACAGTAAAATGAAACAAAACACTGGACTTCAAACACAAGGCAGAAGGAAATCTCCCATAGTTGCCACATTGTATATTGCCATCCTCCAAATAGATGCCCAAACCACCAGCCCCAGACCTGCAAGGTCAATCAAGCAATATGAGCATCAAGATACTTCTTTCACCCTGAGACTTTTGAATCATCCAGTTGTTTACCAGGACATAGAGGTGTGCTCTTCTGATTTCCCAGTCTGTACACCAGTTGATTCATGGGAAGGCATGCTTTGTCTTCTTGTTGAGTAGTCTCCTCTTGATCCCCATGGTGGAGCTGTTCATGGGGTGTTCTTTGCTTTCTTGCTGAGTAGTCTCCTCCCAGTCCCCATGGCAGAGTCAGTACATGGGAAGACATGCTTTGTCTTCTTGCTGAGTAGTCTCCTCCAAATTCTTATGGTGGAGCTGGTTCACAGAAGGGCGTAATTTGTCTTCTTGCTTTGTAGTCTCCTGACCCCCATGGTGGAGCCCAATTCACAGGAGGGCATGCTTTGTCTTCTTGGTGAGCTTCTGGTTTATTTTAGACTTTATTATATAACTATAAATCTTGTTTATACAGTTAAAAGTGGCAAAACAATAATTCCAGTCTTTTTCGAGGCTTTGCCTGATACTGTGGTTATTATTGATTGTACTACATTAAGATGATATAGCTATTCTAATCAGTTGTTTTGTTTTAATCAGTATGCCAAGACTGAGATTGTCTCAGGGTCATAAACAATACTATAGGTCGTTACCAAAGAAGCAGTGGCTAGATAAAAAAAAAAAATCGAATTAGAAATAATTTCTTAGATAACTAAAGAGATGATAACTATACTGAAAGACATGGTTAATGAATATAGAGTAGATACAGATAAAAAAGAGAAGCTTAGGAAAATGGTAGAAACCATGAATGCTCAACATATGAAAGATATGCAACCTATGAAAGATTCAAACACATCCAGGATATTAAACATTCCATTGAAACTATATGTTGCGGAATGAGCCAATGTGATGACAGAATATCACATCTAGAAGACAGATTTGTGGTTAGTGATAAAAGAAATATTGCTTAAAAATAGTAAACAATTACAAAAAGTCCAACCAGATAATACAAAGAATAACATAAATTGATCAGTCAATGAAAAAGTAGCAGATAGTGCAAATAACATAAAAACCTGTTCATAGAAGTAACTAAAATTAAAATTAGACCCATATCTTTCACTATGCACCAAGCTAAAATCTAAATACATTAAAGGTATATGTATATATTTATTTATTTATTTAAAATAAACACTAAATCTGCCGGATGATAGAATAGTATAGCTCTTGAAGACATTGGAGTAGGCAAAGACTTTATGAACAAACTCCAGTCACATTAAAACTATTGCAAAAAATGAACAATGGGGGTGACATAAAAAAACCTGTTCACAGAAGTAAAGGAAGAGAAGTTCCATGGAAAAAGAATTTAACATACAGATAAGATGAAGCATATAGAACTCCAATTAGCCATCATGAAAAAAATCTATATCAAGATATGTAACAGTTAAGATTCCTGAAATTCAATACAAGAACACCTATTAGAGAAAAAAAATAAATCACCTACAGAGGCAAATCCATCAAAATCGCAACAGATTTCTCAACACAAACACTTAAGTCAAGGAGAGTTTGATGTATTCAAGCCCTAAAAGAAAACAACCTCCAACCAAGACTGATGTACCCTGAAGAACTATCTTTCAAAACTGATGGAGAAATAACATTCTTTCATGATAAAGGACATCTGAAGAGATTCATAAACACCAAACCAACATCCAAAATGTTCTGAGGATATTCAGAAAGAGGTTACAAAGACTACACCTCCATAAATACCAACAAAATGAACCCACCAGAAAAGAGAAGCAGTCATACAAAAGGAAAGAAAGAGAACCAACAACAGGAAAATAACATGACAAGAATAAGTCACTACATATCAATTATAACCATCAATATAAATCATCAAATTTACCAGTTAAAAGAAACAGACAGGCAGAATACATCAATAAATAAGATCCAACAATACGTTGCATATAAAAACCTATTTAACTCAAAAAGAAATTCATAGACTAAGAGTCAAAGGACAGAAAACAGTACTCCATGAGACAAGAACCTGGAAAAAATCAGGGGTAGCTATTCTACTTGCATATAAAGTGGATTTCAGATTAAAATTGATTAAGAGAGATAAAGAAGGTCACAACATACTTGTTAAGGGAACAATCCAAGAGGAAGGAATAACATAACTGCCAAATAACAGCAAATCCAATTATATAAAATAAATATTAATGAACATGAAAAATCAAATAAAATTATAACAGGAGAACTCAATATCTCACTGCCACAAATAGCTCAACTAGAGAAAAAATCAGAACAGATATATCAAAACTGATGTAAACTTTTGAACAAATGGACTTAATAGATGTCTGCAGTGTTCCACCCCACCTTAGAATACACATTTTTTCAGCTGCACATAGAATGTTCTCTAAAATAGACCAAATACTAGCTCATAGAACATGTTTAAGTAAATGCTAAGGAATTAAAATCATCGTATGCATATTATCAGAATGTATTGCAAAGAAATTGGTAATCAATGGCAAAAGAAACCATAAAAACTGCACAAACACATGAAAGTTGAATAACAGTCTCCAAACAGCTGATGAATCACAAATGAAATTAAAGAAAAAATTAGACAGTTTCTACAATTAAATGATAATGCCAATACAACATACTGGAATTTATGAGACACAATTAAAACAATCTTAAGAGGGAAATTTATGAGGTGATTTCCTATCAGAAAAACAAAGGAAGCTCAAATACATACTTAATGCTGAACCTCAACCTTCTAGAATAAGAAGAGCAAGTAAGCTCAAAGCCTGTGTGAAGGAAAAAATTATAAAGATCAGAGTAGAAGTTAATGAAATGGAGACTAAGAAAGCAATACAAAAATGAATAAATGAATTGATTCTTTGAAAGTTTAAATGAAATAGACAAAACCTTATCAAACATTATCCAACCTTATTACAAAAAGGAAAGACAAGACTCAAATCCAGGCAATTAGGAATGAAAACAGTGAAATCACAACAAATCCTGCAGAAATTCAGAATATCATTAACACCAACTTCAAGAGCCTGTACTCTATTACTAGTTTGTTTTCTTTCTTTCTTTTCTGTCTTTCTCTTTCTTTCTTTCTTTCTATCTCTCTCTCTCTTTCTTTCCTTTCTTCTTTCTTTCTTTGTACGAGGGATCAAACTCATGACCTTGTGCTTGCCAGACAGTCACTTTTATCACTGAACTAAATTCCTGGCAAGAACCTGCATTCTAACATTGAAGAAATGGTCAGAACCCTCGATATATATGAGTTACCAAAGCTGAATTAAGAAGATATAAAAAGCCTAAATTACCCAATATCAGTTGTTGTAGTCAGGGGTTGTACACAGAGAACAATTCAGATCAGGACATTGAGTTTATAATATTTTTATAATGGTCACTGGAAGTTAACACAGAGAAATGCAGGAAATCTATCCACAACACCAAAGACAGATTATTTAGTCAAGAGCCTAAACCCCATGGCAATGTACCACATGAGTCCAGATAAAAACCCAGAGCTCAGGACAATGCCTCTCACAAGTCCAATTGGAGGCCCAAAGCCCACAGGAAGGACTCACGCCAGTCTCTTTTATGGATCCTTGTCAGGAAGGCCCAAAGGTCAGCGGTGGAAGCCAGAAAGTCCATGCCAGCAGGATGAAGGAGCTGTGCTAGTGGGATGAGGGTTCTATGCTGGAGCCAAGAAGTCACACTCACAAGACTGGGGCTGTCCTGAAAAGCACCACAGCTTTCCCGAGCTCCTCCAACGACAAGCACAGTTGGGTACGTGCCTGGAGACCAAGCAGCACATGTCTTTCCCTCTGGAGCCAGGAAGCAATGCTTGATGTGAGGACCAAAGCTTCTCCAGGAGAACCAACAGCTCAGACAGCAACTTGTAGGAGAACTAACAATGCCTCCATAACGCCTCAATCCCTCTAGACACCTCTCTTCTTCTCCACCTATTTATCCTGACAACTCTCCTCAGGTGGAACATCTTCTCTCAATGCATGTTGATGTAATCCAGCTGGCGTTAAGTTAACCACCAATTCTCAAACCATAACATTGATCAATGAAATTGAAGATGTAATTAAAAACTGACAAATAAAAGCCCAGGTCCTGATGAACATAGTGCAAAAATCCTCAGTAAGATACTAGCAAGCAGAATAGAGCAAATAATCAAGATTATACACTAGAGTTCTATATAAGAATAAATAACAATCAAAATGTATAAGCAGGATTCATCCCAGGGATGCATGGATGGTTCAACATACGCAAATAAATAAATAAATAAATAAATAAATAAATAAATAAATGTAATACATCACGTTAATGGAATCAAGGATGAAAACCTTGATTGATTATATCAATAGATGCAGAAAAGGCATTTGACAAACTCCAGCATTCACTAATGATGAAAACTAAGATCTTAATCTGATGAAAACTAGATAAAACAGCAGTCAATGGCCAAAAATTGAAAGCTCTTACTCAGAAGTCATGAACAATGCAAGAATGTGGACTACTACTACTCCTATTTAGTATAGTCCTGGAAACATAAGCCAAAGCAATTAGACAAGAGGAAGAAGTAAAGGAATGAATATTGGAAAGAAAGAATTGAATTATCATTATTTGCAGATAATATGCTTTACATTGAAGACCTCAAAAACTCTACCAAAAGACTTCTAGATTTAATACTGAAACTCAGTAGCATAGCTGCATACAAAATCAACACCCCAAAACCAATAGCATTCCTACACTAAGGACACAAGTAACAAACTTGCTTATAAAGAAATTAGGGAAAACATACCTTTCACTGTAGCATCAGAAACTGAAATACCTAGGCCCAATCTAATGAAGGAAACAAAAGACTTTTACATTGAAAAGTATAATACTCTGAATAAAGAGATTGAATAGAATATCATAAAATGGAAAGAATGAAAGAATTTCATAAAATGGAAGCAATGTTCATGAGTAGGAAGAACCAATGTAGTGAAAAAGGCCACAGTTTCAAAATTGTCATAGATATTTTAGGTAATCTTGATCAAAATGCCAATAACATACCTCACAGAACTACAGAAAACAATACTAAAGTTCATTTGAACCAGAAGATACCTAGAAGAGCAAATGCCAGAGAAAGTTACAGACTACCGCATAGGCAGGTGACCATGGTAGTGGAACTTGTAAAGCAGTGAATGGGAAGTTAGCACCCCACCTTGGAAGAGGAGTAAGAATTGGGACCAAGCAGCCTTGGACTCCAACAGTAAGAGCAAAGAACCAGACCATATCACACCATCCAATCTCACTCTACAACAAATGACCTGAGAGGACAGAGGCTTGCCAGTGGAAGAGGAACACAGAAGGCTGAGCAAGGACCGGGAAGAGCCAAATGTTCATGAGACTGGGAACAGCGGCTTTTCTCTGCTTCAAAACAATACAGCAATGGAGAAACAGGGTAAGACATAGAAGGCCACTAAGGGACATACGGAAGGTACTGGCTGAAGACTCTGGCTCCAGGTTCCCACATCGAGAGACCAAGATTAGCCTGAAATCCTGTTATCTTCAAAATAGCTTCCCATACAGCCTGATATTGTGAAATCTAACAAAACAAGGCAAGATTCATCCACACCTAACATAATTATGGAAATGATACAAGAATTCAAAACAAGATAATAGGAAATTAACAGTGCTTAACATTTTCCCTTTTTAGGTTGTTTTCTCCTCTATCACTTTCATAATATCTATTGTGCCTTTTGGATCCCACTAACTCCTTCAGTTTTTTTTTAATGCTAGGGAGATAACTCAGTGTTTACCCATATGATTCTAAACCATTTCACCCATAAGTATGATCTCTAGTTGTATTAATTTACCTACAAAAGCCTCAAGATTATCTACTTTACAGATGAGTAGCTTTTCACTGTATAAAAATATCAAATCTTTATTACCCATTCTGTGGCTGATTGGAAAGTTATCCTTGCATTTTTCTGGTCTTCTGTCACATGGAACAATTGTTTTCTCTCCTTTGATTTTCAGTCTATGAATTTTCTTTTGAGTTAAATGTGTTTTTGTATAAAATATATTGCTAGATCTTGTTTCTTGATCTACTCTCCCTGTGTTTGTTTTTATTGGTGAATCAAAGCCATTTACATTAATGGTTGCAACTGGCATGTATTGGTTCATTTCTGCCATGCTATCCTCCTGCTGTTGATCCTCCACTTTCCCCTTCATTCAATTTCCTGCCCTGTTTGGTGAGTCTCCTCTGCTGCTGTTTATGGAACCATGGTCATCTTTATCACTCTCTAGAGTATCCTTTAGCACTCTCTGTAGGATTGGTTTGGTGATCATGAATTCCTTCAGCTGTTCTTTATCACTGAAGTATCTTATTTCTCGATTATGAAAGATAGTTTTACAGGGTACATCAATATGGGTTGGAAATTGCTTTCATTCAGGACTTAAAATATTTCAATAAAAGCTCTTGGCTTGATGGTTTGTGTTGAGAAATCTGCTGTGATTCTTATGGGTTTTCCTTTATAGGTGAACTTTTACTTTCCTAACTGCCTTTAATATTTTGTTCTTGCACTGAATTTCTGGGATCTGGATTATTATATGTCTGGGTGTGGATTTACTTTGCTTATGGTAAATTCCATATGTCTCATTTATTGGTAGGCCAGGTCCATTTCCCATGTTTGGGAAGTTTTCTGCTATTACTTTTGTAAGGAACCTTTTTAATTTCATTTGTGTTGGCTCCTGTTTCTTCACTGATATCTAATCACTCTTAAATTATTTTTCTTTGTGTTGCTTTGCTGTTGTTGAATTGTTATTCCCAGTTCCTTGTTATTTTTAAGAGATCTTTCCTTTTGCAATTGCTAGCTGTGTATCTGTATTCGAGGTCTGAAAGTCTATCTTTGGTCTCTTTCAAGTGGTTTTTCCATCTTTCATTAACTTTTTAATTTCCTGGATATCTGTTTGAATCTGTTTCATGAATTGTAATTCCTTTCTATATTATTCCTTCAAGGTTTCCATCATTTTCCTATGCTCCTCCTTTTTTAAATCTATGTCTTCTTTGGATATGTTCAGCAATTCTTTCATTATGTTTGTCATTTCTTCTTTTACCTGAGACATTATTTCTGATCTAATTTAACAGTCTCATGAAGTTACTTCTTTACTTCAGTTGCTTTCCACTCAGAGATTTCAGATGTGTGACTTCCATTTTCTTCCATGACTGAATCTCCTAGAATTGTTCCGTGTGGACTGGAGGTCTGAAATTGCCTTTTGCTCCTTCATCTTAACATTTTCCTGGGTTCCTCCCAACAAGCTAGTCCTGGGCGTCCAGGCACTTCCCACATTGTCTGGCCCTCTATGGTTTAGGAGAATGGGACAGGCACCTGGGTTTCTCTGAGCCCAGATTTTCAGGGATGTAGTGGTGCCTGGGGAGGGCATTTCCAGACCCATATGGCTACACTGAGGGTTCCTCAATGGCTAGGGGTGGCATGGTGGTGGGGTTACTTCTTCTCTCAGCCTTTGTGACTATCCCAGGACTCTCCCGATGGTGGCAGGCACATGGGTCTGTTTTTCTGATTCTCTTGGTGGGCACTGGCTGCCCAAAGGAAGTAAGGGTCTCCGGTGGTGGTCTGTGGGTGCACTGGGAACAATTGGCTGGGTCTTCTGCCTGTGCTGGCTGTCCATAGGAAGCAAGCTTTCTGATGGATGTGGTGGGGCATGCAGGGGTGAATCTGGCTGTATCTCCCTGTCAATGTTGTTTTAATTTGCATTTCTCTATTGACAAGTGATGCTGAACATTTCTTCATGTATTTATTTGCCTTTTTAATTTCTTCATCTAAGAAGTGTGTGTTCATCTCACATGCCCATTTTTGGATTGGATCTTTGAATGTGAGGGGGCCTGATGTTTTTCAGTTCTTTATATGTTTTAGATATAAGTCCTTTATATGTTATTTCCATTTTTTATATTCTAGATATAAGTCTGAGGGATAGATGACTAAAATTCTTTCCCATTCTTTGGGTTTTCTTTTAACTCTATTGATGATTTCTTTTGAAGTGCAAAATCTCTTTAGTAAGATGAGATCCAAGGTGCTGATTCTTTGAAGTACTTCCTGTGTGGTTTGCACTTTGTTCATGAACTTGTTGCTTGCTGCTATGTCTTCAAGATTTCTACCTACCTTGTCTTCCAGTAGATTTAGTGTTTCTATTTTAATATTTAGATCTTTGATCCATTTGCTTTAGTTTGATGCATGGTTTCCTTCAGTTTAGTTTAGTCTTTAAAAGGCTTAGTCTTCTAGTTATCTATAAGTCTCCAGTTTATCTTTTATAGCCGAGTAGTATTGCATTGTATAAAACTACCACATTTTTGTTCATTCTTTGGTTGATGGGTATTTGGATTGTTTCCAAGGCTTAGCTATTATAAACTGTGCTGCTATAAACATGGTTTCACATATATCACTGTGGTATGACAGTTTTGTTCTTTGGCATGTGTATGGGGAGGGGTTGCTAAGACTCCCTTCAGCCCATTGAGGTACTACAGGTGCTAGAAGGGATTGCTGACCTTCTGTGAGCTGCTGAGGTCTTTTGATTGTGTGGGAGAAAGGACATCCAAGGTTCCCCTCAGCTTCTTAGGTCATTCAGCTGTGAGGGAAGGGTAGTTGAGGCTTACCTCTGCTGCTGACATCTTTTGAGTTCAGGAGAGGGCCTTTCTTTCTTTCTTTCTTTCTTTCTTTCTTTCTTTCTTTGTATTGGGAATAGAACTCACAACCTCATGCTTGCCAGGAGTTGTGCCACTTTGCTATATCCCAGCCAGAAATGATTTTCTACCACTGTCATTTTTGCTGTTTTTATTCTAAAGGCAAAAAGCAATAAAAATGATATAAAATTTCAAAACAAGATAGTAACAGAGTAACAGTAGTTAATACATAGTGTATTGTTATCTTCAAAATAGTTGCTCAGATTACATGAAAAATGATTAAACAATATTAGTACACATCTTTCTTTTCAGTGAACTAGTAGAAATCAGTAGTATGACTATCTTAAATATCATATCTATATTTATTTTTCTGTTTCCTTCTTTTCTCCTTTCTCCCATCCCAGTTTCTCTTTCCTTTTGAAAGTTTCTTACCATTTTCCAATATCAATAGTACATTTTGGACCTTATTTACTCTTTCAGCTTCCTACACTAGGGATATAATATGATATTTACACATGTGAGTCTGATTTATTTCACTTATGAGTATGATCTCAAGTTGCACCTAGCTATCTAGTCTCCAATATTTCTTTTTTATAGCTGAGTAGTACTGCATTGTATAAAACTATCACATTTTTGTTCATTCGTTGATTAATGGGTATTTGAGTTGTTTCCAAGGTTTAGCTATTATAAATGTTGCTGCTAAAAACATGGTTTCACATATATCACTGTGGTATGATGGTTTTAATTATTCTGGGTAAATACTCAGAAGGTGAATAACTAGGTCAAATAGGACTGCTAATCCTACTTTTTTTGAGGAATTTCTGTACTGATATCTAGAGTGATTGCACAAGTCTACACTCCCACAGCGGAGAAATATTCCTTTTTTCCCACAGCCCCTCCAAAATTTATTGGTTGATTTCTTGATGATAGCCATTCTTTATAGGATGAGATGGAATCTCAGTATTGCCTTAATTTGTATCTCTCTAATGACCAATGGTGTTGAACATTTTTTAACGTATTTATTTGTTATTGGTTTTTCTTCATTTGTGAAGTGAGTATTCATCTCAGATACCCATTTTTGAATTAGGCTTTGAATTTGGGGGCCTTGATTTTTTTTATTCTTTATATATTCAAGGTGGAAGCTTTTTGTGTGAGGGATAGTTGACTAAAGTTTTTCCCTCTCTGTGTGTTTTTTTCATTCTGTTGGTGATTTTCTTTTATGTGAAAAAGCTTTTTAATAAGATGAGATCCCAACTGTTAATTCTTTAAAGTAATTATTAATGCAGTTTGGGTTTTGTCATGAGCTCTTTGCCTAACTCTGTCTTTAAGATTTCTACCTACTTTCTCTTTCAGTACATTTAGTGTTTCTGATTTAATATTTAGATATTTGTTCCATTTTAATTTTAGTTTAGTACATAGTGATACATGTGGTTTAAGATTTTAGTTTTTAGCATGTACAAAGCCAGTTTTTCCTGCACCTTTTATTAAAGAGGCTATCTTTTGTCCAATATTAGCCTCTTTGATGGCCCCTTTATCAAAGATAAGGTGGCCCCTTTGTTAAAGATAAAGTGACTGAGTGTGTTTGTAATAGTATCTGCATTTTTAAATCTGTTCCACTGACCCTCAGGTCTGTTTTTTTGTTTTTAGTACCATGCTTTCAGTAGCTTTATAATATGATTTCAAGTTAGATATTGTGATGTCTTTTGCTTTGCCTTTGTTTCCCTGAATCGCCTTTGCTATTTTAGGTATCGTCTGTTTCCAAATGAATTTTAGAAACGTTTTCTCTAGTTTGATGAAGTATGATAATTGTATTTTCTCTTTTTAATTTTTTTAATTTTACAGATAATGAAATCCAACAAAACAAAATAGAACAAAGACAGTCAAAATAAAGCAGCAAGACTGGCACGTAACTTCAAACCAGGATACTAAGAAAACAACAATAGCTATAGTATATCTTGTCATCTTCACAATAGTTGTCCATTCCATCAGGTATAGAAAAATAAAAAAACAAAACAGAATAAAACCAATCAAAACAGAATACTGGATAAAGCAAAATAATTAACCAGAACAAATCAAAACAGTGAGAACAATATTGGATTTCAAAGGCAAGATAGAAGAAAATCCCCCATACTTGCTATATTGCATACTGTTATCCTCTCAATAGATGCTCAGACCACTGCCCCCACGCAATACAATCATTTATTTGCTTTTTGTACCTTAGTTGCTATCAACTCAGCTTGTCCTCCAAACCAGCCACTTGCTTGGGGGGGTGTGGGATGGGTTTGATTCTCAGTCATGTGTTGGTAGGCTCATGGGAAGTGCTATCTGACTTTTCTCCTCCTGGAACCTGCATAGCTTGCATGGATTACCAGAAAGGCTTCTTGGTCAATTCCTCCCAGTTCCAGAATGGCTAGGTCTCAGGAGGTGCTGACATTTCTCTTCCTGGAACCCACACAGCTTGTATGGATTACCAGAAAGGCTGGCTAGTTAGCTTCTTGTTCATTTCTTCCCAGTACCAGCATAGCTGGTTCTTAGAAGGTGCTGACTTTTCTCTTCACTAATTGTATTTTCATTGAGATTGCATTAAATCTGTACAACAGTTTTTGTAAGCATGGTCATTTTCATATGCTGGTTTTTCCTATCCATGAGGAGGGAATATCTTTCCATTTTCTTATATCTTCTTTTATCTCCCTTTCAGAGTACAGTAATTTTCAATGCATAAATCTTTTACTTTCTTTGTTAGATTGGTTTCCAATTATTTCATTTTGAGGGATGCTATTGTGAAGTATGTTATTTCCTAATTTCTCTTTCAGTGAGTGTGTTGTTTGTGTATAGAAATGCTATTGATTTTTGAGTGTTGAGTTTGTATCCAGATGTTACCAAATTTGATTATTAATTCTAGAAGTCTTTTGGTGGAGCTTTTGTACTCTTATATGTAGACCATTATATCATCTGTGAATAATGTAATTTAACTTCCTCCTATTCCTTTTATTTTTTTCTCTCCTCTAATTGCTCTGACTGATATTTCCAGATTTATATTTTACAGGAGTGGTGATAGTGGACATCCTTGTTTCATTTCTCATTTGAGAGTGAACGCTTTCAGTTTTTGTCCATTTAGTATGATGTGGACTGTTGATTTTTTATCAGATTGAGGTAATGACCACTTATTCCAATTTACTGTAGGGTTTTTTTTTTTTTATCATGAATGAGTGTTGGAACCTGTAAAAAGCTTTTTCTGCATCTATTGAGATAATCATGTGATTTTTATCTTTGGCTCTGTTGATATGGTGTATTACATCTATTGGTTTGCATATGTTGAATCATTCCTGAATTCCTGGGGTACACTTGTTCATGTTGCTTCATTCTGTTTGCTAGAATCTTTGAGGGTTTTTGCATCTATGCTCATTGGGCAGATTGGCCTTTAGGTTTCTCTTTGGTTGACTGTTTCTCTGGTTTTGGGAACATTTGCCTCTAAGAATGGGTTAGAGAGTATTGCTTCATTTTCAATTTCCTTAAAAAGTTTGAGAAGTATTGGCATTAAATCATCTCTAAATTTCTTGTAGAATTCAGTTATGAGTCCATCAGGACTGGGCATTTCTTTGTTGATAAACTTTTAATTACATTTTCAATTTCATTAACTGATATTGAATCATTCAGAATTTTATATCTTCTTGATTAAGCTTTGGTAATTCATACATTTCTAAGGATGTGTCAATTTCTTCTGTTTTTTCATTCTTTGTGAATAAAGATTTTTAAAGTGTGTCCTGAGGGTCTTCTGAGTTTCCACAAGATCTGTAATTATTTCCTCTTTTCATTCCTCAGTACATCAATTTAAATCTTTTCTTTTTAAAAACATTTTTACTTTTTCTTTACTTTTATTTTAAAGGAAATAGAGCAACAGTAAAATGAAATGAAACTGTGATAAGACAGTAGGAAATCTACAATAGTTACTATATTGCATATTGTTGTCCTCTAAATAGTTGCTCAGTCTACTGGCTTTAAGATGGCTCGCAGGCAGGGACTTAGCTTCTTTCCTAATTCTCCCTGGCCAACACTCTGATTGGCTCACAGGCAGGAGCTTAGCTGTCTTCCTGGATCTCCCTCATCTGTGCTTCAGCTGGCTCCTTTTTGTCTTATTTTGATAACATTGGCTAAGAGTTTTTCAACTTTGTTTATTCTTTTAAAGAACTAACTTTTCAATTCATGAATTCTTTGTATTGTTTTCTTAATCTCCATTGTTTTAATTTATGCTCTGATTGTTGTCATTCCCTCCCTTGTATGGGCTTTGGGATCAACCTGCTCTTTTCTAGATGCTTGAAGTGCAACATTAGATTGTTTATCTGTGCTTATTTTGTTTTCCTGATGTGAGAATTTGCTGCCATACATTTCCCTCTTAGGACTGCTTTCATTGTGTCCTGCAGGTTATGGTATGCTGTATTTACATTTTTATTTGATTGTAGATACTGTTTAATTTCATCTGTGACTCATTGGTTGTTCAGGAGGATATTATTTAATTTCCATGTGTTTATGGAGTTTTTGCAGTTATTTTGCTCTTAATTTCCAGTGTAATTGAAGTATGGTCAGATAATATGCATGAGATAATTGCAGTTCCTTTGCATTTACTTAAGCATGTTATATGGGCTTGTATATGGTCTATTTCAGAGAATGTCCAATGTGATGTGTGTCTGAGAAGAATGTGTATTCTGATAATAGCGGTATGAAAACATCCATGAAGTCCATTTATTCACAGGTTTGGATCAGTTATGTTATTTCTTTGCTGATGTTTTTGTCCAGTTGGTCTATTTCTTTGTGACAAAGGGGTATGAAGCTCTCTTATTACAACTGTATTATTGCTTATTTGATTTTTCAAGTATATTAATGATTGTCTTATATAATTGAGTACTCTTGTATTTGGTGCATATCTATTTATGATTTTTATCTCTTCCTCTTGAAGTTTTTCCCTAACAAGTACATAGTGACCTTCTTTATCTCTTTTGATCATTTTTGGTTTAAAGTTTACATTGTCTGCAAGCAGAATAGCTATCCCTGCTTTTTTCTGGGTTCCTGTCACATGGAGTATTGTATTCCATCCTTTGATTTTCAGCCTATGGGCTTACTTTTGAATGATATGTGTTCTGTGCATACAGCATCTTGTTGGATCTTGTTTCTTGATTCATTTTTCCCAGGCTGTTTCTTTGGTGGGTGAACTGAGGTCATTTACCTTAATGACTGTAAGTGATATATATTGGATTATCTTTGTCATGATATATTTCTGCTATTGGCTCCTTTCTTTTTCTTTTTTTGTACCAGGGATTGAGCTCATGACCTTGTGCTTACCAGGCAGGTACATATGCTGCTGAATGAAATCCCCAGCCATTCCTTGCTTTTTTCCTCTTTTTAATCCCTTGCCCTGCCTGGTGTTTTTTTTTCTGATGTTATTCTTGGAATTTTTATCTTTCTAGAATATCTTTTGGTACTCTTTGTAAAGTTGACTTGTTAGTCATGAATTTATTCTGTTATTCTTTGTCATGGAAACATCTTATTTCTCCATTAATTTTGAAAGATAGTTTTGCAGGTTACATCAATATGGGCTGGAATTTACTTTCTTTAAGGACCTGAAATACTTTACTCCAAACTATTCCTTACTTGAGGGTTTCTGTTGAGAAGTCTGATGTGATTCTGATGGGCTTTCCTTTATAGGTGATCTGTTTGGTCTCTCTAACAGCTTTTAATATTCTGTTCTTGTGCTGATTTTGTGGAATATTGATTATCACATGTCTTGGTGCTATGGTTTCTGTCTGCATGTCACTCCAAATCCTTATGTGGTCACTGGGGCAGGCTTCTAGAATTTGTGATTGATTCATTTTCCAATGCTGAGATTATGGGTATAAGTACTACATCCACTCTTGGGTGGTAGCCTACATACAATATTATGGACAGAAAGAGTCTTCTTTCTTGATTCTCACTTTTGCTCATATTGCTTTTGCGGTTTTCTGCTGCCATGAATTGTTGCCCTCTGCCATGAGCCACCCTGACTTGGACTCAGCAGATTATGGACTGAAATCTCCATGAACTGTGAGTTAAATAAAACTGATCATGTGATCCAAGAGCCTTTGGAAATGGCCTGTGGGAAGAGTTTGGAATGGTTTGGAGATAGCTCCTGAAAGAATGTAGCTGGAATCCTTAGGCTGTATGGGAGATACTGGTCAAAGCTCAGAAGACCAGAAGGTTGATAGAAATCCTGCCAGTAAAGACCAGGCTTAAGAGGTTTTTACTGGGAAGAAGGAGTTCATCAATTGTTGGACTACAGATGATATGTGTTATGGCTTTCAGAAAGTTTTCATTTTGTTCATGTTCAGAGATTTTGCCTGAGACTGAGATTAAGGGTGGTGGACTAATCTGGCAGTAAACTTTTCAAGGCATTCTAGTGTTAGGGTAATATTATGGCTATTTTTGGGACTTTTAGTGATTTATGTTATGAAACAAGAAAAAAGAGCTCAGCAGAATGATTTAAAATGTTATGGGCTTGCCCAGAAAAGAAGCTCCAGTAAAGTTGTGGATTACAAAGATAAAGGTGAGGAGATTTCTATCACTCAGAAGGAACATGATAATAGAAAAGATGGCCTGAGAGCATCACAAGAAGCAGCAAGTCTCACCCTTTGCAGTCTCAAAACTTCAAAAGTGAAAGACTTTGCTTGGAGTAGAAAGCCACAGAGCATCACATTTGAGAACAGTGATGTAACACAGAGTACCCAGAAATTCAGACACTTGACTCCTACAGCCAAGATAGAAGAAAGCCTGGATACTATACTCTAGCTGGTAGCAGACCTTAGTCTCATCCACATGGTCATGGTTTTAGGTACATGTGGAATGCAAGAGTTCTGAGGTTAAAAAGGCTCTGATTTCAAAAGACCTAGAAGCCAGGCAGTGTGTCCCTGAGAAGGCAAGGTGGAAAACTGTGAGTGTGAAGTCAAAGATGCAGTGGAGAACCTAGAAGTTTGGAAAAGACAGGAATGCAGATCATCTAAGGAAAGCTGAAAGGACTGAGTAGAGTGAGGCTGTGAGAGAAGTCCTGGGAGCTACAACTACCTGAAGTGCCATGGGATGGAGTCATACAACCCTTTTGGAGATTATAACTTACCACAGATTGCTTTGGATATTCCACATGGACCCACAGAACTTAATGTTTGCCTTGCTGAATTTTGTACTTGCTTTGATCCCATACCCCTGTTTGTACCTTTTGGAATGGTAATGTTTATTTTGTGCCACTGAATGTTGGAAGTGTTTAACTTTCTTTTCATTTGTAAAAGGGTTCATAGTGAAGAGTGTATTACATCTTGGAGGAGACTTGGGACTTGGACTTTTCAACAATTCTGAAGTCATTTAGGATTTGGCAACTTTTAGGGATGGACTAAATGCCTTTTGCATAAAGGATGTTCATGAGTCTTGGGGGGTTCAGGGGTGGAATATTTTGTTTTTGCCTGGATATCTTCTCAAAGCCTCATACAGTCATGGAGGTATGCTTTTCAGAGGTAGATGAATACAGAGTTGATTCATTATATAATGCTGGGATTATGGGTGTGAGTGCTATACTACCCTAGGAAATGGATAGCCTACATAAAATGTGAGGGACAGAAAATGTCTCCTCTCATGCTCCTCCCTTTTGCTCTTGTTGCTTTTGCTATTTTCTCCTACCATAAATGGTTGCCCTGTGCCATACCACTCTGTCTTGGAGTCAGCTGATTATGGACTGAAATCTCCATAAACTGTGAGATAAATAAATCTTTCTTTCCTCAATTTTGGGTGTTGGGTATTTTGTCTTAGCAATGAAAAACAGTAACCAGGACATTTGATGTAGTTTTATTTGAGTCATGGCTGTTTGGAGCTCTGTATGCTCTATTATTCTTTATCCATTCTTGGGAAGTTTTCTGTCATTATTTCCCTAAGGCGTTTTCTTTAATGTCATTTGTGGTGTCACCAGCTTTCTCATTGGTCCCAAACTTATTTTATTGTTCTTTGTTTTATCTTGTAGCTGTTAGATTCATTTTTTGCTATTTTTAAGATATCTTTTTGTTGCTCACTGCAATTTTGTCTTCAAGATCTGATAGTCTATCGTCTCATTCAACTTGTTGGCATATACTTTCACTGGAGGTTTAAATGTCTTGGATTTCTGTTTGAATTTGTTTCATAGATTCTATTTCTTTCCTATGTTGGAGGGCCTTTTTGTTTTCATCATTTTTTAAAGCTCATCTATTCTTTTATTTGTGTTTTCTCTAATATCTTTAAGTATCATTTATTTTTGTACCTGTGAGATTATTTTCTCTATAATATTTTCCACTTGTTTTTTCAATTACATTGCTATTATTTCAGAAAGTTTCAGTTTCTGACTTCCAATTTCATCTATCTCATTGTGTTCTGGGCTTGTCCTGGTTGGCCTGGGTGGTGGTGGTCTAGGGTTACATTTTGCTTCTGTGTCTTGTCATAGTCTATTTTCTATTTTTATTTTATTTTGTTTTCCATGTTGATACTTGCTGATTTCTTATGATAGATACCTTTATCACTAGAATTGAGGCTTCCCTGGGAGGTGGGTGTTATTCATCTAAACTTTATAGGTGCTTCTTTATAGTTATCCTAAGAACCAATCTTCCCAATTTGTCAAAGATGAAAAGTTACTATTGGCTCAGCACCCAAACCTTTGGTACTGGACTGTGATGGTGATTATGGCCCCATACAATTAGAGTGTTACCATACACAGTAGAAAAACTGATTATAATATATGTGACATCCTGGCTAAAGTAGTACAGTTAGTAATAACAATAATTTTAAGTACAGCTTAACTATTGACAAACTATGGTAATCTTTAACCTGCTATCTTAAACCACAGGAGCAAGCTCTGAAATTATATAACAAAATCAAACATATACCATATACTTTTACAGTGATTTTCCCCTTGGTGGAGTGATTTTCTGCAGGGGGTTAAGATGGGTAAGGGACAGGATTAAGTAATGAATGAGGTCAAATATAGCAGAGTCAATGCTGGAGATCAAAGGATGATCACATGAATTTTGGGAAACTGAGAACACAGGAGGGATAGAATATTCCTCTTCAGAGTTCTCCCTGCTTCCAAAATAAAATTCTATTTAAAAAAAGGTTCAGCACAGAAGGTGCTCTAGCACCTGTTTCTAAGATCACATTTTCTGCCACTTTCTCTATCCTGACAGATGTGTAACATAGAAACATGGCTACATGACTCCAAAAGTTCATACATCTCTAGTAACTGACTCCAAAGATTTCAAAAATGGAGGAAATGTCAGACCAAAAATTCAAAGGAATGATTTTTAAAGTGATCAGTGAATCTAAATAGGATAGAAATAAACAGCTGAATAGTTAAAGAAGACAATGCAGGATATGATAGAGCAATTCAATAAAGTTAGAGATTCTGAAAAAGAACTTTAAAAAATCCTAGAAATGAAAGTTCAATAAATCAAAAACCTCAGTTAACAGCCTCACCAATAGACTAGATAAAACAGAAGGAAGAATAGTTGGCTTTGAAAACCAAGCTGATGATCTATTACATTCAAATGCTAGGGAAGGAAAAAAGAAATTATGATCAGAACATAAAAGACCTACAGAATATGATTAAGAGACCAAGCCCATGAATAATCAACTTAGACAAAAAAGTTGGGGTTTAAGATAAAGGGTTAGAAAACCTATTTAATGAAATAATTGCAGAAAATTCTCAAATCTTGGGAATGATATGGACATCCAGATACAGTAGTCATTTAGGACCCCAAAGGGACATGACCCAAAAAAGAACCTCTTCATGATAAGTTACAGTTAAATTGCTCAAATAAGAGAACAAAGAAACAAATTAAAGCTGTAAAAGAAAATTTCTAACTCATTTGTAAAGGCAAACCCATCGAAATAACTGCATATTTCCCAGAAGAAAGTCTAAAAGCAAAAGGAATGATGAATTTGAAGCACAGAAAGAAAAAACTGCAAGCCTAGATCACTATATTTAGCAGAGTTATCCTTCATAATCAGAGGACTAATAAAAATCTTCTAAGAAAATCCACTAAGCCTATATTTCAGAAGATACTTAAAGGAATCCTATATACAGAAAAGAAAGAAAGATACACACAATCACAAAATTTTGGAGAAAATAAATTACAAGAGTAAATAAGGAAATAAAAATTAGGAAAGAATAAAATGTGATGACTATAGCAAACTATCAAGCTTCCAAGATGAATAAGGGAGAAACAAACATAGATTATTAGAAACAACTAGAAGAAAACAAGGTAATAAAAATTAGCACACATGTCACATAATAACCTTGAATGTAAATGGTCATAATTCTCTAGTTAAAAGTTGCATATTGGCTTTTTGAATTAAAAACTCAAGAGCCAACAGTTTGCTGCTGCAAGAAACTCACCTCACTAGCAAAGACATACATATATTAAAAGTGAAAAGATGGAAAGTGATATTCCAATAAAATGGAATCTGAAAACAACAGGAAAGGCTACATTCATATCTGACAAATAGACTTCAAGGTAAAATCAAGAGGTTACCATATATCAAGAAAGGGAATATAGCATATATCATTAAGGGGATATACCATATATCATTAAGGGGATATAGCAAATGTCACAAAATGTCACAGCACTCAATTCTGTAAAACAAAGTCCATTGAACATAAAGTGAAAGATAGGTCCTAGTACAAGTACAGTTGGTGAGTTCAAAAGTCTACTCACATCCAGACCAAAAAACCAATTAGCTTTAGAGTTACATTAACTGTAGATCAAATGAATTTAACAGATATCTAAGGCATCATCCAACAGTAGAAGGATACACCTTCATCTTAGTACATAGGACTTTAAAAAAACTAGATCATGTTTCAGGCCCTAAGTAAAGGATTTTTGTTTGTTTGTTTGTTTTTCCACTGGGAATAAAACTCAGGGCCTCTCACTTTGCAGGCAGGTTCTGTGCCATTGAGCTATATCCCTGGACCCATAAGCAAAGTTTTAACAAATACAAAAATGATTCTTATGAGATTAGAATGGAAATAAACTAGCCATCAGCTTTAAAAGAAGATACAAAAACTATACAAACACATAGAAATTAAGTAATATGAATTTTTAAAAGTAAGTCATTAAAGAAATCAGAGTAGAAATTTAAAAACAAAACACAATCTATTAGAACCTATGGTACATGATTAAAGTATTTATAGGAGGAGGGTTTATAGTTCTGAATGACAACATTAGAAAAAAGTGATTTGAAATAAATAACCTAAGGATGATATTTTTAGGCCTCAGCAAAACAAGAGCAAATCAAACTTCAAATCAGTAAAAGAGAAGGAATAATAAAGGAAAGAACTGAAATTTAAGAAAAAAAGTAGAGATGAAGAGAAAGGTTAATTAAATAAAGAGTTGGTCCTTTGAAAAGATAAATATCAGAGAGACAAGAAGATGGTGGCTTGCTAGGTAGCTGGGTAGAGAGCCTCTCTGGGAAAAACAGCTCAGATGCTGGTATTTGACAACAAGGAGAGGGCTGGATGAGTGGAGAGGGATTCTCACAACCTCAGAAGGAAACTGAAGGAAAAAGAAAAACAGGAAGAGGAAGGAAAAATGCAGGTGGAGGGCTGGAGCTGGACACACTCACTGAGACCCATCCCATGCTGTGCTGGATGTGCTATGGAGTTGGATGATTTTTCCTATGCTTGGGAAGTTTTCCTTAATTATTACTGTGAACAGCCTTTGTAATTCATTTGTGGTTACTCCTGTTTATTCACTCACATTTTTTATTCTTAAGTTATAGATCCTCTTGTCATCTTCTAGCTTTTGAATCAGATAGATAAAGGGTTGACCCCCTAATCTAAAAACAAAGGAGCTAGCGGGACCCAAAATGTACAAAGCATCCTGAGAAAGGGAAAAGTGAGAAACTGCCTAAAAAAGGAAGGCAGAGGACATTGTTAATAGTGTATCAGGATTTTAAAGTCTTATCACCCTGTTTAGTTTGATTTTATTTTGTTCCAGTCTGTCTACTCATACTAGATTTGAGGGCACAGACAGCTATCCCAAAAATAGAATGCCATACCACGATAACTATCCTTAATTTCCTATCAACTTAAATTGAAGCCCTGTATTACTTACATTGTCTTACTATGACTGATCTTATTCAAAGCTGGTTTGTTAGACTGCTGTTTTGCCTTGACTGATTTTATTCAAACTTGGTATGCTTGATAGTATTGAGTCTAAGAGTAGAGGCAACTCTCTGAAGATGAGAAGATGTAATAAAATACCCATTTTGGTTTGATTATTATCTACTTTTGAAGTCCTATAATGTCTCCAAAGTTGTGTTTGTATTAAAATAGCTATGTAATGCTATGTTCAATTATAATATGTCTAATGATGTGGACAATTATATTGAAAATAGTAAGAGAAAGCATAGTAACTAATGTAGATCACCTAATATTATAGTTTTATATGTCTTTTTCATTTCATGTTTATTTAGGAATTTGTTTTGTTGTCTTGTTTTGATCTGCTTTGCCCTATAATACATAAAGGATAGATGTAGAGATTCACACATGTGAAGAATTTCTAAACAGTTTACGGGAACAGATTATATAATGCACGATGTAATGAATAGATACTCTGAAGAAGAGACACTAAGATACCCAGTGCTAATTCTGTAGCATTATGATATAAAATCTAGCAATATTATTATTTACTGTTCAGAATGATATTAGTCTACTCTCTTATGTTAAATTTCAGCATATGTAAAGACAGCTACTTCGAAGAGAATGAGAGACATTAAGGCAGTCATTATTGACTTCCCCAATGTCAGGTCTTGAAGACCTAAAAAGTCTTCATCATCTTGTTATGATTAGATTAGTTCTATAATGTTCAGTATGTATTCAATGTGTGTGAAGATGGGGACAACTATTTGGAAGAAAACTAGAGACAATAAGATAGATAGTGAAGATCTCCAGTGGACTTGCTTTGAAATCCATGTTTCTTAAAATTGTTTCCTTATGATCTGTTTTGTTCTGTTTAATCTTACCCTCTTTAAAATAAAAAAAGACTCACGCATGCATACAACCTATAAAACAGTTTATAAGAACTGATCTTACAGCACATGATGAAATGAACAAATACTTTGAAGAAAAAGAGACACTACAGTACCCAGTGCTTATCCTATAGTGTCATGATGTGAAATCCAGCAATACTATTATTCTTTGTTCAGAGTGATTTTAGTCTACTATGGTTTGTTTAATCTCAATATAAATGAAGATATGGATAACTGCATATATGTTCAAGTGTATAGGATTGACAACCATATTACTAAGTTTTTGTTGGTTAGTCGAACAGAACCATTTGCAATCTCACTGTTTGAATCCCTACTTTGTATGCTTCACTTTTATATCTTGAGCAACTATTTGTAAAAGGATAATATGTAATCATCAACTAGTGATTTCTTGTTTATTTTTTTCTTTGAAAGTATGTATTATTTCTACCCATTTTCTGTTTTGTTTAGTCTTTCTTTAAATAAAATTAAAAAAAGAAAAGATAAATACCAATAAGCCCTTAGCATCTAAACAAAGAGAGGAGATCCATATTAATAAAAAATAGAGATTAAAGAGGGGATATTAAATAGATACCACTGAAATTCACAGGATCATTGGAGAATATTTTGAAAAATTATATACCAAAAAATTAGAAAATGTAGAAAAACTGGAAAATTTCTTAGACACATATTATCAAGCAAAATTGAACCAAGAGGACATTGAACACTGAGCAGGTAAATAAAAAGCAATATTAAAGTAGTAATTCAAGTCTTCCAGTGAAGAAAATTTGAGGACCATACAGGTACTGCTGAATTCTACCAGAACTTTAAAGAATACCAATTCTCCTCAAACTATTCCATAAAATAGAAAGAGAAGGATTTCTTTGAAAGTCAATCTATGAAGCCAGTATTATCCTGTTACATAAAATGTGTAAACCAGTATCTTTGGGAAATACAGATGTAAAAATCTTCAATAAAATATTTGCAAGTTGAATTCAAAAACACATTGAAAAGATATTATACCATGATCAAGTTGGTTTAACACACACATACTTATAAATATAATAAACCATATAAATAGAATCAAGGATAAACAGCATGTGATCATCTAAAAAGTGAAAAGCTTTTAATAAAATTCAAATCCCATTTGTGATAAAATCTCTGAACAAAGTAGGTGTGAATTATCATAGCTCAACATAATAAAGACTGTATATAACAAATTCATATCCAAAATTCTACATAATGGGAAAAACTGAAAGTATTTCTTCTAAAATCAGAAATAAGATAAAGATTTTCACTCTCTTCATTCTTACTCAATGTAGTATTTGAGATTTTAGATAGAAAAATCAGGCAATGAGGGACATAAATAGAAAAAAAGTAGCAAAGTTGCTCTTGTTTATAGATGATATAGTACTTTATTCATAGCTCTAAGGTTTTCATTATAAGATCTTTATGATTGGGGCTGGGGATTTAGCTCAGCCACATAAGCACCTGCCTTGGAAGCACACGGTTGTGAGTTTGACCCCTGGTACAAAAAAAAATCTTTATAACTAATAAGCAAATTTAGCAAAGTATCAGAATATAAAACCAACACACAAAAATCAGTAAATTTTCTGTCTACCAATAATGAACTTACTGAGAAAGAAGTCAGGGAAACAATACATTCCCAGGAGCTATTAGAGGAATTCTGAATATAGACTTTTCTCAGATTTGTTCCTAGCTGCTCTGTTCACGTCTAAACACACTTAGGAAGCTGAGAAATTAGCGGAAAATATCCTTACCTTCAGCTCTGAAGTAGGAACTCTCTGGCCCAGATGACTGAAAATGGATACGCTTTGAAAAAAAGCAAGCATGTGGACCTTGGGCTAGAAAGGACCGGAACAAATCCATCACTAGGGGAGACAGTGAGTTGTTAGCATAACCTTGAGCAAATGTCATGTGAAATGAACTGCATATTTCTGTTATGTGAAGTAGAGAAGCAGAAAGGAATACTTTCCTGTGTTCAGTCCATCAAGGTTGCTTCTGCTGTTTCTGACAGTGGTTACAGCAAATTGAAGGATCGTAGTTTTGCTCTTTTAAAATTAATTTCAGAGTTGCATTGAGCTTTAGAACTGAGGAATTAAATAAACTGGGGTTTTGAGGAAATAATTCTGGAAGAATTTGTTTTTAAATGGACAGCAAATTTCTCAAGACATCTTGGGAACATTTGGCCCATTAATCTCATTCAGAAGAGGGAAATAGCTCTATTGTCCATATTTCTCAAGACTCAGAAGTCAGTCAGAGAGCAGTGTGCTGAAATCAACCCCAAACTTTCGTGTTCTGCCAATTCTCTATCCAAAGGTCCACAAAACAACACCACTGCCAACAGTTCCACTATTCACAGAAGAAGCTTTTAGTTTTGGAGTGCAATGCTGCTTGTTTTCTGTTGTCAGGCCTTGCAGAGAAGGGCATAAGTAAGTCTAAAACCAAGTTGGGATGGCCCAGAGCTCTGGGTGTTTTCTGGGAGTGCTGAGGTGTGGTAGTGCAGGACATAGCAGTTTTTGCTGTCACCATCTGAGTCAGGGGGAGATGATCTAATGAGAGATGTGGGGACAGTGTCTCATGGCAGTTAGGCAGATAATTCCCCCTCCCACTACACATAGGCTTTGGCTGCACTACATGTGAATTTAGGGATCTTGGAAAATGCTACCAAGGTGTTTCTGTCCCTTCAGGCTCAAGGTTTTCAGGAATGGTAATGGGCACACTGATAAAATATCTGAAAGGCCCACTCAGTAGCAGGTTGTCTTTTATTATCTAGAACACAAAGCCTTGTCTACATGTCAGCCAGATCATTTTTATACATTCAAGTATAAAACTGATGTTATACTCATTCCTTTTTGTTCGACTATAACTATTAGCAGTCCTCAATCATTTTGGCACCAGGGACTAGTTGCCTGGAAGACAGTTTTTGCATGGACGGGGAGAGGAGTGGTTTTAGGATGATTCAAGTGCAAAACATGGATGGATTTTTTACACTTTTCTTTTTGTATTTAACTCTGGGTAACCATCACAATATAATAACTTCTGTGTCCTGATTGTAATTGTTCTTCTCACAACCCCTGACTACAACAGCAGGAAAACACTGTAGATAAAAGGAATGGAAAGCAACACAATTTCCTGTAGAACAAGGCACCAAAAAGTTTATTAATTAATCTTCAATGGTGGCTGAATTGATATTAAATTAGATATAAGACTAGACAGACAGATAAGTGCCTCCCTCAGGCATGAGCCAGGAGGAGACCTGATCAGTAGCTTCCAAGATCCGGCCATGGTGGCACCTAGGTGGCTGCACAAGAGGCAATTTGCCTGCCCTCTTGGTAAGTGTCTCCCTCAGGCATGGGCCAAGAGGAGACCCAGTCAGCGGCTCCCATGAACCTACCAGTGCTCAGGCTGGGAATTAAATATCTCAACCTCCCCCTGTTAGCAACTGAGGACAGAGGTCTGAGCACCTCTTAGGAGGATAACTGTATGCAATATAACAAATATGGGGGATTTTCTTCCATCTTCTGTTTGAAAACAAATGTTTACTGTTTTTGTTTCATTACAATTAATCATTTTTATTCTATTCAATATTCTCTTTCAAATGGTTTATAATGCTGTTTTTCATTTGATTTCACTTTACCTAACTGACTGGACAACTATTGTGACTATAACAAGATATACTATGGTACTTATTACTGTTATGCTAATATCCTGCTGTGAAGTTCTGAACCAATTTCACTGCACTGTCTCAATTGGCTGTGTTCTGTCTTGTTCTGTTGTATTTTTACTACCTTCAAAATAAAAAACAAAACAAAACAAAACTAGACTGACAAGTTGAGGGCAAATTAACCTTGAATGCCAAAATAAGTTTGTGGCTACTCTTCTCAGCATGAGGAGGATTTCTGAGCAGAAAAGTCTTATACGATGGTTTGTGCTTTAGGAAAAAACACTATCAGCTCAGCTAGTCCTCAGCTTATTAGTGAATTGTCTGTGCTTTAACTTAGTTTCTAACTAGGGACATTTACTAGCACATTTTACAAGAACAAAGTTCTATTTTAATGTCAAAATACTTTTTGATTGACTCTTTAGAGAACCAAAAATACTTGCAAATATGATATTTTGTATAATTTCATCCTTGTATTGGATTTAATCAAGGAAGGTGTCAGCAAAATTAATTTAGAGTCAATGGTTGACTCTAAATTTGACTTTGAAGCAGACATTTTATTAGGCTGGTATTATTGTAATTAGTGTCAGGGCTGACCTGAAAGAGACTTTCATGCTGTTCTCTGCAAACAGCAGGCATTTAGGGTGCCCTCAGCAAAGAATTAAGGGCCATAAATAAATTTAGGACTTCACCCCTCCAGTGTCCACACACCTGTATTGAAGTCCTTGTAGTTTTGATCTCAAACATTCAATCTTGGTTCTTTAGGATTACAACCACCAACCTCAAACCCTACATAAAATGTAGCCTTCCCTTCAGATCCTTGCTGATACCACTCCAATGTCAGACTGCCTGCATGTAGGTAGAATAAAATCTAGTTTTTACCAGTCTTGGTCTCTAGTTGTCTCCTCAAGCACCATTATTTAACAACTGGTTAGTGAAAAATAGAACTTTAAAAGTTAGGTGTTTTTCTCTCAAAGGTAAACAACTTACTCAAACTTCCTCCAGTTGAGCCCATAGCCAAGTTCCCCTTCTATCTCAGCCCCAAAGGAGAGACAGAATACTGGAAGTTAGCTCCAGGAGTCCAGAGGAGTTGAAAGTGGCTGGAAGTGTATAAACAAGTGTGGAGAACTGCACTGTCTCTCTGTGCTGCCCTCCCTCCTGTTTCTCCCTGTAAAAGACCACTGCCTACTTGTAAATGGGGAAATGGTCAATTTGAGGCAAACTGGCCCCTCCATTTCCCCAGAGCCAGCTTTGAGTAAATCATTTTTCCTTTTTACCCAAATATATGGTCTCCTTTGATTTGGTCAGTGGCTAGCAGATGAACCTGAAAATATGAGCCTAAACACCTGCTTTCAGAACTAACAGTTTTGTATTCCTTTAATGTAGATAACCCAAGTTTCACTAAATGTGCTTTGTAAGACATTTTACACAGCACAGCAGAGCATTGCATCAGTGTTCAGTATATGCAGTACTGCATGAAGTAACAGCACTGTGGTATCCCAATATAGAGAAGCTACCCATATCAACTTTGCTTTCCCACCAAAGTATGGGGGCTGGGGATTTAGCTCAGCGGCATAAGCACCTGCCTTGCAAGCAGGCGGTCCTGAGTTCGATCCCTGGTACCGGTAAAAATGAAAAAGACAAAAAAAAAAAAAAAAAGTTGAGAAAGTATGAAGATCTACAGAGCTCTTTGCTAAACGAGGGAACTAGTATCCTAATCATAATAGCCAATCTACCCATTCATTACTTACGTGGCCATTTAAAGTAATAAGTTAAAAAGTTTTAGTTAACTGCTGTGTTGAAAAGAGAAAAGTGGTATTATCAAGAATAAACTGGCAGACAAAATAAATTTTTCTTTAATTTGAATAAGAGAACCAAAAAAAAAAAATCGTAATTAACATCAGTACTGAGGACGGTATATCATGGACTAGAAAAAAAAAAGTTGCAAGTCATAGGTCAACTTTTTTTCATATCTTCCTCTAATCAACAAACCTTAGAACTTGAACAGCCTTTGTGGAAGCTACAAAGAACCCTTAAGGTGGGTCGCAGGCATCTATGCACAGGTGCTGCGGCCTGGACACAGAGACTAAGGGAACCCCGCGCGAAAAACTGCGTTACCTCGACCCATGGTGGCGCCCTCTCAACCCTGGGCTCGCAGCTATAAGTCCCTATAAAACCAAGTCTGGACCAAGGGGGCCACAGGGCAGCGGTCTTCGACACGTAGAAGCAGGCGGCAGCCGAGAAAAGGAACTGCGAGAAGACTGCCAGAACTAAAATCCTAGAGACATAAGACTTCGCCTCCCCCGGCGCCCCCGCCAAGCCCCGCTGCAGGGCAAGGGGGCGGAGCTGGAGGACTACCAGCGAGAAGGTGTGCAGAAGTTCCGTGCACCTGCGCACTGTTGACACAGGAAGCAAAGAGCGCCATCTTTGGTGAGGGAACCAGGCAAAGTAGCAGAAGTCATCGATTCTGTTGCAGTTCTCGTTCCTTTAGAAAAACAGGAGGGTTCAGTTTGGATTGCTTCTTTTGAAGCAGTTTCTCTAAATTGAAGGCATGATCCATTCCCAAGTTGATGCATTTTTTTTCCCGCTTCCTTTTGTTCGAGACCAAGTGTCGGTATTTCCCCCCCTCTTTTGTTGTGTATTTATCCTTTATGACAGTCAACAAAATCCATGTCGTTCAGTGGCTCTAAGGTCCACAAAAAGATTTTTTTAGATCGGGTAAATGTGGAAATCTTGCGGTTTGCTACATTTCATGCCTAAAACTGAACATTTGTGGATTCGTTCTGGCTTACACAGGCTTCTTCGGTTTGTTGGGGTGGACGTGAACAAAGACGCGCTCTCTCCGACCATACCTTCCTAAGCCTGTGAAAAGGAAGGCACCATAAAGATGAATACAATGTTACACACCAACGCCAACCCGTAGGCCCCGCCCCTACGTTCAGCGCAGCCGCTCGTTGCCCTGGCAACCGCTTGGGCTTTTGGTCTGAGGCAACCTCAGGCGGGGGTCGTGGTGGTCAGGTAGGTGACTTTTCCCGGGCAGCCGTCCAGGGTCCAGAGGCTTTCGGTTGCGGTTTACAGGAGTTTCGCTCCTTAAGGGGACGCCCGAATAAATCTACCTTGTAAGACCAGTTCTTTCAAGAAGGGCGAATGTATTTGTTCCGGAAATACGTACTTATACAAGAATATAAAAAAAAAAATAAAATACTTGTACTTATGTACTTGCACAAGAGTATGCAAGGAATCGGGGTGGAATAGTTTGATACTTGTATACCAGAGTAGCAGAATTTAAATACTTACATACATATACTTAAATACTTCTACCCGTGTTCAAGAGTGTAAGAAGTAATATTTAAGAGTGTAGCAGCTCACCTAACCTAGGAGGAATTTCTGGGTTTCCCAAGAGATGAGACCAATCCAAACCTCAAAATCTATCAATTGAGGGGTTCCCGGGTTGAACATGTAAGTAAACTTAAAAATTTTTTTTTAGTATACACATAAGAAAATGTGCCATTAAAAAAACGTGCCATTGAGGGGCCAGGGATTTAGTTCAGTGACATAAGCACATGCCTGGTGAGCACGAAGTCGTGTGTTTGATCCCCTGTACCAAAAAAAAAAAAAAAAGTGTGCCATTAAAGGTTATGTTTTAAGTTCAAAATTGGTAAATATAAAATTTCTAAAACATATATACTTAAATGTTAATTTTCTTTCATAGTTCGATATTTTATTAAAATCTACAATGATGGCCACACAGTTGTGACATTTTACATTTTTATCTTTTAACTGGTAAAGATACTTAGCAGTATTCCACTTTATAATGGGAAACAGTTATGAATGTGAGTTAAATATTTGCATGATAATTTTAGGAGCAACTTATAAAATATCTGTAGAATTCTAGTTTTCAAATGTTTGTTTTCCAGGTATTATGCTGTAATTAAGCACTTCAATTGAATTTTTTTGAGTACATTGCACCTTCCAGTTTGTGCTAAGCTCAGAGTCTTGCAGCTGCAACAAGCCAGTAAAAGAAGAGTCACACAATGAGTAGACAGAGACACCTTTAAAGTCTGACTGGCTGTAATGAATACCTGTAGTGCATTTGGGCAGGGCACTAGAAGTACCTACTACATTCTACCCTTTGAACTCTTCCCCACCCCCACTTTAAATTCAAACTATCTCATTACTGACTCTTTAAGGTAATGTCCCAATTTCTAAAAGTAGAGACATACAGAAAGCAAATTAGTGGGATAAGCTACAGAATCCACTACTACAATTAATCATTGGTCAGTAGTTAATATCATCTTCCTTTTCTACCACCCAATCTAGATTTTCCTTACCCTTGATCACACTTGATTCAACTTGTTTTCACAGTCAGTTAACTAGCTTTCATTCTTGAGGAGTATAAACCTCTCGTTATTGTGTCCTCGACAAGTTGTGATTGCTGCAATTACTGTTCACTGGGCATGAATGCTTCAAAATGTAGCTCAGATTGTTCCCTGAATACAAGACATACATACCCCAGCAAAGCTATCTCCACCTACAAGTACAGTAACTTCTTTCAGGTATGTGGAGCCAAACATGACCAATTGGCATTGTAATTTTACAGTTAGTGAAGCCTTTACTAAGTGCTCTGATAGAACTTCTACCAACAAAACCACTCCTTCAAAGCATAAAGTTATGTGAAAGGGAGACACAGATTGCTCATATCAGTCCCAGAGTGAGGATGGTAAGAGAGGTCACACCTGCTTTCAACATTTGGCTTAAACTGTATAACTCATCTTGAAATACACTGCTGTAATCCCACACAATCCCAAACTAGTTACCTTAGAAAAATCCATTTGACATTGTCAGATCAGCATCTTCTAGGTAAAGTAGAATGTGGTAGAATCAATGGACCTCATGTTCACATAGTTCTTACTGTGTCTGCATTACTGTATTGGGGTCCTTTGATCAAAGGCAATTATGAGATTTCATGATGGTAAGTGAAACATACAAATTAGTGACACTGTGGTTAGAGAAGAGAAACTCACAGTAAAAATATAGTTTACTTGCCCCTTACAAGGTGAAGGGTCCTGTGTAATCAGTTTGTCAATTCATGGTGTTCTGTCTTCTCCAGGGATTATAGCACATGAGAGTTTCAACAGGTGAGTGGTTAAATAAACTGATACTTCCATACCATGGAATGTGATATAATAAAAATGAATAAATGGTGTTATGGATGCCTCCCCCCTCAAGCCTCATGCAGACATGGAAGCGGCAGAATCTAGTGTTTGTGATTGGTTTGTTGTCCAGCACTGCAATTGCAGTTTGAGTGCTGCACCCACCCATGGGTGGGTAGCTGGCAAACAATATACAGGAGGAAAGAAATCCTGCTCTCCTTTTTTGACCTTTTCACTCTTGTTGTTTGTGGCCACAATGAATGGCTGCCCCTTAGCCAAGCCACTCTGCCTTGGAGCCAGCGAAGTATGGACTGAAACCTTCAAAAACTGTGAGCTAAATAAATGTTTGCTTCTGTCATTTTTGGGCAATTAGGTATTTTGTCTCAACAATGAGAGAAAAGTAACTAAGACAATGATATATATTTTACTTGGATCAATCTCTAGAGAACTTGCAGAAAAATCAGTTCCAAAGGTTTCATATTGTCTGACTTTATATAATAATGTTCTTGACAAAAAATATAGTAATGGAGAGTTCTTCATGAATGGCCAGTAATAGTAAACAACCTATCCTTTATCCATCAATTTGAAGTATCTCCTTTATTATGTTTTAGCTTTGTGTGTATGTGGTAGATCTGAGATACCATGTGTCACCTTTCATGAAGGCGTGCACACTCTCCCTTCAGAGTCAGATCACAATAATAATTTCATTGTTTTTGGAAATAATTGATAGCTTTACAAAGCTAAGTCTTGCCATCCAGAAATATATTGTGCTTCTTCATTTACGTATTTGAATCTTCTTTATTATCTTTTAACAGAATATTATAGTCAATACATGTTTATTACTAAATTTATTTGTATCACTAAGGTTTTGTGCAATTTTGATTTTTTTTAGTATTGCTGGTCTAAAATAAATAATTAATTTAAAAAAGTGTTTTCACTGTATAATACTAAATATATATATTATTTAATAGTTTAATATCATTTTGTTAATATTTTAAAATTTCTACTTTAAATTTTTCTTTGATGTAATAATATTTAAACATACACTGTACTTTATTTCTTTTTAATTTTCAAGAATTAAGAACTTTAAAATGCTTCTAAAATTATTGTAACTATTGTGATCAAGAAAAATATTCTGTTATTTTTACTATTTATATATCACATTTTATGGGTACAGGTATATAATCTATAAAAACTTGAAAACAAGGCATATTTTTATAGAAAACAAACAAATCAAAAAGTTATTAACCTGATTTGTTTCTGACTCACTCTAAAAAAAACAGAATAAGCCTAGTTCATATAGGTTTTAATTTGTGACTCTGCCTAGAAATCTACTTGATAGCTCTAAATTGCAAAAGATTTTTAAAAATAATTTTAAAATGAAGATATAAGACAGTTTACTTATAAGTTTACTTATAAGACAGTTTACTTATAAGACAGTTATAAGTAATGCAAAGTGAAAAAGTATAGAAATCACATTAGTTTTGGAAATATTTTCTACATCACCAAGACTGCCTAAAATATGAAAATGTGAGTATAATAAATTTAGTCAGTGTTACTTTTTCCATTTCTGGTAAAATTTACACTGACATATGTGTATATAACACATTTAATTTGTTATTTAATATAATACATCTTGATATATGTATGTGTTTCACATACATGTGTATATTTTTTCCTTAATTTAGTCTCTTAGAAGTATTTTATTTGAGCTTTTACATAGCCTATGGTTAGAGTTTATTTTGCACTTGAAATTGAGTCTGTGATCACATTAATGGATGAATTTAACTTACTTGGAATTACCAAGAAAATCTGTGGATTTTTGTGGTATAGTACAGCTTTGGGGGTAAGTAAATTCACTATTTGGGGATAAGTAAATTCACTATTTCAGTGCTCCCTCTCTTACCTTTTCAACCAAATTAGACACTGCAACAGTTTTACTTTTTCTTCCTGTAGTGTTTTGTATTATGACTTCTCAAGAGAAAACAGAAGAACATCCCTTTGTGGATATATTTAATGAAGATGAAACTGAACAATGTTTTTTGTTGTCCCGACCTCTTCACTTTGTTGTACTTGGGAAACCAGTAAGTTATCTTTTTAAACTTTCTATTTATTATAACTTTTAAAAATTTTAAAATAATAAGAATAGAAACTACGTAGTGTGGTTAACCTTCTGACTATCAGATTTTCATTGTATCATTTAAAATCTGGATATAATGTTGGTATTAAATTCATAACTTTCAGCTAGGTGTGGTGATGCATGCCTGTAATCCCAACACTTGGGAGGCTGAAGCAGGATGACTACTGTGAACCCAAGGCTAACCTGAGCTACATAGTGAGTTCAAGACCAGCCTGGGCTGCATGGCAAAACCCTATCTTAAAAAGCCAAAACAAAAGAAACTCAACTTTATTTTTACATGTGGTAATTAAAAAGGAATTTAGATTTGTTTTATGTTGAAGTTAACTTATCAAAGCACTGAACCATATGATTGTTAGTATTATGCAGTCTAAAATTGTCTCAGACTTACTTGCATGTAAGGCTTACTTTGAAACTGTTGTGAGACTCCCTGGATCTGTGAAGATCTGAGATGCTGCTGCTGGAACCCGATGGGAGGTTCTCCCATTAGTACAAAAGACACTGAGAGGTGGTGTGCTTTAGCCTTTCTCTTCACTGCGGGAGTGGACCTAAGTACAGTCTTCCAACAAAAATGAAGAAACCCCAAGTGCAACTGTAAGGTTGTTCATCTCTCCAAGTAATTCTTGTGAGGATCTTTAGACAAGAGGTGTTGGAAATTTTCAGCCTCTGAACTGGTTGGTTGTCAGCCATTGAGGACTGAGCTGGTTAGCCAGAGCCTTTCCAGAGCTGCAGAGATGAAGAGCTGAAGTCCATTTACAGCTTAATTTTATAGGAACCCTGAGACAGGTATTTCTAGTAACCTTTGTTATGCTTTTAAAAACAACACACTTTTAAGTCAACACTGACAGAAACAGATGCAAATGACATTTCTTGCAAGTGACCCTTTACATTATATTCCGGAGGGCAGGCTGGCTAGAAGACAGTGGGTTCACACTCTGTGTCCCTCCATTACATCCTGGATGGCAGGGTTGGCTGGAAGACAGTGAGTCTGTGCTCTTGACCTCCTCCATTATCCCACCTCTCCAATGGCGGGGCTGGCTGGAAGAGTGTAAAATCAACAGGAACTCCAAGACTCAGGACAATAGTCTGGTGCACAGATGCACACACCTTTGGAGGGTGAATTAATTGGCAAGGCCAGTAACATGGAAGCATCTGAAGTAGCAGTGAGGAGGTAACAGTTGGGTTCTGGAGAACTCTCTCGACAAAAGACCAGTTCTAGTGCCCACATCCAGAGACCAAGAACAGCTCCCTACCTAGCACATCTCTGGGATGTAACATGAACATTATCATGGAACTGTAAGCACAAGAAGAAGGTTATTGAGATAGCTGTATGTCGCTGCGTGGACGTGAGTCTGTAGGAAGTGGTGCAGAGTCACAGCGGGAATAAATCACACTGGAGACCAGACTGATGGTACCGATCCCCCTTTTAATATGTCTCCTGCCCTCTTATATAGGCAGGGCTGAGACCCTGATGGGGGCAGAGCCGAAATGGCATCCCTGGAAGGAGGAGGGGGTTTTCTGGGGGCGGGACCAGAGTAGGTCAGTGTCTGGCAGGGCGACTCACTCAATCTGCCAAGGACATTCCGGGTCCGGGTCTGCTCAGACCCTCTCCTCTGCCAGGGCCGTCAACCAGACCTCCAGACCTTTACTCCCCATTAGCTGTAAAGAACCAGCTATATCTAGAGGACATCCCTGAGGAAGAGACATCTCCTTTCCTCCTAGAGAGAAGCCTCAGTGCTAGTGGTAGAGCTGTATATCTTGGGAGGTTGGCAGGCATCAACACAGAAGACAAAAGAAAAAAGAGAAAATAGAAAATGATGAGATACAGAAGCAGGATGCAACCCTAGCCCCAGCCCACCTAGGATACTCAGTGAGATGGATAAAGTTGGAAGTCAAACACTGGAACTTTCTGAAATGATAACAACAAGGAAAAAAACAAGTGGGAAAGATTATAGAGAAAATGATCTCTCAGGTACAAAAAGAAATGATGCTACAATCAAAGATATTAGAGAAGACATAAATAAAAGAACAGATGAACTTAGAAAAAGATGGAAACAAAAAATGCCAAACATAGGAGAGAAATGGTGTGAAACAGATCCAGACAAAGATCCAGATTAAAACCTCCATTGAAAGTATGTGCAACAGATTGAATAAAGGAAAGGATAGAATTTCAGATCTTGAAGACAGAATTGCAACCAGTGATCATGAAAAGGAAGAAAAAGTAAAGAGTAGCACAAGATTGATTGGAGTCAATGAGAAAGCTGGAGACAACACAAATGCTGTAACAATCATAAACATACATACACTTAATACAGGAGCACCCCAACTATATCAGACAGTGTTGGTAGACATGAAAAATCAAATGAGCAATAACACAGTTGTACTGAGAGACCTCAATGCCCTATTGTCACAGAGGGACAGATCAACTAGACATAAAATGAGCATAGAAGTATCAGAACTGAACCATACTGTGAACAAATGGTGTCAATAGGAAGAAGCCATTCTCTGAGGCCATATGCCAACAGCCTGGAGAGGTCCAGTGAGCCCAGTGCCAACCTGGAAAATACACTGCGCCTTGGGGCTCAGCCACTACCAAAGGAAGCATTGATGAACCACTGCCCTATGCCTCTCCACCTCTCTAGGAAACCTGGAAACCAGGTAGGTATCTAGTCCAATCCACTACACTGAGGGACTGCCAGACAGTACAGGAAGCACCTGGGATGCAGCAGTGGGCTGATTTGGAGGAACACAGGAAAACGTCAAGATGAAGGAGCAAAATACAATCTCAGACCTCCAGCCCACACAGAACAAGTTCAGGAGACATAGACACAGTATAAATTAAGTTGCACACCTGAAATTTCTGTAAAGATACCAACTGAAGTAAAGAAGCAACTTAGTTCTTATATTGTTTGGTTAATTTTACATGCCTATGTCTGATGGTCTGTACAGTTATTTTTAAGATAATAAGAGGCATTATAGTAGTCATTGTTAATTTCCTATTATCTTGTTTTGAAGTCCTATATTATTTTCATTGTTTCCTTTTGTTTAGTTTTATTCTGCTTTGTTTGGTTTGATTTTATTATGTCTGGTGGTATGGACAGCTATTTTGAAGATAACAAAAAGGTAGTCATTGTTGATTTCCTATTATCTTGTTTTGAAATCCTGTATCATTTTCATTGTTTTGTTTTGATTGGATTTATTCTGTTTCATTTTGTTTGGTTTATTCTGTTTAAAAATAAAACAAAGAAGATCATCTTATATTTTTAAAGTATCTTCCTGATACTTTCAAAAGGATGTTAGTTGGGAAGAAGTCTTTGCTCTTGAAAATAACTAAATGGAAGTCTGTTAAAATTTCATTTTTTTCATCCCTGGTACCAAAAAAATCATTTTTCCATAAGAAGGAAATAGAATACTGGATCTGAATATAATCATATCACAATGATATAATCAAAATTACAAAATTTGATAATCAAAAGAATGCAGTATTTCAATAGGATAGCTTTCTGAATTAAAGTTTATTTTCTTAATTTAAAAATTTTGATTTAAGTTACATCAGGAGATAAGGGATATGAAAAAATTTTAGAGACAAATGAAGCTATAAATATATCAGATGTACTATTCTTTTTTCATGTTGTTTTGTTTTTTGAGATCGTGTCTTGCTCTATAATTCAGACTGGCATTGAACTCACTATGTAGCCTAGGCTGGCCTCTTGGCAGTCTTCCTGCCTCAGCCTCCTGAGTGCTGGGACTATAGATGTGTGCCACTATAACCAGCTTTCTCTTAACTTTTAATGGTAAAATTTAATATAATAGTAGTCATCAATAGAATTATCAAAACTTGGTATATCTTTCTGCTAGCAAATGACTTCTGTTGGGTTTTAAATAACATTTTTTCTTTTCAGGGTGTTGGGAAGACAACATTAGCCAGCAAATTAGCACATGCATGGAAATGTATTTGTGTTGAAGGTATATTTTATCTCTCTACTTCCTCTATTTTATTGTGAAAGCTTTCAAATATGCACAAACACCCATCCACCTACCATCTATATTTCATAATTAACATTTTGTGATATTTTCCTTATCAGGTGTCTGTCCATCTGCCAGATCAGTGGATATTAGCTTTATAAAGGCATCAACCCAATCATGTTTTGCTCTTCTAAGTTCTAACTCTGTTAACAAAATTTAGAAGGGCTTACGAAGTATCCTTGACTCCATTCTTGAAGACTTCAATTCTCTAGTTCCATAATTTAGAGCTATTTGTGTTATGTGTATTTTGAGTGTATCTTCTTGTGAAAGATGAGAAGGAAGGAACTCTAAACTTTTGGGGGGGGGTTGGTCCCTGAGCTGCCGGTGGCAACAAGTTGGAGTTGGCACCTCCCTATGGACTGACCCACTGCAATGCACCCAAAACCTTGCGAGTCAGGGGTGGCCAGGCTGGCTCTGTCCAGCTACTGTTTGCCAGCTTTAACTGGGTTAACACATGCTATGGGTTGAACCCAGGGCCTCAAGCACTCTCCCTTGAGCCCCCACCTCCAGCTACATCCCTAAAGATATTTTTATAAAAAGACTACAGTCTAGGGGGTTCCAGTATCCACCAGTAAAGATGGTGGATAGATAAGCAGCAGAATACAGAGGCTCACTGAGACAGACAACTCAGATGCCAAAATAAAACACCGTGGGAAGGCCCAGACAGAGAGAGATGGATCCTCTCGACCCAGGAAGAAACTAAAGCAAAAAGAACCAGTCAAACATGCAGTTCCAGGACTATTATTGAGGCAGCTAAGATTTCATGCTCTCGTCCACCCGAATTCCTACAGTTTCAACTCACTGGAACCACAGTCACACTGAAGTGCAGTCGCATTTAATTGGAGGTTGGCAAGCTCAATGGAAATCAGAGCCAGCAAGGGATCTGTATTGGCCTGTGGTGAGTGCCAGGAATAAAACCCTTTCACAGGAAAGGGTGACCAATGGGACGAATTTTGGAATCAGGCAGGACTGGCAAGAACAAGGAATAGCAGTGACTTCAGTCAGTTGTTCCCTTCCCAGATGAGATTGGTGGGGAATTCTTGGCCTGGGTTACGCCCCTGGCCGAGACCCAGTAAGTTGTTCCAAACCATTCTCTACACATGGCACACACGAACACAGTGAAGGCCCCTGCAGGTTGACTGACCCAGTGACCCAGCCTGCAGGTTAAGTCCATGGAGACCCTAGAGGGGGAGTGGGGATGAAGAGGAAACAAGAGACACAAAGAGCGGAGACAAGATGAGGAATTCCAATCAAGCCTCCTTTATTCAAGGAATGAGTTTCATATATAGGGTATTGGGGAGGAGGGATTTGGGTTCTGAGACATCAGCAGATAATTTAGCAATAGTGGCAAGCTCGAAGGTTATAGGTCAATTCAGATTTCCCACATGCAGGTTCATAAGCATAATCCCTGAGTAATGGGCCAGGCTATACAAGTTATGCAAGGTGCTGCTTAATTACCAAACTTAACTCCTCGAGGGAATTAAGGTGGTGTGGCCTGCAGATAAAAGGTGGCAGCCAATTACAGGGCTTCCCACAACCCAGAGGGGAGGAGCCAGCATATGCCGCCCCTGTTTGCACCTCAATAACACACTGGGGTAGGCAGAAATACCTAGCCAGTGTGCTTCAGAAGGACCATAACTGACAAGGAAAGGGACTGGGACCTCCTCTACACACCTGTTTGGAAGAAACCAAAAATATGACAAGAGGAAGCAACAAGAAAAAGTCCCCAACCCCCAACCCTGAGAACATTGATCCAGAAGAGGTAAATACAAAAGATATTGAGGACAGCAAACATGCAATACCAGACACAGCATCAGTGGACATAAAGAGATATCTTCAGGACCTCATAGACAAGCTCAAAAGTGTAATATTTAATCAAGTAAAGCAAGATATAAGTAAATTAATAAAAGAAATGTTAAGCGCCTCTCAAGAAGGCACAGACAGAAGAATGGAGCAACACAAAAAAAGGAGAGAAATGTTCAATGAAGAATATAAAGAAAGCATAGAATACATGAAGCAGGTTCAAAGAGATTACCAGGAAATAAAAAACTCCATTGAAAGCTGGCAAAACTGCTTGAAAGAAACTAAGGATAGATTATCCAAACTGGAAGACAGGTTTGCAGTGTGTGATCATGAACGGAAAAATTTCTTAAAAATAACAAGGAAGTGAGCAGTAACAATACAAAGGCTAGAAGATGGCAAGAGGATCTATAACTTAAGAATAAAGAATGTGAATCAATAAGCAGGGGTACAAACAAAGGAACTACAAAGGCTATTCACAGAAATAATTAAGGAAAACTTCCCAAGCGTAGGAAAAGGAAATGATATTCAGATGTATGAGGCATACAGAATTCCAGCCACCTACAACCAAAACAGAGTTACACTCAGGCATATAATAATCAAGATCCCAGAAATTCAGTATAAGAACAGAATATTAAGAGCCATCAGAGAAAAGAAACAGATCACCTATAAAGGAAAACCCATCAAAATCATGGTAGACTTCTCGACACAGACCACCAAATCTAGAAGACCTTTGAGTGAAGTATTCCAAGCTCTGAAACAAAATCACCTCCAGCCCAGATTGATGTACCCAGAAAAACTGTCTCTAGAAATTAATGGAGAAACAAGATGCTTCCAAGACAAAGAGGAACTGGGGGAATTTGTGACCACCAATACAACTCTACAGAGAATACTGAAGGACATTCTAGAGAGAGAAAAAAGTACTAGGGTTCCAGGAACAGAGGCAGAGAGGCCTCAATGAATGGAGCAGAAAGTGGAATGAAGAAGAAAAGCAGAGAACTAATGGCAGAAAAAGAGCACAACAGAAGTGAGGCTGAGAAGGATGGCTATAATCTCTTATATAGATGGCCTTGCTATACTAAAAAAAAAAAGAAAAATGAAAAGAAACACAGGCAGAGTAGATCAGGAGGTACCACCACAGGAGCACCACCAAGATGCTCTTTATAGGAAATATAATTAACCTGAAAAAGTGTTTGTGGGCCGAAAAATCAGTTATGAGAAAACAATCCTCTATGTGACTGAGAACCAGAGAGTAATAGCAACTCAACCAGTATGTAAATAGGTTGGAAACACAGGATTTAGTAGGTAAAGGAATACAACTTGGTATCAAGTCCAGGAGGGAGAAGGTACCGAACCACTTAGGTAAAGTGGTAAACCACTTAGGTTGCCCCCCCCATCTGAAAACTGAGGGTGTTGGTGAGACCCAAAAATGCACAGTGCACCCTGGGAGAGTGAAAGGGGAGGAATATTCTTAAAAAAGAAGGCGGAAGATATTGTTAATAGTGTATCAGGATTTAAAACCCACATTACTTGCATTGCTCTGCTTAGATAGATTTTATTCTGTCCCAGTTTGTCTACTTGCACTAGATCTGAGGGCACAGACAGCTATCCCAAAAATAACAGGATATAATATAGTAATCATCTTTAATTTCCTATTAACTTAATCTGGAGCCCTATATAATTTTTTATATAAAGAAAAAAACAAAACAGTAAAAGCGTACAAGTAATACAGAATTTTTTAAAAAAGTAAGAAATCACTAGTTAATAGATTACATATTGTCATCTTAGAAATAGTTGATCAAGTTAACAAAATTAAGCATATAAAGTGGACATTCAAACAGTGAGACTGCAAACAGTTCTGTCCAATGATCCAACAAAAACTTAATAATATGGAGCCCTGTATAATTTATACTGTTTTATCATGACTGATTTTAGTTCAATCTAGTTTGTCTGATTGCTGTTTGGTATCAACAGATTTTACTCAAAACTGTTATGATTGATAGTATCAAGTCTGAAAGTATAGGCAACTACACTGAAGATGACAAGATTCACTACGATACCCATTCTGGTTTGATTATTACCGGTTTTTGAAGTTTTACACTATCTACAAGGTTTTGTTTTTATTAATATTCTTATATACTGCTATATTCAATTATACTATGTCTGATGATATAGACAATTCTATTGAAGATAACAAGAGACAACACAGTAACCACTGCAGAATTCCTTGTACAGTGGTTTTATATGTCTTTTTCATTTCATGTGTTATAGAAATATGATTTGTTTTGTCTTGCTTTGTTTTGTTTCTCCCTCTAATATAAAAAGGATAGAAATACATGTCAAGACTCATGAATGAGTAGAACCTATAAACAGTTTACAGAACTGATCTTATAACACATGATGAAATGAATAACTACTTTGAAGAAAAAGAGACACTACAATACCCAGTGCTGGTCCTATAGTGTTAAGATGTGAAATCCAGCAATACTATTATTCTTAGTTCAGAGTGATATTAGCCTGCCTTGGTCTGTTTAATCTTAACATAATTGAAGGTATGGCTAACTGCATGTATGTTTAAGTGTATAGGATTGATAACCATATTACTAAGTTTTTGTTGGATAGTTGAACAGAACTGTTTGCAGTTTTGCCATTTGAATCCCCACTTTGTATGTTTCACTTTTGTAACTTGAACAACTATTTGTAAGAGAACAATATGTAATCATCAACTAGTGATTTTTTACTGTTTATTTTTTCCTTGAAAGTAAGTGTTATTTCTACCTGGTTTCTGTTTTGTTTGGTCTTTCTTTAAATAAGATTTTAAAAAAAGCTTTATTTGGGATCATTTTCTAGAACTTAATTATCTTCAATGATAAATTTTATTTTTACTTAGAGTTTTTTTGCATTTTTGCAAGATATAAGACAATTGGTTGATAGATACTAGTGTATATATACATGTGTATTCTTTGAATAAGTATTTATGCCCTAATATAAAAATAAAGAATAATGAATAAAAGATTCATAAAAATTAGAAATAAAAAATAGACAATGTGGAAAAAAGGAATTTATTCACTGTTATTCAAAAAAGGTTAGTTAAAATAACATTGATTCATATTTGCCTATCAAATTGGCAGCAGGTCTTTAAAGTTATTTCACTCACTCTTGACATGGTTATTGCCTAATAGATATTCTACATCAGTCAGTAAAACTAAGATCTATGCCACTTTTTGATCAGTAATTTGGTAATGTAATAGAGATAAGTCTGAAATTTTCCTTCTTTTTAGAATGAATTTCACTTTTAGGGACTCTAAGACAGCCAAAGATTGCACAGATTCTTAACAGTGAGCTGCATAGTTGAGCCTCTGACTTCTCCCCTAAGTCATGGCATTATCTCCATCAAGCGAGGCCATATTTCCTGTAACAGAGGAAACAAAGCCTTGAAACTTAGCCTCAGGTTTCCTCTTTTGAATGAGTGTTGTATCATTTAAACATTTTTTTCTTTTTTTGAGGCAGGTTCTCACTATGTAGTTCAGGCTAGCCCTGAACTTGCTTATATAGCCCAGGCTGGATTTTAACGAATGGTGATCCTCCTGCCTCAGCCTCTCAAGTGCTAGGATTACAGGTGTACACCACCACACCCAGCACTTTTAACATTTCTTGATGTGCTGTTTTCTTTTATACAACGTGGCTTAAATTAAAGGATTCTGAACACGCATGTATATTTACAAAAAGATTTGGACTGATAACACTAGTGTATACTGTTTTTCTGTGTGATATGCTATAATGTGCAGATCACTGTCAAGTACACCCTTGATATCATTTTCACATTCTTTGCTACCAGGCACATACATCCAAGGTGCATGGTTGATCAGGGAGCAGACTAAGTTCTGTATGGAATACCTTTGTTGCCCCTACTTTGACTAGGCTTAAATGACATAGTGTCAAATATTCTTTGTAAATTCTGAAGTGATGTATAAATGTTCATCTTTGCCTTTAGTTATGAGATTCTCAAATGTGTTTCTTATTTTTCATCATGATATCATTTTATGCTAATATTGTGAATTCATGTTTTAGGTTTATCAGTTTTAGAAGAACGGATTGCCACCGGGACAGAATCAGGAAATATGGTAAATCTAAATGTCAAAGTTTGATGATTATCAAAACAGCTCTGAAACATGGGAGTATTATACAGTAATGTATGACAAATGTGCTTCTCCTCAGTTGCAGTCAATACTAATCAGTGGTCACAGCATTCCAGATGAAGTTGTTACAAAGCTGATGATAGAGAAGCTCAGCTCCTCAGAAGTCTCTCATTTTGGTATGTCCATTCCCATGTATGGACAGTGGGACATAAATAGCTTCTTGGGTTGCTCTTCCTTTTGCCTGAGCATAGGAATCTCAGTGTCCATGTTCTGTTGTTTGGCTTAGTTTATTTATTTTTTATTCTCCAGATTCTGCATTAAAAACATTTAAGCTGATGTAAATGAGTGTTGTTTGGCCTTGTATTAACCAACAAAATCATCAAAAATGTGCTCTGGACAGTCTTGCGGTGCTGCTAGCTTGTACTGACTACTTCTTCCTTCACCTCAAGTTTTCTCCAAGGGTTTGTTTTGTCTCCATTACCCAGAAATGCAGAAATGCACTCTGGAATGGCTGTAAAGTTTTTTTTTGAGACAGAGTCTCTCTATGTAGTTTAGCCTGGCCTTGAACTCATTGTATAGCCCAGGCTGGTCTCAAACTCACAGTGATCCTCCTGCCTCAGCCTCCCGAGTGCTGGGATTACAGATGTAATCTGTAATCATGCCTGTCTATGGCTCAAAATGTTGATGTGCTTCCCCTCTTTATCTATTCTTCTCTTTAACTCTGAACCCAAAAGTTTCCCTGTAGTCCTGGGAATCTGTAATTTTTCAAGACCACTGGAGCTCAGAATGACTAAAAAGAAAAGATCAAACTCTAAGTCATCTGTAAAAGAAGAAAAGTATAAAGAATGGGAGAAAATCATTCACCTGAAGTAGATTTATTAAACTGAAGAGGGAAAATTTAGAAACCTGTTTTATATTAGTAAGAGGACATTGGAACTGTTAAGAATAGAGATAAATGCAAAATGCAGTAAAATGAAAACTATGACTGCCAAAGCAAATCAGTAATGAGAGCAGCAAAAACCAACTTGTAAAGGCAAATGACATCTTATGTTTTATATCTGTAGACGAAGTCTTCACATAGATTATATGTATGTGTAGATGATATAAACCATGAACTATAAGTATACATAGGTTACCTGTACATATATTGTATATAGATTTCTTGTAATACCTAGATTATATAATGTAGGTATTATAAATATATTTGTGTTATAAATATAAACTCATTATATTAGAAATACATACAGTTGATATTTACTTATTTATGGAAAAAATTTCAAAACAAAATAATAGAATAATAATAGTTAATACATTGTATATTGTTATCTTCAACTTGTAGAGTACAAAATATAAGCATGAAAAATTGTCTAAATGATATTAGCACATTTTTCTTTTCAATGAACTAAGAAAAACTAGTAGTGTAACTATCTTAACTATTGTGTATTCTTTTTTCCCTTTTCCTTCCTTCCTTTCCTCCTTCCTCCACCCCAGTTCCTCTTTCTTTCTGAGTAGTGTCTTCCCATTTCACAATATCTATTGTACGTTGTAGACCTTATATACTCTTTTAGTTTATCATACTGAGGAGACAATACAGTGTTTATACATGTGAGTCAGGTTTATTTCACTTGTGAGTATGGCCTCAAGTTGCATCCATTTACCTATAAAAGTCTCAAGTTTATCTTTATGGCTGAGTAAATAGAAACAATCTAATAGGTAAACATGCAAAGGATATAATTAGGCAGTTAACAAAGACGGATATCAGAATTCTGAACCTCATTAGGAAAATAAAATGTAAAACAAACCAATTGCATTTTTCAACTTAGTTTGGCAGAAGTGTAAAAGCTAAAATAGACAGTGGTGGCTGGAAGAAACGAACATTCTTATTTATTGTGTATAATGGTTATGTATGTGAGTCTGATTTATTTCACTTATGAGTATGGTCTCTAGTTGCATCCATTTACCTATAAAAGTCTCAAGTTTATCCTTCTTTGTAGCTGAGTAATGCTCTATTGTATAAAAGTGTCACATCTTTTTTATCAATCCCTCAGTTGATTTGGGTTGTTTATAAGATTTAAATATTACAAATTGTGCTGCTATAAACATGGATGCATGTATATCACTGGTGGTACGATGTTTTTAATTCTTCTGAGAAGATACCTAGAAGGGGAATAAGTGGGTTAAATGGGACCTACATTCCTAGTTTTTTCAGGATTCACCGTACTGATTTCCTTAGTCTTTGCCCCAGTCTACACTCCCACCAAAGGTCGAGAAGGGTTCCTTTATTTCCACAGTGCTTCCAACATTTTTTATTGGTTGATTTCTTGATGATAGAAATTTTTTCTGGGGTGAGATATCAGGGTTAACCTGCATCTCTGAAATGACCAATGATAAACATTTTTTCATATGTTTATTTGTATTTCCTCATCTGAGAAGTATATATCCATCTCAGATGCTCATTGTTTGGATTGGGTCTTTACATTTGGGGCATCTTATTTTTTTCAATTCTTTATATATTCTAGATATAAGTCCTTTGTCTGAGGGACAGCTGGCTATATTTTTTTCCACTCTGGGTTGTCTTTTCAACTGTTGATTTTTTTTTTTCGGTACCAGGGATCGAACTCACGACTGCCTGCTTGCAGGGCAGGCACTTATGCCGCTGAGCTAAATCCCCAGCCCTTAACTGTTGATATTTAAACTATGTGTCTGTTTATCTATCTGTTCACCAGTGATGAAGAGGATGAGTTTGGGAAAAAGATTCAGATCATAAGAGGTTAGCCAAGTAAAATGGCAAAAAGAAAAATCACAGAATTCTAATTTTGGTTCATAAATTACCTCAAAAAGTAAAGTAATTGAAACTGAAGGATGTATATAGGTACATAAGTAAATATTTATACTTATTTACAAATTTATAGTGACTTGAAGGCTACAGAAACAGGTATAAATAATAAAAATTGACAAAAGAAGGGAAAATTATGAAAAAAGAAACTTAATTGTACCACTCAAAGTTCATAAACTTTAAGATTCTTCCTAGGGAGGGGTTAAGACAAAATTATCCATCAGGATTAATGTAAAGATCACACACAGACATACACACACATATAGACACACAGACATATACAGATATACACACACAAAGGAATCTTTCACACAACTTTAACAATGACAGCTTTTATCTGATCTTGTATCTATATCTCTAACAACTTTCCTCTCCCAATCTATTTCATTTTGAAGCTAATCCATATCATATTAGTTTATTTGAAAAATTTTTAGTATGTATCTCTTAAAGGTAAGGACACTAAACCTATTGTCACATTACCATTATCACATAAAACTTGTTGTTTCTGGATTCTAGTAAAACTCATTTTCCTTAGTTACAATGGACAGCCCCAGACTTGGCATTCCCACCTCAGATGTAGCAGCATATTGTGGAAGGTCTTGTGACATCAGTCACTGATGTGTCCACCCATGTCAGTTTGGCCTAGGTGGATTGGACACAAAGTTACCTGATTTCTCTAAATCTCTAACCTCAATCTGAAATCAGTAGCCTCTCCCCTTCAGTTTTATGGAAATAGTAAATGCCTCCTCTTTCCCACTGTGCCAAGATTGGCAGTTGATGTTCTCTAGGAAGTGATCTGGAGTGTGTGTCAGTTTTCTGTTTATTGGAATGATGCTTGCTGGATGGTTACCTAAACAAAGTGTCTATTGACCCTCCTGTTGAGAAGTGGTATGGAAGCTGCCATTATTTGCTTTTAGCCTGGGAGGGAAGGGTGCTAGTGTTCGTCTCCAGGAGTTATGGTGGTGCCGGGGAGTTCCTTATCTATGCTTCCTTTTTCCATGTGTCTCTGGGCTTGGAGAAGTTGGCTTATCATCTCTGATAGTTTGCTAAGCACCAGAATTGGACCTAGAGGACCTAGAGATGCCACTCTATATATGCACTGGTAATATAAACCCAAATCTCACACTTCCTGCAACCACATGGTTTTCAGTGAAGTACATGAAGAAATCCATGTTCACTTTGATATGTTTAGTTAGAGGAGAGAGAAGTGTTTTAATAGACTTTAAATAACTGTGAATATTCTTAATTATGCATGAAAATTTAGTAAGTGGAAGGTTTTTTTAAGGTTAGTTGCATTGTACCATTTGAAATCATATCAGCTAACTTTTCAGAATCTGTCAGAAGAAAATCCATTGGCTATCTTGTGCTTGGAATGAGTCTCTTTCACACGCATGTGACACACTGTGTTGCTCATTTAGGAAATACTTGTTCACTGCATTATGCAGCTCCTCAAATTGTAATATTCATTATGCAGTATCAAAAATTACACTTGTTAATACCATCACCAATCATAACAAGAAAAGGTTTAAGAATTTGGAAGCTGTCAAATTTATGGTAATGGATTCAGGTTTTCCAAAATTCAAATTTTCACTTGAATCTACTTGGCAGAATGCATATCAACTATTGTTCTTGAAGTGACAAGCTCATTTCATTTATTTTTTACAAAATTTTTTATAAATTATACAAATATATAACATAGTTTGTCAGTAGTTTCTGTCCCCAAAAATATTCTATAAAAATAGGAGAAAACTAGATGGAATGTTTTTAATTCTTATCAAAGGAACTGAGACTTTATTAATAAAAGTTTCTCAAGAAAGTTAGTGACATGATTAAAGAAATATGTTAAGAAAGTTAATGCAGTGATGATAGGCACAGTGAATTTCAGAAAGAAGATTCAGGAATCTAGATGAAAATATAAACAGTAAATGTTAAGCTCAAATCATATTCTTTTCTGTTTATTAAATGGTGCATGGGCTATATGGGTGTTTTCTTACTCTATAACTTACAAAAGTTTTATGTGCATATATTATATCGTAAAATACTAATTTAAGAAATAAAATGTCACACAACTCTTCCAATACACCTTAGCCATTCATCATATGAGCATTTCTAGCATGAATTAAAGAGTTGCTAGCTTGGAAATTTCCTTACCTATCGATCTTATCTGTCTAAAATTAAACTGACTTGGAATTTCTTAGAGCTGTCCTGAAAGATCTCTTCCAAGATGAGTCTTTTAAATCAGAAAATCATTATTCATAGTTATACATCATGTAACAATAACTGTAATTTGTTAATTTAAACTTTTTACAGGTAAAATTTATGACCTGTGTCAATATTCATTAAAAATTAGATGATATTTTATAAAATAATAAACCCATGTTCTCATGTATTGATATTTCATAAATTTTTAAATTATATTTTACTTGACAGGTTATATTATCACTGAGATACCATCACTTTCACAGGATGCCATGACTACTTTGCAGCAAATAGAATTCATTAGAAATGTAAATTTGAATCCTGATATTATAATCAATATTAAGGTAAAGATATCTTTCTAGCATAGCAAACTTTTCTTTTTATAGTTCTTAAATTCAAAGAATGTGTTCAAGCTTTTAAAGTAGCTATCAAAATATTAATTTATGTATCAAAGAGACTGAGTTATGCTTTCCCATATATCTATGCTTGTGCACCTGAGGCCCCATCCATGGGAAACACTTCTGCTATATTACCAGCTGTGATCCTAGACACCCCAGAAAAGTTAGTTCATCATCCTCTCCTCAGAGTTTTTCCTGCCCTTCCCCCACATTGCTCACCTTAGAAGAGTTAAATACTGTACTTCTGTGATGTCCATTCATACTACTCTACTCTCATATTACTCACCTCCTTATATTACAGTTGTGTACTTTCTTCCTAGGCTCTCTTAATAATTTTGGTTGACTTAAATGTAAATACTACAAGGGCTAATGTCTACCATATTGGACAGTAAAGCCCTAACCTGCCCTAAATGCTCAGTCTTCTCATTTATATCCTTAGTTGACATCACCAATTGACAGAACCCATCTAGGCCTGAAACTAAGTGAACAGTGATCCCAGTGAGGTAGAAATGGTTTCTTACTCATATAAGCATTAGCTAGTTCACTCTGTATAGCTGATGAGTCCTAAGAAGTTTATCAAATAAGATAAAACATATTCTTTGCTTCTTTTTGTTCTCAAAATGAGGGCAGCATAAGTTACTTGAAGTGTCTCAGTCTTTCCTCAATCTTAGTAAATTACAAGGTGAAGCAGAAATCTCTGTTTAGCAAGCTGTCTAGTTGAGTCATGTACGGCCATGCCCTAATGTTTAAGAATCATTGACATAGAATATCATCCAGGTTTTTTTGGTGGTACTGGAGGTTGAACCCCAGACCTTTATATTGAGTTACACCCTTACTCTTTTAAAAATTTTTGTGACAGGATTTTTCCTATGTCTCTGAAGTGCCCAGTCTGGTTTTAAACTTGTTATTCTTTTTCCTTGGCCTCCTGGCATGCTAGGATTACATGCATATATCGCCATGTCCAGCTCTACAAGATTTCTTTTTTTTTGTCTTAGAAAATATTCAGAGCAGGATTTACAGTTCCAAATTATCATTATTATTAATAAAGCATTCACAGAGCGTGGACTATGGGTTAGAAGGCCTCCAAGTGACATTGTAGTCAGAGACAAATCTCATAACCTGCCTACATTTCTACAGTTTGCATGGTGGCTTTAATATTTATGTGGATTTACTTATTTTATGATGTTAGAGAATTTAGTAAGATTGCACACATGGAAGCACCTTGAAACAAGAAAAATCACTTATAGACTTTGGTTTTGGCTGTTATTTCCCATGTGGGACTTGTTTTTCCCAATTACAAAATTTGAAGTTTAAACTAGAATAAATAATCTCCCAAGTCCCACTCATAACTGGCATTTTATTTATTAATGTAGTATTTTGGTACTGGGGATTGAACTCACAACCTCATGTTTGCCAAGCAGGTACTTATGCCACTGAGCTAAATCCCTGGCCCATGACTGGCATTTTATAAACTCCTTTTCCCATAAAGCTGTAAATGATAGTAAATATTGAGAATGTGTAACATTAATGTATTTGTTGCAAGTATGTGAATATTTCCCCCTTTTCCTCCGTTCTTAGCATTTTCAACAATCCAATAGGATCCTGCCTACATTGTTTGCAGGAAAGTGATCTTATATTCCATTTTTCTACTCTTTCTACCATTCTTCTAGTCCTGTTTCTTCATCTTAATGCTGATGATTTTTCATATTTAGTAATTATGGACAAATAAAAATGTTGGCATACCATAAAGCTTATGTTTTATGGTCATGCTTTTTACTCAAGCTTTAAAGAAAGTTTTTGGTTTATGCATTTCATAATATCAGAATGCATAAGAATCAGAATAATACTGGAAGCATATCGAGACTATTTTTGGTGGTTTAATAATATTGTCCCTTACTTAGTGTCCTGACTATGATTTATGCCAACGAGTATCTGGGCAGAGACAGCACAGTACCACGGGGTACATTTACAGTAGAGATCAGTGGGATCCTGAAGTCATTGAGAGTCGTAGGAAGAAGAAGAAAGATGCCCAAAAAGAAAGGAATATTGAAGTGGAAGGAGAAGAGGAAGAAGAGCAAGAAGAAGAGGTAATATCTCAATAGGTCATTACCATACACTGTACTGTTAAATTTTGCTATTAAAACTGAATTATAGTATGAATAATAGAAAACAGCAGATACTAGAAAAATTACATTTCCTTCCTGTTACTGAGTCTGGAGGACATAAACAAAAAGTTTCATATTTTTCAATAATTATTAGATCGTAATCTCAAAGTCAAATTTAACTTTCTATGACATTTAACTTTCCCTTTACATTCTGATGATCAGTTTGCAACCGTTGTTACCTGCATGTGCCAGCCACCCTTCTAGTTTAATTAAGCAGTCAAAAGTATAAAAGGTAAATGGTGGTTGGAGAGCAAAGTAATACAGACATGATTTAACTTATGAAGCTAACATAACTCTTATTTCAAGCTCTGACAAGGAGAGCACCTGAAATCCGTAGCCTAGTTTCACATATACATGTTGTTGTAGCAATCCTAAAGTAAGCACTAGTAAACATAATGCAACAGGATGAGGAACGATTCTCCTAAGACCTAAAGAGGAAAGTTTGGTAGTAAGAAATTTGTTGACAGATGATAGACTGGTTTTGGCCCATGGAGGTGGGATATGACATAGTTTGCCAATTCTTGCTCTAGTGAAATCTGCTTTTTATTTACAATTCCTGTAGACTCTAGACTTTGAAGTCAGATATTAACTTATAGATGGATACATTGAAAATTATTTGTCCAGAAGAAAAGATAGCCCCCAAAAGTCACAGTTTTATGGCCATATAGGATGTTAAACAGTCTTGGGGTCTAACTTTCCAATTTTATTCCAGTAATTATACTTTTGCTTTGTCATCCTGCTGGTTTCCTTACTAATGAGTTAAATAAATCTTTGATATTATTCTTTCATTTAAAAATATTAGCATAATAAAATCCAAATAAAATCATAAAGTAGAGCTGGATATATAACTCAGTGGTACAGCACTTGACTAGCATGTGCATAAGCCTCTGGGTTCCATCTTAGCACTTCAAAAACATGAACAAAAAATCTATAATGTCATCTGTGAAAGTAAGTCATTAAATAATATCTATTCTAGATTTTTTTAAAAAGGAAAACTTCCTACCTAAAAGGAATAACAGTGCTTCATTTTAGTATGAATGAAGCAGTATACACTTGCATGCTGATTTGTAGAGGTTACTACTCACATAGTTGAAGGCCTTGGTATTAACTAGGTGTTTAACTGGGGAGACTGAGGACCTAGGGCAGACTAGGGCTTCACTATCCAGTATGGTAGCCACTAGACTGTTAAGATTTAAATCAAATAAAATGTATAAACTTTAAAATTTATTTCCTTAATAAAGTAGTACTAGCCACATTTCAAATGCCTGGTCAAATATGCCTTTGACTTCCTAATTGAACAGCACAGATATAGATGTTTCCATCACTACAGGGAGCTTCATTGGACAGGAAGTGGCCCTCATCCCCCACAGAAGCCAGCTGTGACTAATCTCTGGTCCAGCCAGCTCTTACCATGAGTGATTACTAGCCCACTTTTCTCAGACATTCCAGTTTTCGCAGAGAGGCAAAAATCAATGTTTTAAAATAAAAGTTGTTGGCAATGAATTCAAAATGTTTCAAATACAGTGTAAGCCAATTACCTTATATAATTGGATAGATTCAGCCTCTTGTGTGATACAACCAAGCCCGGAAGTTAAATGAATCAACCTGCTGCCCACTCAGGTCAGTGGCCAGTAATTGCATGAATTGTTTTCATCCTGAGGTACACACCAATCTGAAAAATCTCCCTGAATGGCTGTGATGGTATTCTCAATTTTACGTTGATTTCTACTCTCTTCATTTCATTCTTTACAGAAACCAGACCCATCAAAAATTATATGACCTCAGTAACTTTCTATTCCCTTTTGGTTAAAACCCAGACACCTTCAGAGGTCTCATGAGGTCATGGCCCAGCCCCTGTAATCTCAACCCTGACTTCTAATCTGCTTACTGTCTGGCCATGTTAACCATTTTGTAGCTCTTCTCCCACGGTGGTGAGCTCATTACAGCTTTAAGCCTTGCACTTGCTGTTTGCTGTTTCCTCTTCCCTCTGCCTACAGCCTTGTTCTCCAGGCCTTCTTCACATGACTGCTCCTTTTCACCCTTATCCCCTCCCTTATCACATGCTCAGAGGCTATCCAGCAAGTGACTCGAGGCACCATGAAATAGAAATACAATGTGAGACATGTGTGATTCTAGGTTTCCTAGAAGCCATGCTTTCCAAAGTAAAAAGAAACAAGGGAAAGTGACTTAGTGACATATTTTATTTAATCCAATATAACCCAAATTTTATTTGAACACATAATCAGTACAAAAATGTTAGGAATGAAACATTTTTGTTTTCAGGCTAGGTTTTAAAAATCTAGTGTGCATTTCCCACTTTGAGCACATTTTGGTTTGCACTTGCCAAATACTCAGTACTAAATAGTAAATGTGACTAATAGCTACCATGCTGGACAGCGGTAATCTAAACTCTTATCTTGCTTTATTTTGCTGACAGCACTTATGGTGAGAATTAGTGTTACTTTCTGAAGTTATACTATGTCCTTGTTTATAAATTGTCAATCTCACTAAATATATTTCTATGCTTTTACACTTCTTGCCAGATAGTACATGCTTAATATGAAGTTATGTGATGACTGAACCAGGGAACTCGAGCGTGTTTGCAATGCCCTCTTCTGGGAAGGGAATGGTAATACTATTGGGAAAAGTTAATTCATATTGAGCCACCTTGAAATGTATAAAATTTGATCTACTAATTCCAATTTTAGGAACTATTCTAGGGAAATGTTACCATTTGAAGATTTGTTTACAAAACTGTTCATTATGGCATTATAATTGTAAAACCTGAAACATTCTTCTTGACTGGCTATATTGATTGATTAATTGTGTCTAGTGTATATTTTAAAATTTTAATTTAATTTAATTTTTTGGTACTGGGGATTGAACTCATGACCTTGCACGTTCCAGGCGGGCATTTATGCCACTGAGCTAAGTCTCCGGCCCAAAAATTTTATTTTAAAGGAAAAGATAAAACAAAATTTCGAAACAAGGTAATGGAAGAGTAACAATAATGCATTGTGTTTTATCTTTAAATTAGGTAGTCAGAGTACAAGATTTAATTATCCAAACAATACTAGCACAAACTTTTCATTTTAAAAAACAAAAAAAATTTCAAAACAAGAAAATAGGAAGGTAATGTAATTATGATATTAAATTTGATACAGAACACTCACTTTTACAGGTGCAGTTTTACAGGTGCACTTTTACAGGTGCAGTGATACCTCAGTTCAAAAAGCTTAGTTCCACATATTGTTGCTACTAGAATTGTGAAAAGGATTAATTTCATGAACCGAGGCACCAGTGTACTATACTCTCTGCTAGTTTGGCTCTGTCCCTTTCTTCTAGGTTGAGCTCAAATGTCACTCCTTCAGAGAGCCCTTTCATGACTACCTGATATAAAGTAGCACCTCCCATCACTCTTGGCTTTATTTCTTAGTACTTATCCCCACTATCTTATATGTTGTATATTTGTATTCTTGTTTATGCTGCCTTTCCCAAATGCAGCATGAGTTCTGTGAGCCCAGAGTATTAAATGGTTCTGTTTACTGTTGTATCTCAAGCTTCCAGAATAGTACTTCAATTATAGAGTGAGTAGTCAGTAAATATTTACTGAATGAAGGAAGAAATGAATGATGACCTATACACTCAGATATTAAGAATAACTCTAGTTTTTCTATTTGGTCTTTGAAAATCTGAATTCTTCCCATACTGTTTCCTACTTATTGGGGCACAGAAAAGATATTAGCATCCAAGTCAATTTAAAATGTTGTTTCATCTAATAAATGCCTTAAGAGTGGTTAGTCTCTCTTCAATAAAATCATAAGACTCTAATCTTTCCTTCCCCCTTTCTCATCCTAAAATGTATCTAGGCAAAGGAGGATGGATGTGGCTTATAAACTGAAAAATCGTTGCTGTAATGATAGTAAAAAATTTATTCTTTTTCATTTAGGCATATATTGCTGAAATGCAGATGATAGCTGAAAGTCTTCAACATCTAGTTCAGAGGCCTGAGGATTATTTGGAAAATGTTCAGAACATTATTAAGCTTTATAAGGAAACAGCTCTTCCTGCTTTAGAAGTAAGCACAAAATATGTTGCTAAAAATGGGGACATTGATGTACATGTTTTGGCTCTGGTTAAATAGTTTTTATATCTTTATCTCCCTTTTGATTCTCCTCTTTAACTTGGTAGAAAGCCATTAGAAATTCTTCCATCCCAAATGGTATGATTGTAGCCATATTCTTACAAAGTGACTCTGTTGCTGAGAAGTGACAAATGGACTACATTTTTCAAGTCACTAGAGGAAATCATTAATGGGGCTAGACCAGCTGTATACCAAAGATGTACTTTTTGTTTTAAAGGGAATTGTTATTTTAGTTAAATTGCAAACTAAGAAATTGGTTTCTTTGGTTACTTCATGCAAAGTTGGCTATGTATAAATATGATAAGACCATTATATATTATAATAGAAATGTTTTAATTAAAAGAGTTAGTATTTTGAAAATATGATTACTGAGCAATTATGTAGAAACATGTTTTATATGTTCAAAATTCAAGGAAGACTCTGCCAAATATAGTCACTTGTATTGGATAGTTAGCATTTCTTGAACTTGGATATTTGAGCAGATATTATGCTAAGCAATAGAACTGTGGAGACAAACAAAAAACAGTCCTAGGATTTTCTCTTTTCATCTGACAGAGAAGCTAAAAGAGTTTGTTTCCTACCTTTTTATAATATTTTAAAGACAAATTGAATAGATCATTTTCATTCTCATGTATCCTCCAAAATGTGAACTAGATTTAATCATCTTCTTAGACATGGCTTTTATTTGTCCCTACTTCTTCTGTTATTGGCCTTTGTATGTGACTTCTTAAGAGTAAATTGAATGACTACCAGTTCTTCTTTTTTATCCTTGATACTGCTTAACTGGCTGGCACTGAATAAGAAATAAAGCACACATGGAATCAGGCTCAGAATATTAGAAAATGGTATTCATAGGTGAAAAAGCAGAGATGGTCTCTTCAAGAACAGCATCCAGGTCTTGCATCCTGACATCACCGATACCAGTGCACAGTGCAATTTGCAAAGTTTGAATGTGGTGTGTACCTAACAGAGGTTCAGCTGGACAAATGAGAAGACCTCTGATGTAGTCAGGGGTTGTGCAGAGAACAATTAAAATCAGGACATGGAATTTAGCTCTTTTATGATTCTCCTGCATGGAAAATGCAAGAAACCTGTCCACAACACCAAAGACATACAATATTCAGCCAAGGCCTGAATCCCACAGCAATGTCCTACATGAGTCCAGATGAAAATCCAGAGCCCATGACAATGCCTTACATGAGTCCAACTGGAGATCTAGAGCCACGAAAAGGACTCACACCAGTCTGTTATATGGATCTGTGCTGGGAAGGCCCAAAGGTCAACAGTGGAAGCTAGAAAATCTATGCCATTGGGGCGAAGGAGCTGTGCTGATGGGTTGAGGGTTCTATTCTGGAGCCAAGAAGTCATGCTCAAAACAAAGACCAGGGCTCCCCTGAAAAGTACCACAGTCATCCTTAGTGACATGGAGGTCCCAAGCTCCTCCAATGATAAGCACAGTTGAGTACATGCCAGGCAGCCCATCCAGGAGATTAAGTGGCACATGCCTTCCTCTCCAGAAGCAATGCTTGATGTGAGGACCAGAGCTTCTCCAAGAGAACCAGTGGCTCAAACAGCAACACAGAGGAGAACCCACAATGCCTCAACGCCTCAATGCCTACCTTCTTCTCCACGTCTCTATTTATGCTGGCAACTTTCCTCAGGTGAAACATCTACACTCAGCACCATGGTGATTTAATTCTGCTGGTGTTAAGTTGACCACTAGTTTTTAATTTATAATGTCGTCTATGGAAAAAGCCTCCATTTCATTAAGTGTAAAACTTCTGAAAGATAAATATATGCAATTAAACCTCTACTGAAAGATTTAAAAGTTTGATATACAAAAATAATGTAAATAATTTTTAAATAAGTTATACCCTCTTGAAATAAATGAACCATAAATATGAGCAGACAATTGACACAAAGGAAAGACAAAAAGGCAGTCAGCCTCTAGAAACATGTTTAGCCTCATTGATAATAAAGACATCCTAATCTAAATAATGAAATACCATTTCCAAAATCAAATTTTCAAAGATTACCAAGTAGTAAGAATTTCTAATGCTAGCAAGTATATGATAAATTACTCTTATACCCCATTAAAAGGAATATAAACTAATATGACCATTGTGTGATAGCTTGTCTACAAAAAGTCCAAAAGTGGAAAACTTCTAGGTGGTGAATCAAAACCTAGATAAAGATTAATTATCCTAACACCAACAGTGAAAGAATTCAAAGCCAAGAATTTAGATACTAAGCCTAGGTGACACCTACAGAGTACATTAGTCAAAGGATTGCCTTGTTTATATTCTGTTCTGTTCTTCAGGGTAAAGTAATGTCAGGCTCCCTGGCCCATCTTGAAATCCCATGTTGATATCTGGCACTTGTATTCATTTCCTTAGGAGGGTCACACCTTTTACTTTAGTAAATCCACTCTTAGTTTGAGGAAAGACTTGTTCTGTCGAAGGCATTATATACAGTTTTGTTCAGATCATGGTTATGTATGGTTAAATAATGTCATTATAATCTGCTATCTGTCTAGAAAAAAACCTCACTGGAGTCCAACCATGAACAATACAGTGAAAACCATAATGGACTGGGGAACTAAGGCAGTGACTTTGTGCAGACAGTTGTAATATGAAGAATATTCTCTGATAAAGAACTTCTAAAGGATAAAGAAGTGGAATGCAGAGAGCAGTTGAAGCTGTAAATTGACCACATCTGTGGGGCTGGCCAGCTGGGTCTGAGAACAAAGACTTCCTGGAGCGAGCCACAGAAACAAATGTCTCCTGACCCCAAAATCATGCCGATTACTAGCCCATGGGGTGTCATGTGACATTAAGTTGCTAAATGTTAAATAAATGCCCCTACAGTGACAGGACAGTTTCTTTCCTCCCATTTGAACCCAGCTTTCATCTTTTCTTTAGTTTTCTCATCCTCTTGCTGTCCTTTACCCTGGGAACCTCAAAAGCTATGCCAGATGTGGTAGTGGACCTGGGATTTATGGAAGTAAGTAAATGAGGGAAGCATCACTGAGTCTCATGGTATCACAAGGAAGGATGGAGACAATTTTTATTTTTATCTGAATCTGTGGAGTTATTTCTTGGTCATCCCTACTTGTGTGAGGAAACACAGAGGTCAGATTGAATTCATCATACTTGTACAAAAATAAAACACAAAACACAGTTGATTTTAGACATTAATATTAAAAAGTAGCAGAAGAAAATTTAAAAGACTGTTGGTGTATTTTTTTTTTTACAGTACTGGGGATCAAACCCAGGGCTTCATACATACTACACAAGTGGTTCCCTGCTGGGCTACATCCCTAACCCCTAGTATAATCTTGAAAGAGAAGAAAATCTAAAGAAGAAAGGAAGTCTAGAAACAACAGAAATGGATATATATTGATAAAAATAATTTAGACTGTAGGAGAAGACATAAAGAAGCCAAAAGATAAAATATAAACAATAAAAATACTTGCAATCCAAGTGACAGATAAAGGTTATGGAATTTCCATGACTATTAGAGAAAATAAACAATCTAATAGGAAAATGCATAAGGGATATGATTAGGCAGTTAACAAAGATGGATATCTGGATTCTGAACCTTAATAGGAAAACAAAATGTAAAACAAATGAATTGCATTTTTCAATTTAGTTTGAGAGAAGTGTAAAAGCTAAAATATCCAGTAGTGATAAGAAGAAATGAACAATCATATATATTGTTGCTGAGAGCTTTGGAGGGTTATCATCTTTTGGAAAATCAATGGGCAGTACCTTTAACTTTAAAGCTTACTTTTATAAACCTAGCCTATATATTCAGTGTATCAGGATATAGGAAATGATGCTTACTCAGTATTATTGAACATATATATGCAGTATTTACATCAATGAGAAGAGTGAGAAGAAACAGTTGGTGAGAGCACAAGGGGCCAGGAAGGGTACTGTTCACTGCTTTTGTGTACTTACTCTCACTCCTTCACTGGATGTTCTTAGTATAAGTTACTTTTGTAACTATTGCAGAACATTAAATAATTTTATGCATGTTTGAGATTATAATATATACATAATTGGCTCTTACTTTTTCACTTAACATTGTAATTAATTTTCCCCTATACTTTTGCAAGGTCACTGTTAATATCACAATTTAATTATTTTACAAATCTATACACAATAGATATAGTATAAGTTTTTTAGTGTTCCTCTGTTCTTTGACAAGTAGGCTAAACTATTTAAATGGTGGTTTTTAACCATTTTTTGTTTCAAAAATATGTTATTAGTCAATAATTATAAAAGTAATTTAGGTCTGAAGGACTGAATATTTCTGCAAGCAGGGAGGGATCGCAGGTTCCTGAGGCACCTTGGCCTGTGGTGAGTGCCCAGCACACTCTGCCCAAATCTCAGACTGTTCCGGACCCCCCAGGCTTCTGGGTGCAGTGAAGTGGAGCAGTGGATTAGAGGCCACTACATCCGCCTCCCCATCCCGGCTACACTTGGAGGTCTGCTGAGCTCCCGACGGGTGGGCAGGCCTACACTATCCCCCAGGCCCAGCCGCGCCTAGCCATCGGTGTGCAGAGGAGGAGCTGGGCAGATCTGGAGTGCCTGCAGAAGTCCCTTCCTTTGTCTGGAGGACTGAATATCTCTGCAAGCAGGGAGGGATTGCAGGTTCCTGAGGCACCTCAGCCTGTGGTGAGTGCCCAGCACACTCTGCCCAAATCTCAGACTGTTCCGGACCCCCCAGGCTTCTGGGTGCAGTGAAGTGGAGCAGTAGGTTAGAGGCCACTATATCCTCCTCCCCATCCCGGCTACAGTTGGAGGTCTGCTGAGCTCCCGATGGGTGGGCGGGCCTACACTATCCCCCAAGCCCAGCCGCGCCTAGCCATCAGTGTGCAGAGGAGGAGCTAGGCGGATCTGGAGTGCCTGCAGAAGCCCCTTCCTTTGTCTGGAGGACGGTGGATATCTCTGCAAGCAGGGAGGGATCACAGGCTCCTGAGGCACTGCGGCCTATGGTGAGTACCCTAACCCGGCTGCGATTGAAGAGCTGTGGAGCTTCCAAGGGGCAGGTGGGCGCACAGTGTCCCTGAGGCCCAGCTTGTCTGCAACTGTGGAGTTCTGAACAAGCAGAGGAGGGCCATTGGTTCTGCAGGCCCAATGGCTTGGGGTAGCATGGTGCCAGAGTCTCAGTAGCTGCAAACATAGAAGGGGATTTTCAACACATCCTGAGGAAGCTTTCAAATAACACTTGAAACACAGAAATATAGGAAAATGACAAAACGAAAGACCAAATTACAACCTCAAACCTCCAGCCCATCTCAGGAAACCCTAGGAGGAATGTATTTAGAAGAAAATATACCCCATCCACCTCATATATCAGACACAATAGCTACTGAAGTTGACAAGCAACTCCAGGAAGCTTTAAAGAAATTCAAACTCGAAATAATTTCCCAGATAAAAGAAGAAATGATAAAAGAAATGAAAGAGATTGTAAATATATCTAAAGAAAACACAGATAAAAAATTGGAGCAACTAAACAAAAAGATAGAATCCCTAGATGAGCAATATAAGAAACAAACAGAATACATAATGCAGATGCACAGAGATATACAGGAAATAAAAAACTCCACTGAAAGTTGTAAAAACCGCCTTAATGAAAGTGAAGATAGAATTTCAGACCTTGAAGACAGGATTGCAGCTAGTGAACAGGAAAGGAAAGATCTTTGGAAAATAACAAGGAATCAGGAAACAACAATTCAACAACTGCAAGATGATGCAAAGAAGAATAACATAAGAATGATAGGGATTAATGAAAAAGAAGGAGACAACATAAAGGATATCAAGAGGATATTTAGAGAAGTAATAGCTGAAAATTTCCCAAGCATGAGATCAGAAACTGACATCAGGATCAGTGAAGCATATAGAACTCCAAATAGTCATAACCAAAATAAAACTACACCCAGACATATAATAATCACCATCCCAGAAATCCAACACAAGAATAGATTATTAAAAGCTGTCAGAGAGAAAAGACAGATCACTTATAAAGGAAAACCTATCAGAATCACAGCAGACTTCTCATCACAAACAATAAAGTCAAGAAGAGCATGGAGTGAAGTATTCCAGATCCTAAAGCAAAACGATTTCCAACCTAGACTGGTATATCCTACAAAACTATCATTCAAAATAGATGGTGAAATACGATACTTCCATGACAAAGAACAGCTGAAGAACTTCATGAACACCAAACCAACCCTGCAAAAAATATTGAAAGACAGTTTAGATACACAAAGGAAAAAACCACTAAGCAAAGCAAATAATTAAACAGAACAGAAAGATAAAGATGCAACAGCAGAGAGATAAGATTCCTTCAATTAACCAACATTTAACAGTAATAACCATTAATGTAAATGGTCTCAATGCACCAATCAAAAGAAACAGACTAGCAGAATGGATCAAGAAACAAAATCCAACCATATGCTGTTTACAGGAAACCCATCTAACCCAGAAGGATACTCACAGACTGAAAGTCAAAGGATGGAAAACAATTCTTCATGCAGCAGGAATCCAAAAAAAGGCAGGAGTGGCCATTCTGTATGCAGACAACGTGAACTTTAAACCAACAATGACCATAAAGGATAAAGAAGGTCACTACATACGCGTAAGGGGAAAACTGCAAGAGGAAGAGATAACTATCTTAAATATATATGCACCAAACTCCAGAGCACCCAGTTATATAAAACAATTATTAACAGAAATGAAAACTCAAATTATCAGTAACACAATTGTAACAGGAGACCTTAATATGCCATTGACACCAAGGGACAGATCAACCAGACAGAAAATGAGCAAAGAAATAACAGAACTGAATCATACCTGTGAACAAATGGATTTGATAGACATATACAGAATGTTCCACCCAACAACATCAGAATACAAATTCTTCTCAGCAGTACATGGATCATTTTCTAAAATACACCATATATTAGCTCACAGAACATATTTAAACAAGTGCAAAAGAGCTGAAATCATCCCTTGCATGTTATCGGATCATAGCGCTCTGAAATAAGAAATTAATGATAAAAGATACTGCAAAAATCCCACAAACACATTGAAACTGAATAACACACTCTTGAGTAATCAGTGGAAGAAATTAAAGAAGAAATTAAAGAAGAAATCAAACAATACCTACAAGAAAATGAAAATGCAGATACAACTTAACGGAATCTGTGGGATGCAATGAAAGCCGTCCTGAGAGGAAAATTTATTGCACTGAGTTCCCACATCAGGAAAACAGAAGGAATACAAATAAATAACTTGATGCTACACCTCAAACAGCTGGAAAAAGAAGAGCAAGTCAAGCCCAAAGCCAAAAGAAGAGAGGAAATTATAAAAATCAGAGCAGAAATCAATGCAATAGAGACTAAGAAAACAATCCAAAGAATCAACGAATCAAAGAGTTGGTTCTTTGAAAGAATAAATAAAATCGATAAGCCCCTAGCCAACCTTTTTTAAAAAGGGAAGAAAAAGCTCAAATTCATGCAATAAGAAATGAAAAAGGAGAAATCACTACAGACCCAATAGAAATACAGAAGATCATCAACACCTATTTCAAAAACCTCTACTCTCAAAAGTTTGATAACACAGAAGAAATAGACAGATTCTTAGAAGCATATGAAGTGCCAAAGCTAGATCAAGAGGATGTAAAACTGTTGAATAACCCAATCTCTGTTACTGAAATTGAAAATGTAATTAAGTCCTTACCCACCAAGAAGAGCAAAGGCCCAGATGGATTCACTGCAGAATTCTACAAGAAATACAAAGAAGACCTAATGCTGACACTCCTCAAACTATTCAATGAAATTGAAAGGGAAGCAATGCTTCCTAAGTCATTCCTGGAAGCAAATATCACTCTAGTACCAAAACCTGAGAAAGACCCAACTAAAAAAGAGAACTATAGACCGATCTCCCTAATGAACACAGATGCAAAAATCCTCAATAAAATATTGGCAAATCGGATCCAGCAAATCATCAAGAACATTATACACCATGACCAAGTGGGATTCATCCCAGGAATGCAAGGATGGTTCAACATACGCAAATCAATAAATGTAATCCACCATATCAATAAAGCCAAAAATAAGAATCACATGATCATTTCTATAGATGCAGAAAAAGCCTTTGATAAGGTCCAACATTTATTCATGATAAAAACTCTACAGAAAATTGGAATAGATGGTCTTTACCTCAATATAATAAAGGCCATTTATGACAAACCAACAGCCACCATCATACTAAATGGCCAAAAATTGAAAGCCTTTACTTTAAAATCGGGCACAAGACAAGGATGTCCTTTATCACCACTCCTATTTAATATAGTACTGGAAGTACTAGCCAGAGCAATTAGGCAAGAAAGAGAAATAAAAGGGGTAAAGATAGGAAAAGAATAAGTTAAGTTGTCATTGTTTGCGGATAACATGATACTCTACATAGAAGACCCCCTAAGCTCCATTGAAAGACTCTTAGATACAATAAATAAATTCAGTAATGTGGCTGGATATAAAATCAATACTCAGAAATCAATAGCATTCCTATACTCAAACAACAAAATCACAGAGAGGGAAATAAGAGAAACTGGACTATTCACATTAGCAAGCAAAAAATGAAATATTTAGGAATTACTCTTATGAAAGAAGTGAAAGACTTATACAGTGAAAACTATAATACACTGAAAAAGGAAATTGAAGATGATCTCAGAAAATGGAAAGACATCCCTTGCTCATGGATAGGAAGAACAAACATTGTGAAGATGGCTATTCTCCCAAAACTCTTATACAGATTCAATGCAATCCCAATAGAAATACCATCAACATACCTTATAGATCTAGAGAAATCACTCCTAAATTTCATCTGGAACCAGAAGAGACCTAGAATCGCAAAGGCAATTCTAAGCATCAAAGACAAAGCAGGAGGCATCACAATCCCTGACTTGAAATTATACTACAAAGCAACAGTAGTAAAATCAACATGGTATTGGAATCAAAACAGAGCTGAAGATCAATGGAATAGATTAGAAGATACAACCACAACTACAAACACACTCAACCACCTTATCTTTGATAAGGAGCCAAGCAGGTTCACTGGAAGAACGACAGTCTCTTTAATAAATGGTGCTAGAAAAACTGGCTCTCCATTTGCCGAAAACTAAAGCTAGACCCATGTCTATCACCATGTACTAAATTAAAATCTAAATGGGTCAAAGATCTGAATATTAAAACAGAAACACTAAATCTATTGGAAGACAAATTGGGTAGAAACCTTGGAGACATAGGAGTAGGTAGAGAATTCATGAACAGGACTCAAACAGCACGGGAAATACTTCCCAGAATCAATAAATGGGACCACTTCTTTTTAAAAAGTTTCTGCATGTCAAAAGAAATCTCCAGCATAGTGAAAAGAAAACCCACAAACTGGGAAAAGATTTTAGTGAACTCTCTCTCAGACAAGGGACTCTTGTCTAAAACATATAAAGAATTAAAAAAACTCAGACCTCCAAAATTCAAAGATCCAATCCAAAAATGGGCATCTGAGATGAACACGCAATTCTCAGGTGAAGAAATGCAAATGGCAAATAAATACATGAAAAAATGCTCATCATCATTGGTCATTAGAGAAATGCAAATTAAAACCACACTGAGATACCATCTCACTCCTGAAAGAATGGCCAGGATCAAGAAAACCAACAACAACAAATGCTGGAGAGGCTGTGGGGAAAAAGGAACTCTCCTGTACTGTTGGTGGGAGTGTAGACTGGTACAGCCTTTGTGGAGGTCTGTCTGGAGGTTTCTCAAAAAGTTGGGATTGGAAATCCCATTTATTCCAGCTATTCCACTTCTAGGCATATTCCCAGAAGAACTGAAAGCATCATACCACAGTGATTTATGTGCACCTATGTTTATAGCAGCACAATTTGTAATCGCCAGATCTTGGAAACAACCCAAGTGTCCATCAACTGAGGAATGGATAAAAAAGTTGTGGTATTTCTATACAATGGAATATTATTCAGCTATAAAGAACGATCACATTGAGATATTTATCAATAAATGGGCGCAGCTTGAGACCATACTCATAAGTGAAATAAATCAATCTCGCATGTATGAATACCGAATAGTTTCCCTAATGTAAGTTATGATTCAAATATATAAACATATGTGGTAATAATGATTCCCCATTATGTGGCCTTGAAGCCTTATGAAATTTTCACTTATTAATTAGAAAGGCTTTATTCTGGGCTTCTTGATATGGAAATATTTGAAGCTATAGTATATGAAGTTTTATCCAAATATTTCAAGGAAAAAGACAGACACTATGGTAACTACTATTCTTTAAAAAAATTATTTAGTTATTTCTTATGTTTATTTTAATTAAGGGAAAAATTAAAAAAATTACGATATATGATAGTAACTCTTTTCGATTTCCTATTAACTTGTTTTGAAGTCCTGTAATACTCCCACGATCTTGTTTTGACTATTAGACTCTGTTCCATTCTGTGCGATAGTATCAAGTCTGAGGGTATAGGCAACTACTTTGAAGGCAATAAGATTCACAAAGATGCCCATTCTGGTTTGACTATTGTCTCCTTTGGAAGTCCTGTAATGTTTACAATGCCTGAGTTTTATTGGTCTTGTTGTCTACTGTTTTGTCCAACTTTATAATATCTAATGAGATAGACAAATCTTTTTAAGGAAACAAGAGACAACGTTGATAACCATTGTTAATAACCTTGAACTCTGTTCTACATCATGTGCTATGTCTATCCTTGGTTTTGACTGACAGCTTTGTTTTGCCATATTTGACTTTATTCTCTCCCCCCCCCAAAAGTAATAAGAACTAAGGAGTAATAAAATCCAAAATGTGTAAATTTTGTTGTAAAAAAGAGAGGGAGGAAAAAAAAAGAGCTCTAACGGACATAACAGCAAGTGTGTTTAGAGGTGTTAAATAGCTGACTATATTAATGGTTTTGGATCATTGAACACAGCTGTTTGCAGTCTCTCTGTTTGAATGTCTACTTTGTATTCTTTGATACTGTGATTTGAGCAACTATCTCCAAGATGATAATATGTAATCTATTAACAGGTGATTTCTTACTGTTATTTTTTTTTTGTAGTTCTGTATTATGTGTAACCTTACACTGCTTTGTTTTGTTTTGTGTTTTTCTCTTTTTCCTCTTAAATAAAAAAAAGTAATTTATACTAAAAGCTAGCCTGAAACTCATTGCAATCTTCCCATCACAGCCTCCCAAGTGCTGGGTTTAGAGGTGTGTGCCCCACGTCCAGCTAATCCTACTAGATGAAGTTTCTTTTCTGTTGTCTGCAGAAAGTAATGGCTGAACATGATCCCCAGTACCTCATTGAGCTGGATGGAAATAAGTCTCCCGAAGAGCTCTTCATGGTGAGTTCAGTGTTTAGTAAGAATATCTTAGCTGTAAAAATTTAAAGCTTTTGATAATATTGTATCTATCTCAATAAACAGTAATATATTTACATTTTAACACCATTAATTTTGAAAAATTTCTTTTGACTTTAAGATTTAATGTTATATTTATTTATCTATTCCTACTTAAACCAAACCTACATTTGAATTTAAAACTCCTGCCTCAAAGAAAAATAAAAGCAAATAGAAACCAGGAAACACATGGTAAGATGCTTAACATCATTAGTCATAAGGGAAATGTAAATCAAAACCAGAATGGGATATCATGTGACACTCACTAAGATGGCTGAAACTAAGACAATAAGAAGTGTTGATAAAGATAGAGAAAAATTGGAGCCTAAAAATATTTTATAAAAATACAGTAAGTCTTCTTTAAGCACCTAAGTATCTGGCATTCAGTATGATAAATTCTTAGGATATAGATGGAAAAGAGGCTATGAGTCCTTATCCTTGTAATACTCAATGTATTAGGGAAAAATCAGTACTTAAATGGAGGTCTAAGCTAAAGTAGACAAGTACAAGGTATTATAGGATCTCATGACAGATGAAGCAGTCTGGCAAGGAGGACCAGATGTCTGAAATTTCACTTAGAGAAATAGTAAGAATTAGGCCTTGAAGTTTAGGGCAGGCATGGGTGAGTCAGAGTTCTGTCCTGAGCACAGAATCCATGCAAAGGCCCAGGATAAAAAAGTGGGAGAAATGGGACTAGAAGAGTGGAATCATGTCAAGACTCTGGACAATGGTTAACAGCTGTGAAAGGTTTTAAACCAGAGTGTGAAAATGATACTCTTTCCCTTTAAAAACAAACTCAGACTTTAATGTTAAAAAAAAGTGAATAAAATTGTGGTGGGAAGATTATTTCTGGCTTTTGCAGTCATCCAGGTAAAAGATGGTGGTCTAACATAGAGTAGGGATCCTAGAAATGGACAGAACAGGTCTGAGAGAGATTTTAAAAGCCAACATGATAAGACTTGGAGAGTAATATAATCTAGAAATTAGGAAGAGAAAAGTCAAAGATAAGATTTCTGGCTGGTGATGAATTGTTAACAGTGTTAATGATGGAGCTACTTTTAAGGAAAACCTCCTCCCTGGAGATGTGCTCTTGCCAAGATTACCAGTGATCACCTTGTGACCAAAGCCACTGCTCAGTTTCAGTCTTCATCTTAATCTAGAAGCAGCATTTTATGTCTTCTTCCTGCTCTCTCCTTCCCTTGGCTTCTGAGACCTGTGCCACAGTAGTTCCATTGTGCCTTAACTAGACATGCTAAGTCTCTAACCTGTACTGTTGGAGGGCCCCAGAGCTCAGTTCTTGTGAGCTCTTCTCTGTTACCCTCATACCTGAGGAGGCATCATCCACTTTGATGGTTTTAAATACCCTCTCAGTGCTGTAATATTACTCTTAGATTCTTTTTACCAGACTTTCCCCTTCAGTTCTGTGGTCATCTTGGATTCAAATGTGCAAGGCAGTACTCTGCCACCACTCACCCCAATTAGTTTCTTTCAGTTTTCTGCTTTTTATAAATATTAGCACCATCCTTGTAACTGCTCTTCTACCTGCTAACCCTCATATTCACATCTAGTCCATCAACATATACCATATGCTACTTCAAAATGTATCCTCTCTTTAACATCTGGAGCACATTTTAAGGCGATGGGGCATACTGAGAGGCTTGACTGAAACTTGTTGAGCTTATGAAGGCTGTATCTTGGAACAGGTACTCATGTAGATACTATTACTGCCACATTGCCACTACTACTGCCACATTTATCAAAGTAAGTTACAGTGAAGCTCAACACTGAGCAGTAAGTAAGTGAGCCAAACTCTAAATAGGAATTAACAAGCCAAGAGAGGGAAGGTTAAACTGTGAACAAATAACATAGTTCCTCTACAGACTACTATACATGGCTAGCATTTGTCCATTTTACCAGCTTTTATTTCAGATCCTGTGCACTAACCTCTTTTTTCCTTTTTCCACCTGCTTCTTATATCTAATGTCTATATTCTTTTCTTAGTGCTGCCATTATATAGTATCACCAATCAGGTAGGTTAAAGTGACAAAACTTTAAGTTTCACAGTTCTGAAGGCTAGAAGTCCAAAGTCAAAATCCATTAAGGACCATGCTCCTTCCAGATACTCCAGAATCCATCCTTGCCTCTTCTTCTTTTGGTAGCCTGATGCATTTCATGGCTAACTGCAGCATAACTCCAGTACCTACCTCCATCTGATCACCTTATTTGATCACCTTACTTTGGCCAAAGAGGTCATATGGACCTACATCTCAAGATGTGAACATTTGGGGCTCAGAGGGGTGACTATTAAAGTTATAAATGTGTCCCTCAAGAATGGTGAGTCAGGAGGATCACAAGTTTGAACTCAGCCTGGACAACTTAGTGAGACCCTGTCAAGAGAGACAGAGAGACAGAGAGATAGATAGATAGATAGATAGATAGATAGATAGATAGATAGATACAGAGACAGAGGAGGGAGACTGAGAAGAAGGAAAGAAGGGAAGAAAGAAGGAATGAAGGAAGGGATGAAGGACTGGGGACGTAGCTCAGTGTCAAAGTCCTGAGTTCAGTCCCTATTTAAAAATGGTAAAGTCCTAAGTTTAATACCTATGAGTGCGACCTTACTTGGAATTAGATAATCAAGTTAAGATGGAGTCATACTTTATCAGGTAGATCCTCATCCAATATGAGAGGAGATGAGACAGCAGAGGCAGAGACAGGAGTGATGTAATCCAAGCCAAGAAGCCAGCAGACCATAGACACCAGGAGGAAGCAAGAAAGGGTTCTAGCCTGATACTTGGAGCATGAGTTTGAGACATGAGCTGATCACATTTTTCAGAATGTTTAGATAGTCAAGTGACAATGTAGTCAAATATTTATTCTTTAAATTTAGATGGTAATGGAACGACTTAGATATCTGAATCTAAAAAGAGCGGCTGTGTTAACCAAACTTCAAACTGCAGAGGAAGAAGTTAATGACATTATGGAAACTGTAAGTTTCATTTAACTGTTTGAAAGTTAAACTGTTCAGTATCTGTTGTGAGCTTATTTTATATCATTTCAAGGTCTAAAAGGAATTTCAGGGATGTCTTTTATAAAAATGGGTTTGTCTTCTGGAAAATATCTATAATGTTAGCGTAGATGTTCTTTTGGACAACAAATACAACAAAACAAATTTCCAAATGGAAAAAACCCAATAAAATCAGAACATTAACCATAGGGACGATGAAAAATAAACAGAAGTTCACTTGGAAAATTTCATAACACTGAAGAAAGGAAAGACATAAAAACCCTCAACTATGTACTCATTTATTCATTCAGTCAACCAAATGTTTGGGTGTTCTCGGCACTATTGGACTGTGGATATGAAAGTAATCAAATTACAACTGCTATGTGCTAGAAAGGCTACAAAGACTTTTAATTGGAGTATGCTGGGAAGTTTAATTTTACTCTAGAAAGAATTTTTGTAGGAATAGAAACTGTTAAAAAATCAAGATCATAAATAGATATCATAATTCAAATAAACTAATTATTGAAGAAAGGTCACTTTTTATCCATTACCATATAATCTTCAGTAGGTCAATGCAGTGGAATATGATCCTCAGTATCATGAACTAGTGCTAAATAAGGAAGATAGGTGGGTACAGAGACTAGGAAAAATAAGTATATGCTGAACTTCCAGTGATTATGGAAGGAAAAATAAAAACCATCTATAAAACCTGTGGGATATTTCCCAGCCAGAAAATTTGCCTTTAGGATTTTCTGTATGTGAATATGTAGTGTGTTATAATTCCCTAAGTGTGTACCACTAATTGTACCTGGCCTTTTTCAGAAAAGGACAGAGATTGCCTTTGTGTTTGCTATGGTTATGTTCATTATTTATCTTTCCCAGGCATTCTTTCTCTCTGGCAGTCCACATGGGCAACATACTGCACATGGTGGAGGCATGTGTAGCAATCCAGAATGTTTAGAACTAAGACCTGTAAATGTCTTTTTATAGGATCCAGACAGATTCCTCTACCCAATTAAATTTAGGAATCTTTAATATTTGTTGCATTATAGGAACCTGGTTGATTAAAGTTGATTGATTTCCAAGTTTGTTCTGACTTGTAACTAGATGTCACCTCAAAACTTCATATGCTCATTAGATAGGCTTTGCAGAAGTGGCTGGATTGAGAGATTGCAATACTGTAATTCAGAGTGTGTGGTAACTAAATTTTTGTAGCATAATTGTGGGTGTGTGTAATGGAAGTTCCACTTTGGATGTAAGTGACTCCAATCAATAGGTGTATAGTGTGGATGGACACAAGGAAGGAAGATTTTTTCATTTGCTGTTGCTGCTGTCTTCTGCCTATCATTCCATCAGCTGTCTGTCCTCTGCAATATTCCTCTGTCAGGCCACCTATCTTGGAAGCAACTGATTTATGGACTGAAACCTCTACAAACTGTGAACCAAAATAAACCTTTTCTCTTTTAACTTTGGGTGTTGAGTATTTCTTTTTTCTCTTTTAAAGAGAAAAAACCCCACAATTTCAAAACATAATAATTAGAGGATAACAATAGTTAATATATTGTGTATTGTTATTTTTAAATTAATTATTTCAGAGTATAGGATATCTTCATTTAATTATCTAAGCAATATTAGCACAAGCCTTTCTTTTCAGTGACCTAAGAGAAATTAGTGAAATAACTATCTTAACTATCTTTTGGATATATATATATAATTTCTTTCAGCTGCTCACACTAGGGAGACAATGTGATGCTTACATATCTTGAGTGTGATTTATTTCACTTAATTTTATATATAAATGGATTATGTAATTTCTTTCAGGCAATTTTGTCAGCTTTCAATGGAGTTTTTAATTTCCTGGTAATCTCTTTGAATCTGTTTCAAGTATTCTAGGTTTTTTTTTTAATATTCTTCATCAAAGGTTTTCCTCCTTTTTAAAATGTTCCTTCATTCTTCCAGATGTGTCTTTTAAAGAAGTGCTTAGCATTTCTTTTATTAATCTTGTATCTTGCTTTAGTTGTATTAATATTTCAGTTTTGAGTTCATCTATAATGTCAGAAAGATATTTCTTTATGTCAGCTAATGCTGTGTCCAATATTGCATGTTTGCCGCCCTTAATCTCTTCTGTATTTACCTCTCCTGGACTGATATTCCCTGGGTTGGGGCTGGAGGCTTTTTCTTATTTCTTTCTTTTGTCATGTTTCTGGTTTCTTCTGCACAGGTTTATGGTGGAGGTTCCAGCCCTTTTCCTTATTGGTTATGGTTCTTCTATTGGATCCCATCCAGGGGCATGACCCAGCCAAAGCATATCCTACCCATCTGCTCTGGGCAGGGAGCAACCATCTGAAGTCACTACCATTCCTTGTTCAGGCCCATCCTGCCCAATACCAATATGTCATCCAGTTGGTCACTCCTCTCCCACAGGAGGACCAAATTCCGAGCACTCACCATGGTTGAGTGCAGGTCTTATGTCGGTGTTGTTCTTTGTTGGGCTCACCAACTCCTGACTTCAGCACAACTGTGGCTCTGGTGGTGAAAGCACCATGATTGTAAGCTCTCACCACCAGAGTCTGACCAGCTCCAGTGAGAGTGCTGTGACCACAAGTCTTACTGGCTCCTTTTTCTTTAGTTTCTTCCTGGTTCAAGAGGATCCATCTCCCTGTGTCTGATCTTCTCCAGGATGTTTTATTCTGGCATCTGAGCTGTTTCAGAGAGGCTCCTTATTTTGCTGTTTACTGATCTGCCATCTTCCAAAACTCCCCTAGTTTTTGATTCTTTGTGATAGTTCCTGTGCAGTTGGGTTTTTTTTTTCTTAAAGTCTTTGCCTACATCAATGTCTTTAAGGGTTTTATTTATTCTATCTTGTAGCAGACTTAATATTTCTTTCCAATATTTAAATCTTTGGTTCATTCCAAATTCAATTTAGTGTATAGTGAAAGATAAATTTTCAGTTTTAATCTTTGGCATGTGTGAGTGTCGGGTATTTTGTCTCAGTGATGGGAAAACCAACTTTTTTATTTTAAGGAGAATAAAACCAACCAAAGTAAAACAAAATAAAGAAATCAAAACAAAACAGTGTAAGTGATACAGGATTTCAAAACAAGATGATAGAAATCAACAATGGCTACCATAATGCCTTTTGTTGTCTTCAAAATAGCTGCCCATATCATCAGACATAGTAAAATCAAACAAAGCAGAATAGAATAGAGTCAATAAAAACAAAACAATGAATGCAATACAGGACTTCAAAACAAGATAATAATAAATCCAAAATAGAATATATCTGTTTATCTTTGAAATAGATGCCCATTCCATCAGATATAGTAAAATAAAAAAGACAAAACAATAAAAGTAAACAAAGCAAAACAATGGACATGATGCAGGACTTTAAAACAAGATAATAGGGAAAATGGCTACCACCTTCAGAATAGATCCTCCATAGATACTATACTGTGTATAGTTACTCTCTGAATAGATGATCAGAATACTGGCTTTAAGTCTGCAAAGTCAGTGAAACACTAAACACTACAAGCATTAAGTAGCTATCATCTCAGCCTGTACTTTTCCAGATCAGCCAATTGGCTCTTCTTGTCTTCCAGCCCACATGCTGGAAGGGGCTGTCCTCTTATTCTACTTCCCATACCCCAGACATGGCACTAGCCCACACGAAGGGACTGGATTCTTGTTCTCCTTCCCACAGCCTGTGAATGGCATTGACTCACAGTAAGGGGGTGGCATCTGGTTCTCCTCTCCACAGCCTTCACATAGTGCCAACTCACAAGAAGGAGTTGGATTCTGCAGCCTGCAAATGGTGCCAGCTGACAGGGAGGGGCTGACATCTGGTTCTCCTCCCCATGGTCTGTGCGTGATGCCAACTCACAGGAAGGGGCTGGATTCTTGTTCTCCTCCACAGCTAGCGCATGGCACTGTTTCACATGAAGGAGCTGGCTCCTTGTTCTTTCCGTGGCCTGCAAATGGAACCAACTCACAAGAAGGGGCTGGTTTTCCTCCCCACAGCCCATGCATGGCACTGACTTACAGGAAGCATCTGACTTCTCCTCTCTGCAGCCCACAAATAGCACCAACTCACAGGAAGGAGCTGGCATCTGGTTCTTCTCCCCGCAGCTCAAGCATGTTTTTGACTCAGAGAGAGGGGCTGGATTCTTGTTTTCCCTGTGGTCTATGCATGGCACCAACTCTGGGAAAAGTAACTGAAACAAAATTTTTCTGTGTTTTGAAGGATCTTAAATGTATGTTCTTCAGCTAAACCCAAGTGATTTTTAGAGACACAGTATAAACAGAATGTTTAAAGCAGTAATTTTTACTACATGGTAGGGTAATCCAGGAAATTTTAAAAAATATATCAATACCAACACCAGTTAAAACAGAATTTCTAGGATTGAGATAACACATTAACTAAAACAAAATAAAATAGTTTATGACATCAAAGGCAAGGTCAACAAAAGAAAAAATAGGTAAATTGAATGTTGAACAAATTAAAAGCTTTGGGCATAAAAGTACATAGTCAATAGAGTCAAAAGATAATCAATAGGATGGAGGAGAATATTTGTACATCATGTAGCTGATAAGTGACCAAGGTTCAGAGTATATAAAGAAGTACTACAGTTCCACCACAATAAAAGTTCTTAATTCATAAATGGACAAAGGACTAGCATAAGCAATTCTCCAAAGAAGATATACATATAAATGGCCAATAAATACATAAAAAGATGTTCAATGTCTCTAATCATAGAGAAATACTAATTATTACTGCAGTGAGAACTACCTCCTATCCATCAGGGTAGTTGTTATCCAAAAATCAGAAAATAAGTGTTGGTGCAGATGGGGAGAAATTGGAGTCTTCTTGCATTGCTGATGGCAGGTACTGTCTAAAATAGTTTAGTAGTTTCTCAAAAACTTAAGCACAGAATGTACTATATGATCCAGGAATTCCACTTTTAAGTCTGTCCCCTGAAGAACTGAAAGCAAGAACAGGAACAGATATTGAACTCCAGTGTCTATAGCAGCCAGCAGTCAGATGGCGGGGAAATCCCAATGTCTGCTAGTGAGTGAGTGGATAAACCAAAAATGATATGTACATATAATGGAATATTATTTGGCCTTAAAAATGAATACATGATATGTATTCTTTAAAAAGGAACACAAGGATACAGGATATAATATGGATGATAATTGAAATAAGCCAGATACACAAGATACTATAATTTCTGTTTTATGAAATATTTAGAAAAAGCAAATTTGTGGGAACAGAAAGTAGGATAGAAGTTACTAGGGGATTAGGGTGGGAAAACTGATTATGGGTAGAGTTTCTGTTTGGGATGATGGAAAAGCTCTAGAATGGGTAACAGTGGTAGTTGGGGGACCTTGTGAATATACTTGATAACACCAAATTGTACACTTAAGATAGTTAAAACAGTAATTTTAATCTATGTATATTTTATGACATTTAATAAACTAGAAAGCCTCCTTAGAACGTTTTGTTACACAGCGAGAGAAAAGACTCACTGATTTAAGGAGGCAAGAGAGGAACAAAGACCTTAGAGATTTTAGTTCTGGTGAGCAGTGTGAAAGCCATACCACTTGTCTAGTAGAGAGAAGGAAGTATGGATGGTGGGGATGGCATGCATGAAACTACAGCATTGGTTTCCAGTCAGACTGGCCTGGGCCTAAATTCTAGCTCCATAGTTACCAGGTCTGAGTGTAACTTGCATTTTGAGACCATAATGCTGAGATAAATCAGACACACAAGCTTAAGTATTGCATGGTTTCTTTTATATAAGAAACCCAAAGTATAAATAATTTAAAGTGCAAAACAAAAGATGACTAGGAAATCAAAAGGTAATCCTTTCTTAGATGTGAAGGGGATCTGGAGTGGAGGGAAAGAGTAGATAGGAGAGGGAAAGAATAACAAGGATTAAAGTGATGTGTATATACACTAGTTCCAAGAGATGAATACAATTATTATGTATCACTTACACTAATAAATAATCTAAGTGCTGTATGATGGGAAGTCCAGAGGTTATTCTGAGAGGCTCAGGTAGGTATGGTACTTGAAGACAGTGGCATCTGTACCAGCTTTCTGTTGCTACACTCAACTCCACCCAGCTGTGGCTGTGCCTAAGACCATCTCAAATGATTCTTTGGTTCAGTATACTTCAGTCTTTTGATGGAGACAGAAATATGGTGGGAGGTGGAGGAGAGGTAATGTGGACCGAGTGATTGGAGTAACCCCAGCCACCAGTACCCCCTTGAGATTTCCAGCTTTCCATTTCTGCTCTGTATTCAGCCCCCTTAGCAGTACTTGACCCCAGGTCTTTTCAGGATTTTTCAGAATGAATCAACTGGCTTCTTTCTGGTTCCACACCTGTCACATACATCTTTGCCATCACAGATACTTAGTTTTCATCTTTCTAAGTCAGGCACCACTCTTAACTGCTGTCTGGCTTGCAAAACTGTATCCATAGCTGGTAAGCTGTGAGCTATGACCAACATCTTTGGTCTCTTCTCCATTCTCTATGTACTTATAAGCTTATTATTTTCTTAAAAAAATTCTTTAATGATCATTTTACCAAAGTTTCAAAAAAGGATAAATACATGTGATCAATCTGTCTTGTTTAACTAGCAGACAGTCCTGCGAACCTTTATGACTATAATTTCAGTGTCATTGAGAAGCTGCTCTTGTCTTCCCCCAGCTATCAGAAATGTGGCTTGAAAGGGTGGGAACTTGAGGGTGGAATGTGGTCTGCTATTTCATCACTTTCTCTGTGTTTGAAGAAGTAGGGAAGAGAATAGAATGATGCCTCCTGACTTCTCTGGGGTGTTTCTGTCCTAGCTTATTGTTTAGGACTCTAGAGAAGACTGATTGCATCCACAGATGAGGTTCTCAGTCTTTTATAGCTGTTCTAGGCTTTGGTGGCTTCCTGACCATTGAGCTCTCCTTCCTGTCCTCTACCCTGTAGGCATCATCCTGCAGCATGTACCTCTGTGATTTCAGATACTGAAAGGGTACAGGCAAGATGATGGTGCCCATCTTATTCGATATACATGACCAACCGTCGAGCCAGCCGATGCATGTTCCACTCACATCTGAAGGGAGTTAGCCTTTCCTCTTGACAGTTTCCTACTGTGCCCTCTCTAGGGTTCTCTCCTCCCTTGCTGGGGTGGCATACGAACATGTGTGTAGTCTGCAGTCTGTAGACAGCAGTCTTTTTTTTTTTGTCTTTTTCTTTTTTATTGGTACCAGGGATCGAACTCATGACCACCTGCTTGCAAGGCAGGTGCTTATGCCGCTGAGCTAAATCCCTAGCCCCTGTAGACAGCAGTCTTTAGGGACAAATTGCTCAACATCTTCTCCAGGTTACTGATATGAAGGATTGTTGAGAGAATCTTCAAATTTTAAGAATGAAAGAAAGACTTATAGAATGAATAAATGCAAAAACTATTTTGTATATAGTATCTCACTATTTAAATGTGTATATATTAACGAATTGACTAAGAATCTGGCACATTTTAAACCTTTTCAATAAGAGTTTTTCAAACTCTTGATTTTTTAAACAGTGATAGAAAATGGTCTATTTTATGCTTTTTCTACCATATGATGGCAAATGGTTAGAAAATTTTAAGTAAGGTTTTCTTACAGAAATAAGTATTAGTCTTACTAAGTCTAGGACTAGTGCAAAATGTGGTACATTAGGAAAAAAGCCAAACATTGCATTGTAAACTATTTCTTAAATAGAAAAGCTCTATCAAATAAGAAATGTAATATTTAATACTCTCATTTCAGCAAAATTTACATAACATTTTTAAGTTTAGCATTTGTGTGTTCACAGGAAGAGCTGTTCCGTACTCTTGCATCTTGTAAACTTATTGCAGCAAGATACAAATGGCAGAGGAGCCGATGGGGGCGTATATGTCCTGTGGCTTTAAAGGAAGGTAACATTATTTCAGGATTACCTGATTTTTCTGTGAGGTAAGTAAGATTTTTCAGAGCTTAATTTTAAAACTTGTCCATATATGTTTTCAGTTGTTTATTATTATGGGATTTTTAAAGTTTTCTAGGTAAAATATACTGTCTGTCATCAGAAGAAGCATTAAAAACATTTTTATTGAACCCACGTCCCTATCTTCTTCCACCTATGCCAGCACCACCATGTAAAGTATTCATATTTGGACCTCAGTATTCAGGGAAAACAACACTCAGCAATTTGATTGCAGAATATTATAAAGGAAAGGTAACTATCATCTCTTCCTATCTAGATTATAATTTGTAGAATTTTATTTGTTCTCAATTTTCTTAATTTTATGCTGCCAGCTGGGTGATTTTTCCAATCGACTTTAGTGTCACTTGCAAATCATCATCTCTTTCTGCTTCCCTCATGTGTTTAATGAATTTTAAATGTGCTGGTTCTAAGAAAAGTCATATTACTACATGCTAAAGAACTGATAACAATCATATTATTGTTAGCAGTTACATAATGATCTTTTAACCATTTTACATTCAAGTATCATAATTTATTGCTTATATTTACAAATTGATTGTATTTTGGTTACATGATAGAATTTGGGTTAATATTTAGAGCATTTATAATTTTCCCATTTAAAGACATGAAAATTTATTTCTGATCTTCAGAAATTATGAAAAAATAAATGTTTATTTTTCTAAGCCACCAGGTTTTGAATTGCTATGTTATGCAGAAATTGGACAATGAATATTTCCAAAACTAAAGGTGAATTATATTTCATTAAAATATAAAATATCTCCCTGATAAAAGGCTTCAATTTTTTAAAAATGATATAATTTGAGAAAAGATTTTTGAAACAAGTATAAATTAAAAGTGTTTCTCGCACTGTGTACAATAGACCTTTGAGTTAAGACTGTCTCACATACAGACAACTTGGGTTATGACCAGAATTTTAGGTTTAACTTATGACCAAAGCTTTGAGTTATGACCCAAATGTTGGCCACTTGTGTAGTTGTAAACAGATTTGCAATGCCACAAAACCCATGCAAGCTTGTGTAAGCATCTGTCTGAGCCCAGATGCACATGTTTGTAGACATGGTTTTGGTTAGTACTTTATATAGTCACTATAATTACTGCTATCAAAAGCTAGAAAAGAAGCTAAAGGAGGAGGGAAGGTAAAGAAAACAGTAACAATCAAAAAGAAGGAAGAAATTGTGGAGAAATATGAGAGTGACATTCATGTGACCAATCTTGCTAACATGTACAGCATGTCAAAACCCACCATCTTGACAATCTTACAGAAAAGACTTAAGGAAGCTAGTATTGCTGAAAATGTTATTCAGATTAGTAAGTCACAATCAACAATAGAGGTAGGCGAGGTAAGCAAGGTAGAAAAGCTATTATTAGTATAGTTAAACAAAAGACAGATGGCAGATTATAGCCTATCTGTCTATGATTTACTTTTAAAAAGCTAAGGCTATAAATGAAAATCTTGTAAAGGATATAATACATCAATGAGTGATAATGGTGAAACATTTTGTGCCAGTAAGGCAGGGGGGTGTAACGAGGCAGTGCTAAGCAGCCAGTGCTAATAAAAGGGCTGCTGAAAATTACACTACTTTGACTTTTGCTCTAAAGTTTTTAAGCTGTGATGAAAATTCCCAAGAGAGTATACATTATCCAGGAAGAGAAGAAAATGCCAGGTGACAAGACTATGAAGGAGAGATTAACCTTACTGCTATGTACCAATCAAATAGTGATTGGATTTATCTCTCTGAGACCCCCAGAGTATTCAGAAAATGTAAAGTCATAATGAATAGGCTAGAGATCATGTGGAGATCTAATGAAAAAGCCTGGGTAACTAGGTACTTTTTCTTGAGTGGATCAGGGAGGCTGTTAAATTTCTAGAGGACAAAAGTTAGTTTACCATTCAAGGCTCTCCTCATCGTGGGTAATATTCCTGCTCACACTCAGGATTTGGAAGAAAAATTGTCTAAATTCCCATGGCTCTCAGTTGAGTGCTTCTCACCTACTACAACTCCTCTACTGCAGCCTATGGACCAACAGGTTATACCTAATTTGGTATATACCAAGGAGCTATAGCCCAAGCTATATACTAAAGAGCTGTTCCTGAAGTGCTTCTGGATAGTCTCAGATACATATTTAACACTTAAAAAATTCTGGAAGGAACATTACAGCATCCTTTCTTGTGTGGAGTTAATTGAGAAATCCTGAGCTAATGTCTAAGGACACTGAGACCTTTCTGGAAGAAAGTGTGGCCTAACATTATACAGGAGAGAGACTTTGAAAGTTGCATAGAGGAGCCTCAGCCTTCAATTGACTCTGTGATGGTTGATTTTGTCACTATAGCAAAGTCTGTAGGCTTAGAGTTAGATAATAGTGATCTGAGGAGCTTGCAGAGGAATTGTCTACAGAGAAACTTAAGCAAATGCTGGTTGAGCAGCAGAGAATGGCAGTTGAGGTGCTTTTCAAAGGGGTGGCGGGGAGTGTCAACAATCAGTGCAACAAATTCTTCTGAAACAAAGGAAATCCTGAAAAAATGAACAGAACTACAAAAAGTTGTAAAGAAGACAAGAAGAAGCCAATGATTGCATTTACTTACTAAATGACAATGCCATGTCATACAACAGAATTCTGATAAAGAAAAGACAGAAACAGTATTTAGTTCTGGAAAGGATGAGACCTAGTGAGCCAGAAGCAGGTCCTAGTGAGTTACAGACTGTCCCAACAGGAGAAAGGATACCAGAGAGCCATATTCTTGATATTCTTATGAAAGGGGACTCTTCTTCCAAACAATAACCAGCTTCCAGTTTATCCTCCCTTCCTGCAGGCCAAAGAATGCGTGCAGTATGAAATCGTTTCTTCTGGTAAACTAGGCACATTTTATAACTTTTTGGTGCATACACTAAGAAAATTATTGGCATTTCTGGTAAATTAGGTGCATTATACAAGCCTTTTTTTATTATGAAAAGATTATGTAAGGGATGCTTTGGGAAGTTTGAAATGCATTATGGGCATTTCCATTACTTATTATGGGAAAAATAGTCTTGATGTACTCTGGTTTCTTTTTAGATTATAAAAACAACTTGAGTTATAACCAGCCCTCATGAATTGAGTTCATAAGTCACGGGTCCACTATACATAGTATTCCTACAAATGACAAAGAAAAAGACAAAAAAATAGGCAACAGATAGCTAGAGAAAATCACAGAAGATAAGTTTCCAGTGGAAAAAGATTATGAGAAGATGCTAACCCTTCTTGGATGATAAGAAAACATGAAATAATAAAAAGATACAATTATTTACCCTTAAAAATGACTTTTGTTGCCAACGAGAGCATGAAAGAATGGCAAGTTTATAAAACTATTAGTAAAACTATAAATTGTTACCATCTTTCCAAAATAATCTTTAAATTCCATCCATGATGTGATCCATTGTGTGATCCTTGAGAGAAGGGAAGTTCAGGAGTTGAGCCCCATGATTAATGCCTACACCAGCAGGGAATGGTGTTTCTTCTGAGCTAAGGAGTCTGAGGCTGGAGTTCTGAAGCAATCGTAATTACGAAGGAGAGCTCTAGAAGAGAGGCAGCTGCTTGGGTCAGGATGGTGAGAAGCCTGCATGTCCAGAGGTTGGGCTGCACATGTGCTTCATAAGGCTTCTCAAGGCTCACTAGAGGATGTATCCTACAGGGTTACAAATGAAGTAGGGATCCTGGGGTTTGAGCAGGGTTAGGTCATGGGACAGTTGTGGTCCAGTGAGAAAGGAGAGAATTTATTAATAGCCAGGACCTCACACTGATGCACAATATTAGGATTAAAGATACCTGCCTAGTCCAAGGAATATTCCATACCCACCCTAATGGAGCCTAAAATGTCCTCAGTAAGATCCAGAGAATGAGTTTGGAGACTGAGTCCTGTCAAACTTAGAAACAGTTTAGGTTTTCCAAAGAACTTTGGATTTAACAAAGCATCAAATGCAACTTCTAATGTGATAAAGCAATAATTGAACTGTCTACTGGAACAAAACTCAATACTGACACTCTTTAAAAGAAAGTAATAGTCCCTAATAGTGAGACTCTAGTACTGTGTCACATTATCCAACAAATAATGAAAAATTATGAGACATGCAAAGAAATAGAAAAATATGACCCATATCAAGAAAAAAGAAAGTAGTAGAAACTGACCCTGAAATGAACCAGATTTTAGAGTTAGCAGAGACAGTCTTTATGGCAGCTTTTTAAATATGTTTGTGATCTTAACAAGAGAACATATTAGGAATATCATGAAATAAATTTAAATTATATTTTAGAAAAGAACAAAATGGAAATCTTGTAACTAGAAATAAAAAAAACTGAACTGAAAATTTACTGAATTAGTTTAATTGCTGATCTGAGTTTGCAGAAGAACTTCAGGAATGATCAAAAAATTTCATTCTGAAGCACAAATGGCCAATCAAGTATATGGAAAAATTAAAGTATATGTTCAAAATCTTTAACTCTTAGGGAAATGCAGATGAAAACAACTTTCAGATTCCATCTTACCTTAGCCAGAATGACTTTCATCAAGAACACAAAAATAAATGCTGGCAAAGGTATGGGAAAAAATGAACCCTCACAGATTATTGGCAGGAACGTTAATTAGTATAACCACTATGGAAATCAGTATGGAGATTCCTCAAAAAACTAAACATAGACATATTTGATCTAGTTAAAGCTCTTCTGGGTAATTTTCAGAAAGAAGTAAAGACATCATACTACTATAGTGTTGCATGCATGCTCATGTTTATAGTGATACAATTCATGAAAGCAAAACTCTGGAAACAGCTTAGATGCCCTGATGGGAAAAATGGATAAAGAGAATGTGGTATATGCACACATCACAATATTATTCAGCCAAAAAGAAGAAGGGATTCATGTAATTTACATTAAAATGGATGAACCTAGAGAACATCATGTTGTGAAATAATTCATAGTCAGATGTCACATACTTTATCTTGCATGAGAACCCTAAAATCTAAATAGATAAAATAATAAAATGAAGGAGAAATGATAGAAAATCGGAAGGTAGATCTCTGGAGATGAAGAAGAGAATTGGGGAAAGAGGAAGAAGGTGAGAGGGCATTAAGGAATTGAAAACGATCAAAATGTGTTATAGGTACGTACCAGTTCCCTCCAGATGAACATCACTAAAAAAAATCATCAGTAAAAAAAATAAAATAAATTCTAGAAGACGATATGGTGACAAAAAAACCCCAAAAACAAACAAACAAAAAAAAAGAAAGCATTTGCAAAGGACCAGGAATTAAAAACTAAAAAAAGAGGAAGAGAAAGTAAGGGATTAACTACAATGGAGCAAAATGGAAAGTTTTTAGGGTAATAAAGAAGTTCAGAATGTTGATTTTGGTTGTGGCTATATGTAAATATTTGTAATAAGTCATCAAGTTGCACATATAAATGCCTACCTTTTTGTTTGTAAAGTTGATTTAATTTGCATAGTTTTAAGTTTTGTGGTTTAAACCAGAAGATCTATATCTATATATAGAGAGATGGAGAGACAGACAGAGACAGAGAGACAGACAAAGACAGAGATATCCTGAATATAAATTTAATTTGTATATGTAGCATCTTACATAAAAAATAGCTGAATTTTTTATTGAAGAAAAAAACTAAACAATTAATGGACTTTGAATATAACTCTAAAGATACTTCAAGTAGTATCAATATATCTGACATATAGAAATATAGATAAGTAGATGACTAGACAGGCCAATAGATGATATATTTAGTATTCATAGTACATTTTGCTTATGTTGATTTTATCACATATTTTTTTCAGGTAGTTGACTATGCCACACTTGTTCAACCACGTTTTGATGAGGCTCGTGAAGCATTAATAAGAAATACTATAGCTCGGGCCACTGAAGCAGCTATTAATGTTGTGGAAGAAAAGCTTCTCACAGAACTACGAGCTAAAAGACAAGGTGAAACAGTTTTAAAAATATGTGTTCTAAATTTTGGTAAACTATTAAGCCTGGCTAGTTAAGGGTACAAACTTTATTTTGCTTATGTGGTAGCCTTGGCACCTTGTAAGTATCCAGTCTCTTAAAATAAATGGTCAAAGGAGTGGATATACATAAATTGATTCATAAGTAAAAGCTTTCAATTGTAGATCTTTAGGGAAAGGAATCAGAAGGAGCTTCTAAATTTGGATTTTTAAAAATTTTTTGAGCCTATGTACTGTACTGGTGATAGTGTTTATACTTTAATAAGAATCTTCCCAAATCTTGGGGAATTTGTTTTAGGTTTATATGTTACTCCTGTTTATAATTAAGTCTTTGCATTTGGGAAATACTAATTTCAAATCCAGAAAGTAATAATGCAATGAAAATGGAAGAAACTTTGTGCATTATCTTTACTGTTCTTGATAAGTTTATTCCTGCATGTTTTGTCTTTTTGTTGCTCTTAAAGGGAATCATTTTCCATAATATGTTCCAAACAGTTATTTCCAGTGCAGTATAAAGTAATTTTTTTATATAATCACATTCACTGAGTGATTTACTTAAATTCCCCTTTATTTTATATGCTATTTTTTAGATTTTCCTAACAGGAAATATGATATTTAGCTTTATACCTAAACTAGGAAGATGAAACTATTTAAATAGCAAGGAAATAACACTTTCCTATGTGGTAATACTGAGGTTTTTTTTTGTTGTTGTGAAAGAACATTATTTGTCTAAAAATTATGCCTGTCTTTTTAGCCTCAAACAGGTAAAAAAACCCAACATGGTGTTCAACAGATGTCAAAATGCAAAACAAAAGACTAGCACTGAAATTGTATGAAGATTAGATGAACTAAAATGAAATTATAGTTTCAGTATAGTATCTTCAAAATGAACATCAAAATTTTAAAAATACAATTTACAAACTGAAGCTGGAGAACTTTTGACCCAGAATACTCAGAGAGCTTTCTAGAACTATTAACCAAATGAAGTCATTAATTAATTCAGCAAATACTTGACCTACTTTGTATTAGACTTGGCTGTGGATACTATGAGACAGAGGTGGACAAGATCCTTGAAGCTCCCATCCTTTGGATACTTCATGTTCAGAGAGGGTATGGGAGTTTAAAAAAAAGCCCCATGAACAGATAGAAAAAGATAATACAGTAACAAAGGGGACAGTGACCAAAGCAGGGATTCTAGAATATTGGAATAAACTCTTCAAAGAGGAGACATTAGACTGAGACCTGGATCCAAAAGAATCATACTTGCCTCCCTATCCCAACTACCTGTTGTTAACACAGCCAATTATTATCTTTCAGCTGAGAAAACTTTAAGAGAACTTCAAAATCAATTTGGAGAGAAGGCATTTGAAGAGTTTCCAGAGTATGTGTCTAAAGGCTTAGGAGAATTGCACTCTTCAGTTGATGAAGGAGGTAAAGAAAAATATTGATGATATTGTTGGCTGAAGCTTTCCTAATACAAGTAGGTTCTTGACAAAGTGTGTTACCTTTTTACTGCAGCACATTCTCAAGAATCTCATAGAGACAGTGCTCTAGAGGACACATTAGAAAGCAGAACAAAGTCAGAAGATGCTCTTGATGATCAAACTGCTAATGCTGATAAAGACGGTAATGAATGCTGATGCCATGAATATGGATGTTATTTTTAAATTATTTTACACTTGATTATGTTTTTATTGAATATTAAAATTACCACAAAATGAAAAATTCAGAAGAAAACTAGCTGTCCTCTTATGTATTTAAGTAGAATAGCTATAGAACAAAAGTAGACTTACTTGAATAAAGAAGAAACCAGAAAATGGGGAGTCAAATACAAGGACAGCCCATAGGAAGAAAGTTTTGAGTGTTTCTAAAGTTATAAAATAGTTATTGTATAATTATAGATATTTTCTTAAAAACTCTCTGTTTCCTTTAATGTATTAGAATAAGAGCATTATAAATCCATCATTGTGATTGGTTTTTATCATTTATCCATTATTTGGTTTACTATTTTAAAATTTTCTTTTCATATTTTAACATAACTGAGAGAACATTGCATTATGTTACTTAAATTATGTAATGATGTATAGTATATCATTACATAATAGGTATAAAGTACTCTGCCTTTTTTACATGCAGCATACCATTTAATTATATTTTTTAATAAGGAAATATTTAACTCATTTTAAATTATTACATAGTTTGCCTATGAATATATAGTAATTTTAACCAGTTCTTTTATGTTAAAAATTTACGTTACTTTTTTTCCATATTTATAAACATTATTTTGGTGAATTTTTGATATAAAATTTTGTTTGCATGTCAATATAAGGTTAGGGTGTGAAGTTACTGACAAATTGCTGCATATAAGGCTGGGGAGTTAGATCTATGGCTCAAGTGTTTGCCTGGTAAGCACAATGTTATGAGTTCGAACCCAATATCAAAAATAAAACAAAAATTGCTTTGCATAAAAGTTGTTTCAATTTATGTCTTTCTAATTAATATACAAAGTACATGTCAGGTTTTCCTAGCATTTCTCTCATGTTAGTTTTTACTTTTTACATTTATTATTTTAATATTTGTTAACCTTTTCTTTTTTAAATTTTATTTAAAGAAAGACTAAACAAAACAGAAAATAGGTAGAAATAATACATACATTCAGAGAAAAAAACAAACAGTAAGAAATCACTAATTGATGTTTACATACTGTTTTACAAGTAGTTGTTCAAGATACAAAAATGGAACATGTAAAGTGGAAATTCAAATAGTGAAACTGCAAACAGTTCTGTTCAACTGTCCAACAAAAACTTAGTAACATGGTTGTCAATCCTATACACTTAAACATACATGGAGTCATCCATACCTTCATTTATGTTTAGATTAAACGAACTAAAGCAGGTTAAAATCATTCTGAACAAAGAATAATAGTATTGCTGGATTTCACATCATGACACTCCATGATCAGCACTGGGTACTGTATCTTTTTTAAAAATTTAATTTAAAGAAAGACTAAACAAAACAGAAAACAGGTAGAAATAATATATAATTTCAAAGAAAAAAATAAACAGTGAGAAATCACTAGTTGATGATTACAGATTGTCATCTTACAACTAGTTATTCAAGATATGAAAGTGGAGCTTATGAAGTGGAGATTCAAACAGTGAGACTGCAACCAGTTCTGTTCAACAATCCAACAAAAACTTAGAAATATGGTTATCAACCCTATACACTTAAACATACATGCAGTTATTAATCTCTTCAATTAATGTTGAGATTTAATAAACCCAAGCAGGCTAATATCACTCTGAACAAAGAATAATACTATTGCTAGGTTTCATTTTATGACACTCCAGGATCAGCCCTGGGTATTTTAGTGTCTCTTTTTCTTCAAAGTATCTGTTCATTTCATCATGTATCATATGTTCAGTTCTCATAAACTGTTTATAGATTCTACACATGCACGCGTCTTAACATGTATTTCTATTCTTTCTATATTAGAGGGAGAAAGAAAACAAAGCAAGGCAAAAGAAAACATATTCCTATAAACACATGAAATGAAATAAACATATAAGACTGCTGTTGCACAAATCATTCTTCCTGTGTTGTCTCTTGTTATCTCCAATAGAATTGGCTATATCATCAGACATAGTATAATTGAATATGTTGGTATATAACAGTATTAATAAAAACACAACTTTGTATATATATAGAACTTCAAGAACTGGCAGTTATCATAGAGTCTTGTCATCTTCAGTGTAGTTGCCTATACTCTCAGACTTGATACTATCAATCATATCAGTTTTGAATAAAATCTTCTCTGCCTCATTTCTGTTATGCTCTTTTTTTGCCATCAGTTGTCTGCTTATCTTCATTCTGTTTTCTGCTCCATTGAGGATTCTCTGCCACTGTTCCTGGAGATCTAGGACTTTTTTCTCTCTCTATAATGCCATGGAGTATTCTCTTTTTTTTTTTTATTTAAGAGGAAAAAGAGAAAAACACAAAACAAACCAAAGCCATGGAGTATTCTCTGTAGAGTTGGATTGGTGGTTGTAAATTTCCCAAATTCCTCTTTGTCTTGGAAGTATCTTGTTTCTCCCTTTATTTCTTTTCTTTAAAATTTTATTTAAAAGGAAAAAGAGAAAAAACAAAACAAAACAAAGCGGTGTAAGGGTACAAGTAATACAGAACTACAAAAAAAAAACCATTAAGAAATCACCAGTTAATAGATTACACATTATCGTCCTAGAGATAGTTGCTCAAGTCACAGTATCAAAGCATACAAAGTGAATATTCAGAGAGAGAGACTGCAAATAGTTGTGTTCAGTGGTCCAACCAAAAACATTAATATGGTCATCTGTTTAACACCCCTAAACACACTTGCAGTTGTAGCCTTTAGAGCACTTTTTTCCCTCTCTTTTTTACAACAAAATTTACACATTTGGGGTTTAATTACTCCTTAGTTCTTATTACTTTTTCTTTGGAAGAGAATAAAGTCAAATATGGCAAAACAAAGCTGTCAGTCAAAACCAAGGATAGACATAGTACATGATGTAAGAACAGAGAACAAGGTTATCAACAATGGTTACCATAAGGTCTCTTGTTTCATTAAAAAGAATTGTCTATCTCATTAGGTATTATAAAGTTGAACAAAACAGTAGAGAACACGACCAATAAAACTTAAACATTGTAAACATTACAGGACTTCCAAAGGAGATAATAGTCAAACCAGAATGGGCATCATAGTGAATCTTATTGCCTCCAAAGTAGTGGCCTATACTCACAAACTATCATACAGAATGGAACAGAGTCTAATCAGTCAAAACAAGATAGTGGGAGTATTACAGGACTTCAAAACAAGTTAATAGGAACTCAAAAAAAGTTACTATAATATATGCTAATTTTTAAAATTTTTCCCCTTAATTAAAAAAACCATAAAAAATAACTAAATAATTTTTTAATGAATAAAGGAGAGATTGAGATAAAAAAGGACATAACAACATAACTATACAGGTCAAAGCATGACTGTTTCAGCAACATAGTGCTTCACCACCAAATAACCCAATTTAATAGTAGTTACCTTAGTGTCTTTTTCCTTGAAATATTTGAATATAACTTCATATACTATAGCTTCAAATATTTCCATATCAAGAAGCCCAGAATAAAGACTTTCCAATTAATAAGTGAAAACTATATAAGGCTTCAGGGCCACATAATGGGGACTCATGATTACCACATACTTTTATATATTTGAATCATTACTTACATTAGGGAAACTACTCGGTATTCACACATGTGAGATTGATTTATTTCACTTATGAGTATGGTCTCAAGCTGCGCCTATTTATGGATAAATATCTCAATGTGGTCCTTCTTTATAGCTGAATAATACTCCATTGTATAGAAATACCACAACTTTTTTATCCATTCCTCAGTTGATGGACACTTGGGTTGTTTCCAAGATCTGGCGATTACAACTTGTGCTGCTATAAACATAGGTGCACATATATCACTGTGGTGTAATGCTTTCAGTTCTTCTGGGAATATGCCTAGAAGTGGAATAGCTGGAATAATTGGGACTTCCAATCCCAGGTTTTTGAGGAATTCTCCAGACTGACCTCCACAAAGGTTGTACCAGTCTACACTCCCACCAACAGTGCAGGAGAGTTCCTTTTTCCCCACAGCCTCTCCAGCATTTGTTGTTGTTGGTTTTCTTTATCCTGGTCATTCATTCAGGAGTGAGATAGTATCTCAGTGTGGTTTTAATTTGCATTTCTCTAATGACCAATCATCATGAACATTTTTTCATGTATTTATTTGCCATTTGTATTTCTTCATCTGAGAAGTGCGTATTCATCTCAGACGCCCATTTTTGGATTGGATCTTTGAATTTTGGGGGTCTGAGTTTTTTTAATTCTTTATATGTTTTAGACAAGAGTCCCTTGTCTGACAGAGAGTTCACTAAAATCTTTTCCCAGTTTGTGGGTTTTCTTTTTACTATGCTGGGGATTTCTTTTGACATGCAGAAACTTTTTAATAAGAAGTGGTCCCAGTTATTGATTCTGGGAAGTATTTCCTGTGCGGTTGGAGTCCTGTTCATGAATTCTTTACCTACTCCTATGTCTCCAAGGCTTCTACCCAATTTGTCTTCCAATAGATTTAGTGTTTCTGTTTTAATATTCAGATCTTTGACCCATTTAGATTTTAATTTAGTACATGGTGATAGACATGGGTCTAGCTTTAGTTTTTGGCAAATGCAGAGGCAGTTTTTCCAGCACCATTTATTAAAGAGACTGTCGTTCTTCCAGTGAACCTGCTTGGCTCCTTATCAAAGATAAGGTGGTTGAGTGTCTTTGTAGTTGTGGTTGTATCTTCTAATCTATTCCACTGATCTTCGGCTCTGTTTTGATTCCAGTACCATGTTGATTTTACTACTGTTGCTTTGTAGTATAACTTCAAGTCAGGGATTGTGATGCCTCCTGCCTTGCCTTTGCTGCTTAGAATTGCCTTTGCTATTCTAGGTCTCTTCTGGTTCCAGATGAATTTTAGGAGTGATTTCTCTAGATCTATAAGGTATGTTGACGGTATTTTTATTGGGATTGCATTGAATCTGTGTAACAGTTTTGGGAGAATGGCCATTTTCACAATGTTTGTTCTTTCTATCCCTGAGCAAGGGATGTCTTTCCAATTTCTGAGACCATCTTCAATTTCTTTTTTCAGTGTATTATAATTTTCCCTGTATAGGTCTTTCACTTTTTTCGTAAGAGTAATTCCTAAATATTTTATTTTTTTGCTTGCTAAATGTGAAGAGTGTGGTTTCTCTTATTTCCCTCTCTGTGATTTTGTTGTTCGTGTATAGGAATGCTATTGATTTCTGAGTATTGATTTTGTATCCAGTTACATTACTTAATTCATGTATTATATCTAAGAGTCTTTCAATGGAGTTTAGGGGGTCTTCTATGTAGAGTATCATGTAATCTGCAAACAATGATAATTTAACTTCTTCTTTTCCTATCTTTACCCCTTTTATTTCTCTCTCTTGCCTAATTGCTCTGGCTAGTACTTCCAGTACTATATTAAATAGGAGTGGTGATAAAGGACATCCTTGTCTTGTGCCTGATTTTAAAGTAAAATTCAATTTTTGGCCATTTAGTGTGATGCTGGCTGTTGGTTTGTTATAAATGGCCTTTATTATATTGAGGTAAAGACCATCTATTCCAATTTTCTGTAAAGTACTTATCATGAATGAATATTGGACCTTATCGAAGGCTTTTTGTGCATCTATAGAAATGATCCTGTGATTCTTCCTTTTGACTTTATTGATATGGTGGATTACATTTATTGATTTACGTATGTTGAACCATCCCTGCATGCCTGGGATGAATCCCACTTGGTCATGGTGGATAATCTTCTTGATTTGCTGGATCATATTTGCCAATATTTTATTGAGGATTTTTGCATGTTTGTTCATTAGGGAGATCAGTCTATAGTTCTCTTTTTTAGTTGGGTCTTTCTCAGGTTTTGGTACTAGAGTAATATTTGCTTCTAGGAATGATTTAGGAAGGATTGCTTCCCTTTCAATTTCACTGAATAGTTTGAGGAGTGTTGACATTAGGTCTTCTTTGTATTTCTTGTACAATTCTGCAGTGAATCCATCTGGGCCTGGGCTCTTCTTTGTAGGTAAGGACTTAATTACATTTTCAAGTTCATTAACAGAGATTGGGTTATTCAACAGTTTTACATCTTCTTGGTCTAGCTTTGGTACTTCATATGTTTCTATAATCTGTCTATTTCTTCTGTGTTATCAAACCTTTGAGAGTAGAGGTTTTCAAAATAGGTGTTGATGATCTTCTGTATTTCTGTGGAGTCTGTAGTGATTTCACCTTTTTCATTTCTTACTGCATGAATTTGAGCTTTTTCTTCCTTTTTTAAAATAAGGTTGGCTAGGGGCTTATCGATTTTATTTATTCTTTCAAAGAACCACCTCTTTGATTCATTGGATTGTTTTCTTGGTCTCTACTGCATTGATTTCTGCTCTGAGTTTTATAATTTTCTCTCTTCTTTCGGCTTTGGGCTTCTCTTGCTCTTCTTTTTCTAGCTATTTGAGGTGTAGCATAAAGTTATTTGTATTCGTTCTGTTTTCCTGATGTGGGAACTCAGTGCAGTGAATTTTCCTCTCAGGACAGCTTTCATTGCATCCCACAGATTCCGGTAAGTTGTATCTGCATTTTCATTTTCTTGTAGGTATTTTTTAATTTCTTCGTTAATTTCTTCTGTGACCCACTGATTACTCAAGAGTGTGTTATTAAGTTTCCTTGTTTTTGTGGAATTTTTGCAGTATCTTTTATCATTAATTTCTAATTTCAGAGCGCTATGATCCGATAACATGCAAGGGATGATTTCAAATCTTTTGCATTTGTTTAAATAAGTTCTTTGAGCTAATATATGGTCTATTTTAGAGAATGATCCATGTACTGCTGAGAAGAATGTGTATTCTGATGTTGTTGGGTGGAACATTCTGTATATGTCTATCAAATCCATTTGTTCGCAGGTGTGATTCAGTTCTGTTATTTCTTTGCTCATTTTCTGTCTGGTTGATCTGTCCCTTGGTGTCAATGGCATATTAAGGTCTCCTGTTATAATTGTGTTACTGATAATTTGAGTTTTCATTTCTGTTAATGGTTGTTTTATATAACTGGGTGCTCTGGAGTTTGGTGCATATATATTTAAGATAGTTATCTCTTCCTCTTGGAGTGTTCCCCTAGTGAGTATGTAGTGACCTTCTTTGTCCTTTATGGTCATTGTTGGTTTTAAGTTCACGTTGTCTGCAAACAGAATGGCTACTCCTCCTTTTCTTTGGATTCCTGCTGCATGAAATATTGTTTTGCATCCTTTGACTTTCAGTCTGTGAGTATCCTTCTGGGTTAGATGGGTTTCCTGTAAACAGCATATGGTTGGATTTTGTTTCTTGATCCATTCTGCTAGTCTGTTTCTTTTGATTGGTGCATTGAGACCATTTACATTAATGGTTATTACTGTTAAATGCTGGTTAACTGTAGGAATGTTATCTCTCTGCTCTTGCATCTTTATCCTTCTGTTCTGTTTAATTATTTGCTTTGCTTAGTGGTTTTTTCCTTTGTGTATCTAAACTGTCTTTCAATATTTCTTGCAGGGTTGGTTTGGTGTTCATGAAGTTCTTCAGCTGTTCTTTGACATGGAAGTATCGTATTTCACCATCTATTTTGAATGATAGTTTTGCAGGATATATCAGTCTTGGTTGGAAATCATTTTGCTTTAGGATCTGGAATACTTCACTCCATGCTCTTCTTGACTTTATCGTTTGTGCTGAGAAGTCTGCTGTGATTCTGGTAGGTTTTCCTTTATAAGTGATCTGTCTTTTCTCTCTGACAGCTTTTAATAATCTATTCTTGTGTTGGATTTCTGGGATGGTGATTATTATATGTCTGGGTGTAGTTTTATTTTGGTTATCACTATTTGGAGTTCTATATGCTTCACTGATCCTGATGTCAGTTTCTGATCTCATGCTTGGGAAATTTTCAGCTATTACTTCTCTAAATATCCTCCTGACATCCTTCATGTTGTCTCCCTCTCTTTCATTAATCCCTATCATTCTTATGTTATTCTTCTTTGCATCGTCTTGCAGTTGTTGAATTGTTGTTTCTTGATTCCTTATTATTTTCCAAAGATCTTTCCTTTCCTGTTCACTAGCTGCAATCCTGTCCTCAAGGTCTGAAATTCTATCTTCACTTTCATTAAGGCGGTTTTTACAACTTTCAGTGGAGTTTTTTTTTTCCTGTATATCTCTGTGCATCTGCATTATGTATTCTGTTTGTTTCTTATATTTCTCGTCTAGGGATTCTATCTTTTTGTTTAGTTGCTCCAATTTTTTATCTGTGTTTTCTTTAGATATATTTACAATCTCTTTCATTTCTTTTATCATTTCTTCTTTTATCTGGGAGATTATGTCGAGTTTGAATTTCTTTAAAGCTTCCTGGAGTTGCTTGTCAATTTCAGTAGCTATTGTGTCTGATATATGAGGTGGATCGGATATATTTTCTTCTATATACATTGCTCCTAGGGTTTCCTGAGATGGGCTGGAGGTTTGAGGTTGCAATTTGGTCTTTTGTTTTGTCATTTTCCTATAATTCTGTGTTTCAAGTGTTATTTGAAAGCTTCCTCAGGATGTGTTGAAAATCCCCTTCTATGTTTGTAGCTACTGAGACTCTGGCACCACGCTACCACAAGCCATTGGGCTGCAGAACCAGTGGCCCTCCTCTGCCTGCTCAGAACTCCGCAGTTCCAAACAAGCTGGGCCTCAGGGACACTGTGCGCCCACCTGTCCCTTGGAAGCTCCACAGCTCTTCCATTGCAGCCCGGTTAGGGTACTCCCCACAGGCCGCGGTGCCTCAGGAACCTGTGATCCCTTCCTGCTTGCAGAGATATCCACAGTCCTCCAGACACACGGAGAGGCCGATGCAGGCACCCCAGATCCACCCAGCTCCTCCTCTGTACACTGATGGCTAGGCGTGGCAGCAAAAAGCCTGGGCTCTGGGGATAGTGTGGGCCCGCCCACCCGTTGGGAGCTCAGCAGTTCTCCATGTGCAACTGGGATGTGGAGGTGGATGTAGAGGCCTCAAACCCACCTCTCCCCTTCACTGCACCTGGAAGCCTGGAGGGACTCCAACAGTCTGGGCGGAGATATCCACAGTCCTCCAGACACACAGAGAGGCTTATGAAGGCACTCCAGTTCTACCCAGCTCCTCCTCTGCACACTGATGGCCAGGGGCGGCAGCAAAACAGGCTGGGTTTGGGTGATAGTGTGGGCCCGCCCACCCGTCGGGAGCTCAGCAGTTCTCCAAGTGCAACTGGGATGGGGAGGCGGATGTAGAGGCCTCAAACCCACCTCTCCCCTTCACTGCACCTGGGATCCTGGAGGGACTCCAACAGTCTGGGCGGAGATATCCACAGTCCTCCAGACACACAAAGAGGCCGATGAAGGCACCCCAGATCTGCCTAGCTCCTCCTCTGCACACCCCCTCTTTCATTTCTTTTATCATTTCCTATTTTACCTGGGAGCTTGTTTCGAGTTTGAATTCCTTTAAAGCTTCCTGGAGTTACTTGTTAATGTCAGTAGCTATTATGTCCAATATTTGAGGTGAATGGCATATATTTTCTTCTATATACATCACTCCTAGGGTTTCTTGAGATGGGCTGGAGGTTTGAGGTTGTAATTTGGTCTTTTGTTTTGTCATTTTCCTATATTTCTGTGTTTCAAGTGTTATTTGAAAGCTTCCTCAGGGTCTGTTGGAAATCCCCTTCTATGTTCGCAGCTCCTGAGATTCTGGCACCCAGTTACACCAAGCCACTGGGCCTGTAGAACCAATGGCCCTCTTCTGCCTGTTTAGAACTCCGTAGTTCCAGATAAGCTGGGCTTCAGGGACACTGTGCGCCCACCTGCTTGTTGGAAGCTCCACAGTTCTCCAAGCACAGCAGGAATGGGGAGGCGGATGTAGATGACTCAAACCCACTTATCCACTTCACTGCACCCGGAAGCCTGGAGGGTCCTGAACAGTCTGCGCTTTGGGCAGAGTGCACTGAGTACTTACCGCAGGCCATCGGGCCTCTGGAACCTGCGATGCTCCCCTGCTTGCTGAGATATCCAAAATCCTCCAGACCCACGGGGAGGCAGATGCAGGCGCCCCTGATCTGCTCAGCCCTTCCTCTGCCCCTTCCCCATTAATTTCTAGAGACAGCTTAGCAGGGTATATCAATGTGGGATGGAGGTTATTTTCTTTTAGGGCTTGGAATATTTCACTCCAGGCTCTTCTTAACTTGATGGTTTGTGTCGAGAAGTCTGCCATTATTCTGATGGTCCTTCCTCTGTATGTTATCTGATTCTTGTCTCTAACAGCTTTTAATATTCTGTCTTATATTGAATTTCTGGGATCTTGATTATTATATGCCTGGGTGTAGCTCCGTTTTGGTTGTAGGTGGCTGGAGTTCTGTATGCCTCATACATCAGAATATCATTTCCTTTTACTATGTTTGGGACGTTTTCCTTAATTATTTCTGTGAATAACCTTTGCAGTTCCTTTGTTTGTATCCCAGCTTCTTCATTCACATTCTTTATTCTCAAGTTATAGATCCTTTTTTTCATCTTCTAGCCTTTGTATTGTTACTGCTTATTTCCTTGTTATTTTTAAACAGTTTCCCCTTTCATACTCCCACATTGCAAAATTGCCCACCAGTTTGGATAATCTTTCCTTAGTTTCTTTCAAGCAGATTTGCCATCTTTCCATAGAGTTTTAAATTTCCTGGTGATCTCTTTGAATCTGCTTCATGTATTGTATATTTTTTTATATTCTTCACCAAATGGTTCTCTCCTGTGTTTGAGTTCCTCCCTTCTTCCATCTGTGTCTGCTTGAGGAGTGCTTAGTATCTCTTTTATTGATCTTCTTATATCTTGCTTTATTTGGCTAAATATTTCACTTTTGAACTCGTCTGTGAGGTCCTGAATATATCTCTTTATGTCCTCTTGTGCTGTGTCTGAAATTGCATGTTTGTTGTTCTCATTTTCCTTTGTATTTACCTGTCCTGGGTCAGTGTTCTCAGAATTGGAGTCTGGGAACTTTTTGTTGTTGCTTCCTCTTCCCATCTTTTTTGCTTCTTCTAGAAAGCCCCAGTTTCTTTGTTTGTTGGTTACAATTCTTCTGCAGTGTGCTGGCTAGATGACCCTTCACACTGCAATGTGCTAGTGAGTGCAGACAGGGACAGCGTATGCCGGCCCCTCCCCTCCAGATCAGTCAAGTTGCTGTGGCCTGCACTACTGTATTACTTTGCACTACCACCCTTCCGGAGCAGCCAAACCTCGGAGGCCCCACTCAGCCAGTGTGATTAGAGTGTGACACTGCTGCAGGGACTTGACCTCAGATAACCTCTTGGGTCTCCAGCCAGGTCATGTGACCCAGGCCTAGCTCACTCCTCCAATCTCATTTGGGAAGGGAACAATTGACTGAAGTCACTGCTGCCCCTTGGACTTGCCAGTCTTGCTCAGTCCCAGAATGTCGTCCACTGGAGCCCCCCTATTTATGGAATGGCTCCACTCCCATCACTCACTACAGGTCAATGTAGGCTCCCCGCCAACTCAGCTTTCCAGCTTGCTGACCCTTGAACTCAATGTAACTGCGCCTCCAGTGAATCCAAGCGGTGGGACCTCGGACGGCTCAACAAATCACAGGGTGACCCTGGCCAGTTGTGGCAGGATTCCAGCAAGGTACAGCGGGACCCCAGTAAGGCGTGGCAGGACTCAGCAAGTCATGGCAGGACCCCAGCAAGTCATGACGGGATCCCAGCAATGTGCGGTGAGACCCTGGCAAGTCATCGCGGGACCCCGGCCAGTCATCACGTGACCCTGGCAAGGCACAGTGGGACCCGGCAAGTCACAGTGGGACCCCAGCAGGGCATGACGGAACTTTGGCAAGTCGCGGCGGGACCCTGGCAAGTCACGGCATCGGCCAGTCATGGCAGGACCTGGGATGGTCGGCAAGCCGCCTTAATTTCTTCTTGGGTCCAGTGAATTCATCTCCCTCTGTTTGGAGCTCCCCACTCTGTATTATGTTGAATTGTAAGTTGACTATCTCAGGGAGCTTCTGTAGCCAGTTGTTATCTACCTGCCATCTTTCGTTAACCTTTTCTGAAGTGACGATATTTCAGTTTGGCCCATCTTTATAAATCATGTCAATCTCTGTATATTAGTCTCCTATTTTTATCAGTTTTCCAACTGAGTAATTTGTCTTCTAAATCACCTTGGTCTTTTTGAATTATGTAGAGGCATTTTTTATAGTTTTTGTGATAAATTTATGGCCTTAATCCAGCATTGATTTCTTTACAGGCTTAAAAACTCTTCCTCTGTATCAGAAATTTGCCATGTGAACTTCTGCATGTGTGTATGTGTGTTCTTACACTTTTTTCTTTAATAGGCCGACCTTTCTGTGTTCAGTGTTTAAAGGCATCTGTAACTTGGTGTGTTACAGAATGTAGAGCCGGTCATTTCATTTGGTTTCTCCTGAATCAGGCACATGTTCTTTTTCTGCTGTGTATTTTAAGCCTAGTGGGAATTTAGCTAGCCAGTGTCAGAAGCTTGTGATTGTCATCCTGCTTCCCCTAACATGCACATGCCAATGCACATGTTCACATGTGCAACCTTCACAGAGTGCAGCCCCATGCATTCACATGCTGGCCTTCAAGTGGCAGCTGAGAGCTGGTCTCTGCTGTTTCTGTAGAATTCCCAGTGTGGCCTACAGAGAGAAGCACTCCCATTAAGTCCATCCCAGCCAGAAGCAGGCACAGTACCCCACCTGCCTAGGACAGTAGGTTGTGGCTAGTAACATCAGACCTGATCTGCCCCTGAGCTCTGAGGTAAATACACATGGTTAGTTACCTCAGAAAGAGAAGCACTTTTGGTTTTTCTTTTAATTTAGATCTACTGGCATTATATTAAACTAGCTTTGTTACAGTTTAGGTTGTTATCTTTATTTTCCCTGCTAGCAGACAAAATACTCATTTGAATTAAAAATTGGGGTTGTGAGTCTTGCATCCCTGAGCCCATCTAACAATCTTCCTTGGAAATCCATCTACATTTTCCTTTGGTTGTTAGCATTAATAAAAAAGTTGTATGCATTAATAAAAAAAGAAATCTGTGAAACATTCACATTTAAAGGGAGTTCTCAAGATCCTGGTTAAGATCTAAAATTGTCTTCAGATAAAGGTAAATTAATATTTGAGCTCTTTGATTCTCTTAAACTGTGACTTTAGAAAACCACGTTTCTCTCTGAGTGTTTAGAAGGAGAAATGTGAGAATTATTTTAAGTCATTATTAACCAACATAGTCCATTGTAAGAATACTGTGTTATGGACCTATAGGAACATAGGTTAAATAACACATCTTGTTTTGGCAGAAAGTGTCTTGAGAAGACAGTTTCTTTCTTTGACCTGCTACCCTTGGTAGGTGGCCACACACTCACAGGGTGGCTGCTATAGCTCTAGGCATCATGTCAGTGTACTTAGTGAGAAGAGAGTTAAAAGCAAGAGACATAACTAACTCAAAGATTTGACAGAAGATTTGTCTTAAAATGGTTTTCCTTTCATCTTATTGACCATCCAAGCTTATAAGGAATGTTGGGAGATGTAATTTTTCAACTGGGAACATTTCTGACCTTGACAAAATCAAGATTCTGTCATAACCAGGAGATAATGGATATTGAGTGAAGATCTAGCAGCTGGTAATTCAGAGTCAAGGCCATGGGGCTACTGAGTTCCCGTCTCACTGGAAGAGTAATAAACCTTCAAGTTACAGCACAGCTGGAGCACCAATTTGACTGTGCAAGAATTCAGAGCGAGAACCAAATGTGCCCACCGCCCTCTAACCTGCCTGCCTCCTGTCCACCTGCCTCCTGCCTTGTCCTGTGCCATCTAGTCTCATGTCCTAGCAGGAAGTACCATTGCTGCCTGACTCACTCCTTGAATGTGTGTGATTCATTTGATCCTGGAATCCTCTGGTCTCTGTGTCGATCTCTCCCCGGCTTCCTTTGTTTTGACTCTGTCTGATGTGACTTTGGTGTTACCTCAAGCACATTCATTCTGATGCACTGGCTTTAGCCACTGCTCTGCTAGTCTGTGACTCTGATTCCTGGCTTTATCTTTCTTGTCCCTAGTCTTACTCTTTGCTTCTTTTAGCATGTGCTTCAGGATCACAAAGATAATGCTTTTTTGGGTCAGGTATCAACAATCATGTTTTATTGCAAATAGCATTACACCTAAATATATTAGTGCTGTTGACTTATTAACTTATTTTACTTTAGCCTCAATAGAAGACTCAATAGAGGAGGTAACTTCAGATCACCCAGAAGTTATTTCCATGCTTGAGGAAACTCTAAAAATGACAAAGGATATGAACTTTGAACAACCTTATGAAAAGCATGCCGAAATCTTAGAGGAAGTCCTCAGAGAGGTAGGAAAAAAAGTACAGCTGGTTAATTTTTGTCCTTTACTTAGCTATAGTTAATACAGTGTTATTCTGGAATATGTATAATTCTTTGAGTCTTATTTTACAGTACTGAAATGCATAGTCTTCAAATTCATGTACATTTTTAGTTCACATTGTTATATATAAAAACATCCCAGTGAAAAGTTGCTGATGCTGTTAAATAAGTTTTAAATGCTAAACAAAACTGTGAGGTAGAATTTCATAGCTTTGAAATACATTCATTCATTGTTCTATGGGAATAAATATTATGTGCACATATAGAACCACTGTGTAATATGTTGGGTGGTTTCCTTGAGTCTCAGCTTTCATAGCCCTGTTTTAGACTCTTTGCTCCTTAGCTCTCTTAGAGCGTCCCATAGACCCTTGATGTATTCTATATCTTTTCAGGTTGTTCTAGCATCAGATATTTCTTTCAGTAGCTTTCTGAGCATCCAGCCTACTATCCATCCCTGTTCTGGGTTAGATACTAAGCAGAGGGAGAAAGGAGAAGGGAAGGAGCCATGGTCCCATGTCCCATTTGAGACAAGAACCCAGTGAATTAAGCACAACTCTGGCCTGTAAGGAGTTACCATCCAGACTCAGTAAACCAGTGACTGAGTTTTCATGGGCTAAGTGGAAAACATGAGCACAAGGTGCAAGAACCCCATCACCGTCAGAATTGCCATGTTTGCTCAGAGCTGAAACAAAATACGGTGGGGGTTGTGGGGCATGTAAGTAGGGACATTGGGATCTGGAAGTACAGTCCTTGCCACTGACTGAAAAATTTCTCCATTCCTCTTAGTTTTTTCTGAGGATGCACATCTCCAGGTAGCGCTACTAAATACTTCCAATATAGGAATATACATAGTATAGTTGGGCAGTAAACTGGGATTTGGGACAATATAAAATACAGCAGACTTTAACATCAAAATGTGTATCACATGGTCATTTCTCAAGAGACCAGGGACCTATGTAGGAAACTTATTTTTCCTTTTCATCTTTTTTTTGGTACCATGGATCGAACTCACGACCTTGCGCTTGCCAGGCAGGTGCTTATGTTGTTGAGATGAATCTCTGGCCCTAGTTTTCCTTTTTTTATTTTAAATATAGAAAAAAGTAAAAACAACAATAAAATGGAGTTTCAAAACACAAGCCTATAGTAATCCCTTTCTGTCTTATTCCATTGTTTTTTAATATGTGACATTTTCCTATCTTCAGCAAAATCACTTGGAACAAATTAAAATCAGGAACATGACCTCTGCATTCAGTCCTGCCACACAAACCTCTCCAAAAAGAAGAAGCTTAGATAACCTGGTTCTTTTCTTAGAATGAGGATGGCAGAAATGCAGCAAGAACAACATAATATCTCAGTGATTATTTCACTGCATCAAAAATAGCAGAACACCTTTATAACACTGTAATGAAGTTTAGCTTAGGACTACAGATTATTTTACATTAAATTCAAGAACAAGTTAATTGTATTCCTACCACATTTATTTTTAATGTTTGATGGAAATTTTAAATATACAAAATGCATTGCAACATATGAGAAATAATGATTAGAGCAGAGGAAAAACAATCATTTTTAAAACTGACAGTTTATTCCAAAAAATCCAAGAGAGTAATCTAAAAAATATTGAGCTAATAATCACATTCACAAACTAGGCAGCCAAATAAGCTAAGAAATTCATATATGAAAGGAACATAAATGTAAAATAACTAATAATAACCCTGAAATAAGAGATTAACATTACCAGAAACACTAAACTTCACATACGTAGATATCAGCACATAGAGATATTACAATTTATTTGTAGAGATAAAATTTTGTTGAAACTTTTTATTTATAAGAAAATAACTCATAACTCATACATCTGTGTCTTCCTCAAGTTAATATACAGATTTGATGCAGTTCTAATAAAAATCTCTAATGTGTTTTGGAAAATGAGAACATGACTCTTAAGTTTATTTGGAAGAACTAATAGTTAAGTCTAGCTAAGAACAGTTTGTCAGAGAGGTACAATAGAGGGAGACTTACTTTAGCAGCTAGTGAAATGGGTCATACAAGGATCAAGGAACTTTAGGAGAGGCACAGGCACAAATCTCAGAACAGGTATAATTTTAGTACCTGCCTAAGATTACATTACACTGTAATATGAAGTAATTATTTAACAATATTGACTGATTAACTATTGAGGGAAAAAAACATTTAGATTCTTACCTTACATCAAGATAAAAATAAATAATTCCATGTAAATTAAAAAGCTAACTGTTACAGTGGTATTTTTCTTTAAATAGACTATAATGTAGTAACATTGGAATAATTTTAGTCAAGGACTACATCACTACAACAAATACTACTGATGATCAACTGATAAAGAACTGCTTTTGGCTCACAGTTTTGGAGGTTCCAGTCCAAAATGTGCTAGGCCTACTGTTCTTGGGCCTGTGGTGAGGTAGTGCAGCCTGGAAGAACAGCTGTGGGAGACTAGGAACACTACTCCACTGGCTGGAAAGCAAAGGGAGAAGGGAAGGAGCCATGGTCCCACGTCCCATTCAAGACCAGGACCCAGTGACCCAAGACCTGCACTAGGCCCACCTCACCTCCCTGTAACACTGAGCTGGCCAAGCTATTAGCATCTGGGCCTGTGGCAGGGATCCCAGTTCCAAAAGACAGCAGGGGTTCTGGGAACAGCTGCAATGGAAAATCTCCTAAGAGAAATTTTAATAGAGAGATGACTTAATAATGACTCTGCAAAAAATTACAGAAGTCAAGATTTTAAGGCAAAGGTCTACCTGGGGAAAGAATTTATAATAAATATAACATTAATTTTTTTTAAATTAGAAGGAAATCTAATACCCAGATATAAAAACAAGCCAGGAATATAAGCATATTTTATCTAAGTAGAAATATGCATGGTTAGTTAAAAGTTTGTAACATTTAAGTTTTCAATAAGAATATGAAATTAAAACAATCCTAAGTACCTGCGAGATTTGCTTTGACCCAAACTCTACCTGCTGCTATAGTACCCATCTTAGTATCGCTCCCTCTCAACTGAATGGTAAGAGCAAAGGCAAGTGGAGGATGTTGGCACTAAAACACAAGCTTGTTTGAACCTTGCTATGCATGAGGTGAACCTGTGGCATCATCCTGGAAGTGAGCCCTGTCCCAGCTTCCTAATCAGGATTTGCATTCAGTGATGCTGAATAATAGGTGGCAAAATGTGTTACTATTTTATTTAACAAAGGCTTCCCTTCCTGTTAACTTTTAAAACAGAATTTTGCCATTTCAAATTCATTTTTCTTTTAAAATTAACTTTTTTTTTTGCTGTTCTCAAGATCCAAAGTCAAAAGATATTTGAGATCTACAAAAATGACATATTAAGGTAAATTGCCTAACTTGTCAAGCTGGGATAGTGTAATCTTGTCAATAACATGATGTAATTTTATTCACAGGTAGTAGAAGAAAACAAGAAGAGATTTGCTGGTGCTCCAAAATTTGGAGGCTGGATTGTGGAAAATTGCCCTGTTATAAAAGAACTGTGGATGGTCTTAACTGAGAAAGGAATTGTACCAGATTTGGTAATCTGTTTATCAGACACAGAAAACAATGGTTGGTAAATACCATGTAAATTTATCAAGTAAATTTGAAACTGAAAAATTTATTGCTGATAATATTTTTAGTTAAAATATAGAGTGGAAAACTCTGTACTATCCTTAGGTACAAATACTACCCTAGCAACTTCTGGTGGGCAGAGGGAGAAGTCTGGAGCTGTGCTGGTTGGCTGAGCATTCTCCCAGGCCCACATATTATTTCCCGGAGCTGAGAATTTTACCCTCCAGAAGCAGTAACTTCTAAAAGAACAATGTGTAAAACAGGAAAATTAAATATATAAAAGTGTAAAACTTTAATTATTCTGTCAGTTTTCCTCTTAAGGAAATTTATTTGACACTAGAGTTTCCTGGGGGAAAATATAATGTACTGTCTCTTCATGTTGTAATTTTACCATATTAATATATACCTTTTAAAAAAAGATTTAAGGAAGTCTATTAAATTTTTAAGTGATTTAGACTCTGTTTTGATAAATCCTTTAATGAGAATATATTTAAATATAGGCAGAAATAATTTTTGTTCTTAATTTCAAAAATATATCTCACTCTATACAACTTTAAAAATAATATTATTCTCTATATCTGTATTTCAGGAAAATGTTTATTTAATAGGATATATTTACAAAATAAGTCTGAAATTGACTCTAAGATTTTAGAAAGATTGTTAAATGAGCTACAAGACAAAAAGGAAGAAGCAGCAGCAAGGTAAAGGTAAAATCTGCCTAGAATGATAAAAGCACATTAATATATATTTTAGAGCTATTAAATATCTTCTAATTATACTTGTGAAATACCTTTATCAAAAGATGATCTGCTGTTTTAAAATTTCATCACTACTCTGTTAAAAGTTAAAAATCAAGTGGTTTTCTAATCAGACAAAAAAATCAAAACTTTTATGTAATCTAAAAAAGTTTTAAATGCAAAACTGCTAAAATTTAAAACACCTATAATATCATGTAGAGACAATTACTGTTTATTAATTTGTTCAGTTAGTTTTCTCCTAGTCTTTTAACATATGCGTTTTAAATACAAATTAAAGTTGTATTACACATAGTTTTATATTCTGCTGTTTTCACTTAACAGATTGTGAATAATTACCATTTAATCAGAGAAAAAAATGTTGCCAATTCTTTTGCCCGTCAACTTAGAGTTAGCTAATTCTTTTACTACTTTTGAAAGATTTTCTAGTTAATAGCTAAGGTTTTTCAAAGTGTAACATTACGATTTTTCTTATCAAAGCCCACAACAATAGCAAATGTAAATTAATTGGCCTTAGCATGATTAGTTTAAAATTGTACATGGTAAAGTAAAAATGGATATATAAGCAATTTACTGTTCTTTTTACTACCATAAACATTTAATACTATAATATTGTGAATGTATCTGATTTTGCAAAGATAATTACATTTTGAGTCATTTCATTTCAGAAAGGCTAAAGAAGAGGCATTGAGAATAGAAGAAGAAAAACAAAGACTACTGGACACTATGCACGAAGGAGCAAAAGGTCAACAAAGATTGATAAGATAAATAATGTGTCATTTATTCTTGTATTCTGCAAACAGCTGCCTTATTTCAAGCAAATTATATGCAGGGTGATCCTATTCCTTAGGAGTCCAGATTTATGCCTATGGTTCCAACTTAACTTATAGTATGCCCTTTAATTCTCAAATATGTCAATTTGGATAATGCATCATATCATCACTGTAGTAATAGATTCATAGGAAAGACATTTCTAATAAAGATCCCTAACTCTGTACTTTCCAGGAAGGATCCACAGCAGAATAGTATGTGCAGCATGTTTGTAAATGACACTGTTGTTGTGGGTGACACATGGCTGATATTATTCCTATTAGAAGGATATTCAGAAAAACATCTAAACTCTGCAGAGATACAAGGTCCTTACATTTAAACATCAATCTCCCTTGTGGAGGAGCTTTTTTGTTAAATTTTAAGTTTCTTTAGATACTAGAGTTCTCAGTCTGGGATAACATTTAGGGATCTGAGAACTTAAATGGGAAAATAATTTCAACTGTATTTTCACTAACATGTAACTGAAATTTAGTAATCTCTTCAACTGTTAATACAGAGTAAACCAAAAGAGTACCTTGTCTTTGAAGTTAAAAGAAATGAAGGTATTTTCTCTTCATTATAGGTTTATATATCTTTCTTGTACAGTTCCAAACTTCTAGTAGTTATTAATACATCTGTTCATTGTCCTTCTTAATACATTAGTAAAGGTGTACAGATTTCCTACAGCAGAGTTCTTTTTATTCTGACAATCATATTTCAATATAATTGGCCTCTTATGTATTTTATTTATTGATTTTGCTAGCATTATTCAGAAAAAAGGTCCATAAGTTTCACCACACTGCCAGAGGAATCCATGGCTGAAAGAGTGAAGGGTAGAGTTCAGTTTTCTACTGCTGTCTGACAGGCTACTCCAAAACTTAGTTGTGTATGAAAACCTTCATTTTTATCACAGAATCCATCCTGTGGGTCATGACTTGAGTAAGGCCCCATTGGTGACATCTTTTCATTACCTGAGCACAGGAGTTCCTGTTTGAGTGGTCTACCTTGGAAGTGGGTGTTCTAGCCTCAGTAATCCTTCAGAACCTCCTAAAACACCCTAAGTCAGAACCCTACAGGTAGGCCACTCCCAATTACTGTCCACAGAAACTATAAGGAAGTATGTAAAGATTGTTATTTTTACCACTAGTTTTGGTGTCATTTATTTTGAACCAATAGATAATATAACACAGATTAACAGTAAAAATCACAAATAATTGAAGGATTTTAGACCACTTTACCTTTCATTTCATCCCTGATTTATGTAGAACACAGATTATTCACTGGGGTTTTAGGAAAAAGGATTTTCACTTTAAAACGTTCTGCAACATTATATAAATTATTTTTATAATTTATCCAATATAGATTAAAAATACAACCTAGAAATAAATTTTTATACACACATTGGGGGTATATATTTTTTACTATTAGAGATATGTAGTTGAAATTTTAAGTTTCTTGGGTAGACTATGTAACTTCATTTCCAGGTGCAGTAGAAGTCACTAAGTACTCTTTTGTACTTGGGTATATTATCATAAAATTTTCCATTTAACAAAAAGATTTGCCGCTTTTCAAGTTACATACTTGAAAGCTACACAAACTATAATCTTAGTTCATACTGAGATATTAGGATACTTTGGAATGCCTTTCGCTGGGGTGTAATCATCTAGCATTAGATAAGATTTGGATGTCAGAGACGTTTCACACCACAAGAATGTGATACTTGAAGAATTCACTGGGGAGTGAATTTCACGTGAGTACAAAAAGCAAGTTCATGTATTTTTTCAAATCATCTTTGTATGAAAAATACCTCATATTCCATTTCATGAGTGTATCATCTTAGTTTCATAAGTATATGAAAGCAAAGTGAGTTTTCTGATACCATATTTTTCCTAAAAAATTTTCATGCATTTAATTTTTTTAGCAGCTACCCCAAACTTGTAATTGTTTTATAAATTTAAAATTAGCATATTAATCAATATATGACTACTCACTGTTTTCAACTTAACTTTAGAGAGGCTATCATTGTATATATATAGTCCAGCCTGGTGCTGCCCAATATAAACTACATATGTAACTAAATTTTCTAGTAGCCACACATTTCGCATTCAGTGTTTCCATTCTAACTCTTTGGATCCTTTTGTATGTTTAATATTTAACATATGCTCCAATTTGGACTGGCCTCATTTTGGGTGCTCAGTAGCCACATGTGACGAGTGGCTACCATACTGGATGATACATATCTAGACAGTCTGTAACTGAATGGGCTTTGTGCTGTCTCTAGTTTTTCACTGTTAGAATATTTTGAATTGCTATAAATACTTCTTCTTTTGAATAAACTGTTGTTCTGGTTCTCTCATAAGACTATGAAAAAATGACTGTCCTTCTTTACCCATTTTAATAGATAAAATTACTCTTTGTTCTGGACTAAGCATTTAGTATCCAATAAATGTTTGTTGACTTAAATGGAGTGCTAATTTTTTCCTCCTCTTGCTTTCTAGAAGCTGAAGAAGCTGATAATGAAGCTGAAGAAGAAATTGATGGTGAGGAGTCTGAATTCAGAGGAGAGTCTGAAGCACCTGAAGTATCTGAAAATCGAGAGTCATTATTACATGAAGAGTCTGAAATGTCTCAAACCCACAAAACAGAGCATGAATCAGGTTTTCCTCTCCTCTGTTCTATTCTGATCAATTACGTGTGTGTGTGTGTGTGTGTGTGTGTGTAAATGGAAACTGGCTAAAAAGATGGAAAGGTGAGTCTTCCCAACTGCCAAGAAGGTCCAGATTGTATAATGTGTAATATGGTAGGAAAGGCAAGGCTGCTTAGTCAGAGCACTAGTGTTAGAAACAAGACAGTTGCCCAGAAAGCAGGACCATTAAAATTACCAAACTGTAAAACCTTTTCTTTTCTTCTGACCTTTTAAATCCTACCTTGTCATTGTGTTTTTCATTTGTTTTTAATACTAAGAGAAGAACTCTTCAAGAGCCTCTATAAAACCCCTCATGTCATGCATCCATGAGCTAGCCCCATCTCAAGACCTACTTTGGTGGACTGGGTCAGATGAGGAGTCTGTGGGTGATGGAAGTCACCCTAAAGAAGGAAAGGCAGCATACTCCATTATGGCAATGAGGTTGGCAGAGCTAGCGCTGGATTAGAAACTAACTTTACAGACGAATCTTGAGATATTTTCAGCTAGATGCCAGACTAGATCATTAAAGGCTGGAAACTTGGTGTTAGTTGGTGAAAGAAAAGGAAAAATGTAGCAACAAGAACCCTCAAGTTCAACATAGATCATTTTACTACATTAGCCCATTGTCTTGGCCCATTTAGGTTGCTGTAATAGAATACTGTAATCTGGAGGCTTAAACAGCCAAAATTAATTTTCTTCCAGTATTAGGGAGTGAAAATCCCAAAATCAAGTTGCCTGATAGATAATTAATTCTGTCTTCCCTCTTTCCTGACCCATTCATACTGCATCTTTATATGAAACATGTCTTATATCATTGAAGAAAAACCCTAAACTTAGTCTTTTCCTTCACAGTAAAGTTAGCTTCTCCTCAGTTTCTCCATGCCTTTACTCAATGCTTGGAGTTGTAATATCATCATCTCTCATTGCCACTTTTGGATCTTGGTGTGTCTTCATCGGTGTTTTAATGAGAAATTAGAAGGAATATCAGGCACTACAAGTATGATGCCATATTAACAGAAGTTTTAAATATATTTAACAGCAGTTTTAAACTAGAGATATGTGTGCCATATGTCAGTTAGTTGGGGAGCCCATGGCGATTTTTTTAAATTTAAATTTTTTTTTATTATTTTGAAGGTAGTAAAATACAACAGAACAAGATAGAACAAAGCCAATTTAGACAGTAGAGTGAAATTTGTACAGAACTTCACAGCAGGTTACCAGGAAAACAGTGATAGGTACCAGAGTATATCTTGTTATCTTCCTAATAGTTATTCTTATAGACAGGCGTAGCAAAATAAAATGAAATACAGAGCATTATAGAACTTATCAAAACGTTATTTAATAGAGCAATACCATTAATCAGTATAAAGCAAAACAGTGGTAAAAATATTTGCCTTCAAAGAGATGGTAGAAGGAAATCCCTTTATTTGCTGTATTGCATGTGGTCAACCTCCAAAGAGATGCTAGGTCTCTGGCTCCCTTTTGCTAACAGGGGTGAGGGGAGGTGGCATGTTTGATTCTCATCCCGTGCGCCAGTAGTCTCACTACTGCTTAGCAGGGAGGTGAGCTGGTTGCTTGGTTTCCTAGTGCCCTAAGTTCCAACATGGCATGGATCTCAGGAGATGCTGGTGGGTCTCCCCCTGGGGGGGCCACAGCTGCCACACCACAGCATCTTAACAGGGAGGCAAACTGGTTGCTTTGCCTCATACTATCATATTTTATGCCATTCTTTACCTAACAAGAACTGTGTTTTTAATTAGATATGTTGTAGACAATTTAAGCCATGTTTTGAAATTTTTCTTGTGCCAACACATTCTTGAACAAATAACCTTTTAAAATCCAAACATTAACTGTTAGTTTTCTTTCTTAAGCCATAGAGCCTAGTGAGGAAACTGCAATGGAAGCAGAAATTCTGAAGGGATCTAAAGAGGGTCTGGAAACTGAAGAATTATTTGAAACAGGTTAGGCTGTAAAATAGAAGTAGTATATAAAAGTGCTTTTCATCTTTCTCATATAGCATAATTCTTTATTTTGGGCATAGTATTTTTGCCTATTTACTTCTGTGTTGTCTGCCACCTATAGTCATTCTATTTGTTCAGCTCATTCAGTTAAAAGTGTGTCTATTCAGTTTATGAGACAGATTTTCATCAAAATTTATTTTATACATTGTATTAACAGTTAAAATTGTCATATGAAACATTAACTGTCCATATAACTTGAGTCTTATTCATAGGTAATAATTCATCTATGGCATATAAAGAAAAAGAACATAAAGTTTGAGTGTATGAAAGTATATTGTTGATTAGAATATTAAGTTTGCTTCTGTCCAATGTTTTAAAAATATTATAAAATGCAACTTATTTTGGCAACATGGCTAGTTAGGATATTTAAAGCTTTTCTTTATTCTTTCTTTTAACCTTTACTCAAAAGTTGTACTACCCAAGTTTCCAGAAGATGCTTATCCTGATACTCCTGAAATGGAGCCTTTTAAAGAGAAGATTGCTTCTTTCAAGAGCACGTGGAAACAGCTGGAACCCCTCATTAGCGAATCTTTCATTCCAATTTTAAAGTTGGAAGTTGCCAACAAAACACCAAAGGAACTACTTCAAAAAGTGGTTGAGACTATGGAAAGTAAGGGCTACAATGATAACATTTATGATGAAGAGCGGGTACTAGTATTAAAACCAGCTTGGCATTTAAGGGCCTTTCTGGATAGTTTATAAAGTACAGCATCCTATGTTTGCAAGGATGACATATGAAATTCTTGACTACAGTCATACTACAGGCTCTGTTTGTTCAGAATGGCCTATGGTGGCACATAGGACTGGCCGTCATGGCCACTAGTCACAGAAAGCATTTGTAAAGGCCAGTTGGTATCCATATTAAAACTGAGAGATTGCTAATAATAATTTTCTTAATCTTTGACCACTGTAATATGCTAGTATTTTTGTTCTAAAATTATTTTCCTAAGTGTCTGCCTGGCAAGCACAAGGTTCTGTGTTCCATTCCCCATACCAAAAAATAAAATAATAAAACTATCTTCTTTTTTAATAGAACCATTTCAATATCGTGCATTTGAGTTAACCGTAGAAGATTATGACGAAGAAGCAGAGGACTATCCAGCTGAAGCAGAAGATGAAGTAATAGAAGAAGAGGAAGAAGAGGAAGAGGCATGATTGTTTTATTACTACTCATTCTTATATGGAAAGCCAATGAAAATGTGTATATTCAAAGTGGTAACTATTCATGTTGGACTACAGTTGAACAAAGAGGCATCCTTGATGTTAGAAATAAATATTTTTGTTCATACTCTCCCCTCCTCATCCCAGGTTCATTTGACTCCCTAAAATGTCAGAGCTACTTAGTAAAAAAATGAGTCATGAAAAGGAAAATCTTTTAAATTTTTTCAAATGGAAAAATTATGTGGTTATTAAGGGTATGTATATTTTATAAATTTGACAGAAGTGGGATTTTTGTGTCAAACTCAGAAGTGGGATCTTTGTTAGGCTGCTTGGATGATACTATACTCCCAAATAAGCACAGCCCATGTACAGACCCAGTCTCTCTTCTTGGCATAAGAACAGTGACAACCATTTTTATTTGATAGCTGCCTAGTGCAGGCATCTAACAATAATAAAACAAGAAATAGTCCTTTTAATTTGTGTCTTTATAATTAAAAAAAATTTATTAAGCCAGATAAACAGACAGTTGTAATTAACTTGTTTCCTAACTGAAATCCAAATATATAGGTGTATGTGTGTGTGTGCACACGTGTGTGTGCGCATGCATGTGTGTAGTAACAAATGACATACAGGGTGATTCCAGTAACAGTTTTCAGTGTTTTATCACTGCGGAGCTGAGGGCCCTGTTACGTGGAGTGCTAACAAATGTAGGCTTCGTTCTGTCTATATTCAATTCTTTTCTCATCAGTCTTCTGCCAGGGCTGCTGCTTTCTTCTGCGTCCCACTCTGGCCTGCAATAGAACAGTCTTTTACTTGTATCTGCAGATAATTTTCAGGCTTTGCATATGGTTCATTAATAATACAGTAGAAAGCTCCATAATTCATAAGTCATTAGATAGGGTACAAAAAAAGTTCTAGCCCTCTGGAGTGGGGAATAATTAAACTTAAGAGTATCAATTTTCCTTGGCCTTGCTTAATGTAAAAGCAAGATATAAGCAAAAATGTCATGTTTCTTTCAAATAACATGTGTAAAAGAACAAAACTCAAGAATATGTATAGGCATACAAGGTAAAATTCTGTCATCCATTCAGATTCCTGGACCTGCAAATAGGAAAATATTACTCATAATAAGAATAGTTAGTCAATTGAAACTGATCCAAAACAGACAGAGCTGTCACAGTTAGCTGATAAAGACTTTAAAAGTTGTTATAATGTGTTGCACAAATTTTGTAAGTTAAGCAGTGATACAATATAAACACATAACTTGAACTTTTTTGCCAAAAAATCCTTTTTAATGCCCATATGATAATTCAAAGAAAAGTTAGAATAAGTTATAAAAATAGACACCTAACAGATCATATTCTCTGACAATAGTACAATAAAACAAACAAAACTAACCACAGGATAGTAATTCCCTCAATGTAAATACTTGAAAAATTTAAATATATGTTTTTCTAAATGCTAAATTAAATAAGAAATAAATAATGAAAATATGTACTAGACATGAATGACCATTTTAATGTTACACATTAAATCTTTGTGGCACAGCAGAAGTAGAAACTTGGAGTCATCAAATGTATCTAATTCACAGTTAATTTGAATTTAACATACATTAATAATTTTATATATGTTATATACTAAAAACTATTGCACTAAAACTTTTTTTGAAATTAGAGTACAATTGAGGAGCCTACTTTTTTATACACTAAGTCTAGTAACTCTACTTTAAGTCTATTTATTGAAAAACTAGAAAGATTTTTTAAAGCATTCAACCCAAGTACATAGAAAAAGTACAACAAAATAAACCAAAAGAAAGTAATAAGGAGGGAAATAAAGGCAAAAACTGATGGAGGAGGAAAATAAAATAGTGATCCATAATGAAAAGTTGATTCACTAACAAAAGCAATACAGTGGATGAACTTACAGCAAGCTGACTTAGATGAAAAGGAGCAATAACACAATTACATTAGAAACAAATGGTCATATAATCTGATCCTATAGGAATTGTTTTAACTTATAGGGATTTTATACTAACAGTTTTGAAAGTCAAAATAAAGAGGGTTAGTAAAAAGAGTCATTTACTAAAATTTGCTTACGAAGATGTATATAGATATATAGATATCCATTAGTGGATACATATGTACTCATATCCCTATGTTCTTTTTTTGTTTCCTATGTTCTTTAAGCTTTTCTACATCATAAAAAATAAAACTAGTACTTCTCATTTTGAAGCTGGAATGCCCAAATAGGAAAATTGAACAACAATGATGCAAGAAGAGTGTCAATTTTTTGCACCTTTATAAATAATGTTCATTTTTTCTTATAAAAAGAAATATGTTGTAGAATAATTATGTTAAGTATTTTATTTGTATTTTTAAAAGTATCATCTTTGTGCCTGAGTATATGTCTATTTGGTATGTGTATTGGTAGCATTACTTAGAAAGCAGACTCTCAACAGAGTCTAGAAAGAACTCAAAACTGTTAAGAGTGTGCGTAGCATTGGAAGAAAAAGGTGAAAGGAGGTTTTCACTATACATTATGATGTGTTTGATATTTCTGGAGTGAGCATTTTATTACAAACATTTTCATGTATTTCTATTCTTTAAATAAGTTTTAAATATTCTTAAAGTACTTTATACATTTGTATCACAAATAAAAAGCATGTGTTTTTCATTTGAACTAAATATTTTCAAATTATTATTTGGTCATATATCTATTTAAAAGGAATAAAAGCAATCCTGAGGTATTGCTTAATTTGCAATAGCTAAGAAGTTGTGAGCCTGACTCAGTTTTTAGTAATAGGAAATAATTTTATTTTAGAAACTGACTTCACATTGACCCTGCCCCAACACAGGCTGGAGTTTCTCATCAGCCTTGTGTTTGCAGAAGGCTGGGCACCTTAATTCTCAGCGTTGCTTAATTTTTTAAATGAAAATAAAACCCTTAGAATGTGAAGTTAGATGAATATGATAAACTGAGTTTCAATTTATTAAAATAGTATAAGGTAATCTTTCATGGGTTGCTTTAAGTTGATTGTTATAGGTTTGATATTAGTCAAGGTGAATTTTAAAAAATTTCTCTATAGCATTGCTGCAAAGTGGTTTTTAATATTCTCTGAACTAAATAATATTTCTAGAATGAAGAAGGAGCTAAAGAGAAACGCAGGCATTTGGGAGACACAAAGCATTTTTGTCCAGTGGTTCTCAAAGAAAACTTCATCCTACAGCCAGGTAACACAGAAGAAGCAGCTAAATATCGAGAAAAAATTTACTACTTTTCAAGTACTGAGGCTAAAGAAAAGTTTTTGGAGCATCCTGAGGATTATGTGGCTCATAAAGAACCATTAAAGGTAAAAACAGCATTGCTATCCTACTGATTGCTCCCAAGTCCTTTGTTTGTTTGTTTTGAGACAGGGTCTCACTAAGTAGCCCAAAATGGCCTTGAATTTGTGGTGATCTCCTGCCTCAGCTTCCCAAATCCTGGAATTACAGGCATGCACCACCATGCTTGGCACCCAGGAACTTCTTAAAAGACTGATTTCCATCATGTACTTTACAGTGAAGTACTCAATCTTATAGGCCAATACGGTAAAAAATATTTTAAGTTCAGGAACAGTTTTTGTAATATAACTTACATAATCATCTATATTGATTTCTACAGTTGTATTTTATTTCAAGTCAGCAGTTAGCATCAGTTTGGTTTTTTAAAAACTGAAGTAAAAAGGCACCACTGAATTTATTGTTTACTGCATTAAGGGTTACCTCAGCTGGTTAGTCACTTCAAGAAGAGCAGGCCAGGGATGTTGGAAAGGACTTAAGGTAAAGCAGTTCAGGGATTGGTGAACAGCACCTATGGCATTGTGATTACTAAAGTGATATTGTTTCTGGTGGTTCTGAACCTATTTTTGGAATAAGCCATCTCCAGTTGGCCAGTTTTTAAGGAGTGAGGACTAAAAGTGATTGGTTAGATTGAAAAACACTTTATTTTCCTTGATGTGAGCTAGTCTTGGTCAATTTAACCAGATTAAAATGGACTGAATAGCTAATGTTACCCCATATAGAATAATCAGTTTTTCTTCATTTATGATAAATTTTAAATTCTTATTTATCATTGTTGAAGTTTTCCACCTTTTTTCTAAAAGATGTAAAAGGCAAATACTATATGACTCCACTAATATGAAGTAACTCAAATAGGCAAATATGTTGAAGGAAGAGAGAATGGAATTTAACTGTTTAAAGAGCATATAAGTAGGTTCCAGTTTGGAGTCATGAAAAAATTGGAAGCCAGGAATAGTGCACATGCTTAGAATCCCAGGTACTTGGGAGACTGAACCAAAAGGACATCCTGGGCAATATATTGAGAACCTGTCTCAATATACAATAAAGAGGACTGGATTGTGACTCAATGCTCTCTGGCTTCAATATCCTGTACTGTAGGGTAAGAAAAAGGTTCTGGAGATGAATAATGGTGCACAACACCATGCGTACACTTAATGTCACTGAATTATACACTTGAAAATGGCACAAGTGGTAAATTTAATTTATATGTGCATATATATGCAGAATTTTAAAAGTACACATTTATGGCAAGTTTTTTCATTTCTTTTTAAAAATTGTATTTAAAGGAGAAAAAAACAGTAAAAGGGCACAAGTAATACAGAATTTCAAAAAAAAAACCAGTAAGAAATCACTAGTTAATAGATTACATATTGTCATCTTAGAAATAGTTGTTCAAGTTACAGGATTAAAGCATACAAAGTGGACATTCAAACAGTGAGACTGCAAACAGTTGTGTTCAATGATCCAGCGAAAACTTAGTAATATGGTCATCTATCTTAACGTACCTAAACATACTTGCAGTTGTATCCTTTAGAGTACTTTTTTTCCTCACTTTTTTTACAAAAACATTTACACATTTTGGGTTTTATTATTCCCATAGTTCTTATTACTTTTTTTGGAAGAGAATAAAACCAAATATAAAAAAAAGAAAGCAGTCAATCAAAACAAAGGATGGACATTGTACATGATGTAAAAACAGTATACAAGGTAATCAACAATGGTTACCACAATGCCTCTTGCTACCTTAAAAAGAATTGCCTATATTATTAGGTATAATAAAATTGAACAAAACAGTACAGAACAAGACCAATGAAACCTAACATTGGAGACATTACAGGACTTCAAAAGAAGATAATAGTTAAACCAGGATGGGCGTCATAGTGAATCTTATTGCCTTCAAAGTAGTTACCTATACCCTCAAACTTGACACTATCAAACAGAACAGAACATAATAAAATCAGTCAAAACCAGATGGTGGGAGCAATACAGAGCTTCAAATCAAGTTAATAGGAAATCAAAAAAGTTACTATCATATATCCTGCTAATTTTTTTCCTTAATTAAAAATAATAATAAACAATAAAATTTTTTAAAAGGGGGGAGATTGAGATAAAAGAGGACATAACAACATAACAGTACAGGTCAAAGCATAACATTTTAAGCAACCTAGTGCTTCATCACAAGATAACCTGACTTAATAGTAGTTACCACAGTGTCTCTTTCTTGAAATATTTGAGTATAACTTCATATACTATGGTATCAAACATAAAAAAGCAATGTGAAACCATTCAAGAGGATGAAAGTATTACAGGATATTTAGAACCAGCTAACGGAAAACGAGCAATGGTTTCCCATATTATCTCTTAGCCTATAAAAAGTTTTGTTTATACAATCACATGTAATAAAATCCAGTAAGATACAACATGATAAAACCAATGGAGACAGAAGAACAACAGTTTGGTGGGACCTCAAAACAAGATGATATTAAATCAGCACTAGTTATTATGTTGTCTTGTTTTCTTCAAAATAGCTGTTCATATCATCACAGGAAATAACATCAAACAGCCCAGAATAAAGCCATTCCAATTAATGAGTGAAAACTTTATAAGGCTTCAAAGCCATATAACGGGGAATCATTATTACTACATGCTTTTATATATTTGAATCATTTCTTACAATAGGGAAACTATTCGATATTCATACATGTGAGTTTGATTTATTTCACTTATGAGTATGGTCTCAAGCTGCATCCATTTATTTATAAATATCTCAATGTGATCATTCTTTATAGCTGAGTAGTACTCCATTGTATAAAAATATCACATCTTTTTTATCCATTCCTCAGTTGATGGACACTTAGGTTGTTTCCAAGATCCGGCAATTACAAATTGTGCTGCTATAGACATGGGTGCACATATGTCACTGTGGTATGATGTTTTCAGTTCTTCTGGGAATATGCCTACAAGTGGGATAGCTGGAGCAAATGGGACTTCCAATTCCAGCTTTTTGAGAAATCTCCAGACGGACCTTCACAATGGTTGCACCAGTCTACACTCCCACCAACAGTTCAGAAGAGTTCCTTTTTCCCCACAGCCTCTCTTAGCATCTTTTGTTGGTGGCTTTCTTGATCCTGGCCATTCTTTCAGGAGTGAGATGGTGTCTCAGTGTGGTTTTAATTTGCATTTCTCTAATGACTAATGATGATGAACATTTTTTCATGTATCTGTTAGCCATTTGTATTTCTTCATGTGAGAAGTGTGTATTCATCTCAGATACCCATTCTTGGATTGCATTTTGGGGGTCTGATATTTTAAAATTCTTTATATGTTTTAGACAGAAGTCCTTTGTCTGAGGGAGAGTTCACTAAGATTTTTTCCCAGTTTGTGGGTTTTCTTTTCACTATGCTGGAGATTTCTTTTGACGTGCAGAAACTTTTTAATAAGAGGTGATCCCAGTTATTGATTCTGGGAAGTATTTCCAGTGTGGTTTGAGTCCTGTTCATGAATTCTTTACTTACCCCTATGTCTTCAAGGTTTATACCCAATTTGTCTTCCAATAGATTTAGTGTTTCTGTTTTAATATTGAGATCTTTGATCCATTTTATTTTGTTTAAAGAGAAAAAAGAAAAAACAAATCAGTAAAAGGGTACAAGTAATACAGAATTTCAAAAAATATATACAGTAAGAAATCACTAGTAAATAGATTACATATTGTCATCTTAGAAACAGTAGTCCAAATTACAAAATTAAAGCATACAAAGTGGACATTCATGCAGTGAGATTGCAGACAGTTCTACTTAATGATCCAACCAAAAATCAGTAATACGGTTTTCTATCCTACACACTTAAATATACATGCAGTTATATCCTTTAGACCACTTTCTTTTCCTCTCTTTTTTACAATAACAATTACACTTTTTTGGTTTTATTACTCCCAGAGTTCTTATTACTTTTTTTTGAAGAGAATAAAACCAAATGTGACAAAACAAAACAGAGTCAGAACACAAGGATGGACATAGTACATGATGCAAAAATAGAATACCAGGTGATCAAAAATGGTTATTATTATGCCTCTTGCTATCTTAAAAAGAGTTGCCTATATCATCAGGTATAATAGAATTGAACAAGACAGTACATTTAGATTTTAATTTAGTACATGGTGATAGGCATGGGTCTAGTTTTAGTTTTTGGCATATGGAGAGCCAGTTTTTCCAACACCATTTATTAAAGAGACTGTCCTTCCAGTGAACCTACCTGTTAGGCTCCTTTATCAAAGATAAGGTGGTTGAGTGTGTTTGTGGTTGTGATTGTATCTTCTAATCTATTCCATTGATCTTCGGCTCTGTTTTGATTCCAGTACCATGTTGATTTTACTACGGTTGCTTTGTAGTATAACTTCAAGTCAGGGATTGTGATGCCTCCTGCCTTGCCTTTGTTGATTAGAAGTATCTTTGCTATTCTAGGTCTCTTCTCGCTCCAGATGAATTTTAGGAGTGATTTCTCTAGATCTATGAGATATGTTGATAGTGTTTTTATTGGGATTGCATTGAATCTGTGTAACAGTTTTGGGAGAATGTCCATTTTCACAATATTCTTCCTATCCATGAGCAAGGGATGTCTTTCCATTTTCTGAGATCGTCTTCAGTTTCTTTTTTCAGTGTATTATAATTTTCCCTGTATAGGTCTTTCACTTCTTTCATACGAGTAATTCCTACATATTTCATTTATTTGGTTGCTAGTGTGAAGGGTGTGGCTTCTCATTTCTCTCCGTAATTTTGTTGTTAGTGTATAGAAATGCTATTGATTTTTGAGTATTGATTTTGTATCCAGCTACATTACTGAATTTATTTATTATATCTAAGAGTTTTTCAATGGAGTTTTGGGGGTCTTCTATGTAGAGTATCATGTCATCTGCAAACAATGATAATTTAACTTCATCTTTTCCTATCTTTACCCCTTTTATTTCTCTCTTGTCTAATTGCGCTAGCCAGTATTTCCAGTACTATATTAAATAGGAGTGGTGATAAAGGACATCCTTGTCTTGTGCCTGATTTTAAAGTAAAGGCCTTCAATTTTTGGCCATTTGGTATGATATGGGCTGTTGGTTTGTCATAGATGACCTTTATTATATTGAGGTAAAGACCATCTATTCCAATTTTCTGTAAAGTTCTTATCATGAATGAATGTTGGACCTTATTAAAACTTTTTCTGCATCTGTAAAATGATGATGTGATTCTTACTTTTGGCTTCATTGATATGGTGGATTACATTTATTGATGTATATATGTTGCACCATCCCTGCATTCCTGGGATGAATCCCACTTGGTCAGGGGGTATAATCTTCTTGCTGATTGGCTTCATCCTATTTGTCAATATTTTATTGAGGATGTTTGCATCTGTATTCATTAGGGAGATTAGTCTATAATTCTCTTTTTTAGTTGGGTCTTTCTCAGGTTTTGGTACTAGAGTAATATTTGCTTCCAGGAATGACTTAGGAAGGATTGCTTCCCTTTCAATTTCATTGAAGAGTTTGATGAGTGTCGACATTAAGTCTTCTTTGTATTTTTTGTAGAATTCTGCAGTGAATCCATCTGGGCCTGGGCTCTTCTTTGTAGGTAAGGACGTAATTACATTTTCAATTCATTAGTAGAAATTGGGTTATTGAGCAGTTTTACATCCTCTTGACCTAGCTTTGGTACTTCATATGTTTCCAGGTATCTGTCTATTTCTTCTGTGTTATCAAACCTTTGAGAGTAGAGATTTTTGAAATAGGTATTGATGATCTTCTGTATTTCTATAGAGTCTGTAGTGATTTCACCTTTTTCATTTCTTATTGCATGAATTTGAGATTTTTCTTCCCTTTCTAAATAAGGTTGGCTAGGGGCTTATCCACTTTATTTATTCTTTCAAAGAACCAACTCTTATTTGGATTGTTTTCTTAGTCTCTATTGCATTGATTTCTGCTCTGATTTTTATAATTTCCTCTCTTCTTTTGGCTTTGAGCTTGACTTGCTCTTCTTTTTCTAGATGTTTGAGGTGTAGAATCATGTTACTTATTTGTATTCGTTCTGTTTTCCTATGTGGGAACTCAGTGCAATAAATTTTCCTCTGAGGAAGGCTTTCATTGCATCCCACAGATTCCGGTAAGTTGTGTTTGTATTTCCGTTTGTTTGTAGGTATTTTCTTATTTCTTCTTTAATTTCCCTGTGACTCACTGATTACTCAAGAGTGTGTTATTCAGTTTCCATGTGTTTGTGGGACTTTTGCAGTATCTTTTATCATTAATTTCTAATTTCAAAGTGCTATGATCCGATAACATCAAAGGGATAGTTTCAACTCTTTTGCATTTATTTAAATATCTTCTGTGAGCTAGTATGTGGTCTATTTTAGAGAATGACCCATATACTGCTGAGAAGAATGTGCATTCTGATGTTGTTGGATGGAACACTCTGTATATGTCTATCAAGTCCGTTTCTTCATATGTGTGATTCAGTTCTGTTATTTCTTTGCTGATTTTATATCTGGTTGATCTGTCCCTTGGTGTCAGTGGTGTGTTAAGGTCTCCTGTTATAATTGTGTTACTGCCAATTTGGTTTTTCACTTCTGTTAATACTTGTTTTATATAACTGAGTGTTCTGGAATGTGGTGCATATATATTTAAGGTAGTTATCTTTTCCTCTTGAAGTTTTCCCCTAAAATGTATATAGTGACCTTCTTTATCTCTTCTGATAGTTATTGATTTAAAGTTCACATTGTTTGCAAATAGAATGGCTACTTCTGCTTTTTTGGGGGTTCCTGTTGCGTGAAGTATTGTTTCCCATCCTTTGACTTTCAGTCTGTGAGTATCCTTTGGGGTTAGATGGGTTTCTTGTAGACAGCCTATGGTTGGATTTTGTTTATTGATCCATTCTGACAATTTGTTTCTCTTAATTGGTGCATTGATAGCATTTACATTAAAGGTTATAACTTTTATATGTTGGTTTATTGTTGACATGTTATCTTTCTGCTGTTGCATCTTTATCTTTCTGTTCTGTTTGTGTGCTTTGCTTAGTGGTTTTTTCCTAAGTGTGTCTAAACTGTCTTTCAATATTTTTTGCAGGGTTGGCTTGGTGATCATGAAGTTCTTCAGATGTTCTTTGTCATGGAAGTATCTTATTTCTCTATCAATTTTTAAGGACAGTTTTGAAGGGTACATCAGTCCAGGTTGGAAATTATTTTCCTTTAGGATCTGGAATACTTCACACCGTGCTCTTCTTGACTTTATTGTTTGTGCTGAGAAGTCTGCTGTGATTTTGATAGGTTTTCCTTTATAAGTGATCTGTCTTTTCTCTCTGACAGCTTTTAATATTCTATTCTTATGTTGGATTTATGGGAGGGTGATTATCATATGTCTGGGTATAGTTTTATTTTGGTTATGACTATTTGGAGTTCTATATGCCTCACTGATCCTGGTGTTGGTTTCCAATCTCATGTTTAGGAATTTTTCAGCTATTACTTCTCTAAATATCCTCTTGACATCCTTTATATTGTCCCCTTGTTTTTCATTAATCCCTATTAATCTTATGTTGTTTTTCTTTGTGTCATATTGCAGTTGTTGAATTGTTATTTCCCAATTCCTTGTTATTTTTAAAAGAGCTTTCCTTTCCTGTTCACTAGCTGCAATCTTGTCTTCGAGGTCTGAAATTCTATCTTCATTTTCGTTGAGGTAGTTTTTACAGCGCTCATTGGAATTTTTGATTTCCTGTATATCTCTATGCATCTGCTTTATGTGTTCTGTTTGTTTCTTATATTGCTCATCCAGGGATTATATCTTTTTGTTTAGTTCCTCCAATTTTTTAACTGTGTCTTCTTTAGATATATTCAGCATCCCTTTCATTTCATTTATCATTTCTTCTTTTACTTGTGAGATTAATTCTAGTTTGAATTCCTTTAAAGCTTCCCAGAGTTGCTTGTTTATTTCAGTTGCTATTATGTCCGATATTTGAGGTGTGTGGCATATATTTTCTTCTATGTACATCACTCCTAAGGTTTCTTTGCATGAGCTGGAGGTGTGAGATTATAGTTTGGTCTTTTGTTTTGTCATTTTGCTATATTTCTGTGTTTCAAGTGTTTCGAGTGTTGCCCTAACCTCAGGGTCTGTTGGAAATCCTCTTCTATGCCTTCAGCTCCTGGGACTCTGGTACCCAGTTCCCTGGATTGAGAGAGGATCACTGGTGGTGGAGCAGGCCGGGTGAAGCCCAGCCTCTGGAACCAATGGTGTCCACCTGCTTGCTTAGTACTCCACAGTCTGCCAAGCCCAGCTGGGAGAGGGGAGGCTGATGTAGGCTCTCCTGACCTGCAGCCCTGCTCCAGTGCACCCAGAAGCCGTGAGGTTCCCTGGTTGGGGAGGGTCCCAAACAAGCTGGACTTGGGGGAAGTGCATAGGGCACTTATGCCAAGCCGCTGGGCCTCTGGAACTGGTGGGGCCCTCCTGCTTGCTTAGAACTCCACAGTTCACCAAGCACAGCTGGGAACGGGGAGGCTGATGCCAGTTCCCTGGACCTGCCAAGCTGCTCCAGTGCACCCAGAAAACGTGAGGATCCCAAACCAAGTTTTTTCATTTCTGAAAATACACAAGTCTAATTTTTATGTTTCCTTCCTTTTCCACATGGATGTATATACTTTCTAATGTATATAATATTTCAGTGTTTCCTCAATAAATTTTATGAATAAAATTTATATTCCTACATAGATCCCCTAATGTTTAATCACTGATATACCATTTTAACATTTAATTCATTGTCAGACACTTCTTCACAGTGTTTTTCAAAAATTATTTTCCATGTGTGTATTAAATGGAACTTAGCATATGCCATTCCTCACTTAAATTTTTTATTATGATAATTCCCTGGAATGGGATAACTAGATCAAGATGCATAAATCACAATGGATTGTACTATTATTTTTGATAACACATTTACCTTTTTTCCTCTTCCTGGGAATTGAACACAAAATCTCTGCACTGAGCCACATCACCAGCCTATTTTTATTTTTTATTTTGAGACATAATCTGGCTTAAATTGTTAAACCACCAAGGCTGGGCTTAAATTTGTCCTCCTGCCTCAGCCTCCCAGAGCTCTAGGATCATAGGCATGTATATCTCCATCTAGATTCCTTTACCTTTCTTTTAGAGATAGTAAAATACAAAAAAAAAACCTAATACAGAACAAAACCACTCAAGACAATGCAGCAAAACTGGTACAGAACTTCAGAGCAGGATACCAGGTAAACAATAACAGTTACCATAGTATATCTTGTTATCTTCACAACAGTTGCCCATTCCATTAGGCATAGCAAATGCAGACCAAAACAAAACACTACAAAACCAATCAAAACAGAATATTGAATACAGTGAAACAATCAGAACAAAACAAAATGATGAAAACAATATTGGACTTCAAAGACAAGATAGAAGGAAATCCCCCATATTTGATCTGTTGCATACTGTCATTCTCCTAAGAGATGCTTAGACCATTGGTCCCAGGTCAGCATAATCAACCAAACAATATAAGCATTTAGTTGTTTTATGTACCATAGTTGTTATCAACTCAGGCTGACCTCGAAACCATCCAGTTGCTAGTGGGGGAGGGGGATAGGAAATTTGATTCTCAGTCCAAAAACCAGGCTCACAAGAGATGCTGATTTTTCTCTCCTTGGCCTGTGATGGGCTTTCACTGCTTACCAGAAAGGCTGGGCTGGTTGTTTTCCTGATTGGACCCCAAGTCCCATCATGGTGGATTCTCCGACTCTTAGGAGATGCTGACTTTTCTCTCCTTGGAGCATGCATGGCTTGTGATGCTTAGTGGGAAGGCTAGCTGATTGCTTTGTTGATTGGTCCCCCAAGTCCCAGCATTGCAGATTCTCAGATTCTCAGGAGACACTGGTTTTTTTCCTCCCTGGTGTGGGCGTGGCTCATGCCACTTGCCAGGAAGGCTGGCTAGTTGTTTTTCTGACTGGTTCCCCAAGTCGCAGCATGGCAGATTCTTGGATTCTCAGGAGACTCTGACTTTTCTCTTCCTGGCACCTGTGTGGCTCACACCACTTACCAGGAAGGCTGGCTGGTTGCTTTCTTGGTTGGTCCTCTATGTCCCAGCATGGCAGATTCTTGGATTCTTGGATTCTTGGGAGACACTGACTTTTTTCTCCCTAGCACGCAAACTGTCTGATGGGTTCTTGGGAGATGCTGACTTTTCTCTCCAACTTTACCTTTTAAAACTGTACATATATTGGGGCACACTGGTAAATGTTGTGGATAATTTGGACCATTTTTGTGAACTTTGATTTATGGTGCCCTTGGGGACTATTGGAGTATGTGGATGGTTCACTAAGAAACCCTAACCTATTGGTGTAGACTTAAGGATTTATTTACACACTGTGGTTATTTGTCCTCTTCTGTTGCTTTCAAAAGTTTGGTTTACTGGTTTGATTTATTCCCTTGCTTTACATAAATACTTGTGGGTAGGTCCTCAGAGTACTAATGGCAATTCCATAATTGTTCTGCACAGCATAACATGCATTGGGCTTAACAGAAACAATGCCTTTGATACTTCAATCACCTTTACATCAGCACCCTACCTCAGTGCACTGTACTTCAGTACCCTCTACCCAATATCCTCTGCTTCAGTTCCATCTACCTCAAATCCTCTACCTTAATACCCCCAGCCACCTACTCTTTGCTTCAACATGGTCTTACTCAACACTATTTTCCTCAGCACCTTCTACTTCAATACCCTTTGAGTGGCAAGCAGCACTAATTGCCAGAGTTGAATCTGTAGGTGAAAAAGGTGTTACTCTAGCAATTTTTTCACTGTGGGATTTATACAAAAGTATTATGAGGCTATAGTTATATAATTTCATATCATTCTCTTTTATGTTTTTTTTTTTATTTTTCTCAAATGGTGCATCAGTGGACCTAAGTCTTGTCAGAACTTCAGTCTTTTAATTCATGATGGAATCAAATCCACTAGAAGTACGTAAGTGATGAAGGATGTCCCCAACTCCAGAGAGTTCAGATTTGGTTAACATAAAATATGTTGCTGAAACACATCTTAACAACTTTATTCATATTTGAAATGTTATTATTTGGTTCTCATATATCTTCTTTTCCTGAAAATGAAACCTAGCTACCGTCACTACTCTCTCACTTGATGGTTACTCTTACTTGATGGTTACTCTTACTCTTACTTGATGGTAAGTCAGGTAAAGCAAGGATAGGCTGAATGGAGCAGGATGTTTGATCTCTAATTTTCAAGACTGGTAATTTTCCATCTTACTTTTTGGGGAAACATGGTATATGAGACAGTTTAGAGGATGCTGCATGCAGCATAGCTCTCAAAATTCCTGGGGTGAAGGACAGCAGAGGATGAAGAAATGAAGATGAGTCAGAATGCAGAAAGCTTAGGTCAGATGGTGCCTCCTCTCTGGATGGGAGAAAAGGAACTGTTCAACAACTGTAGAATGTTTATTTGTGCCTGTTGTTAGTTGAAACCCCTCTGCCTAGCAATTTAATTGCCTAGCTGGCCTTGGGGCACCTTGCATACTCAGAGCTGGAATAGCTTGTTCATGTGACTCACCTTGGGCACTCCACACTTCTGATTCATCTCTAGCTTCAGCTGCTCCCCACAGAAAGACATAGATTTTTGTAGGTTGTGAATCATTTTGCTTTCTGAATATTAAAGGTAGTGCTTGCTTATTTCCTGGCATTCACTGTTACTATGCTGATCATCACTTTTATGTAGATAATCTCTCTCTTTTTTTAATGCCTGGAAGCTCAGAAGGTCTTTCTTCACTCTTGGGATTCTTAAAACTGTCCAGAGTTCTTTATTTATTGTACTGGGCACACAGAACATGTTTACCCTGAAGTCACCCATTTTTTTCACATTTCACAGTACAATTTAACTGTACTTTGGCATGATACTTTTAATCTCTAAGAGTTCTTTCTTTTCTCTGGTATTCCCCCTCCCCCCCATATCATCACATTGTCTTTTGTTATCTTGCTGTCTTCTTAGACTTAAAAAAAATCCTTCCCTATTCCTCGAGACACCTACTCTCTTTCTTATGTGTTTGTCTGGTATACTTTTCCCCTGCATCTCTGAGCTCTTCTTGGATCATTTCCTTCACAAGGACAAAAGATGATGAGGCTGTACACCTTACTGCTTCTGTTGCTTGAAATCCATCTGTTCCCCTAACACTTAAGGTGATGTGAATATTCTAGCTCATTCTACTCAGAGACATCACCTCTTCCCACTTCTTGTTACTGTCATCTACAAGTTTCATAGTCATTTCCCTATATATATATATATATATATATATATATATGGAAGACTACCTGCTACTTCATTTTAGCTCTCACTTGACAACTTCAGCATCTCATGGATGGTCCATATAGCCATCAGTTCTCTGGCTTCAGGCTACCTTATCTCTAGTATGGAGAACAAATAAATTCTCCAAAGTTTTCACTATTAATTTTTTTCTTGGTAGAACAATCTTAGAAAGTGTCTTTCTGCTCTTTATTAATAGTAAAACTTTTTTAAAAGTTAATTTTATTTTAGTAAATGCTTTTGACCTATGATAACAAGATGACCTTATGGTTGTTAATATTCCCCAAGGACCACTGCTGATGCAGTGAGTTACGTTAATTGATACCCTGTGTTGGTTAATCTTGATTTCCTACTTGGTTGGATTAAAAGACAACTGGATTGTGAAGTCACTAGACTCACTGGTGAATTCAGGGCTATTAAGTGGAGCCTAGTTAGAAGTAGTAGATAACTTGGGCCATGACTTTTAAGGTTATACCTTTTCTCAGTCTTTTTTCCTCTCATTTTGCTTCCTGGATGCTATGAAGTAAGCAGCTCTCTTCCATTATGTCCTTCTGCCATGTTGTTTCTGCCTTGGAATCAGCCAATCATAGGCTGAAACCTCTGAGACTGTAAGCCAAAGTACATCTTTCTTCTCTTTATTTATATCAAAAATTTTGTCCTAGCAATAGAAAACTAACATGTATCCTGATATCCAATGCCATAAGTTTGTGAAGCAATCATTCCTATCATTTTAGGACATGCAGTTAATAAGCCTCACTGTTTTATAAATTATTCCATATTTTTCTTCATTCTTCATGTCACCCTGGTCCACCCCCTGTGACAGGCACCTCCACTGAGAATATGTCTTCTGGGACCTCGTGGATCTGGCAAAACAGTATGTGGAAGACAGCTGGCAGAATATTTTGGCATTTTTCATATTCAGTTTGAAGAATTTCTTCAGGAAAAACTATTGCTCAAAACTGGAAAGAAATTTGGACCTGAATTTGTGGAAGAGTCTGAGGAAGAGCAAGCTGTAAAACAAGAACTTGAAGAATTAGCAACTCAGGCTAATATTAAACTTGAGGAAGAAAACACAAAGAAGCAGGTAATCCTATTACTCTCCTTGCAGATAATTATACTTGTTGGAGTTACTTTTGGGAATTAATATTAAACTCTATAAAGTTCCTAAGAAGGGTGAAAAAACTAGCCCATAAAAGTCATTCACAGAACTAGGGATGTGGCACAATAGTAAAGCTCTTGCCTGCATGTACAAGACTCTGGATTTGAGTGCTAGCACCATGAAAAATTTCATTTAAGAGTCACCATGCCCAAGATTAAATACAGATCTTACTGCTCTTCTAGAATATAAAATTCTGAGATTTACTTTGGACTCCAGTAGAAATAGAGAAGCTTGCCTATCACTACTAATTCCTCTTAGCTCCAGTAGATAGTACTTGCTATTTATAATCATATTGAATATTGATACAAATAGAAGTGCTCAAATTTTAGAATGTTGATACACAACAATGTGAAAAGTGAACTCATAGAGGGGGAAAAGATCTATCTTAGTCAGTAATGTAATGCACTATTTATTCATATGGTGATGTTTTGCTTCTGTTTTGTTACTGGTTTTTTTTGGTCTTTTGAGATAGTCTCACTGTGTTTCCCTGGCTGGTCCCCAATTCCTGCCTTAAGTCTCACCTCACTGTCCCATGTCAGCCTCCTGTGTGCTGAAACTACAATTGTGTATATCCCACACCTGGCTAGTGTTTTAGAACTTGTTTTATGTTCTGATTTTTGTCTTTAGCCTTCAGAAGTACAACTTACAGAAGAAGAAGAAACAACAAAATCAAGTCTAATAGATAATGAACCATTGCCTTCTGAAATTCTTGAAGTAATTCTTTCTGAATGGTGGCATAAAGAACCAATATGGTATCTTTGTTTATATAGAACTATATATTTATTGATTTTATATGTATAGTCTTAAATATAGAAATGTAGGGCAACATGCATTTAAGAATTGTCAGGCTGGGGATTTAGCTCAGCAGCATAGCAGGTGCCTGCCTGGCAAGCTTAAGGTCATGAGTTTGAGCCCCGGTACCAAAAAAAATTAATAATTGTCTCCTTTGCATTTATGTAACCTTGTGATTCACTTAAACTGCATATTAAATACATGAGACTAGGACCCAGGCATTAGTATGCTGGAAGAAAGGGAGAGAAGAAGGAAGGAATGAAACTTTAAATTAAAATGAAAAATGTAAATGAGTTCAGATGTAAAAGGAGAGATTTAGACTGGAACAAAGAAGTGGCAGCTGAACACTGGTAATAAAAGTCTACCTTCCGAAGGAGACTAGACTGAAGGTATCTCTGAAGAAGAGAACACACATATTATTATGGCAAGTATATAGAAATTTACCCACTTATAAGAAAGGAAAATTAGCAATTTAGAATTAACAACATTGAAGGCTGAAGCTGTCATGTTCATAAAACTCCTATTAAGAAGAAAATTTATTTAAATGTAAATAGTTAAACCAAATTTTAGTTAAGTAGGATAAACACTCACTCAAAAGGGGACCAATATAGACCCAATTAAGTAAAGGTAAGTCCTTAAAGCCTGATTGTTTTATAAGTATTCCCTAATGAAAATGTGTTAGCATTGTAGGTATTTTCATGATCCTTAAGTTTCATTATACTTGGCAAGTTTGACAACCTCATTTGAATATAATCATCTTACATACATCAAAGACCCAAACTATATATGTCAAGAATTGTTATTGGTTATAGGGAGATCCAGGGAGGAGGGCATGAATTTGTACAAAGAATCACTAGAAGAAAAACTACCAAAAGTGAGAAACCCACTAAGGGTGGCCAGCTAAGTGTGTTCTTCATGCAGAGCATGTAACCTTCACTCCAAGCAGAAAACTTATTTTCTTTTAAAATCTAGTCATTTAACAAGTTTTAGTAAGCTCCTCATTAATAGCAATTATCTGTAAATTGACTTCAATTTTATATATTTAAGCATAAACTATTAAAACTTTAATCTATTTTTATATATTTTTGTAAGAAAAATACTCTGTATATAGCTTTTTTACTAAAAAGAAGTAAAACACACTGCAGTAAACTTTTAATTCATTACACAGCTGATGTATTTATCAAAACATTTAAAAACTAATATAGAAATATAATAATATATAATATAGATGTACATGTCTATAGCATGATATTTTAAGCAAATAAAATAAGTTGTGAAAATTTCCATCCAGTTCCACAGGCTTTATCTTAGATGGTTTCCCACGGTTCCCAGAAGAGGCTCAGTTTCTGGGAGAGCACGGATTTTTCCCGGATGCTGCTGTTTTTATACAAGTTGATGATCAAGATGTTCTTGATCGTCTCCTTCCTTTCCAAATTGAAAAGTGGAAGCTGAAACAACAGAAGAAATCAGAAAGGAAAAAACTCATTAAAGCCCTGAAGGCAAAAATCAAGGTAGGTATCCTATACAAATACATGGGAATAAATCTGTTTAATATCTATTTAAATTATAAATAGTGTAGTTTTCTGATTTTAATACCACACTATGAAAATATTTTTCTTCAGTTATTGAATTCTTATAATGAACATTACTTGAAGCTTTTTATTAATCAGCATATGAACAGAATATGCCCAGGAGTCCCTCTGCCAAACCCTGCCAAACAGAGGAGGAGGAGGCAGCCTCCTCATGGCTGTCCTGAATAGTCTGGGTACCCTGAGCAGCCCAGCAGCTCCCAGGAGCCAGTTCAAAGCATGATGAGTAGCAGTAGCTCTGTCCTGCCTCACATCCTTCTTGGTTCACTACTGGCACTCTTAAGCATTTTTCCTGGCTTCCTCTCTGCATCTCTCAGGCCAGCCTTCCAAATAATTCCAGATTATTTTCCCAAAAATATGTTTTGACCAAGTCACCCCATTAGGGTCCTAACTTCCTAAGAGAGTTTCAAGTTCTCTTGCTCATTGTTTTTTTTCAATAGGAACAAATGTACACCCTGCTTCTGAGAAGCCGCCACACCACAAGCCTCCCTGTCCCTCACCCGGGAGTTTCTTTACCCTCCCAAGCACACTGTGCACTGTGACATGCAGTAAACCCTCTGAGTTTCTGCTAACTCATCTTTGGAGTGGAGTAATATTCACAACTTGAGTAGAATGAAAGCAGATAGATGATATTGTTCACCATGTCTGTCAACATCTCCACACTAAATTTGCTTTCCTCTTATGAATAATTGTATAAATTTTTTAGAAAATTATATTTAATAGTGAAAGATCACCAAACACTTTAAACAAATGTCCAAGTATATCTCTATTTTTCATGTCTGAAATCCACTGATGTGAAGTCCACAAATGCATAGTGAATTTTGAAAAGAAGTTCTGATATTTGTGGAAAGAGTGACTGACCCCAAGTGCTGTTTCAGGGGAAATAACTGGTCCAGAAGAATCAAAATGAAACAATATAAATACCACCAACATGCTCTCCTGGAAAGCTTCTCACCCTTGCATCCAAACATTATTTCTAGAAAAATAGATTAATATATAGAAAGTAATTTTTTGGCCAGGAATGGTAGCACATGCTTGAGTCCCAGCACTCAGGAGGCTGAGGGAGGAGGATCACTATGAGTTCAAGATAGCTTGGTCTACACGGTACATTCAAGACCATCCTGTACTTCATAGCAAGACCCTGTCTCAAAAAAAAACCTAAGCAACTTTTTATCATTTTTATGCAAATTTTAAATATTTCTTTAATAGGAGGATATGATTGCTAAAAGAAGAGCTGAACTTATTTTAGAGAGAGAAAGAAAAAAGAAAGAGATGGTAAGTAAATAAAATTGGTTAAGAAAAAGCAAAGCACTCATTTTTTGTGATCTCAATGGTGTAAAATCAGAAGATACATCTTAAAATCTTAAAGAAACGGCACAGATTTACATAGGATTAGTGAAATTACACATCATTTCTATTTTCTTTATTCTTTTTGACATACCACAGCTATTTACACTGTTTATTGTATTTATCATCAGAAAAAATCAACATTCCTTAAAGAAAAATTCCCACTTTTCATATTTAAATCATGTAATGGAAAATATAACATTACATAGAATGGAACTTTTTTGAGATTTTCATCTTTTATTTTCACATTTCCAGCCAGTGCTGCAGGGAGTAGACCAGACAGAGCCCCTAGAGTTTGAAGGAGATAGACCATTGACTGTCTTAGGACAAGGCCTGGAGTAGGGGAGAGCCTGCAGAGCCTCATATAGACACCTATATAGGATGCTCAGTATAGCTTCATTTATCTACCTGCTATTGTCTTTTAGAGATGAACCTTGAAGATTATTGGCTTCTGTTTATGGAGAGAACAGATATTTCAAATATAAGGGAAAAGTGGTTGAGGACTAACTGGTTTCAAAATTCTCCAAAGAAGATCCAGAATTGAGTATCCATATCCTATAGCTAAGCCTCCTTTGGAGAGAAGAGTACTTGGGTTTCCATCCTCCTCCTGCACCTCTACAAGCCCAAACCCAAGCTCCAGGTGTCTGTTAAAGGAACAAAGGTCTGATCATCTGGTAATATTAGGAAAGAGAACATGAAAAGGCCAACAATGGCAAGGAGCTGGAAAAGAGAGAATGTAGAACATTATTTAGGATTGGAGCCCTTTGATAGGTGGACAAGGAGAGATAGAAAGTGAGATGCCAAGATAACTAAAAATTCAAGGTAACTTCCAAGTTTCTGACCATAGGGCAAGCTCCAGTTGAGACAAAGAATACTATAGAGAGAATAGTGTTGATGCAGGGCAGGAGGAAACAAACAATAAACTTCATTTTTTGTGTGTGCAAAAGGAACAATAGCAGTTAGTCTATGCATATGACTTATTATCAAATTCTTGCCATGTTTTTAATAATCATTCATGAAATAATCTTGTTTCTTGGGACTTCCTGGAAGGTGGTGGAACAGTAAGCAGCAGAGTAAATAGCCTCTCTGAGAGACACAGTCCAGACACAGGAATATAGCATCATGGGAAAGATAAGAAGGAAGCAAGTGGGTCCTTCTGGACTCAGGAAGAATCTAAAGTGAGAATTGAAGCCCACAGAAGGAGTAAAAAGAAAAACTTAAATGAGAGAAGGCAGTATCTGGTAGCACCTTTACCCAGAGCTGGACACACTGCAGAGGAGCTGTTGGAATCTTGGGATGAAAAGTCATGGTGACTATGGTGGTTGGTGGCCCCAGAGCCCTCTGTGAAGAGACAGGGTGGTGGAGGGGAGCAGCAGACACAGAGGACTATGGTGGAGGCTCCCTGCCAGTGACCAGCTAGGAGGCAGCAGCCAGCCCTGCCCCCATGCACACTCCACCAGCCACTGGGGAACCAGCACAGGCTGGCTCTATACTGTGCACCAGTGACCAGCATCAGATACCTGTAGCCAGCACTGGCTAGAAGAACCAAACAATCTCACTTCAGAGAAATTGTAGCCAATGCAGGAAGTGCCGGGAGCCCCACTATCCACCTGTCTGGAAGAACCCATGAATATGTCAAGATGAAAAAGCAAAAGGCACACTCTGGCCTCTAACCCAAACAGAGCAAGTCCAGGAGATATAAACATGGAAGAGACTGGAAGTCACACACCTGAATTTTCTGAAGTGATGGCAACTTAAGTAAAGAAACAATTTCAGGAATCTATAAAAGAAATTAGAACAGAGATGCTATCTCAGGTAAAAGAAGAAATGAAAAATGTAATAAAAGAATTGCTAAGCATCTCTAAGAAGACATAAATTAAAAATAGAGGAGCACAGGAAAATGAGGGAAATCTTGAATGAGTAAGATAAACAAGATTTATACTGCATGAAATAGATTCAAAGAGATCCAGGAAATTAAAAACTCCATTGAAAGCTGAGAAAACCACTTTCAAACCTTGTGATCCTGAAAGGAAAGATCTCTTAAAAATAACAAGGAACCAGGAAGTAACTAGTCAATGACTGCAAGACAACCCAAAGAAATGTAACTTAAGAATAATAGGTGTCAGTGAAAAAGGAGAGGTCAACACAAATGACATTAAAAGTCTATTTACAGAAATAAAGAAAATTCCAAGCATAGGAAAAGGAAATAATATTCAGATATACAAGGCATGCAGAACTCTACCCAGCTATAACCAAAATAGATCTATACTGAGACATATAATAATCAAGATACCAGAAATTTAACACAAGAACAGAATATTAAAATCCATCAGAGAAAAGAAACAGATCACCTATAAAGGAAAACCCATCAAAATCACAGCAGACTTCTCAACACAAACCATCAAATCAAGAAGAGCTTGGACTGAACTATTCCAAGCCAGGAAAGAAAATAACCTCCAACTCAGACTGATATAATTGCAAAACTGTCTCTCAAAATTAATGGAGAAACAAGATACTCCCATGACAAAAAGGAGCAGGGGGAGTTCTTGACCACCAATTCAATCATACAAAAATATTGAAGGACATTCTAGAGAAAGAGGAAAAAGGACCATGGCTTCAGGAACAGTGGAAGAAGGGTCTCACTGAATGGGGCAGGCATTGGAATGAAGGGGAAAAGTAAACAACCAATGACAGAAAAATAGCATGGAAGAGATGAGGCAGAGAAGGTGGGCCAACATTGCTAAACATGGATCACCTCAATACACTAATAAAAAGAAAAGCAGGAGAGTGGATCAGAAGATAGGGTCCATTAAGATGCTCTATATAAGAAATATAGTTAACCTGAAAGAGGGTTTATGGACTGAAAGTCAAAGATGAGAAAATAATTTTCTAGGTGACAGGGAACGAGGAAAAAGTGGGGTAGCGCGCCCTTCAGCTGCAGATTGGTTGGAAAGACATAACACTTATACAATGGAGAATTACTTAGCTATAAGGAAGGAAAACCTTGAGGCTCTTGTAGGTAAATGGATACAACTTGAGATCAAGCTCAGGGATAAAAAGGTTCAGAACTACTTAGGTAAATAGCAGGTTGCCTCCCTAATCTAAAAACTAAAGGAGTTAGTGGATACAAAATGTACAATGTACTCTGTGAAAGTGAAAGGGGAGGAATTGTCTAAAAAGGGAAGGCAGAAGACTTTGTTAATCTTGTATCATAACTTGAAACCCATCTTGTTTTCATCACTGCTTAGTTTGGTTATATTCTGTTCCAGTTTGTCTACTTGTGCTAACTTTGAGGGCATGGACAGCTATTCCAAAGATAGCAGGATATACTATGGTAACCAT